>NC_135504.1:150390240-150990240 GCF_052857255.1 Amblyomma americanum
GAGCTATTGCTGGATCGTGCTTAGTTTGTCGACATAGAAAAGAGCCCTTAGTTTAGGAGAAATTGGTTGAATCAGGGCTTTTGTCTTGGCCTGTTGTGCATTGTTAATCAAGAAAACAGCCCGAAAAAACGTGCACAAGAGGGAGCGCACATGACGGGGCGATCGGTGGCTCTTGACTGGCAACGAGGTCAACAAGAGCTATTGCTGGATCGTGCTTAGTTTGTCGACATAGAAAAGAGCCCTAGTTTAGGAGAAATTGGTTGAATCAGGGCTTTTGTCTTGGCCTGTTGGTGCATTGTTAATCAAAGGAAAACAGCCCGAAAAAACGTGCACAAGAGGGAGCGCACATGACGGGGCGATCGGTGGCTCTTGACTGGCAACGAGGTCAACAAGAGCTATTGCTGGATCGTGCTTAGTTTGTCGACATAGAAAAGAGCCCTAGTTTAGGAGAAATTGGTTGAATCAGGGCTTTTGTCTTGGCCTGTGGTGCATTGTTAATCAAAGGAAAACAGCCCGAAAAAACGTGCACAAGAGGGAGCGCACATGACGGGGCGATCGGTGGCTCTTGACTGCAACGAGGTCAACAAGAGCTATTGCTGGATCGTGCTTAGTTTGTCGACATAGAAAAGAGCCCTAGTTTAGGAGAAATTGGTTGAATCAGGGCTTTTGTCTTGGCCTGTTGGTGCATTGTTAATCAAGGAAAACAGCCCGAAAAAACGTGGACAAGAGGGAGCGCACATGACGGGGCGATCGGTGGCTCTTGACTGGCAACGAGGTCAACAAGAGTTATTGCTGGATCGTGCTTAGTTTGTCGACATAGAAAAGAGCCCTAGTTTAGGAGAAATTGGTTGAATCAGGGCTTTTGTCTTGGCCTTGTTGGTGCATTGTTAATCAAAGGAAAACAGCCCGAAAAAACGTGGACAAGAGGGAGCGCACATGACGGGGCGATCGGTGGCTCTTGACTGGCAACGAGGTCAACAAGAGTTATTGCTGGTCGTGCTTGTTTGTCGACATAGAAAAGAGCCCTATTTTAGGAGAAATTGTTAAATCACGGCTTTTGTCTTGGCCTGTTGTGAATTGTTAATCAAAGGAAAACAGCCCGAAAAAACGTGGACAAGAGGGAGCGCACATGACGGGGGCGATCGGTGGCTCTTGACTGGCAACGAGGTCAACAAGAGTTATTGCTGGATCGTGCTTAGTTTGTCGACATAGAAAAGAGCCCTAGTTTAGGAGAAATTGGTTGAATCAGGGCTTTTGTCTTGGCCTGTTGGTGCATTGTTAATCAAAAGAAAATAGCCCGAAAAAACGTGCACAAGAGGGAGCGCACATGACGGGGCGATCGGTGGCTCTTGACTGGCAACGAGGTCAACAAGAGCTGTATTGCTGGATCGTGCTTAGTTTGTCGACATAGAAAAGAGCCCTATTTTAGGAGAAATTGGTTGAATCACGGCTTTTGTCTTGGCCTGTTGGTGCATTGTTAATCAAAGGAAAACAGCCCGAAAAAACGTGGACAAGAAGGAGCGCACATGACGGGGCGATCGGTGGCTCTTGACTGGCAACGAGGTCAACAAGAGTTATTGCTGAATCGGCGCTTAGTTTGTAAACATAAAAAAGAGCCCTAGTTTAGGAGAAATTGGTTGAATCAGGGCTTTTGTCTTGGCCTGTTGGTGCATTGTTAATCAAAGGAAAATAGCCCGAAAAAACGTGCACAAGAGGGAGCGCACATGACGGGGCGATCGGTGGCTCATGACTGGCAACGAGGTCAACAAGAGCTATTGCTGGATCGTGCTTAGTTTGTCGACATAGAAAAGAGCCCTATTTTAGGAGAAATTGGTTGAATCACGGCTTTTGTCTTGGCCTGTTGGTGCATTGTTAATCAAAGGAAAACAGCCCGAAAAAACGTGGACAAGAGGGAGCGCACATGACGGGGCGATCGGTGGGCCTCTTGACTGGCAACAAGGTCAACAAGAGTTATTGCTGGATCGTGCTTAGTTTGTCGACATAGAAAAGAGCCCTAGTTTAGGAGAAATTGGTTGAATCACGGCTTTTGTCTTGGCCTGTTGGTGCATTGTTAATCAAAGGAAAATAGCCCGAAAAAACGTGCACAAGAGGGAGCGCACATGACGGGGCGATCGGTGGCTCTTGACTGGCAACGAGGTCAACAAGAGCTATTGCTGGATCGTGCTTAGTTTGTCGACATAGAAAAGAGCCCTATTTTAGGAGAAATTGGTTGAATCACGGCTTTTGTCTTGGCCTGTTGGTGCATTGTTAATCAAAGGAAAACAGCCCGAAAAAACGTGGACAAGAGGGAGCGCACATGACGGGGCGATCGGTGGCTCTTGACTGGCAACGAGGTCAACAAGAGTTATTGCTGGATCGTGCTTAGTTTGTCGACATAGAAAAGAGCCCTAGTTTAGGAGAAATTGGTTGAATCACGGCTTTTGTCTTGGCCTGTTGGTGCATTGTTAATCAAAGGAAAACAGCCCGAAAAAACGTGCACAAGAGGGAGCGCACATGACGGGGCGATCGGTGGCTCTTGACTGGCAACGAGGTCAACAAGAGTTATTGCTGGATCGGGCTTAGTTTGTCGACATAGAAAAGAGCCCTATTTTAGGAGAAATTGGTTGAATCACGGCTTTTGTCTTGGCCTGTTGGTGCATTGTTAATCAAAGGAAAACAGCCCGAAAAAACGTGCACAAGAGGGAGCGCACATGACGGGGCGATCGGTGGCTCTTTGACTGGCAACGAGGTCAACAAGAGTTATTGCTGGATCGTGCTTAGTTTGTCGACATAGAAAAGAGCCCTATTTTAGGAGAAATTGGTTGAATCACGGCTTTTGTCTTGGCCTGTTGGTGCATTGTAATCAAAGGAAAATAGCCCGAAAAAACGTGCACAAGAGGGAGCGCACATGACGGGGCGATCGGTGGCTCTTGACTGGCAACGAGGTCAACAAGAGTTATTGCTGGATCGTGCTTAGTTTGTCAACATAGAAAAGAGCCCTAGTTTAGGAGAAATTGGTTGAATCAGGGCTTTTGTCTTGGCCTGTTGGTGCATTGTTAATCAAAGGAAAATAGCCCGAAAAAACGTGGACAAGAGGGAGCACACATGACGGGGCGATCGGTGGCTCTTGGCTGGCAACGAGGTCAACAAGAGTGATTGCTGGATCGTGCTTAGTTTGTCAACATAGAAAAGAGCCCTAGTTTAGGAGAAATTGGTTGAATCAGGGCTTTTTGTCTTGGCCTGTTGGTGCATTGTTAATCAAGGAAAATAGCCCGAAAAAACGTGGACAAGAGGGAGCACACATGACGGGGCGATCGGTGGCTCTTGGCTGGCAACGAGGTCAACAAGAGTGATTGCTGGATCGTGCTTAGTTTGTCAACATAGAAAAGAGCCCTAGTTTAGGAGAAATTGGTTGAATCAGGGCTTTTGTCTTGGCCTGTTGGTGCATTGTTAATCAAAGGAAAATAGCCCGAAAAAACGTGGACAAGAGGGAGCACACATGACGGGCGATCGGTGGCTCTTGGCTGGCAACGAGGTCAACAAGAGTGATTGCTGGATCGTGCTTAGTTTGTCAACATAGAAAAGAGGCCCTAGTTTAGGAGAAATTGGTTGAATCAGGGCTTTTGTCTTGGCCTGCTGGTGCATTGTTAATCAAAGGAAAATAGCCCGAAAAAACGTGGACAAGAGGGAGCACACATGACGGGGCGATCGGTGGCTCTTGGCTGGCAACGAGGTCAACAAGAGTTATTGCTGGATCGTGCTTAGTTTGTCAACATAGAAAAGAGCCCTAGTTTAGGAGAAATTGGTTGAATCAGGGCTTTTGTCTTGGCCTGTTGGTGCATTGTTAATCAAAGGAAAATAGCCCGAAAAAACGTGGACAAGAGGGAGCACACATGACGGGGCGATCGGTGGCTCTTGCTGGCAACGAGGTCAACAAGAGTGATTGCTGGATCGTGCTTAGTTTGTCGACATAGAAAAGAGCCCTATTTTAGGAGAAATTGGTTGAATCAGGGCTTTTGTCTTGGCCTGCTGGTGCATTGTTAATCAAAGGAAAACAGCCCGAAAAAACGTGCACAAGAGGGAGCGCACATGACGGGACGATCGGTGGCTCTTGACTGGCAACGAGGTCAACAAGAGCTATTGCTGGATCGTGCTTAGTTTGTCGACATAGAAAAGAGCCCTATTTTAGGAGAAATTGGTTGAATCACGGCTTTTGTCTTGGCCTGTTGGTGCATTGTTAATCAAGGAAAACAGCCCGAAAAAACGTGCACAAGAGGGAGCGCACATGACGGGGCGATCGGTGGCTCTAGACTGGCAACAAGGTCAACAAGAGTTATTACTGAATCGCGCTTAGTTTGTCAACATAGAAAAGAGCCCTAGTTTAGGAGAAATTGGTTGAATCAGGCTTTTGTCTTGGCCTGTTGTGCATTGTTAATCAAAGGAAAATAGCCCGAAAAACGTGCACAAGAGGGAGCGCACATGACGGGGCGATCGGTGGCTCTTGACTGGCAACGAGGTCAACAAGAGCTATTGCTGGATCGTGCTTAGTTTGTCGACATAGAAAAGAGCCCTATTTTAGAAGAAATTGGTTGAATCACGGCTTTTGTCTTGGCCTGTTGGTGCATTGTTAATCAAAGGAAAACAGCCCGAAAAAACGTGCACAAGAGGGAGCGCACATGACGGGGCGATCGGTGGCTCTTGACTGGCAACGAGGTCAACAAGAGTTATTGCTGGATCGTGCTTAGTTTGTCGACATAGAAAAGAGCCCTATTTTAGGAGAAATTGGTTGAATCACGGCTTTTGTCTTGGCCTGTTGGTGCATTGTTAATCAAAGGAAAACAGCCCGAAAAAACGTGCACAAGAGGGAGCGCACATGACGGGGCGATCGGTGGCTCTTGACTGGCAACGAGGTCAACAAGAGTTATTGCTGGATCGTGCTTAGTTTGTCGACATAGAAAAGAGCCCTATTTTAGGAGAAATTGGTTGAATCACGGCTTTTGTCTTGGCCTGTTGGTGCATTGTTAATCAAAGGAAAACAGCGCGAAAAAACGTGCACAAGAGGGAGCGCACATGACGGGGCGATCGGTGGCTCTTGACTGGCAACGAGGTCAACAAGAGTTATTGCTGGATCGTGCTTAGTTTGTCGACATAGAAAAGAGCCCTATTTTAGGAGAAATTGGTTGAATCACGGCTTTTGTCTTGGCCTGTTGGTGCATTGTTAATCAAAGGAAAATAGCCCGAAAAAACGTGCACAAGAGGGAGCGCACATGACGGGGCGATCGGTGGCTCTTGACTGGCAACGAGGTCAACAAGAGTTATTGCTGGATCGTGCTTAGTTTGTCAACATAGAAAAGAGCCCTAGTTTAGGAGAAATTGGTTGAATCAGGGCTTTTGTCTTGGCCTGTTGGTGCATTGTTAATCAAAGGAAAAGGGCCCGAAAAAACGTGCACAAGAGGGAGCGCACACGACGGGGCGATCGGTGGCTCTTGACTGGCAACGAGGTCAACAAGAGTTATTGCTGGATCGTGCTTAGTTTGTCAACATAGAAAAGAGCCCTAGTTTAGGAGAAATTGGTTGAATCAGGGCTTTTGTCTTGGCCTGTTGGTGCATTGTTAATCAAAGGAAAATAGCCCGAAAAAACGTGGACAAGAGGGAGCACACATGACGGGGCGATCGGTGGCTCTTGACTGGCAACGAGGTCAACAAGAGTGATTGCTGGATCGTGCTTAGTTTGTCGACATAGAAAAGAGCCCTATTTTAGGAGAAATTGGTTGAATGAGGGCTTTTGTCTTGGCCTGTTGGTGCATTGTTAATCAAAGGAAAACAGCCCGAAAAAACGTGCACAAGAGGGAGCGCACATGACGGGACGATCGGTGGCTCTTGACTGGCAACGAGGTCGACAAGAGTTATTGCTGGATCGTGCTTAGTTTGTCGACATAGAAAAGAGCCCTATTTTAGGAGAAATTGGTTGAATCACGGCTTTTGTCTTGGCCTGTTGGTGCATTGTTAATCAAAGGAAAACAGCCCGAAAAAACGTGCACAAGAGGGAGCGCACATGACGGGACGATCGGTGGCTCTTGACTGGCAACGAGGTCAACAAGAGTTATTGCTGGATCGTGCTTAGTTTGTCGACATAGAAAAGAGCCCTAGTTTAGGAGAAATTGGTTGAATCAGGGCTTTTGTCTTGGCCTGTTGGTGCATTGTTAATCAAAGGAAAATAGCCCGAAAAAACGTGCACAAGAGGGAGCACACATGACGGGGCGATCGGTGGCTCTTGACTGGCAACGAGGTCAACAAGAGTGATTGCTGGATCGTGCTTAGTTTCTCGACATAGAAAAGAGCCCTATTTTAGGAGAAATTGGTTGAATCAGGGCTTTTGTCTTGGCCTGTTGGTGCATTGTTAATCAAAGGAAAACAGCCCGAAAAAACGTGCACAAGAGGGAGCGCACATGACGGGACGATCGGTGGCTCTTGACTGGCAACGAGGTCAACAAGAGTTATTGCTGGATCGTGCTTAGTTTGTCGACATAGAAAAGAGCCCTAGTTTAGGAGAAATTGGTTGAATCAGGGCTTTTGTCTTGGCCTGTTGGTGCATTGTTAATCAAAGGAAAATAGCCCGAAAAAACGTGGACAAAAGGGAGCACACATGACGGGGCGATCGGTGGCTCTTGACTGGCAACGAGGTCAACAAGAGTGATTGCTGGATCGTGCTTAGTTTGTCGACATAGAAAAGAGCCCTATTTTAGGAGAAATTGGTTGAATCAGGGCTTTTGTCTTGGCCTGTTGGTGCATTGTTAATCAAAGGAAAATAGCCCGAAAAAACGTGCACAAGAGGGAGCACACATGACGGGGCGATCGGTGGCTCTTGACTGGGAACGAGGTCAACAAGAGTGATTGCTGGATCGTGCTTAGTTTGTCGACATAGAAAAGAGCCCTATTTTAGGAGAAATTGGTTGAATCAGGGCTTTTGTCTTGGCCTGTTGGTGCATTGTTAATCAAAGGAAAACAGCCCGAAAAAACGTGCACAAGAGGGAGCGCACATGACGGGACGATCGGTGGCTCTTGACTGGCAACGAGGTCAACAAGAGTTATTGCTGGATCGTGCTTAGTTTGTCGACATAGAAAAGAGCCCTAGTTTAGGAGAAATTGGTTGAATCAGGGCTTTTGTCTTGGCCTGTTGGTGCATTGTTAATCAAAGGAAAATAGCCCGAAAAAACGTGCACAAGAGGGAGCACACATGACGGGGCGATCGGTGGCTCTTGACTGGCAACGAGGTCAACAAGAGTGATTGCTGGATCGTGCTTAGTTTGTCGACATAGAAAAGAGCCCTATTTTAGGAGAAATTGGTTGAATCAGGGCTTTTGTCTTGGCCTGCTGGTGCATTGTTAATCAAAGGAAAATAGCCCGAAAAAACGTGCACAAGAGGGAGCGCACATGACGGGGCGATCGGTGGCTCTTGACTGGCAACGAGGTCAACAAGAGCTATTGCTGGATCGTGCTTAGTTTGTCGACATAGAAAAGAGCCCTATTTTAGAAGAAATTGGTTGAATCACGGCTTTTGTCTTGGCCTGTTGGTGCATTGTTAATCAAAGGAAAACAGCCCGAAAAAACGTGGACAAGAGGGAGCGCACATGACGGGGCGATCGGTGGCTCTTGACTGGCAACGAGGTCGACAAGAGTTATTGCTGGATCGTGCTTAGTTTGTCGACATAGAAAAGAGCCCTATTTTAGGAGAAATTGGTTGAATCACGGCTTTTGTCTTGTCCTGTTGGTGCATTGTTAATCAAAGGAAAACAGCCCGAAAAAACGTGCACAAGAGGGAGCGCACATGACGGGGCGATCGGTGGCTCTTGACTGGCAACGAGGTCAACAAGAGTTATTGCTGGATCGTGCTTAGTTTGTCGACATAGAAAAGAGCCCTATTTTAGGAGAAATTGGTTGAATCAGGGCTTTTGTCTTGGCCTGTTGGTGCATTGTTAATCAAAGGAAAATAGCCCGAAAAAACGTGCACAAGAGGGAGCGCACATGACGGGGCGATCGGTGGCTCTTGACTGGCAACAAGGTCAACAAGAGTTATTGCTGAATCGCGCTTAGTTTGTCAACATAGAAAAGAGCCCTAGTTTAGGAGAAATTGGTTGAATCACGGCTTTTGTCTTGGCCTGTTGGTGCATTGTTAATCAAAGGAAAATAGCCCGAAAAAACGTGCACAAGAGGGAGCGCACATGACGGGGCGATCGGTGGCTCTTGACTGGCAACGAGGTCAACAAGAGCTATTGCTGGATCGTGCTTAGTTTGTCGACATAGAAAAGAGCCCTATTTTAGAAGAAATTGGTTGAATCACGGCTTTTGTCTTGGCCTGTTGGTGCATTGTTAATCAAAGGAAAACAGCCCGAAAAAACGTGGACAAGAGGGAGCGCACATGACGGGGCGATCGGTGGCTCTTGACTGGCAACGAGGTCAACAAGAGTTATTGCTGGATCGTGCTTAGTTTGTCGACATAGAAAAGAGCCCTAGTTTAGGAGAAATTGGTTGAATCAGGGCTTTTGTCTTGGCCTGTTGGTGCATTGTTAATCAAAGGAAAATAGCCCGAAAAAACGTGGACAAGAGGGAGCGCACATGACGGGGCGATCGGTGGCTCTTGACTGGCAACGAGGTCAACAAGAGCTATTGCTGGATCGTGCTTAGTTTGTCGACATAGAAAAGAGCCCTAGTTTAGGAGAAATTGGTTGAATCAGGGCTTTTGTCTTGGCCTGTTGGTGCATTGTTAATCAAAGGAAAACAGCCCGAAAAAACGTGGACAAGAGGGAGCGCACATGACGGGGCGATCGGTGGCTCTTGACTGGCAACGAGGTCAACAAGAGTTATTGCTGGATCGTGCTTAGTTTGTCAACATAGAAAAGAGCCCTAGTTTAGGAGAAATTGGTTGAATCAGGGCTTTTGTCTTGGCCTGTTGGTGCATTGTTAATCAAAGGAAAACAGCCCGAAAAAACGTGGACAAGAGGGAGCGCACATGACGGGGCGATCGGTGGCTCTTGACTGGCAACGAGGTCAACAAGAGTTATTGCTGGATCGTGCTTAGTTTGTCGACATAGAAAAGAGCCCTAGTTTAGGAGAAATTGGTTGAATCAGGGCTTTTGTCTTGGCCTGTTGGTGCATTGTTAATCAAAGGAAAATAGCCCGAAAAAACGTGGACAAGAGGGAGCGCACATGACGGGGCGATCGGTGGCTCTTGAATGGCAACGAGGTCAACAAGAGCTATCTGGATCGTGCTTAGTTTGTCGACATAGAAAAGAGCCCTAGTTTAGGAGAAATTGGTTGAATCAGGGCTTTTGTCTTGGCCTGTTGGTGCATTGTTAATCAAAGGAAAACAGCCCGAAAAAACGTGGACAAGAGGGAGCGCACATGACGGGGCGATCGGTGGCTCTTGACTGGCAACGAGGTCAACAAGAGCTATTGCTGGATCGTGCTTAGTTTGTCGACATAGAAAAGAGCCCTAGTTTAGGAGAAATTGGTTGAATCAGGGCTTTTGTCTTGGCCTGTTGGTGCATTGTTAATCAAAGGAAAACAGCCCGAAAAAACGTGCACAAGAGGGAGCGCACATGACGGGGCGATCGGTGGCTCTTGACTGGCAACGAGGTCAACAAGAGCTATTGCTGGATCGTGCTTAGTTTGTCGACATAGAAAAGAGCCCTAGTTTAGGAGAAATTGGTTGAATCAGGGCTTTTGTCTTGGCCTGTTGGTGCATTGTTAATCAAAGGAAAACAGCCCGAAAAAACGTGGACAAGAGGGAGCGCACATGACGGGGCGATCGGTGGCTCTTGACTGGCAACGAGGTCAACAAGAGTTATTGCTGGATCGTGCTTAGTTTGTCGACATAGAAAAGAGCCCTAGTTTAGGAGAAATTGGTTGAATCAGGGCTTTTGTCTTGGCCTGTTGGTGCATTGTTAATCAAAGGAAAACAGCCCGAAAAAACGTGGACAAGAGGGAGCGCACATGACGGGGCGATCGGTGGCTCTTGACTGGCAACGAGGTCAACAAGAGTTATTGCTGGATCGTGCTTAGTTTGTCGACATAGAAAAGAGCCCTATTTTAGGAGAAATTGGTTAAATCACGGCTTTTGTCTTGGCCTGTTGGTGAATTGTTAATCAAAGGAAAACAGCCCGAAAAAACGTGGACAAGAGGGAGCGCACATGACGGGGCGATCGGTGGCTCTTGACTGGCAACGAGGTCAACAAGAGTTATTGCTGGATCGTGCTTAGTTTGTCGACATAGAAAAGAGCCCTAGTTTAGGAGAAATTGGTTGAATCAGGGCTTTTGTCTTGGCCTGTTGGTGCATTGTTAATCAAAAGAAAATAGCCCGAAAAAACGTGCACAAGAGGGAGCGCACATGACGGGGCGATCGGTGGCTCTTGACTGGCAACGAGGTCAACAAGAGCTATTGCTGGATCGTGCTTAGTTTGTCGACATAGAAAAGAGCCCTATTTTAGGAGAAATTGGTTGAATCACGGCTTTTGTCTTGGCCTGTTGGTGCATTGTTAATCAAAGGAAAACAGCCCGAAAAAACGTGGACAAGAAGGAGCGCACATGACGGGGCGATCGGTGGCTCTTGACTGGCAACGAGGTCAACAAGAGTTATTGCTGAATCGCGCTTAGTTTGTAAACATAAAAAAGAGCCCTAGTTTAGGAGAAATTGGTTGAATCAGGGCTTTTGTCTTGGCCTGTTGGTGCATTGTTAATCAAAGGAAAATAGCCCGAAAAAACGTGCACAAGAGGGAGCGCACATGACGGGGCGATCGGTGGCTCTTGACTGGCAACGAGGTCAACAAGAGTTATTGCTGGATCGTGCTTAGTTTGTCGACATAGAAAAGAGCCCTAGTTTAGGAGAAATTGGTTGAATCACGGCTTTTGTCTTGGCCTGTTGGTGCATTGTTAATCAAAGGAAAACAGCCCGAAAAAACGTGCACAAGAGGGAGCGCACATGACGGGGCGATCGGTGGCTCTTGACTGGCAACGAGGTCAACAAGAGTTATTGCTGGATCGTGCTTAGTTTGTCGACATAGAAAAGAGCCCTATTTTAGGAGAAATTGGTTGAATCAGGGCTTTTGTCTTGGCCTGTTGGTGCATTGTTAATCAAAGGAAAATAGCCCGAAAAAACGTGCACAAGAGGGAGCGCACATGACGGGGCGATCGGTGGCTCTTGACTGGCAACGAGGTCAACAAGAGTTATTGCTGAATCGCGCTTAGTTTGTCAACATAGAAAAGAGCCCTAGTTTAGGAGAAATTGGTTGAATCAGGGCTTTTGTCTTGGCCTGTTGGTGCATTGTTAATCAAAGGAAAATAGCCCGAAAAAACGTGCACAAGAGGGAGCGCACATGACGGGGCGATCGGTGGCTCTTGACTGGCAACGAGGTCAACAAGAGCTATTGCTGGATCGTGCTTAGTTTGTCGACATAGAAAAGAGCCCTATTTTAGAAGAAATTGGTTGAATCACGGCTTTTGTCTTGGCCTGTTGGTGCATTGTTAATCAAAGGAAAACAGCCCGAAAAAACGTGCACAAGAGGGAGCGCACATGACGGGGCGATCGGTGGCTCTTGACTGGCAACGAGGTCAACAAGAGTTATTGCTGGATCGTGCTTAGTTTGTCGACATAGAAAAGAGCCCTATTTTAGGAGAAATTGGTTGAATCACGGCTTTTGTCTTGGCCTGTTGGTGCATTGTTAATCAAAGGAAAACAGCCCGAAAAAACGTGCACAAGAGGGAGCGCACATGACGGGGCGATCGGTGGCTCTTGACTGGCAACGAGGTCAACAAGAGTTATTGCTGGATCGTGCTTAGTTTGTCGACATAGAAAAGAGCCCTATTTTAGGAGAAATTGGTTGAATCACGGCTTTTGTCTTGGCCTGTTGGTGCATTGTTAATCAAAGGAAAATAGCCCGAAAAAACGTGCACAAGAGGGAGCGCACATGACGGGGCGATCGGTGGCTCTTGACTGGCAACGAGGTCAACAAGAGTTATTGCTGGATCGTGCTTAGTTTGTCAACATAGAAAAGAGCCCTAGTTTAGGAGAAATTGGTTGAATCAGGGCTTTTGTCTTGGCCTGTTGGTGCATTGTTAATCAAAGGAAAAGGGCCCGAAAAAACGTGCACAAGAGGGAGCGCACACGACGGGGCGATCGGTGGCTCTTGACTGGCAACGAGGTCAACAAGAGTTATTGCTGGATCGTGCTTAGTTTGTCAACATAGAAAAGAGCCCTAGTTTAGGAGAAATTGGTTGAATCAGGGCTTTTGTCTTGGCCTGCTGGTGCATTGTTAATCAAAGGAAAATAGCCCGAAAAAACGTGGACAAGAGGGAGCACACATGACGGGGCGATCGGTGGCTCTTGGCTGGCAACGAGGTCAACAAGAGTGATTGCTGGATCGTGCTTAGTTTGTCAACATAGAAAAGAGCCCTAGTTTAGGAGAAATTGGTTGAATCAGGGCTTTTGTCTTGGCCTGTTGGTGCATTGTTAATCAAAGGAAAATAGCCCGAAAAAACGTGGACAAGAGGGAGCACACATGACGGGGCGATCGGTGGCTCTTGGCTGGCAACGAGGTCAACAAGAGTGATTGCTGGATCGTGCTTAGTTTGTCAACATAGAAAAGAGCCCTAGTTTAGGAGAAATTGGTTGAATCAGGGCTTTTGTCTTGGCCTGTTGGTGCATTGTTAATCAAAGGAAAATAGCCCGAAAAAACGTGGACAAGAGGGAGCACACATGACGGGGCGATCGGTGGCTCTTGGCTGGCAACGAGGTCAACAAGAGTGATTGCTGGATCGTGCTTAGTTTGTCAACATAGAAAAGAGCCCTAGTTTAGGAGAAATTGGTTGAATCAGGGCTTTTGTCTTGGCCTGCTGGTGCATTGTTAATCAAAGGAAAATAGCCCGAAAAAACGTGGACAAGAGGGAGCACACATGACGGGGCGATCGGTGGCTCTTGGCTGGCAACGAGGTCAACAAGAGTTATTGCTGGATCGTGCTTAGTTTGTCAACATAGAAAAGAGCCCTAGTTTAGGAGAAATTGGTTGAATCAGGGCTTTTGTCTTGGCCTGTTGGTGCATTGTTAATCAAAGGAAAATAGCCCGAAAAAACGTGGACAAGAGGGAGCACACATGACGGGGCGATCGGTGGCTCTTGGCTGGCAACGAGGTCAACAAGAGTGATTGCTGGATCGTGCTTAGTTTGTCGACATAGAAAAGAGCCCTATTTTAGGAGAAATTGGTTGAATCAGGGCTTTTGTCTTGGCCTGCTGGTGCATTGTTAATCAAAGGAAAACAGCCCGAAAAAACGTGCACAAGAGGGAGCGCACATGACGGGACGATCGGTGGCTCTTGACTGGCAACGAGGTCGACAAGAGTTATTGCTGGATCGTGCTTAGTTTGTCGACATAGAAAAGAGCCCTATTTTAGGAGAAATTGGTTGAATCACGGCTTTTGTCTTGGCCTGTTGGTGCATTGTTAATCAAAGGAAAACAGCCCGAAAAAACGTGCACAAGAGGGAGCGCACATGACGGGGCGATCGGTGGCTCTTGACTGGCAACGAGGTCAACAAGAGTTATTGCTGAATCGCGCTTAGTTTGTCAACATAAAAAAGAGCCCTAGTTTAGGAGAAATTGGTTGAATCAGGGCTTTTGTCTTTGCCTGTTGGTGCATTGTTAATCCAAGGAAAATAGCCCGAAAAAACGTGCACAAGAGGGAGCGCACATGACGGGGCGATCGGTGGCTCTTGACTGGCAACGAGGTCAACAAGAGCTATTGCTGGATCGTGCTTAGTTTGTCGACATAGAAAAGAGCCCTATTTTAGGAGAAATTGGTTGAATCACGGCTTTTGTCTTGGCCTGTTGGTGCATGGTAATCAAAGGAAAACAGCCCGAAAAAACGTGGACAAGAGGGAGCGCACATGACGGGGCGATCGGTGGCTCTTGACTGGCAACGAGGTCAACAAGAGTTATTGCTGGATCGTGCTTAGTTTGTCGACATAGAAAAGAGCCCTAGTTTAGGAGAAATTGGTTGAATCACGGCTTTTGTCTTGGCCTGTTGGTGCATTGTTAATCAAAGGAAAACAGCCCGAAAAAACGTGCACAAGAGGGAGCGCACATGACGGGGCGATCGGTGGCTCTTGACTGGCAACAAGGTCAACAAGAGTTATTGCTGAATCGCGCTTAGTTTGTCAACATAGAAAAGAGCCCTAGTTTAGGAGAAATTGGTTGAATCAGGGCTTTTGTCTTGGCTTGTTGGTGCATTGTTAATCAAAGGAAAATAGCCCGAAAAAACGTGCACAAGAGGGAGCGCACATGACGGGGCGATCGGTGGCTCTTGACTGGCAACGAGGTCAACAAGAGCTATTGCTGGATCGTGCTTAGTTTGTCGACATAGAAAAAAGCCCTATTTTAGAAGAAATTGGTTGAATCACGGCTTTTGTCTTGGCCTGTTGGTGCATTGTTAATCAAAGGAAAACAGCCCGAAAAAACGTGCACAAGAGGGAGCGCACATGACGGGGCGATCGGTGGCTCTTGACTGGCAACGAGGTCAACAAGAGTTATTGCTGGATCGTGCTTAGTTTGTCGACATAGAAAAGAGCCCTATTTTAGGAGAAATTGGTTGAATCACGGCTTTTGTCTTGGCCGGTTGGTGCATTGTTAATCAAAGGAAAACAGCCCGAAAAAACGTGCACAAGAGGGAGCGCACATGACGGGGCGATCGGTGGCTCTTGACTGGCAACGAGGTCAACAAGAGTTATTGCTGGATCGTGCTTAGTTTGTCGACATAGAAAAGAGCCCTATTTTAGGAGAAATTGGTTGAATCACGGCTTTTGTCTTGGCCTGTTGGTGCATTGTTAATCAAAGGAAAACAGCCCGAAAAAACGTGCACAAGAGGGAGCGCACATGACGGGGCGATCGGTGGCTCTTGACTGGCAACGAGGTCAACAAGAGTTATTGCTGGATCGTGCTTAGTTTGTCGACATAGAAAAGAGCCCTATTTTAGGAGAAATTGGTTGAATCACGGCTTTTGTCTTGGCCTGTTGGTGCATTGTTAATCAAAGGAAAATAGCCCGAAAAAACGTGCACAAGAGGGAGCGCACATGACGGGGCGATCGGTGGCTCTTGACTGGCAACGAGGTCAACAAGAGTTATTGCTGGATCGTGCTTAGTTTGTCAACATAGAAAAGAGCCCTAGTTTAGGAGAAATTGGTTGAATCAGGGCTTTTGTCTTGGCCTGTTGGTGCATTGTTAATCAAAGGAAAAGGGCCCGAAAAAACGTGCACAAGAGGGAGCGCACACGACGGGGCGATCGGTGGCTCTTGGCTGGCAACGAGGTCGACAAGAGTTATTGCTGGATCGTGCTTAGTTTGTCGACATAGAAAAGAGCCCTATTTTAGGAGAAATTGGTTGAATCAGGGCTTTTGTCTTGGCCTGCTGGTGCATTGTTAATCAAAGGAAAACAGCCCGAAAAAACGTGCACAAGAGGGAGCGCACATGACGGGACGATCGGTGGCTCTTGACTGGCAACGAGGTCGACAAGAGTTATTGCTGGATCGTGCTTAGTTTGTCGACATAGAAAAGAGCCCTATTTTAGGAGAAATTGGTTGAATCAGGGCTTTTGTCTTGGCCTGTTGGTGCATTGTTAATCAAAGGAAAATAGCCCGAAAAAACGTGGACAAGAGGGAGCACACATGACGGGGCGATCGGTGGCTCTTGACTGGCAACGAGGTCAACAAGAGTGATTGCTGGATCGTGCTTAGTTTGTCGACATAGAAAAGAGCCCTATTTTAGGAGAAATTGGTTGAATCAGGGCTTTTGTCTTGGCCTGTTGGTGCATTGTTAATCAAAGGAAAACAGCCCGAAAAAACGTGGACAAGAGGGAGCGCACATGACGGGACGATCGGTGGCTCTTGGCTGGCAACGAGGTCGACAAGAGTTATTGCTGGATCGTGCTTAGTTTGTCGACATAGAAAAGAGCCCTATTTTAGGAGAAATTGGTTGAATCAGGGCTTTTGTCTTGGCCTGTTGGTGCATTGTTAATCAAAGGAAAATAGCCCGAAAAAACGTGGACAAGAGGGAGCACACATGACGGGGCGATCGGTGGCTCTTGACTGGCAACGAGGTCAACAAGAGTGATTGCTGGATCGTGCTTAGTTTGTCGACATAGAAAAGAGCCCTATTTTAGGAGAAATTGGTTGAATCAGGGCTTTTGTCTTGGCCTGTTGGTGCATTGTTAATCAAAGGAAAATAGCCCGAAAAAACGTGGACAAGAGGGAGCACACATGACGGGGCGATCGGTGGCTCTTGGCTGGCAACGAGGTCGACAAGAGTTATTGCTGGATCGTGCTTAGTTTGTCGACATAGAAAAGAGCCCTATTTTAGGAGAAATTGGTTGAATCAGGGCTTTTGTCTTGGCCTGTTGGTGCATTGTTAATCAAAGGAAAACAGCCCGAAAAAACGTGGACAAGAGGGAGCGCACATGACGGGGCGATCGGTGGCTCTTGACTGGCAACGAGGTCAACAAGAGTTATTGCTGGATCGTGCTTAGTTTGTCGACATAGAAAAGAGCCCTAGTTTAGGAGAAATTGGTTGAATCACGGCTTTTGTCTTGGCCTGTTGGTGCATTGTTAATCAAAGGAAAACAGCCCGAAAAAACGTGCACAAGAGGGAGCGCACATGACGGGGCGATCGGTGGCTCTTGACTGGCAACAAGGTCAACAAGAGTTATTGCTGAATCGCGCTTAGTTTGTCAACATAGAAAAGAGCCCTAGTTTAGGAGAAATTGGTTGAATCAGGGCTTTTGTCTTGGCCTGTTGGTGCATTGTTAATCAAAGGAAAATAGCCCGAAAAAACGTGCACAAGAGGGAGCGCACATGACGGGGCGATCGGTGGCTCTTGACTGGCAACGAGGTCAACAAGAGCTATTGCTGGATCGTGCTTAGTTTGTCGACATAGAAAAGAGCCCTATTTTAGAAGAAATTGGTTGAATCACGGCTTTTGTCTTTGCCTGTTGGTGCATTGTTAATCAAAGGAAAACAGCCCGAAAAAACGTGCACAAGAGGGAGCGCACATGACGGGGCGATCGGTGGCTCTTGACTGGCAACGAGGTCAACAAGAGTTATTGCTGGATCGTGCTTAGTTTGTCGACATAGAAAAGAGCCCTATTTTAGGAGAAATTGGTTGAATCACGGCTTTTGTCTTGGCCTGTTGGTGCATTGTTAATCAAAGGAAAACAGCCCGAAAAAACGTGCACAAGAGGGAGCGCACATGACGGGGCGATCGGTGGCTCTTGACTGGCAACGAGGTCAACAAGAGTTATTGCTGGATCGTGCTTAGTTTGTCGACATAGAAAAGAGCCCTATTTTAGGAGAAATTGGTTGAATCACGGCTTTTGTCTTGGCCTGTTGGTGCATTGTTAATCAAAGGAAAACAGCCCGAATAAACGTGCACAAGAGGGAGCGCAAATGACGGGGCGATCGGTGGCTCTTGACTGGCAACGAGGTCAACAAGAGTTATTGCTGGATCGTGCTTAGTTTGTCGACATAGAAAAGAGCCCTATTTTAGGAGAAATTGGTTGTATCACGGCTTTTGTCTTGGCCTGTTGGTGCATTGTTAATCAAAGGAAAATAGCCCGAAAAAACGTGCACAAGAGGGAGCGCACATGACGGGGCGATCGGTGGCTCTTGACTGGCAACGAGGTCAACAAGAGTTATTGCTGGATCGTGCTTAGTTTGTCAACATAGAAAAGAGCCCTAGTTTAGGAGAAATTGGTTGAATCAGGGCTTTTGTCTTGGCCTGTTGGTGCATTGTTAATCAAAGGAAAAGGGCCCGAAAAAACGTGCACAAGAGGGAGCGCACACGACGGGGCGATCGGTGGCTCTTGGCTGGCAAAGAGGTCAACAAGAGTGATTGCTGGATCGTGCTTAGTTTGTCAACATAGAAAAGAGCCCTAGTTTAGGAGAAATTGGTTGAATCAGGGCTTTTGTCTTGGCCTGCTGGTGCATTGTTAATCAAAGGAAAATAGCCCGAAAAAACGTGGACAAGAGGGAGCACACATGACGGGGCGATCGGTGGCTCTTGGCTGGCAACGAGGTCAACAAGAGTTATTGCTGGATCGTGCTTAGTTTGTCAACATAGAAAAGAGCCCTAGTTTAGGAGAAATTGGTTGAATCAGGGCTTTTGTCTTGGCCGGTTGGTGCATTGTTAATCAAAGGAAAATAGCCCGAAAAAACGTGGACAAGAGGGAGCACACATGACGGGGCGATCGGTGGCTCTTGGCTGGCAACGAGGTCAACAAGAGTGATTGCTGGATCGTGCTTAGTTTGTCTACATAGAAAAGAGCCCTATTTTAGGAGAAATTGGTTGAATCAGGGCTTTTGTCTTGGCCTGCTGGTGCATTGTTAATCAAAGGAAAACAGCCCGAAAAAACGTGCACAAGAGGGAGCGCACATGACGGGACGATCGGTGGCTCTTGACTGGCAACGAGGTCGACAAGAGTTATTGCTGGATCGTGCTTAGTTTGTCGACATAGAAAAGAGCCCTATTTTAGGAGCAATTGGTTGAATCACGGCTTTTGTCTTGGCCTGTTGGTGCATTGTTAATCAAAGGAAAACAGCCCGAAAAAACGTGCACAAGAGGGAGCGCACATGACGGGGCGATCGGTGGCTCTTGACTGGCAACGAGGTCAACAAGAGTTATTGCTGAATCGCGCTTAGTTTGTCAACATAAAAAAGAGCCCTAGTTTAGGAGAAATTGGTTGAATCAGGGCTTTTGTCTTGGCCTGTTGGTGCATTGTTAATCAAAGGAAAATAGCCCGAAAAAACGTGCACAAGAGGGAGCGCACATGACGGGGCGATCGGTGGCTCTTGACTGGCAACGAGGTCAACAAGAGCTATTGCTGGATCGTGCTTAGTTTGTCGACATAGAAAAGAGCCCTATTTTAGGAGAAATTGGTCGAATCACGGCTTTTGTCTTGGCCTGTTGGTGCATTGTTAATCAAAGGAAAACAGCCCGAAAAAACGTGGACAAGAGGGAGCGCACATGACGGGGCGATCGGTGGCTCTTGACTGGCAACGAGGTCAACAAGAGTTATTGCTGAATCGTGCTTAGTTTGTCGACATAGAAAAGAGCCCTAGTTTAGGAGAAATTGGTTGAATCACGGCTTTTGTCTTGGCCTGTTGGTGCATTGTTAATCAAAGGAAAACAGCCCGAAAAAACGTGCACAAGAGGGAGCGCACATGACGGGGCGATCGGTGGCTCTTGACAGGCAACGAGGTCAACAAGAGCTATTGCTGGATCGTGCTTAGTTTGTCGACATAGAAAAGAGCCCTATTTTAGAAGAAATTGGTTGAATCAGGGCTTTTGTCTTGGCCTGTTGGTGCATTCATAATCAATGGAAAACAGCCCGAAAAAACGTGCACAAGAGGGAGTGCACATGACGGGGCGATCGGTGGCTCTTGACTGGCAACGAGGTCAACAAGAGTTATTGCTGGATCGTGCTTAGTTTGTCGACATAGAAAAGAGCCCTATTTTAGGAGAAATTGGTTGAATCACGGCTTTTGTCTTGGCCTGTTGGTGCATTGTTAATCAAAGGAAAACAGCCCGAAAAAACGTGCACAAGAGGGAGCGCACATGACGGGGCGATCGGTGGCTCTTGACTGGCAACGACGTCAACAAGAGTTATTGCTGGATCGTGCTTAGTTTGTCGACATAGAAAAGAGCCCTATTTTAGGAGAAATTGGTTGAATCACGGCTTTTGTCTTGGCCTGTTGGTGCATTGTTAATCAAAGGAAAATAGCCCGAAAAAACGTGCACAAGAGGGAGCGCACATGACGGGGCGATCGGTGGCTCTTGACTGGCAACGAGGTCAACAAGAGTTATTGCTGGATCGTGCTTAGTTTGTCAACATAGAAAAGAGCCCTAGTTTAGGAGAAATTTGTTGAATCAGGGCTTTTGTCTTGGCCTGTTGGTGCATTGTTAATCAAAGGAAAAGGGCCCGAAAAAACGTGCACAAGAGGGAGCGCACACGACGGGGCGATCGGTGGCTCTTGGCTGGCAACGAGGTCGACAAGAGTTATTGCTGGATCGTGCTTAGTTTGTCGACATAGAAAAGAGCCCTATTTTAGGAGAAATTGGTTGAATCACGGCTTTTGTCTTGGCCTGTTGGTGCATTGTTAATCAAAGGAAAACAGCCCGAAAAAACGTGCACAAGAGGGAGCGCACACGACGGGGCGATCGGTGGCTCTTGACTGGCAACGAGGTCAACAAGAGTTATTGCTGGATCGTGCTTAGTTTGTCGACATAGAAAAGAGCCCTATTTTAGGAGAAATTGGTTGAATCACGGCTTTTGTCTTGGCCTGTTGGTGCATTGTTAATCAAAGGAAAACAGCCCGAAAAAACGTGCACAAGAGGGAGCGCACATGACGGGGCGATCGGTGGCTCTTGACTGGCAACGACGTCAACAAGAGTTATTGCTGGATCGTGCTTAGTTTGTCGACATAGAAAAGAGCCCTATTTTAGGAGAAATTGGTTGAATCACGGCTTTTGTCTTGGCCTGTTGGTGCATTGTTAATCAAAGGAAAACAGCCCGAAAAAACGTGCACAAGAGGGAGCGCACATGACGGGGCGATCGGTGGCTCTTGACTGGCAACGACGTCAACAAGAGTTATTGCTGGATCGTGCTTAGTTTGTCGACATAGAAAAGAGCCCTATTTTAGGAGAAATTGGTTGAATCACGGCTTTTGTCTTGGCCTGTTGGTGCATTGTTAATCAAAGGAAAACAGCCCGAAAAAACGTGCACAAGAGGGAGCGCACATGACGGGGCGATCGGTGGCTCTTGACTGGCAACGACGTCAACAAGAGTTATTGCTGGATCGTGCTTAGTTTGTCGACATAGAAAAGAGCCCTATTTTAGGAGAAATTGGTTGAATCACGGCTTTTGTCTTGGCCTGTTGGTGCATTGTTAATCAAAGGAAAATAGCCCGAAAAAACGTGCACAAGAGGGAGCGCACATGACGGGGCGATCGGTGGCTCTTGACTGGCAACGAGGTCAACAAGAGTTATTGCTGGATCGTGCTTAGTTTGTCAACATAGAAAAGAGCCCTAGTTTAGGAGAAATTTGTTGAATCAGGGCTTTTGTCTTGGCCTGTTGGTGCATTGTTAATCAAAGGAAAAGGGCCCGAAAAAACGTGCACAAGAGGGAGCGCACACGACGGGGCGATCGGTGGCTCTTGGCTGGCAACGAGGTCGACAAGAGTTATTGCTGGATCGTGCTTAGTTTGTCGACATAGAAAAGAGCCCTATTTTAGGAGAAATTGGTTGAATCAGGGCTTTTGTCTTGGCCTGCTGGTGCATTGTTAATCAAAGGAAAACAGCCCGAAAAAACGTGCACAAGAGGGAGCGCACATGACGGGACGATCGGTGGCTCTTGACTGGCAACGAGGTCGACAAGAGTTATTGCTGGATCGTGCTTAGTTTGTCGACATAGAAAAGAGCCCTATTTTAGGAGAAATTGGTTGAATCAGGGCTTTTGTCTTGGCCTGTTGGTGCATTGTTAATCAAAGAAAAATAGCCCGAAAAAACGTGGACAAGAGGGAGCACACATGACGGGGCGATCGGTGGCTCTTGACTGGCAACGAGGTCAACAAGAGTGATTGCTGGATCGTGCTTAGTTTGTCGACATAGAAAAGAGCCCTATTTTAGGAGAAATTGGTTGAATCAGGGCTTTTGTCTTGGTCTGTTGGTGCATTGTTAATCAAAGGAAAACAGCCCGAAAAAACGTGGACAAGAGGGAGCGCACATGACGGGACGATCGGTGGCTCTTGGCTGGCAACGAGGTCGACAAGAGTTATTGCTGGATCGTGCTTAGTTTGTCGACATAGAAAAGAGCCCTATTTTAGGAGAAATTGGTTGAATCAGGGCTTTTGTCTTGGCCTGTTGGTGCATTGTTAATCAAAGGAAAATAGCCCGAAAAAACGTGGACAAGAGGGAGCACACATGACGGGGCGATCGGTGGCTCTTGACTGGCAACGAGGTCAACAAGAGTGATTGCTGGATCGTGCTTAGTTTGTCGACATAGAAGAGAGCCCTATTTTAGGAGAAATTGGTTGAATCAGGGCTTTTGTCTTGGCCTGTTGGTGCATTGTTAATCAAAGGAAAATAGCCCGAAAAAACGTGGACAAGAGGGAGCACACATGACGGGGCGATCGGTGGCTCTTGGCTGGCAACGAGGTCGACAACAGTTATTGCTGGATCGTGCTTAGTTTGTCGACATAGAAAAGAGCCCTATTTTAGGAGAAATTGGTTGAATCAGGGCTTTTGTCTTGGCCTGCTGGTGCATTGTTAATCAAAGGAAAACAGCCCGAAAAAACGTGCACAAGAGGGAGCGCACATGACGGGACGATCGGTGGCTCTTGGCTGGCAACGAGGTCGACAAGAGTTATTGCTGGATCGTGCTTAGTTTGTCGACATAGAAAAGAGCCCTATTTTAGGAGAAATTGGTTGAATCAGGGCTTTTGTCTTGGCCTGTTGGTGCATTGTTAATCAAAGGAAAATAGCCCGAAAAAACGTGGACAAGAGGGAGCACACATGACGGGGCGATCGGTGGCTCTTGACTGGCAACGAGGTCAACAAGAGTGATTGCTGGATCGTGCTTAGTTTGTCGACATAGAAAAGAGCCCTATTTTAGGAGAAATTGGTTGAATCAGGGCTTTTGTCTTGGCCTGCTGGTGCATTGTTAATCAAAGGAAAACAGCCCGAAAAAACGTGCACAAGAGGGAGCGCACATGACGGGGCGATCGGTGGCTCTTGACTGGCAACGACGTCAACAAGAGTTATTGCTGGATCGTGCTTAGTTTGTCGACATAGAAAAGAGCCCTATTTTAGGAGAAATTGGTTGAATCACGGCTTTTGTCTTGGCCTGTTGGTGCATTGTTAATCAAAGGAAAATAGCCCGAAAAAACGTGCACAAGAGGGAGCGCACATGACGGGGCGATCGGTGGCTCTTGACTGGCAACGAGGTCAACAAGAGTTATTGCTGGATCGTGCTTAGTTTGTCAACATAGAAAAGAGCCCTAGTTTAGGAGAAATTTGTTGAATCAGGGCTTTTGTCTTGGCCTGTTGGTGCATTGTTAATCAAAGGAAAAGGGCCCGAAAAAACGTGCACAAGAGGGAGCGCACACGACGGGGCGATCGGTGGCTCTTGGCTGGCAACGAGGTCGACAAGAGTTATTGCTGGATCGTGCTTAGTTTGTCGACATAGAAAAGAGCCCTATTTTAGGAGAAATTGGTTGAATCACGGCTTTTGTCTTGGCCTGTTGGTGCATTGTTAATCAAAGGAAAACAGCCCGAAAAAACGTGCACAAGAGGGAGCGCACACGACGGGGCGATCGGTGGCTCTTGACTGGCAACGAGGTCAACAAGAGTTATTGCTGGATCGTGCTTAGTTTGTCGACATAGAAAAGAGCCCTATTTTAGGAGAAATTGGTTGAATCACGGCTTTTGTCTTGGCCTGTTGGTGCATTGTTAATCAAAGGAAAACAGCCCGAAAAAACGTGCACAAGAGGGAGCGCACATGACGGGGCGATCGGTGGCTCTTGACTGGCAACGACGTCAACAAGAGTTATTGCTGGATCGTGCTTAGTTTGTCGACATAGAAAAGAGCCCTATTTTAGGAGAAATTGGTTGAATCACGGCTTTTGTCTTGGCCTGTTGGTGCATTGTTAATCAAAGGAAAACAGCCCGAAAAAACGTGCACAAGAGGGAGCGCACATGACGGGGCGATCGGTGGCTCTTGACTGGCAACGACGTCAACAAGAGTTATTGCTGGATCGTGCTTAGTTTGTCGACATAGAAAAGAGCCCTATTTTAGGAGAAATTGGTTGAATCACGGCTTTTGTCTTGGCCTGTTGGTGCATTGTTAATCAAAGGAAAACAGCCCGAAAAAACGTGCACAAGAGGGAGCGCACATGACGGGGCGATCGGTGGCTCTTGACTGGCAACGACGTCAACAAGAGTTATTGCTGGATCGTGCTTAGTTTGTCGACATAGAAAAGAGCCCTATTTTAGGAGAAATTGGTTGAATCACGGCTTTTGTCTTGGCCTGTTGGTGCATTGTTAATCAAAGGAAAATAGCCCGAAAAAACGTGCACAAGAGGGAGCGCACATGACGGGGCGATCGGTGGCTCTTGACTGGCAACGAGGTCAACAAGAGTTATTGCTGGATCGTGCTTAGTTTGTCAACATAGAAAAGAGCCCTAGTTTAGGAGAAATTTGTTGAATCAGGGCTTTTGTCTTGGCCTGTTGGTGCATTGTTAATCAAAGGAAAAGGGCCCGAAAAAACGTGCACAAGAGGGAGCGCACACGACGGGGCGATCGGTGGCTCTTGGCTGGCAACGAGGTCGACAAGAGTTATTGCTGGATCGTGCTTAGTTTGTCGACATAGAAAAGAGCCCTATTTTAGGAGAAATTGGTTGAATCAGGGCTTTTGTCTTGGCCTGCTGGTGCATTGTTAATCAAAGGAAAACAGCCCGAAAAAACGTGCACAAGAGGGAGCGCACATGACGGGACGATCGGTGGCTCTTGGCTGGCAACGAGGTCGACAAGAGTTATTGCTGGATCGTGCTTAGTTTGTCGACATAGAAAAGAGCCCTATTTTAGGAGAAATTGGTTGAATCAGGGCTTTTGTCTTGGCCTGTTGGTGCATTGTTAATCAAAGGAAAATAGCCCGAAAAAACGTGGACAAGAGGGAGCACACATGACGGGGCGATCGGTGGCTCTTGACTGGCAACGAGGTCAACAAGAGTGATTGCTGGATCGTGCTTAGTTTGTCGACATAGAAAAGAGCCCTATTTTAGGAGAAATTGGTTGAATCAGGGCTTTTGTCTTGGCCTGCTGGTGCATTGTTAATCAAAGGAAAACAGCCCGAAAAAACGTGCACAAGAGGGAGCGCACATGACGGGGCGATCGGTGGCTCTTGACTGGCAACGAGGTCGACAAGAGTTATTGCTGGATCGTGCTTAGTTTGTCGACATAGAAAAGAGCCCTATTTTAGGAGAAATTGGTTGAATCAGGGCTTTTGTCTTGGCCTGTTGGTGCATTGTTAATCAAAGGAAAAGGGCCCGAAAAAACGTGCACAAGAGGGAGCGCACACGACGGGGCGATCGGTGGCTCTTGGCTGGCAACGAGGTCGACAAGAGTTATTGCTGGATCGTGCTTAGTTTGTCGACATAGAAAAGAGCCCTATTTTAGGAGAAATTGGTTGAATCAGGGCTTTTGTCTTGGCCTGCTGGTGCATTGTTAATCAAAGGAAAACAGCCCGAAAAAACGTGGACAAGAGGGAGCACACATGACGGGGCGATCGGTGGCTCTTGACTGGCAACGAGGTCGACAAGAGTTATTGCTGGATCGTGCTTAGTTTGTCGACATAGAAAAGAGCCCTATTTTAGGAGAAATTGGTTGAATCAGGGCTTTTGTCTTGGCCTGTTGGTGCATTGTTAATCAAAGGAAAAGGGCCCGAAAAAACGTGCACAAGAGGGAGCGCACACGACGGGGCGATCGGTGGCTCTTGGCTGGCAACGAGGTCGACAAGAGTTATTGCTGGATCGTGCTTAGTTTGTCGACATAGAAAAGAGCCCTATTTTAGGAGAAATTGGTTGAATCAGGGCTTTTGTCTTGGCCTGCTGGTGCATTGTTAATCAAAGGAAAACAGCCCGAAAAAACGTGCACAAGAGGGAGCGCACATGACGGGACGATCGGTGGCTCTTGACTGGCAACGAGGTCGACAAGAGTTATTGCTGGATCGTGCTTAGTTTGTCGACATAGAAAAGAGCCCTATTTTAGGAGAAATTGGTTGAATCAGGGCTTTTGTCTTGGCCTGTTGGTGCATTGTTAATCAAAGAAAAATAGCCCGAAAAAACGTGGACAAGAGGGAGCACACATGACGGGGCGATCGGTGGCTCTTGACTGGCAACGAGGTCAACAAGAGTGATTGCTGGATCGTGCTTAGTTTGTCGACATAGAAAAGAGCCCTATTTTAGGAGAAATTGGTTGAATCAGGGCTTTTGTCTTGGTCTGTTGGTGCATTGTTAATCAAAGGAAAACAGCCCGAAAAAACGTGGACAAGAGGGAGCGCACATGACGGGACGATCGGTGGCTCTTGGCTGGCAACGAGGTCGACAAGAGTTATTGCTGGATCGTGCTTAGTTTGTCGACATAGAAAAGAGCCCTATTTTAGGAGAAATTGGTTGAATCAGGGCTTTTGTCTTGGCCTGTTGGTGCATTGTTAATCAAAGGAAAATAGCCCGAAAAAACGTGGACAAGAGGGAGCACACATGACGGGGCGATCGGTGGCTCTTGACTGGCAACGAGGTCAACAAGAGTGATTGCTGGATCGTGCTTAGTTTGTCGACATAGAAGAGAGCCCTATTTTAGGAGAAATTGGTTGAATCAGGGCTTTTGTCTTGGCCTGTTGGTGCATTGTTAATCAAAGGAAAATAGCCCGAAAAAACGTGGACAAGAGGGAGCACACATGACGGGGCGATCGGTGGCTCTTGGCTGGCAACGAGGTCGACAACAGTTATTGCTGGATCGTGCTTAGTTTGTCGACATAGAAAAGAGCCCTATTTTAGGAGAAATTGGTTGAATCAGGGCTTTTGTCTTGGCCTGCTGGTGCATTGTTAATCAAAGGAAAACAGCCCGAAAAAACGTGCACAAGAGGGAGCGCACATGACGGGACGATCGGTGGCTCTTGGCTGGCAACGAGGTCGACAAGAGTTATTGCTGGATCGTGCTTAGTTTGTCGACATAGAAAAGAGCCCTATTTTAGGAGAAATTGGTTGAATCAGGGCTTTTGTCTTGGCCTGTTGGTGCATTGTTAATCAAAGGAAAATAGCCCGAAAAAACGTGGACAAGAGGGAGCACACATGACGGGGCGATCGGTGGCTCTTGACTGGCAACGAGGTCAACAAGAGTGATTGCTGGATCGTGCTTAGTTTGTCGACATAGAAAAGAGCCCTATTTTAGGAGAAATTGGTTGAATCAGGGCTTTTGTCTTGGCCTGCTGGTGCATTGTTAATCAAAGGAAAACAGCCCGAAAAAACGTGCACAAGAGGGAGCGCACATGACGGGGCGATCGGTGGCTCTTGACTGGCAACGAGGTCGACAAGAGTTATTGCTGGATCGTGCTTAGTTTGTCGACATAGAAAAGAGCCCTATTTTAGGAGAAATTGGTTGAATCAGGGCTTTTGTCTTGGCCTGCTGGTGCATTGTTAATCAAAGGAAAATAGCCCGAAAAAACGTGCACAAGAGGGAGCGCACATGACGGGACGATCGGTGGCTCTTGGCTGGCAACGAGGTCGACAAGAGTTATTGCTGGATCGTGCTTAGTTTGTCGACATAGAAAAGAGCCCTATTTTAGGAGAAATTGGTTGAATCAGGGCTTTTGTCTTGGCCTGCTGGTGCATTGTTAATCAAAGGAAAATAGCCCGAAAAAACGTGCACAAGAGGGAGCGCACATGACGGGACGATCGGTGGCTCTTGGCTGGCAACGAGGTCGACAAGAGTTATTGCTGGATCGTGCTTAGTTTGTCGACATAGAAAAGAGCCCTATTTTAGGAGAAATTGGTTGAATCAGGGCTTTTGTCTTGGCCTGCTGGTGCATTGTTAATCAAAGGAAAACAGCCCGAAAAAACGTGCACAAGAGGGAGCGCACATGACGGGGCGATCGGTGGCTCTTGGCTGGCAACGAGGTCGACAAGAGTGATTGCTGGATCGTGCTTAGTTTGTCGACATAGAAAAGAGCCCTATTTTAGGAGAAATTGGTTGAATCAGGGCTTTTGTCTTGGCCTGCTGTTGCATTGTTAATCAAAGGAAAACAGCCCGAAAAAACGTGCACAAGAGGGAGCGCACATGACGGGGCGATCGGTGGCTCTTGACTGGCAACGAGGTCAACAAGAGTGATTGCTGGATCGTGCTTAGTTTGTCGACATAGAAAAGAGCCCTATTTTAGGAGAAATTGGTTGAATCAGGGCTTTTGTCTTGGCCTGCTGGTGCATTGTTAATCAAAGGAAAACAGCCCGAAAAAACGTGCACAAGAGGGAGCGCACATGACGGGGCGATCGGTGGCTCTTGGCTGGCAACGAGGTCGACAAGAGTTATTGCTGGATCGTGCTTAGTTTGTCGACATAGAAAAGAGCCCTATTTTAGGAGAAATTGGTTGAATCAGGGCTTTTGTCTTGGCCTGCTGGTGCATTGTTAATCAAAGGAAAACAGCCCGAAAAAACGTGCACAAGAGGGAGCGCACATGACGGGGCGATCGGTGGCTCTTGACTGGCAACGAGGTCAACAAGAGTGATTGCTGGATCGTGCTTAGTTTGTCGACATAGAAAAGAGCCCTATTTTAGGAGAAATTGGTTGAATCACGGCTTTTGTCTTGGCCTGTTGGTGCATTGTTAATCAAAGGAAAATAGCCCGAAAAAACGTGGACAAGAGGGAGCACACATGACGGGGCGATCGGTGGCTCTTGGCTGGCAACGAGGTCGACAAGAGTTATTGCTGGATCGTGCTTAGTTTGTCGACATAGAAAAGAGCCCTATTTTAGGAGAAATTGGTTGAATCAGGGCTTTTGTCTTGGCCTGCTGGTGCATTGTTAATCAAAGGAAAACAGCCCGAAAAAACGTGCACAAGAGGGAGCACACATGACGGGGCGATCGGTGGCTCTTGGCTGGCAACGAGGTCGACAAGAGTTATTGCTGGATCGTGCTTAGTTTGTCGACATAGAAAAGAGCCCTATTTTAGGAGAAATTGGTTGAATCAGGGCTTTTGTCTTGGCCTGCTGGTGCATTGTTAATCAAAGGAAAACAGCCCGAAAAAACGTGCACAAGAGGGAGCGCACATGACGGGACGATCGGTGGCTCTTGGCTGGCAACGAGGTCGACAAGAGTTATTGCTGGATCGTGCTTAGTTTGTCGACATAGAAAAGAGCCCTATTTTAGGAGAAATTGGTTGAATCAGGGCTTTTGTCTTGGCCTGTTGGTGCATTGTTAATCAAAGGAAAATAGCCCGAAAAAACGTGGACAAGAGGGAGCACACATGACGGGGCGATCGGTGGCTCTTGACTGGCAACGAGGTCAACAAGAGTGATTGCTGGATCGTGCTTAGTTTGTCGACATAGAAAAGAGCCCTATTTTAGGAGAAATTGGTTGAATCAGGGCTTTTGTCTTGGCCTGCTGGTGCATTGTTAATCAAAGGAAAACAGCCCGAAAAAACGTGCACAAGAGGGAGCGCACATGACGGGACGATCGGTGGCTCTTGACTGGCAACGAGGTCGACAAGAGTTATTGCTGGATCGTGCTTAGTTTGTCGACATAGAAAAGAGCCCTATTTTAGGAGAAATTGGTTGAATCAGGGCTTTTGTCTTGGCCTGCTGGTGCATTGTTAATCAAAGGAAAACAGCCCGAAAAAACGTGCACAAGAGGGAGCGCACATGACGGGACGATCGGTGGCTCTTGACTGGCAACGAGGTCAACAAGAGTGATTGCTGGATCGTGCTTAGTTTGTCGACATAGAAAAGAGCCCTATTTTAGGAGAAATTGGTTGAATCAGGGCTTTTGTCTTGGCCTGCTGGTGCATTGTTAATCAAAGGAAAACAGCCCGAAAAAACGTGCACAAGAGGGAGCGCACATGACGGGACGATCGGTGGCTCTTGACTGGCAACGAGGTCAACAAGAGTGATTGCTGGATCGTGCTTAGTTTGTCGACATAGAAAAGAGCCCTATTTTAGGAGAAATTGGTTGAATCAGGGCTTTTGTCTTGGCCTGCTGGTGCATTGTTAATCAAAGGAAAACAGCCCGAAAAAACGTGCACAAGAGGGAGCGCACATGACGGGACGATCGGTGGCTCTTGACTGGCAACGAGGTCGACAAGAGTTATTGCTGGATCGTGCTTAGTTTGTCGACATAGAAAAGAGCCCTATTTTAGGAGAAATTGGTTGAATCACGGCTTTTGTCTTGGCCTGTTGGTGCATTGTTAATCAAAGGAAAACAGCCCGAAAAAACGTGCACAAGAGGGAGCGCACATGACGGGGCGATCGGTGGCTCTTGACTGGCAACGAGGTCAACAAGAGTTATTGCTGGATCGTGCTTAGTTTGTCGACATAGAAAAGTGCCCTATTTTAGGAGGAATTGGTTGAATCAGGGCTTTTGTCTTGGCCTGTTGGTGCATTGTTAATCAAAGGAAAACAGCCCGAAAAAACGTGCACAAGAGGGAGCGCACATGACGGGGCGATCGGTGGCTCTTGACTGGCAACAAGGTCAACAAGAGTTATTGCTGAATCGCGCTTAGTTTGTCAACATAGAAAAGAGCCCTAGTTTAGGAGAAATTGGTTGAATCACGGCTTTTGTCTTGGCCTGTTGGTGCATTGTTAATCAAAGGAAAACAGCCCGAAAAAACGTGGACAAGAGGGAGCGCACATGACGGGGCGATCGGTGGCTCTTGACTGGCAACAAGGTCAACAAGAGTTATTGCTGGATCGCGCTTAGTTTGTCAACATAGAAAAGAGCCCTAGTTTGGGAGAAATTGGTTGAATCACGGCTTTTGTCTTGGCCTGTTGGTGCATTGTTAATCAAAGGAAAACAGCCCGAAAAAACGTGGACAAGAGGGAGCGCACATGACGGGGCGATCGGTGGCTCTTGACTGGCAACAAGGTCAACAAGAGTTATTGCTGAATCGCGCTTAGTTTGTCAACATAGAAAAGAGCCCTAGTTTAGGAGAAATTGGTTGAATCACGGCTTTTGTCTTGGCCTGTTGGTGCATTGTTAATCAAAGGAAAACAGCCCGAAAAAACGTGGACAAGAGGGAGCGCACATGACGGGGCGATCGGTGGGTCTTGACTGGCAACAAGGTCAACAAGAGTTATTGCTGAATCGCGCTTAGTTTGTCAACATAGAAAAGAGCCCTAGTTTAGGAGAAATTGGTTGAATCACGGCTTTTGTCTTGGCCTGTTGGTGCATTGTTAATCAAAGGAAAACAGCCCAAAAAAACGTGGACAAGAGGGAGCGCACATGACGGGGCGATCGGTGGCTCTTGACTGGCAACAAGGTCAACAAGAGTTATTGCTGGATCGCGCTTAGTTTGTCAACATAGAAAAGAGCCCTAGTTTAGGAGAAATTGGTTGAATCACGGCTTTTGTCTTGGCCTGTTGGTGCATTGTTAATCAAAGGAAAACAGCCCGAAAAAACGTGGACAAGAGGGAGCACACACGACAGGGCGATCGGTGGCTCTTGACTGGCAACGAGGTCAACAAGAGTTATTGCTGAATCGCGCTTAGTTTGTCAACATAGAAAAGAGCCCTAGTTTAGGAGAAATTGGTTGAATCACGGCTTTTGTCTTGGCCTGTTGGTGCACTGTTAATCAAAGGAAAACAGCCCGAAAAAACGTGGACAAGAGGGAGCGCACATGACGGGGCGATCGGTGGCTCTTGACTGGCAACAAGGTCAACAAGAGTTATTGCTGAATCGCGCTTAGTTTGTCAACATAGAAAAGAGCCCTAGTTTAGGAGAAATTGGTTGAATCACGGCTTTTGTCTTGGCCTGTTGGTGCATTGTTAATCAAAGGAAAACAGCCCGAAAAAACGTGGACAAGAGGGAGCGCACATGACGGGGCGATCGGTGGCTCTTGACTGGCAACAAGGTCAACAAGAGTTATTGCTGAATCGCGCTTAGTATGTCAACATAGAAAAGAGCCCTAGTTTAGGAGAAATTGGTTGAATCACGGCTTTTGTCTTGGCCTGTTGGTGCATTGTTAATCAAAGGAAAACAGCCCGAAAAAACGTGGACAAGAGGGAGCGCACATGACGGGGCGATCGGTGGCTCTTGACTGGCAACGAGGTCAACAAGAGTTATTGCTGAATCGCGCTTAGTTTGTCAACATAGAAAAGAGCCCTAGTTTAGGAGAAATTGGTTGAATCACGGCTTTTGTCTTGGCCTGTTGGTGCATTGTTAATCAAAGGAAAACAGCCCGAAAAAACGTGGACAAGAGGGAGCGCACATGACGGGGCGATCGGTGGCTCTTGACTGGCAACAAGGTCAACAAGAGTTATTGCTGAATCGCGCTTAGTTTGTCAACATAGAAAAGAGCCCTAGTTTAGGAGAAATTGGTTGAATCACGGCTTTTGTCTTGGCCTGTTGGTGCATTGTTAATCAAAGGAAAACAGCCCGAAAAAACGTGGACAAGAGGGAGCGCACATGACGGGGCGATCGGTGGCTCTTGGCTGGCAACGAGGTCAACAAGAGTTATTGCTGGATCGTGCTTAGTTTGTCGACATAGAAAAGAGCCCTATTTTAGGAGAAATTGGTTGAATCAGGGCTTTTGTCTTGGCCTGTTGGTGCATTGTTAATCAAAGGGAAACAGCCCGAAAAAACGTGGACAAGAGGGAGCGCACATGACGGGGCGATCGGTGGCTCTTGGCTGGCAACGAGGTCAACAAGAGTTATTGCTGGATCGTGCTTAGTTTGTCGACATAGAACAGAGCTCTATTTTAGGAGAAATTGGTTGAATCACGGCTTTTGTCTTGGCCTGTTGGTGCATTGTTAATCCAAGGAAAACAGCCCGAAAAAACGTGGACAAGAGGGAGCGCACATGACGGGGCGATCGGTGGCTCTTGGCTGGCAACGAGGTCAACAAGAGTTATTGCTGGATCGTGCTTAGTTTGTCGACATAGAAAAGAGCCCTATTTTAGGAGAAATTGGTTGAATCACGGCTTTTGTCTTGGCCTGTTGGTGCATTGTTAATCAAAGGAAAACAGCCCGAAAAAACGTGGACAAGAGGGAGCGCACATGACGGGGCGATCGGTGGCTCTTGACTGGCAACAAGGTCAAGAAGAGTTATTGCTGAATCGCGCTTAGTTTGTCAACATAGAAAAGAGCCCTAGTTTAGGAGAAATTGGTTGAATCACGGCTTTTGTCTTGGCCTGTTGGTGCATTGTTAATCAAAGGAAAACAGCCCGAAAAAACGTGGACAAGAGGGAGCGCACATGACGGGGCGATCGGTGGCTCTTGGCTGGCAACGAGGTCAACAAGAGTTATTGCTGGATCGTGCTTAGTTTGTCGACATAGAAAAGAGCCCTATTTTAGGAGAAATTGGTTGAATCAGGGCTTTTGTCTTGGCCTGTTGGTGCATTGTTAATCAAAGGAAAACAGCCCGAAAAAACGTGCACAAGAGGGAGCGCACATGACGGGGCGATCGGTGGCTCTTGACTGGCAACGAGGTCAACAAGAGTTATTGCTGGATCGTGCTTAGTTTGTCGACATAGAAAAGAGCCCTATTTTAGGAGAAATTGGTTGAATCACGGCTTTTGTCTTGGCCTGTTGGTGCATTGTTAATCAAAAGAAAACAGCCCGAAAAAACGTGCACAAGAGGGAGCGCACATGACGGGGCGATCGGTGGCTCTTGACTGGCAACGAGGTCAACAAGAGTTATTGCTGGATCGTGCTTAGTTTGTCGACATAGAAAAGAGCCCTATTTTAGGAGAAATTGGTTGAATCACGGCTTTTGTCTTGGCCTGTTGGTGCATTGTTAATCAAAGGAAAACAGCCCGAAAAAACGTGCACAAGAGGGAGCGCACATGACGGGGCGATCGGTGGCTCTTGACTGGCAACGAGGTCAACAAGAGTTATTGCTGGATCGTGCTTAGTTTGTCGACATAGAAAAGAGCCCTATTTTAGGAAAAATTGGTTGAATCGGGGCTTGTCTTGGCTAGTTGGTGCATTCTTAATCAAAGGAAAATAGCCCGAAAAAACGTGCACAAGAGGGAGCGCACATGACGGGGCGATCGGTGGCTCTTGACTGGCAACGAGGTCTACAAGAGTTATTGCTGGATCGTGCTTAGTTTGTCGACATAGAAAAGAGCCCTATTTTAGGAGAAATTGGTTAAATCAGGGCTTTTGTCTTGGCCTGTTGGTGCATTATTAATCAAAGGAAAACAGCCCGAAAAAACGTGCACAAGAGGGAGCACACACGACAGGGCGGGCAGTGGCTCTTGACTGGCAACAAGGTCAACAAGAGATATTGCTGGATCGCGCTTAGTTTGTCAACATAGAAAAGAGCCCTAGTTTAGGAGAAATTGGTTGAATCGGGACTTGTCTTGGCTAGTTGGTGCATTCTTAATCAAAGGAAAATAGCCCGAAAAAACGTGCACAAGAGGGAGCGCACATGACGGGGCGATCGGTGGCTCTTGGCTGGCAACGAGGTCAACAAGAGTTATTGCTGGATCGTGCTTAGTTTGTCGACATAGAAAAGAGCCCTATTTTAGGAGAAATTGGTTGAATCACGGCTTTTGTCTTGGCCTGTTGGTGCATTGTTAATCAAAGGAAAACACCCCGAAAAAACGTGCACAAGAGGGAGCGCACATGACGGGGCGATCGGTGGCTCTTGACTGGCAACGAGGTCAACAAGAGTTATTGCTGGATCGTGCTTAGTTTGTCGACATAGAGAAGAGCCCTATTTTAGGAGAAATTGGTTGAATCGGGGCTTGTCTTGGCTAGTTGGTGCATTCTTAATCAAAGGAAAATAGCCCGAAAAAACGTGCACAAGAGGGAGCGCACATGACGGGGCGATCGGTGGCTCTTGACTGGCAACGAGGTCAACAAGAGTTATTGCTGGATCGTGCTTAGTTTGTCGACATAGAAAAGAGCCCTATTTTAGGAGAAATTGGTTGAATCAGGGCTTTTGTCTTGGCCTGTTGGTGCATTATTAATCAAAGGAAAACAGCCCGAAAAAACGTGCACAAGAGGGAGCACACACGACAGGGCGGGCAGTGGCTCTTGACTGGCAACAAGGTCAACAAGAGTTATTGCTGGATCGTGCTTAGTTTGTCAACATAGAAAAGAGCCCTAGTTTAGGAGAAATTGGTTGAATCGGGACTTGTCTTGGCTAGTTGGTGCAGTCTTAATCAAAGGAAAATAGCCCGAAAAAACGTGCACAAGAGGGAGCGCACATGACGGGGCGATCGGTGGCTCTTGACTGGCAACAAGGTCAACAAGAGTTATTGCTGAATCGCGCTTAGTTTGTCGACATAGAAAAGAGCCCTATTTTAGGAGAAATTGGTTGAATCAGGGCTTTTGTCTTGGCCTGTTGGTGCATTATTAATCAAAGGAAAACAGCCCGAAAAAACGTGCACAAGAGGGAGCACACACGACAGGGCGGGCAGTGGCTCTTGACTGGCAACGAGGTCAACAAGAGTTATTGCTGGATCGCGCTTAGTTTGTCAACATAGAAAAGAGCCCTAGTTTAGGAGAAATTGGTTGAATCGGGACTTGTCTTGGCTAGTTGGTGCATTCTTAATCAAAGGAAAATAGCCCGAAAAAACGTGCACAAGAGGGAGCGCACATGACGGGGCGATCGGTGGCTCTTGACTGGCAACAAGGTCAACAAGAGTTATTGCTGAATCGCGCTTAGTTTGTCGACATAGAAAAGAGCCCTAGTTTAGGAGAAATTGGTTGAATCAGGGCTTTTGTCTTGGCCTGTTGGTGCATTGTTAATCAAAGGAAAATAGCCCGAAAAAACGTGCACAAGAGGGAGCGCACATGACGGGGCGATCGGTGGCTCTTGGCTGGCAACGAGGTCAACAAGAGTTATTGCTGGATCGTGCTTAGTTTGTCGACATAGAAAAGAGCCCTATTTTAGGAGAAATTGGTTGAATCAGGGCTTTTGTCTTGGCCTGTTGGTGCATTGTTAATCAAAGGAAAACAGCCCGAAAAAACGTGCACAAGAGGGAGCGCACATGACGGGGCGATCGGTGGCTCTTGACTGGCAATGAGGTCAACAAGAGTTATTGCTGAATCACGCTTAGTTTGTCAACATAGAAAAAAGCCCTAGTTTAGGAGAAATTGGTTGAATCACGGCTTTTGTCTTGGCCTGTTGGTGCATTATTAATCAAAGGAAAACAGCCCGAAAAAACGTGCACAAGAGGGAGCACACACGACAGGGCGGGCAGTGGCTCTTGACTGGCAACGAGGTCAACAAGAGTTATTGCTGGATCGTGCTTTGTTTGTCGACATAGAGAAGAGCCCTATTTTCGGAGAAATTGGTTGAATCGGGGCTTGTCTTGGCTAGTTGGTGCATTCTTAATCAAAGGAAAATAGCCCGAAAAAACGTGCACAAGAGGGAGCGCACATGACGGGGCGATCGGTGGCTCTTGACTGGCAACGAGGTCAACAAGAGTTATTGCTGGATCGTGCTTAGTTTGTCGACATAGAAAAGAGCCCTATTTTAGGAGAAATTGGTTGAATCAGAACTTTTGTCTTGGCCTGTTGGTGCATTATTAATCAAAAGAAAACAGCCCGAAAAAACGTGCACAAGAGGGAGCACACACGACAGGGCGGGCAGTGGCTCTTGACTGGCAACAAGGTCAACAAGAGTTATTGCTGGATCGCGCTTAGTTTGTCAACATAGAAAAGAGCCCTAGTTTAGGAGAAATTGGTTGAATCGGGACTTGTCTTGGCTAGTTGGTGCATTCTTAATCAAAGGAAAATAGCCCGAAAAAACGTGCACAAGAGGGAGCGCACATGACGGGGCGATCGGTGGCTCTTGACTGGCAACGAGGTCAACAAGAGTTATTGCTGGATCGTGCTTAGTTTGTCGACATAGAAAAGAGCCCTATTTTAGGAGAAATTGGTTGAATCAGGGCTTTTGTCTTGGCCTGTTGGTGCATTATTAATCAAAGGAAAACAGCCCGAAAAAACGTGCACAAGAGGGAGCACACACGACAGGGCGGGCAGTGGCTCTTGACTGGCAACAAGGTCAACAAGAGTTATTGCTGAATCGCGCTTAGTTTGTCAACATAGAAAAGAGCCCTAGTTTAGGAGAAATTGGTTGAATCGGGACTTGTCTTGGCTAGTTGGTGCATTCCTAATCAAAGGAAAATAGCCCGAAAAAACGTGCACAAGAGGGAGCGCACATGACGGGGCGATCGGTGGCTCTTGACTGGCAACAAGGTCAACAAGAGTTATTGCTGAATCGCGCTTAGTTTGTCGACATAGAAAAGAGCCCTATTTTAGGAGAAATTGGTTGAATCAGAACTTTTGTCTTGGCCTGTTGGTGCATTATTAATCAAAAGAAAACAGCCCGAAAAAACGTGCACAAGAGGGAGCACACACGACAGGGCGGGCAGTGGCTCTTGACTGGCAACAAGGTCAACAAGAGTTATTGCTGGATCGCGCTTAGTTTGTCAACATAGAAAAGAGCCCTAGTTTAGGAGAAATTGGTTGAATCAGAACTTTTGTCTTGGCCTGTTGGTGCATTATTAATCAAAAGAAAACAGCCCGAAAAAACGTGCACAAGAGGGAGCACACACGACAGGGCGGGCAGTGGCTCTTGACTGGCAACAAGGTCAACAAGAGTTATTGCTGGATCGCGCTTAGTTTGTCAACATAGAAAAGAGCCCTAGTTTAGGAGAAATTGGTTGAATCGGGACTTGTCTTGGCTAGTTGGTGCATTCTTAATCAAAGGAAAATAGCCCGAAAAAACGTGCACAAGAGGGAGCGCACATGACGGGGCGATCGGTGGCTCTTGACTGGCAACGAGGTCAACAAGAGTTATTGCTGGATCGTGCTTAGTTTGTCGACATAGAAAAGAGCCCTATTTTAGGAGAAATTGGTTGAATCAGAACTTTTGTCTTGGCCTGTTGGTGCATTATTAATCAAAAGAAAACAGCCCGAAAAAACGTGCACAAGAGGGAGCACACACGACAGGGCGGGCAGTGGCTCTTGACTGGCAACAAGGTCAACAAGAGTTATTGCTGGATCGCGCTTAGTTTGTCAACATAGAAAAGAGCCCTAGTTTAGGAGAAATTGGTTGAATCGGGACTTGTCTTGGCTAGTTGGTGCATTCTTAATCAAAGGAAAATAGCCCGAAAAAACGTGCACAAGAGGGAGCGCACATGACGGGGCGATCGGTGGCTCTTGACTGGCAACGAGGTCAACAAGAGTTATTGCTGGATCGTGCTTAGTTTGTCGACATAGAAAAGAGCCCTATTTTAGGAGAAATTGGTTGAATCAGGGCTTTTGTCTTGGCCTGTTGGTGCATTATTAATCAAAGGAAAACAGCCCGAAAAAACGTGCACAAGAGGGAGCACACACGACAGGGCGGGCAGTGGCTCTTGACTGGCAACGAGGTCAACAAGAGTTATTGCTGGATCGTGCTTAGTTTGTCGACATAGAAAAGAGCCCTATTTTAGGAGAAATTGGTTGAATCAGAACTTTTGTCTTGGCCTGTTGGTGCATTATTAATCAAAAGAAAACAGCCCGAAAAAACGTGCACAAGAGGGAGCACACACGACAGGGCGGGCAGTGGCTCTTGACTGGCAACAAGGTCAACAAGAGTTATTGCTGGATCGCGCTTAGTTTGTCAACATAGAAAAGAGCCCTAGTTTAGGAGAAATTGGTTGAATCGGGACTTGTCTTGGCTAGTTGGTGCATTCTTAATCAAAGGAAAATAGCCCGAAAAAACGTGCACAAGAGGGAGCGCACATGACGGGGCGATCGGTGGCTCTTGACTGGCAACGAGGTCAACAAGAGTTATTGCTGGATCGTGCTTAGTTTGTCGACATAGAAAAGAGCCCTATTTTAGGAGAAATTGGTTGAATCAGGGCTTTTGTCTTGGCCTGTTGGTGCATTATTAATCAAAGGAAAACAGCCCGAAAAAACGTGCACAAGAGGGAGCACACACGACAGGGCGGGCAGTGGCTCTTGACTGGCAACGAGGTCAACAAGAGTTATTGCTGGATCGCGCTTAGTTTGTCAACATAGAAAAGAGCCCTAGTTTAGGAGAAATTGGTTGAATCGGGACTTGTCTTGGCTAGTTGGTGCATTCCTAATCAAAGGAAAATAGCCCGAAAAAACGTGCACAAGAGGGAGCGCACATGACGGGGCGATCGGTGGCTCTTGACTGGCAACAAGGTCAACAAGAGTTATTGCTGAATCGCGCTTAGTTTGTCGACATAGAAAAGAGCCCTAGTTTAGGAGAAATTGGTTGAATCAGGGCTTTTGTCTTGGCCTGTTGGTGCATTGTTAATCAAAGGAAAATAGCCCGAAAAAACGTGCACAAGAGGGAGCGCACATGACGGGGCGATCGGTGGCTCTTGGCTGGCAACGAGGTCAACAAGAGTTATTGCTGGATCGTGCTTAGTTTGTCGACATAGAAAAGAGCCCTATTTTAGGAGAAATTGGTTGAATCAGGGCTTTTGTCTTGGCCTGTTGGTGCATTGTTAATCAAAGGAAAACAGGCCGAAAAAACGTGCACAAGAGGGAGCGCACATGACGGGGCGATCGGTGGCTCTTGACTGGCAATGAGGTCAACAAGAGTTATTGCTGAATCACGCTTAGTTTGTCAACATAGAAAAAAGCCCTAGTTTAGGAGAAATTGGTTGAATCACGGCTTTTGTCTTGGCCTGTTGGTACATTGTTAATCAAAGGAAAACGGCCCGAAAAAACGTGCACAAGAGGGAGCGCACATGACGGGGCGATCGGTGGCTCTTGGCTGGCAACGAGGTCAACAAGAGTTATTGCTGGATCGTGCTTAGTTTGTCGACATAGAAAAGAGCCCTATTTTAGGAGAAATTGGTTGAATCAGGGCTTTTGTCTTGGCCTGTTGGTGCATTGTTAATCAAAGAAAAACAGCCCGAAAAAACGTGCACAAGAGGGAGCGCACATGACGGGGCGATCGGTGGCTCTTGACTGGCAACAAGGTCAACAAGAGTTATTGCTGAATCGCGCTTAGTTTGTCAACATAGAAAAGAGCCCTAGTTTAGGAGAAATTGGTTGAATCACGGCTTTTGTCTTGGCCTGTTGGTTCATTGTTAATCAAAGGAAAACAGCCCGAAAAAACGTGGACAAGAGGGAGCGCACATGACGGGGCCATCGGTGGCTCTTGACTGGCAACAAGGTCAACAAGAGTTATTGCTGGATCGTGCTTAGTTTGTCGACATAGAAAAGAGCCCTATTTTAGGAGAAATTGGTTGAATCGGGGCTTGTCTTGGCTAGTTGGTGCATTCTTAATCAAAGGAAAATAGCCCGAAAAAACGTGCACAAGAGGGAGCGCACATGACGGGGCGATCGGTGGCTCTTGACTGGCAACGAGGTCAACAAGAGTTATTGCTGGATCGTGCTTAGTTTGTCGACATAGAAAAGAGCCCTATTTTAGGAGAAATTGGTTGAATCAGGGCTTTTGTCTTGGCCTGTTGGTGCATTATTAATCAAAGGAAAACAGCCCGAAAAAACGTGCACAAGAGGGAGCACACACGACAGGGCGGGCAGTGGCTCTTGACTGGCAACAAGGTCAACAAGAGTTATTGCTGAATCGCGCTTAGTTTGTCAACATAGAAAAGAGCCCTAGTTTAGGAGAAATTGGTTGAATCACGGCTTTTGTCTTGGCCTGTTGGTGCATTGTTAATCAAAGGAAAACAGCCCGAAAAAACGTGGACAAGAGGGAGCGCACATGACGGGGCGATCGGTGGCTCTTGACTGGCAACAAGGTCAACAAGAGTTATTGCTGGATCGTGCTTAGTTTGTCGACATAGAAAAGAGCCCTATTTTAGGAGAAATTGGTTGAATCGGGGCTTGTCTTGGCTAGTTGGTGCATTCTTAATCAAAGGAAAATAGCCCGAAAAAACGTGCACAAGAGGGAGCGCACATGACGGGGCGATCGGTGGCTCTTGACTGGCAACGAGGTCAACAAGAGTTATTGCTGGATCGTGCTTAGTTTGTCGACATAGAAAAGAGCCCTATTTTAGGAGAAATTGGTTGAATCAGGGCTTTTGTCTTGGCCTGTTGGTGCATTATTAATCAAAGGAAAACAGCCCGAAAAAACGTGCACAAGAGGGAGCACACACGACAGGGCGGGCAGTGGCTCTTGACTGGCAACGAGGTCAACAAGAGTTATTGCTGGATCGCGCTTAGTTTGTCAACATAGAAAAGAGCCCTAGTTTAGGAGAAATTGGTTGAATCGGGACTTGTCTTGGCTAGTTGGTGCATTCCTAATCAAAGGAAAATAGCCCGAAAAAACGTGCACAAGAGGGAGCGCACATGACGGGGCGATCGGTGGCTCTTGACTGGCAACAAGGTCAACAAGAGTTATTGCTGAATCGCGCTTAGTTTGTCGACATAGAAAAGAGCCCTAGTTTAGGAGAAATTGGTTGAATCAGGGCTTTTGTCTTGGCCTGTTGGTGCATTGTTAATCAAAGGAAAATAGCCCGAAAAAACGTGCACAAGAGGGAGCGCACATGACGGGGCGATCGGTGGCTCTTGGCTGGCAACGAGGTCAACAAGAGTTATTGCTGGATCGTGCTTAGTTTGTCGACATAGAAAAGAGCCCTATTTTAGGAGAAATTGGTTGAATCAGGGCTTTTGTCTTGGCCTGTTGGTGCATTGTTAATCAAAGGAAAACAGGCCGAAAAAACGTGCACAAGAGGGAGCGCACATGACGGGGCGATCGGTGGCTCTTGACTGGCAATGAGGTCAACAAGAGTTATTGCTGAATCACGCTTAGTTTGTCAACATAGAAAAAAGCCCTAGTTTAGGAGAAATTGGTTGAATCACGGCTTTTGTCTTGGCCTGTTGGTACATTGTTAATCAAAGGAAAACGGCCCGAAAAAACGTGCACAAGAGGGAGCGCACATGACGGGGCGATCGGTGGCTCTTGGCTGGCAACGAGGTCAACAAGAGTTATTGCTGGATCGTGCTTAGTTTGTCGACATAGAAAAGAGCCCTATTTTAGGAGAAATTGGTTGAATCAGGGCTTTTGTCTTGGCCTGTTGGTGCATTGTTAATCAAAGAAAAACAGCCCGAAAAAACGTGCACAAGAGGGAGCGCACATGACGGGGCGATCGGTGGCTCTTGACTGGCAACAAGGTCAACAAGAGTTATTGCTGAATCGCGCTTAGTTTGTCAACATAGAAAAGAGCCCTAGTTTAGGAGAAATTGGTTGAATCACGGCTTTTGTCTTGGCCTGTTGGTTCATTGTTAATCAAAGGAAAACAGCCCGAAAAAACGTGGACAAGAGGGAGCGCACATGACGGGGCCATCGGTGGCTCTTGACTGGCAACAAGGTCAACAAGAGTTATTGCTGGATCGTGCTTAGTTTGTCGACATAGAAAAGAGCCCTATTTTAGGAGAAATTGGTTGAATCGGGGCTTGTCTTGGCTAGTTGGTGCATTCTTAATCAAAGGAAAATAGCCCGAAAAAACGTGCACAAGAGGGAGCGCACATGACGGGGCGATCGGTGGCTCTTGACTGGCAACGAGGTCAACAAGAGTTATTGCTGGATCGTGCTTAGTTTGTCGACATAGAAAAGAGCCCTATTTTAGGAGAAATTGGTTGAATCAGGGCTTTTGTCTTGGCCTGTTGGTGCATTATTAATCAAAGGAAAACAGCCCGAAAAAACGTGCACAAGAGGGAGCACACACGACAGGGCGGGCAGTGGCTCTTGACTGGCAACAAGGTCAACAAGAGTTATTGCTGAATCGCGCTTAGTTTGTCAACATAGAAAAGAGCCCTAGTTTAGGAGAAATTGGTTGAATCACGGCTTTTGTCTTGGCCTGTTGGTGCATTGTTAATCAAAGGAAAACAGCCCGAAAAAACGTGGACAAGAGGGAGCGCACATGACGGGGCGATCGGTGGCTCTTGACTGGCAACAAGGTCAACAAGAGTTATTGCTGGATCGTGCTTAGTTTGTCGACATAGAAAAGAGCCCTATTTTAGGAGAAATTGGTTGAATCGGGGCTTGTCTTGGCTAGTTGGTGCATTCTTAATCAAAGGAAAATAGCCCGAAAAAACGTGCACAAGAGGGAGCGCACATGACGGGGCGATCGGTGGCTCTTGACTGGCAACGAGGTCAACAAGAGTTATTGCTGGATCGTGCTTAGTTTGTCGACATAGAAAAGAGCCCTATTTTAGGAGAAATTGGTTGAATCACGGCTTTTGTCTTAGCCTGTTGGTGCATTGTTAATCAAAGGAAAACAGCCCGAAAAAACGTGGACAAGAGGGAGCGCACATGACGGGGCGATCGGTGGCTATTGACTGGCAACGAGGTCAACAAGAGTTATTGCTGAATCGCGCTTAGTTTGTCAACATAGAAAAGAGCCCTAGTTTAGGAGAAATTGGTTGAATCACGGCTTTTGTCTTGGCCTGTTGGTGCATTGTTAATCAAAGGAAAACAGCCCGAAAAAACGTGCACAAGAGGGAGCGCACATGACGGGGCGATCGGTGGCTCTTGACTGGCAACGAGGTCAACAAGAGTTATTGCTGGATCGTACTTAGTTTGTCGACATAGAAAAGAGCCCTATTTTAGGAGAAATTGGTTGAATCACGGCTTTTGTCTTGGCCTGTTGGTGCATTGTTAATCAAAGGAAAACAGCCCGAAAAAACGTGCACAAGAGGGAGCACACATGACGGGGCGATCGGTGGCTCTTGACTAGCAACGAGGTCAACAAGAGTTATTGCTGGATCGTGCTTAGTTTGTCGACATAGAAAAGAGCCCTATTTTAGGAGAAATTGGTTGAATCAGGGCTTTTGTCTTGGCCTGTTGGTGCATTGTTAATCAAAGAAAAACAGCCCGAAAAAACGTGCACAAGAGGGAGCGCACATGACGGGGCGATCGGTGGCTCTTGGCTGGCAACGAGGTCAACAAGAGTTATTGCTGGATCGTGCTTAGTTTGTCGACATAGAAAAGAGCCCTATTTTAGGAGAAATTGGTTGAATCAGGGCTTTTGTCTTGGCCTGTTGGTGCATTATTAATCAAAGGAAAACAGCCCGAAAAAACGTGCACAAGAGGGAGCACACACGACAGGGCGGGCAGTGGCTCTTGACTGGCAACAAGGTCAACAAGAGTTATTGCTGAATCGCGCTTAGTTTGTCAACATAGAAAAGAGCCCTAGTTTAGAAGAAATTGGTTGAATCACGGCTTTTGTCTTGGCCTGTTGGTGCATTGTTAATCAAAGGAAAACAGCCCGAAAAAACGTGGACAAGAGGGAGCGCACATGACGGGGCGATCGGTGGCTCTTGGCTGGCAACGAGGTCAACAAGAGTTATTGCTGGATCGTGCTTAGTTTGTCGACATAGAAAAGAGCCCTATTTTAGGAGAAATTGGTTGAATCAGGGCTTTTGTCTTGGCCTGTTGGTGCATTGTTAATCAAAGGAAAACAGCCCGAAAAAACGTGCACAAGAGGGAGCGCACATGACGGGGCGATCGGTGGCTCTTGACTGGCAACGAGGTCAACAAGAGTTATTGCTGGATCGTACTTAGTTTGTCGACATAGAAAAGAGCCCTATTTTAGGAGAAATTGGTTGAATCACGGCTTTTGTCTTGGCCTGTTGGTGCATTGTTAATCAAAGGAAAACAGCCCGAAAAAACGTGCACAAGAGGGAGCGCACATGACGGGGCGATCGGTGGCTCTTGACTGGCAACGAGGTCAACAAGAGTTATTGCTGGATCGTGCTTAGTTTGTCGACATAGAAAAGAGCCCTATTTTAGGAGAAATTGGTTGAATCACGGCTTTTGTCTTGGCCTGTTGGTGCATTGTTAATCAAAGGAAAACAGCCCGAAAAAACGTGCACAAGAGGGAGCGCACATGACGGGGCGATCGGTGGCTCTTGACTGGCAACGAGGTCAACAAGAGTTATTGCTGGATCGTGCTTAGTTTGTCGACATAGAAAAGAGCCCTATTTTAGGAGAAATTGGTTGAATCACGGCTTTTGTCTTGGCCTGTTGGTGCATTGTTAATCAAAGGAAAACAGCCCGAAAAAACGTGCACAAGAGGGAGCGCACATGACAGGGCGATCGGTGGCTCTTGACTGGCAACGAGGTCAACAAGAGTTATTGCTGAATCGCGCTTAGTTTGTCAACATAGAAAAGAGCCCTAGTTTAGGAGAAATTGGTTGAATCGCGGCTTTTGTCTTGGCCTGTTGGTGCATTGTTAATCAAAGGAAAACAGCCCGAAAAAACGTGGACAAGAGGGAGCGCACATGACGGGGCGATCGGTGGCTCTTGACTGGCAACGAGGTCAACAAGAGTTATTGCTGGATCGTGCTTAGTTCGTCAACATAGAAAAGAGCCCTATTTTAGGAGAAATTGGTTGAATCAGGGCTTTTGTCTTGGCCTGTTGGTGCATTGTTAATCAAAGGAAAACAGCCCGAAAAAACGTGGACAAGAGGGAGCGCACATGACGGGGCGATCGGTGGCTCTTGGCTGGCAACGAGGTCAACAAGAGTTATTGCTGGATCGTGCTTAGTTTGTCGACATAGAAAAGAGCCCTATTTTAGGAGAAATTGGTTGAATCAGGGCTTTTGTCTTGGCCTGTTGGTGCATTGTTAATCAAAGGAAAACAGCCCGAAAAAACGTGCACAAGAGGGAGCGCACATGACGGGGCGATCGGTGGCTCTTGACTGGCAACGAGGTCAACAAGAGTTATTGCTGGATCGTACTTAGTTTGTCGACATAGAAAAGAGCCCTATTTTAGGAGAAATTGGTTGAATCACGGCTTTCGTCTTGGCCTGTTGGTGCATTGTTAATCAAAGGAAAACAGCCCGAAAAAACGTGCACAAGAGGGAGCGCACATGACGGGGCGATCGGTGGCTCTTGACTGGCAACGAGGTCAACAAGAGTTATTGCTGGATCGTGCTTAGTTTGTCGACATAGAAAAGAGCCCTATTTTAGGAGAAATTGGTTGAATCACGGCTTTTGTCTTGGCCTGTTGGTGCATTGTTAATCAAAGGAAAACAGCCCGAAAAAACGTGCACAAGAGGGAGCGCACATGACGGGGCGATCGGTGGCTCTTGACTGGCAACGAGGTCAACAAGAGTTATTGCTGGATCGTGCTTAGTTTGTCGACATAGAAAAGAGCCCTATTTTAGGAGAAATTGGTTGAATCGGGGCTTGTCTTGGCTAGTTGGTGCATTCTTAATCAAAGGAAAATAGCCCGAAAAAACGTGCACAAGAGGGAGCGCACATGACGGGGCGATCGGTGGCTCTTGACTGGCAACGAGGTCAACAAGAGTTATTGCTGGATCGTGCTTAGTTTGTCGACATAGAAAAGAGCCCTATTTTAGGAGAAATTGGTTGAATCACGGCTTTTGTCTTGGCCTGTTGGTGCATTGTTAATCAAAGGAAAACAGCCCGAAAAAACGTGGACAAGAGGGAGCGCACATGACGGGGCGATCGGTGGCTCTTGACTGGCAACGAGGTCAACAAGAGTTATTGCTGAATCGCGCTTAGTTTGTCAACATAGAAAAGAGCCCTAGTTTAGGAGAAATTGGTTGAATCACGGCTTTTGTCTTGGCCTGTTGGTGCATTGTTAATCAAAGGAAAACAGCCCGAAAAAACGTGGACAAGAGGGAGCGCACATGACGGGGCGATCGGTGGCTCTTGGCTGGCAACGATGTCAACAAGAGTTATTGCTGGATCGTGCTTAGTTTGTCGACATAGAAAAGAGCCCTATTTTAGGAGAAATTGGTTGAATCACGGCTTTTGTCTTGGCCTGTTGGTGCATTGTTAATCAAAGGAAAACAGCCCGAAAAAACGTGGACAAGAGGGAGCGCACATGACGGGGCGATCGGTGGCTCTTGACTGGCAACGAGGTCAACAAGAGTTATTGCTGGATCGTGCTTAGTTTGTCGACATAGAAAAGAGCCCTATTTTAGGAGAAATTGGTTGAATCACGGCTTTTGTCTTGGCCTGTTGGTGCATTGTTAATCAAAGGAAAACAGCCCGAAAAAACGTGCACAAGAGGGAGCGCACATGACGGGGCGATCGGTGGCTCTTGACTGGCAACGAGGTCAACAAGAGTTATTGCTGGATCGTGCTTAGTTTGTCGACATAGAAAAGAGCCCTATTTTAGGAGAAATTGGTTGAATCGGGGCTTGTCTTGGCTAGTTGGTGCATTCTTAATCAAAGGAAAATAGCCCGAAAAAACGTGCACAAGAGGGAGCGCACATGACGGGGCGATCGGTGGCTCTTGACTGGCAACGAGGTCAACAAGAGTTATTGCTGGATCGTGCTTAGTTTGTCGACATAGAAAAGAGCCCTATTTTAGGAGAAATTGGTTGAATCACGGCTTTTGTCTTGGCCTGTTGGTGCATTGTTAATCAAAGGAAAACAGCCCGAAAAAACGTGCACAAGAGGGAGCGCACATGACGGGGCGATCGGTGGCTCTTGACTGGCAACGAGGTCAACAAGAGTTATTGCTGGATCGTGCTTAGTTTGTCGACATAGAAAAGAGCCCTATTTTAGGAGAAATTGGTTGAATCGGGGCTTGTCTTGGCTAGTTGGTGCATTCTTAATCAAAGGAAAATAGCCCGAAAAAACGTGCACAAGAGGGAGCGCACATGACGGGGCGATCGGTGGCTCTTGACTGGCAACGAGGTCAACAAGAGTTATTGCTGGATCGTGCTTAGTTTGTCGACATAGAAAAGAGCCCTATTTTAGGAGAAATTGGTTGAATCACGGCTTTTGTCTTGGCCTGTTGGTGCATTGTTAATCAAAGGAAAACAGCCCGAAAAAACGTGGACAAGAGGGAGCGCACATGACGGTGCGATCGGTGGCTCTTGACTGGCAACGAGGTCAACAAGAGTTATTGCTGAATCGCGCTTAGTTTGTCAACATAGAAAAGAGCCCTAGTTTAGGAGAAATTGGTTGAATCACGGCTTTTGTCTTGGCCTGTTGGTGCATTGTTAATCAAAGGAAAACAGCCCGAAAAAACGTGGACAAGAGGGAGCGCACATGACGGGGCGATCGGTGGCTCTTGGCTGGCAACGATGTCAACAAGAGTTATTGCTGGATCGTGCTTAGTTTGTCGACATAGAAAAGAGCCCTATTTTAGGAGAAATTGGTTGAATCACGGCTTTTGTCTTGGCCTGTTGGTGCATTGTTAATCAAAGGAAAACAGCCCGAAAAAACGTGGACAAGAGGGAGCGCACATGACGGGGCGATCGGTGGCTCTTGACTGGCAACGAGGTCAACAAGAGTTATTGCTGGATCGTGCTTAGTTTGTCGACATAGAAAAGAGCCCTATTTTAGGAGAAATTGGTTGAATCACGGCTTTTGTCTTGGCCTGTTGGTGCATTGTTAATCAAAGGAAAACAGCCCGAAAAAACGTGCACAAGAGGGAGCGCACATGACGGGGCGATCGGTGGCTCTTGACTGGCAACGAGGTCAACAAGAGTTATTGCTGGATCGTGCTTAGTTTGTCGACATAGAAAAGAGCCCTATTTTAGGAGAAATTGGTTGAATCGGGGCTTGTCTTGGCTAGTTGGTGCATTCTTAATCAAAGGAAAATAGCCCGAAAAAACGTGCACAACAGGGAGCGCACATGACGGGGCGATCGGTGGCTCTTGACTGGCAACGAGGTCAACAAGAGTTATTGCTGGATCGTGCTTAGTTTGTCGACATAGAAAAGAGCCCTATTTTAGGAGAAATTGGTTGAATCACGGCTTTTGTCTTGGCCTGTTGGTGCATTGTTAATCAAAGGAAAACAGCCCGAAAAAACGTGGACAAGAGGGAGCGCACATGACGGGGCGATCGGTGGCTCTTGACTGGCAACGAGGTCAACAAGAGTTATTGCTGAATCGCGCTTAGTTTGTCAACATAGAAAAGAGCCCTAGTTTAGGAGAAATTGGTTAAATCACGGCTTTTGTCTTGGCCTGTTGGTGCATTGTTAATCAAAGGAAAACAGCCCGAAAAAACGTGGACAAGAGGGAGCGCACATGACGGGGCGATCGGTGGCTCTTGGCTGGCAACGAGGTCAACAAGAGTTATTGCTGGATCGTGCTTAGTTTGTCGACATAGAAAAGAGCCCTATTTTAGGAGAAATTGGTTGAATCAGGGCTTTTGTCTTGGCCTGTTGGTGCATTGTTAATCAAAGGAAAACAGCCCGAAAAAACGTGCACAAGAGGGAGCGCACATGACGGGGCGATCGGTGGCTCTTGACTGGCAACGAGGTCAACAAGAGTTATTGCTGGATCGTACTTAGTTTGTCGACATAGAAAAGAGCCCTATTTTAGGAGAAATTGGTTGAATCACGGCTTTTGTCTTGGCCTGTTGGTGCATTGTTAATCAAAGGAAAACAGCCCGAAAAAACGTGCACAAGAGGGAGCACACATGACGGGGCGATCGGTGGCTCTTGACTGGCAACGAGGTCAACAAGAGTTATTGCTGAATCGCGCTTAGTTTGTCAACATAGAAAAGAGCCCTAGTTTAGGAGAAATTGGTTAAATCACGGCTTTTGTCTTGGCCTGTTGGTGCATTGTTAATCAAAGGAAAACAGCCCGAAAAAACGTGGACAAGAGGGAGCGCACAGGACGGGGCGATCGGTGGCTCTTGGCTGGCAACGAGGTCAACAAGAGTTATTGCTGGATCGTGCTTAGTTTGTCGACATAGAAAAGAGCCCTATTTTAGGAGAAATTGGTTGAATCAGGGCTTTTGTCTTGGCCTGTTGGTGCATTGTTAATCAAAGGAAAACAGCCCGAAAAAACGTGCACAAGAGGGAGCGCACATGACGGGGCGATCGGTGGCTCTTGACTGGCAACGAGGTCAACAAGAGTTATTGCTGGATCGTACTTAGTTTGTCGACATAGAAAAGAGCCCTATTTTAGGAGAAATTGGTTGAATCACGGGGCTTGTCTTGGCTAGTTGGTGCATTCTTAATCAAAGGAAAATAGCCCGAAAAAACGTGGACAAGAGGGAGCGCACATGACGGGGCGATCGGTGGCTCTTGACTGGCAACGAGGTCAACAAGAGTTATTGCTGAATCGCGCTTAGTTTGTCAACATAGAAAAGAGCCCTAGTTTAGGAGAAATTGGTTAAATCACGGCTTTTGTCTTGGCCTGTTGGTGCATTGTTAATCAAAGGAAAACAGCCCGAAAAAACGTGGACAAGAGGGAGCGCACAGGACGGGGCGATCGGTGGCTCTTGGCTGGCAACGAGGTCAACAAGAGTTATTGCTGGATCGTGCTTAGTTTGTCGACATAGAAAAGAGCCCTATTTTAGGAGAAATTGGTTGAATCAGGGCTTTTGTCTTGGCCTGTTGGTGCATTGTTAATCAAAGGAAAACAGCCCGAAAAAACGTGCACAAGAGGGAGCGCACATGACGGGGCGATCGGTGGCTCTTGACTGGCAACGAGGTCAACAAGAGTTATTGCTGGATCGTACTTAGTTTGTCGACATAGAAAAGAGCCCTATTTTAGGAGAAATTGGTTGAATCACGGCTTTTGTCTTGGCCTGTTGGTGCATTGTTAATCAAAGGAAAACAGCCCGAAAAAACGTGCACAAGAGGGAGCACACATGACGGGGCGATCGGTGGCTCTTGACTGGCAACGAGGTCAACAAGAGTTATTGCTGGATCGTGCTTAGTTTGTCGACATAGAAAAGAGCCCTATTTTAGAAGAAATTGGTTGAATCAGGGCTTTTGTCTTGGCCTGTTGGTGCATTATTAATCAAAGGAAAACAGCCCGAAAAAACGTGCACAAGAGGGAGCACACACGACAGGGCGGGCAGTGGCTCTTGACTGGCAACAAGGTCAACAAGAGATATTGCTGGATCGCGCTTAATTTGTCAACATAGAAAAGAGCCCTAGTTTAGGAGAAATTGGTTGAATCGGGACTTGTCTTGGCTAGTTGGTGCATTCTTAATGAAAGGAAAATAGCCCGAAAAAACGTGCACAAGAGGGAGCGCACATGACGGGGCGATCGGTGGCTCTTGACTGGCAACAAGGTCAACAAGAGTTATTGCTGAATCGCGCTTAGTTTGTCAACATAGAAAAGAGCCCTAGTTTAGGAGAAATTGGTTGAATCAGGGCTTTTGTCTTGGCCTGTTGGTGCATTGTTAATCAAAGGAAAATAGCCCGAAAAAACGTGCACAAGAGGGAGCGCACATGACGGGGCGATCGGTGGCTCTTGGCTGGCAACGAGGTCAACAAGAGTTATTGCTGGATCGTGCTTAGTTTGTCGACATAGAAAAGAGCCCTATTTTAGGAGAAATTGGTTGAATCAGGGCTTTTGTCTTGGCCTGTTGGTGCATTGTTAATCAAAGGAAAACAGCCCGAAAAAACGTGCACAAGAGGGAGCGCACATGACGGGGCGATCGGTGGCTCTTGACTGGCAATGAGGTCAACAAGAGTTATTGCTGAATCGCGCTTAGTTTGTCAACATAGAAAAAAGCCCTAGTTTAGGAGAAATGGGTTGAATCACGGCTTTTGTCTTGGCCTGTTGGTGCATTGTTAATCAAAGGAAAACAGCCCGAAAAAACGTGCACAAGAGGGAGCGCACATGACGGGGCGATCGGTGGCTCTTGGCTGGCAACGAGGTCAACAAGAGTTATTGCTGGATCGTGCTTAGTTTGTCGACATAGAAAAGAGCCCTATTTTAGGAGAAATTGGTTGAATCAGGGCTTTTGTCTTGGCCTGTTGGTGCATTGTTAATCAAAGGAAAACAGCCCGAAAAAACGTGCACAAGAGGGAGCGCACATGACGGGGCGATCGGTGGCTCTTGACTGGCAACAAGGTCAACAAGAGTTATTGCTGAATCGCGCTTAGTTTGTCAACATAGAAAAGAGCCCTAGTTTAGGAGAAATTGGTTGAATCACGGCTTTTGTCTTGGCCTGTTGGTGCATTGTTAATCAAAGGAAAACAGCCCGAAAAAACGTGGACAAGAGGGAGCGCACATGACGGGGCGATCGGTGGCTCTTGACTGGCAACAAGGTCAACAAGAGTTATTGCTGGATCGTGCTTAGTTTGTCGACATAGAAAAGAGCCCTATTTTAGGAGAAATTGGTTGAATCGGGGCTTGTCTTGGCTAGTTGGTGCATTCTTAATCAAAGGAAAATAGCCCGAAAAAACGTGCACAAGAGGGAGCGCACATGACGGGGCGATCGGTGGCTCTTGACTGGCAACAAGGTAAACAAGAGTTATTGCTGAATCGCACTTAGTTTGTCAACATAGAAAAGAGCCCTAGTTTAGGAGAAATTGGTTGAATCACGGCTTTTGTCTTGGCCTGTTGGTGCATTGTTAATCAAAGGAAAACAGCCCGAAAAAACGTGCACAAGAGGGAGCGCACATGACGGGGCGATCGGTGGCTCTTGACTGGCAACAAGGTCAACAAGAGTTAGTGCTGGATCGTGCTTAGTTTGTCGACATAGAAAAGAGCCCTATTTTAGGAGAAATTGGTTGAATCGGGGCTTGTCTTGGCTAGTTGGTGCATTCTTAATCAAAGGAAAATAGCCCGAAAAAACGTGCACAAGAGGGAGCGCACATGACGGGGCGATCGGTGGCTCTTGACTGGCAACGAGGTCAACAAGAGTTATTGCTGGATCGTGCTTAGTTTGTCGACATAGAAAAGAGCCCTATTTTAGGAGAAATTGGTTGAATCAGGGCTTTTGTCTTGGCCTGTTGGTGCATTGTGATTCAAAGGAAAATTGCCCGAAAAAACGTGCACAAGAGGGAGCGCACATGACGGGGCGATCGGTGGCTCTTGGCTGGCAACGAGGTCAACAAGAGTTATTTCTGGATCGTGCTTAGTTTGTCGACATAGAAAAGAGCCCTATTTTAGGAGAAATTGGTTGAATCAGGGCTTTTGTCTTGGCCTGTTGGTGCATTGTTAATCAAAGGAAAACAGCCCGAAAAAACGTGCACAAGAGGGAGCGCACATGACGGGGCGATCGGTGGCTCTTGACTGGCAACAAGGTCAACAAGAGATATTGCTGGATCGCGCTTAGTTTGTCAACATAGAAAAGAGGCCTAGTTTAGGAGAAATTGGTTGAATCGGGACTTGTCTTGGCTAGTTGGTGCATTCTTAATCAAAGGAAAATAGCCCGAAAAAACGTGCACAAGAGGGAGCGCACATGACGGGGCGATCGGTGGCTCTTGACTGGCAACAAGGTCAACAAGAGTTATTGCTGAATCGCGCTTAGTTTGTCAACATAGAAAAGAGCCCTAGTTTAGGAGAAATTGGTTGAATCAGGGCTTTTGTCTTGGCCTGTTGGTGCATTGTGATTCAAAGGAAAATTGCCCGAAAAAACGTGCACAAGAGGGAGCGCACATGACGGGGCGATCGGTGGCTCTTGGCTGGCAACGAGGTCAACAAGAGTTATTTCTGGATCGTGCTTAGTTTGTCGACATAGAAAAGAGCCCTATTTTAGGAGAAATTGGTTGAATCAGGGCTTTTGTCTTGGCCTGTTGGTGCATTGTTAATCAAAGGAAAACAGCCCGAAAAAACGTGCACAAGAGGGAGCGCACATGACGGGGCGATCGGTGGCTCTTGACTGGCAATGAGGTCAACAAGAGTTATTGCTGAATCGCGCTTAGTTTGTCAACATAGAAAAACGACCTAGTTTAGGAGAAATTGGTTGAATCACGGCTTTTGTCTTGGCGTGTTGGTGCATTGTTAATCAAAGGAAAACAGCCCGAAAAAACGTGCACAAGAGGGAGCGCACATGACGGGGCGATCGGTGGCTCTTGACTGGCAACAAGGTCAACAAGAGATATTGCTGGATCGCGCTTAGTTTGTCAACATAGAAAAGAGGCCTAGTTTAGGAGAAATTGGTTGAATCGGGACTTGTCTTGGCTAGTTGGTGCATTCTTAATCAAAGGAAAATAGCCCGAAAAAACGTGCACAAGAGGGAGCGCACATGACGGGGCGATCGGTGGCTCTTGACTGGCAACAAGGTCAACAAGAGTTATTGCTGAATCGCGCTTAGTTTGTCAACATAGAAAAGAGCCCTAGTTTAGGAGAAATTGGTTGAATCAGGGCTTTTGTCTTGGCCTGTTGGTGCATTGTGATTCAAAGGAAAATTGCCCGAAAAAACGTGCACAAGAGGGAGCGCACATGACGGGGCGATCGGTGGCTCTTGGCTGGCAACGAGGTCAACAAGAGTTATTTCTGGATCGTGCTTAGTTTGTCGACATAGAAAAGAGCCCTATTTTAGGAGAAATTGGTTGAATCAGGGCTTTTGTCTTGGCCTGTTGGTGCATTGTTAATCAAAGGAAAACAGCCCGAAAAAACGTGCACAAGAGGGAGCGCACATGACGGGGCGATCGGTGGCTCTTGGCTGGCAACGAGGTCAACAAGAGTTATTGCTGGATCGTGCTTAGTTTGTCGACAAAGAAAAGAGCCCTATTTTAGGAGAAATTGGTTGAATCAGGGCTTTTGTCTTGGCGTGTTGGTGCATTGTTAATCAAAGGAAAACAGCCCGAAAAAACGTGCACAAGAGGGAGCGCACATGACGGGGCGATCGGTGGCTCTTGACTGGCAACAAGGTCAACAAGAGTTATTGCTGAATCGCGCTTAGTTTGTCAACATAGAAAAGAGCCCTAGTTTAGGAGAAATTGGTTGAATCACGGCTTTTGTCTTGGCCTGTTGGTGCATTGTTAATCAAAGGAAAACAGCCCGAAAAAACGTGGACAAGAGGGAGCGCACATGACGGGGCGATCGGTGGCTCTTGACTGGCAACGAGGTCAACAAGAGTTATTGCTGGATCGTGCTTAGTTTGTCGACATAGAAAAGAGCCCTATTTTAGGAGAAATTGGTTGAATCACGGCTTTTGTCTTGGCCTGTTGGTGCATTGTTAATCAAAGGAAAACAGCCCGAAAAAACGTGCACAAGAGGGAGCGCACATGACCGGGCGATCGGTGGCTCTTGACTGGCAACAAGGTCAACAAGAGTTATTGCTGGATCGTGCTTAGTTTGTCGACATAGAAAAGAGCCCTATTTTAGGAGAAATTGGTTGAATCACGGCTTTTGTCTTGGCCTGTTGGTGCATTGTTAATCAAAGGAAAACAGCCCGAAAAAACGTGCACAAGAGGGAGCGCACATGACGGGGCGATCGGTGGCTCTTGACTGGCAACGAGGTCAACAAGAGTTATTGCTGGATCGTGCTTAGTTTGTCGACATAGAAAAGAGCCCTATTTTAGGAGAAATTGGTTGAATCACGGCTTTTGTCTTGGCCTGTTGGTGCATTGTTAATCAAAGGAAAACAGCCCGAAAAAACGTGCACAAGAGGGAGCGCACATGACGGGGCGATCGGTGGCTCTTGACTGGCAACGAGGTCAACAAGAGTTATTGCTGAATCGCGCTTAGTTTGTCGACATAGAAAAGAGCCCTAGTTTAGGAGAAATTGGTTGAATCACGGCTTTTGTCTTGGCCTGTTGGTGCATTGTTAATCAAAGGAAAACAGCCCGAAAAAACGTGGACAAGAGGGAGCGCACATGACGGGGCGATCGGTGGCTCTTGACTGGCAACGAGGTCAACAAGAGTTATTGCTGGATCGTGCTTAGTTTGTCGACATAGAAAAGAGCCCTATTTTAGGAGAAATTGGTTGAATCACGGCGTTTGTCTTGGCCTGTTGGTGCATTGTTAATCAAAGGAAAACAGCCCGAAAAAACGTGCACAAGAGGGAGCGCACATGACGGGGTGATCGGTGGCTCTTGACTGGCAACGAGGTCAAGAAGAGTTATTGCTGGATCGTGCTTAGTTTGTCGACATAGAAAAGAGCCCTATTTTAGGAGAAATTGGTTGAATCGGGGCTTGTCTTGGCTAGTTGGTGCATTCTTAATCAAAGGAAAATAGCCCGAAAAAACGTGCACAAGAGGGAGCGCACATGACGGGGCGATCGGTGGCTCTTGACTGGCAACGAGGTCAACAAGAGTTATTGCTGGATCGTGCTTAGTTTGTCGACATAGAAAAGAGCCCTATTTTAGGAGAAATTGGTTGAATCAGGGCTTTTGTCTTGGCCTGTTGGTGCATTATTAATCAAAGGAAAACAGCCCGAAAAAACGTGCACAAGAGGGAGCACACACGACAGGGCGGGCAGTGGCTCTTGACTGGCAACAAGGTCAACAAGAGATATTGCTGGATCGCGCTTAGTTTGTCAACATAGAAAAGAGCCCTAGTTTAGGAGAAATTGGTTGAATCGGGACTTATCTTGGCTAGTTGGTGCATTCTTAATCAAAGGAAAATAGCCCGAAAATACGTGCACAAGAGGGAGCGCACATGACGGGGCGATCGGTGGCTCTTGACTGGCAACAAGGTCAACAAGAGTTATTGCTGAATCGCGCTTAGTTTGTCAACATAGAAAAGAGCCCTAGTTTAGGAGAAATTGGTTGAATCAGGGCTTTTGTCTTGGCCTGTTGGTGCATTGTTAATCAAAGGAAAACAGCCCGAAAAAACGTGCACAAGAGGGAGCGCACATGACGGGGCGATCGGTGGCTCTTGGCTGGCAACGAGGTCAACAAGAGTTATTGCTGGATCGTGCTTAGTTTGTCGACATAGAAAAGAGCCCTATTTTAGGAGAAATTGGTTGAATCAGGGCTTTTGTCTTGGCCTGTTGGTGCATTGTTAATCAAAGGAAAACAGCCCGAAAAAACGTGCACAAGAGGGAGCGCACATGACGGGGCGATCGGTGGCTCTTGACTGGCAACAAGGTCAACAAGAGTTATTGCTGAATCGCGCTTAGTTTGTCAACATAGAAAAGAGCCCTAGTTTAGGAGAAATTGGTTGAATCACGGCTTTTGTCTTGGCCTGTTGGTGCATTGTTAATCAAAGGAAAACAGCCCGAAAAAACGTGGACAAGAGGGAGCGCACATGACGGGGCGATCGGTGGCTCTTGACTGGCAACGAGGTCAACAAGAGTTATTGCTGGATCGTGCTTAGTTTGTCGACATAGAAAAGAGCCCTATTTTAGGAGAAATTGGTTGAATCACGGCTTTTGTCTTGGCCTGTTGGTGCATTGTTAATCAAAGGAAAACAGCCCGAAAAAACGTGCACAAGAGGGAGCGCACATGACGGGGCGATCGGTGGCTCTTGACTGGCAACGAGGTCAACAAGAGTTATTGCTGGATCGTGCTTAGTTTGTCGACATAGAAAAGAGCCCTATTTTAGGAGAAATTGGTTGAATCAGGGCTTTTGTCTTGGCCTGTTGGTGCATTATTAATCAAAGGAAAACAGCCCGAAAAAACGTGCACAAGAGGGAGCACACACGACAGGGCGGGCAGTGGCTCTTGACTGGCAACAAGGTCAACAAGAGATATTGCTGGATCGCGCTTAGTTTGTCAACATAGAAAAGAGCCCTAGTTTAGGAGAAATTGGTTGAATCGGGACTTATCTTGGCTAGTTGGTGCATTCTTAATCAAAGGAAAATAGCCCGAAAATACGTGCACAAGAGGGAGCGCACATGACGGGGCGATCGGTGGCTCTTGACTGGCAACAAGGTCAACAAGAGTTATTGCTGAATCGCGCTTAGTTTGTCAACATAGAAAAGAGCCCTAGTTTAGGAGAAATTGGTTGAATCAGGGCTTTTGTCTTGGCCTGTTGGTGCATTGTTAATCAAAGGAAAACAGCCCGAAAAAACGTGCACAAGAGGGAGCGCACATGACGGGGCGATCGGTGGCTCTTGGCTGGCAACGAGGTCAACAAGAGTTATTGCTGGATCGTGCTTAGTTTGTCGACATAGAAAAGAGCCCTATTTTAGGAGAAATTGGTTGAATCAGGGCTTTTGTCTTGGCCTGTTGGTGCATTGTTAATCAAAGGAAAACAGCCCGAAAAAACGTGCACAAGAGGGAGCGCACATGACGGGGCGATCGGTGGCTCTTGACTGGCAACAAGGTCAACAAGAGTTATTGCTGAATCGCGCTTAGTTTGTCAACATAGAAAAGAGCCCTAGTTTAGGAGAAATCGGTTGAATCACGGCTTTTGTCTTGGCCTGTTGGTGCATTGTTAATCAAAGGAAAACAGCCCGAAAAAACGTGGACAAGAGGGAGCGCACATGACGGGGCGATCGGTGGCTCTTGACTGGCAACGAGGTCAACAAGAGTTATTGCTGGATCGTGCTTAGTTTGTCGACATAGAAAAGAGCCCTATTTTAGGAGAAATTGGTTGAATCACGGCTTTTGTCTTGGCCTGTTGGTGCATTGTTAATCAAAGGAAAACAGCCCGAAAAAACGTGCACAAGAGGGAGCGCACATGACGGGGCGATCGGTGGCTCTTGACTGGCAACGAGGTCAACAAGAGTTATTGCTGGATCGTGCTTAGTTTGTCGACATAGAAAAGAGCCCTATTTTAGGAGAAATTGGTTGAATCACGGCTTTTGTCTTGGCCTGTTGGTGCATTGTTAATCAAAGGAAAACAGCCCGAAAAAACGTGCACAAGAGGGAGCGCACATGACGGGGCGATCGGTGGCTCATGACTGGCAACGAGGTCAACAAGAGTTATTGCTGGATCGTGCTTAGTTTGTCGACATAGAAAAGAGCCCTATTTTAGGAGAAATTGGTTGAATCACGGCTTTTGTCTTGGCCTGTTGGTGCATTGTTAATCAAAGGAAAACAGCCCGAAAAAACGTGCACAAGAGGGAGCGCACATGACGGGGCGATCGGTGGCTCTTGACTGGACAGAGGTCAACAAGAGTTATTGCTGGATCGTGCTTAGTTTGTCGACATAGAAAAGAGCCCTATTTTAGGAGAAATTGGTTGAATCACGGCTTTTGTCTTGGCTAGTTGGTGCATTGTTAATCAAAGGAAAACAGCCCGAAAAAACGTGCACAAGAGGGAGCGCACATGACGGGGCGATCGGTGGCTCTTGACTGGCAACGAGGTCAACAAGAGTTATTGCTGGATCGTGCTTAGTTTGTCGACATAGAAAAGAGCCCTATTTTAGGAGAAATTGGTTGAATCGGGGCTTGTCTTGGCTAGTTGGTGCATTCTTAATCAAAGGAAAATAGCCCGAAAAAACGTGCACAAGAGGGAGCGCACATGACGGGGCGATCGGTGGCTCTTGACTGGCAACGAGGTCAACAAGAGTTATTGCTGGATCGTGCTTAGTTTGTCGACATAGAAAAGAGCCCTATTTTAGGAGAAATTGGTTGAATCAGGGCTTTTGTCTTGGCCTGTTGGTGCATTATTAATCAAAGGAAAACAGCCCGAAAAAACGTGCACAAGAGGGAGCACACACGACAGGGCGGGCAGTGGCTCTTGACTGGCAACAAGGTCAGCAAGAGATATTGCTGGATCGCGCTTAGTTTGTCAACATAGAAAAGAGCCCTAGTTTAGGAGAAATTGGTTGAATCGGGACTTATCTTGGCTAGTTGGTGCATTCTTAATCAAAGGAAAATAGCCCGAAAAAACGTGCACAAGAGGGAGCGCACATGACGGGGCGATCGGTGGCTCTTGACTGGCAACAAGGTCAACAAGAGTTATTGCTGAATCGCGCTTAGTTTGTCAACATAGAAAAGAGCCCTAGTTTAGGAGAAATTGGTTGAATCAGGGCTTTTGTCTTGGCCTGTTGGTGCATTGTTAATCAAAGGAAAACAGCCCGAAAAAACGTGGACAAGAGGGAGCACACACGACAGGGCGATCGGTGGCTCTTGACTGGCAACGAGGTCAACAAGAGTTATTGCTGGATTGTGCTTAGTTTGTCGACATAGAAAAGAGCCCTATTTTAGGAGAAATTGGTTGAATCAGGGCTTTTGTCTTGGCCTGTTGGTGCATTGTTAATCAAAGGAAAACAGCCCGAAAAAACGTGCACAAGAGGGAGCACACACGACGGGGCGATCGGTGGCTCTTGACTGGCAACGAGGTCAACAAGAGTTATTGCTGGATTGTGCTTAGTTTGTCGACATAGAAAAGAGCCCTATTTTAGGAGAAATTGGTTGAATCAGGGCTTTTGTCTTGGCCTGTTGGTGCATTGTTAATCAAAGGAAAACAGCCCGAAAAAACGTGGACAAGAGGGAGCACACACGACAGGGCGATCGGTGGCTCTTGACTGGCAACGAGGTCAACAAGAGTTATTGCTGGATTGTGCTTAGTTTGTCGACATAGAAAAGAGCCCTATTTTAGGAGAAATTGGTTGAATCAGGGCTTTTGTCTTGGCCTGTTGGTGCATTGTTAATCAAAGGAAAACAGCCCGAAAAAACGTGCACAAGAGGGAGCGCACATGACGGGGCGATCGGTGGCTCTTGACTGGCAACGAGGTCAACAAGAGTTATTGCTGGATCGTGCTTAGTTTTTCGACATAGAAAAGAGCCCTATTTTAGGAGAAATTGGTTGAATCACGGCTTTTGTCTTGGCCTGTTGGTGCATTGTTAATCAAAGGAAAACAGCCCGAAAAAACGTGGACAAGAGGGAGCGCACATGACGGGGCGATCGGTGGCTCTTGACTGGCAACAAGGTCAACAAGAGTTATTGCTGGATCGTGCTTAGTTTGTCGACATAGAAAAGAGCCCTATTTTAGGAGAAATTGGTTGAATCACGGCTTTTGTCTTGGCCTGTTGGTGCATTGTTAATCAAAGGAAAACAGCCCGAAAAAACGTGCACAAGAGGGAGCGCACATGACGGGGCGATCGGTGGCTCTTGGCTGGCAACGAGGTCAACAAGAGTTATTGCTGGATCGTGCTTAGTTTGTCGACATAGAAAAGAGCCCTATTTTAGGAGAAATTGGTTGAATCACGGCTTTTGTCTTGGCCTGTTGGTGCATTGTTAATCAAAGGAAAACAGCCCGAAAAAACGTGCACAAGAGGGAGCGCACATGACGGGGCGATCGGTGGCTCTTGGCTGGCAACGAGGTCAACAAGAGTTATTGCTGGATCGTGCTTAGTTTGTCGACATAGAAAAGAGCCCTATTTTAGGAGAAATTGGTTGAATCACGGCTTTTGTCTTGGCCTGTTGGTGCATTGTTAATCAAAGGAAAACAGCCCGAAAAAACGTGCACAAGAGGGAGCGCACATGACGGGGCGATCGGTGGCTCTTGGCTGGCAACGAGGTCAACAAGAGTTATTGCTGGATCGTGCTTAGTTTGTCGACATAGAAAAGAGCCCTATTTTAGGAGAAATTGGTTGAATCACGGCTTTTGTCTTGGCCTGTTGGTGCATTGTTAATCAAAGGAAAACAGCCCGAAAAAACGTGCACAAGAGGGAGCGCACATGACGGGGCGATCGGTGGCTCTTGGCTGGCAACGAGGTCAACAAGAGTTATTGCTGGATCGTGCTTAGTTTGTCGACATAGAAAAGAGCCCTATTTTAGGAGAAATTGGTTGAATCAGGGCTTTTGTCTTGGCCTGTTGGTGCATTGTTAATCAAAGGAAAACAGCCCGAAAAAACGTGCACAAGAGGGAGCGCACATGACGGGGCGATCGGTGGCTCTTGACTGGCAACAAGGTCAACAAGAGTTATTGCTGGATCGTGCTTAGTTTGTCGACATAGAAAAGAGCCCTATTTTAGGAGAAATTGGTTGAATCAGGGCTTTTGTCTTGGCTAGTTGGTGCATTGTTAATCAAAGGAAAACAGCCCGAAAAAACGTGGACAAGAGGGAGCACACACGACGGGGCGATCGGTGGCTCTTGACTGGCAACGAGGTCAACAAGAGTTATTGTTGGATCGTGCTTAGTTTGTCGACATAGAAAAGAGCCCTAGTTTAGGAGAAATTGGTTGAATCGGGGCTTGTCTTGGCTAGTTGGTGCATTGTTAATCAAAGGAAAACAGCCCGAAAAAACGTGGACAAGAGGGAGCACACACGACAGGGCGATCGGTGGCTCTTGACTGGCAACGAGGTCAACAAGAGTTATTGCTGGATTGTGCTTAGTTTGTCGACATAGAAAAGAGCCCTAGTTTAGGAGAAATTGGTTGAATCGGGGCTTGTCTTGGCTAGTTGGTGCATTGTTAATCAAAGGAAAACAGCCCGAAAAAACGTGGACAAGAGGGAGCACACACGACAGGGCGATCGGTGGCTCTTGACTGGCAACGAGGTCAACAAGAGTTATTGCTGGATCGTGCTTTGTTTGTCGACATAGAAAAGAGCCCTATTTTAGGAGAAATTGGTTGAATCAGGGCTTTTGTCTTGGCCTGTTGGTGCATTGTTAATCAAAGGAAAACAGCCCGAAAAAACGTGCACAAGAGGGAGCGCACACGACAGGGCGATCGGTGGCTCTTGACTGGCAACGAGGTCAACAAGAGTTATTGCTGGATCGTGCTTAGTTTGTCGACATAGAAAAGAGCCCTATTTTAGGAGAAATTGGTTGAATCAGGGCTTTTGTCTTGGCCTGTTGGTGCATTGTTAATCAAAGGAAAACAGCCCGAAAAAACGTGGACAAGAGGGAGCACACACGACGGGGCGATCGGTGGCTCTTGACTGGCAACGAGGTCAACAAGAGTTATTGCTGGATTGTGCTTAGTTTGTCGACATAGAAAAGAGCCCTATTTTAGGAGAAATTGGTTGAATCAGGGCTTTTGTCTTGGCCTGTTGGTGCATTGTTAATCAAAGGAAAACAGCCCGAAAAAACGTGGACAAGAGGGAGCACACACGACAGGGCGATCGGTGGCTCTTGACTGGCAACGAGGTCAACAAGAGTTATTGCTGGATTGTGCTTAGTTTGTCGACATAGAAAAGAGCCCTAGTTTAGGAGAAATTGGTTGAATCGGGGCTTGTCTTGGCTAGTTGGTGCATTGTTAATCAAAGGAAAACAGCCCGAAAAAACGTGGACAAGAGGGAGCACACACGACGGGGCGATCGGTGGCTCTTGACTGGCAACGAGGTCAACAAGAGTTATTGCTGGATCGTGCTTAGTTTGTCGACATAGAAAAGAGCCCTATTTTAGGAGAAATTGGTTGAATCAGGGCTTTTGTCTTGGCCTGTTGGTGCATTGTTAATCAAAGGAAAACAGCCCGAAAAAACGTGCACAAGAGGGAGCGCACACGACAGGGCGATCGGTGGCTCTTGACAGGCAACGAGGTCAACAAGAGTTATTGCTGGATCGCGCTTAGTTTGTCAACATAGAAAAGAGCCCTAGTTTAGGAGAAATTGGTTGAATCGGGGCTTGTCTTGGCTAGTTGGTGCATTCTTCATCAAAGGAAAATAGCCCGAAAAAACGTGCACAAGAGGGAGCGCACACGACGGGGCGATCGGTGGCTCTTGACTGGCAACGAGGTCAACAAGAGTTATTGCTGGATCGTGCTTAGTTTGTCAACATAGAAAAGAGCCCTAGTTTAGGAGAAATTGGTTGAATCGGGACTTGTCTTGGCTAGTTGGTGCATTCTTAATCAAAGGAAAATAGCCCAAAAAAACGTGCACAAGAGGGAGCGCACATGACGGGGCGATCGGTGGCTCTTGACTGGCAACGAGGTCAACAAGAGTTATTGCTGAATCGTGCTTAGTTTGTCGACATAGAAAAGAGCCCTATTTTAGGAGAAATTGGTTGAATCGGGACTTGTCTTGGCTAGTTTGTGCATTCTTAATCAAAGGAAAATAGCCCGAAAAAACGTGCACAAGAGGGAGCGCACATGACGGGGCGATCGGTGGCTCTTGACTGGCAACAAGGTCAACAAGAGTTATTGCTGAATCGTGCTTAGTTTGTCAACATAGAAAAGAGCCCTAGTTTAGGAGAAATTGGTTGAATCGGGACTTGTCTTGGCTAGTTGGTGCATTCTTAATCAAAGGAAAATAGCCCGAAAAAACGTGCACAAGAGGGAGCGCACACGACGGGGCGATCGGTGGCTCTTGACTGGCAACGAGGTCAACAAGAGTTATTGCTGAATCGTGCTTAGTTTGTCGACATAGAAAAGAGCCCTATTTTAGGAGAAATTGGTTGAATCGGGACTTGTCTTGGCTAGTTGGTGCATTCTTAATCAAAGGAAAACAGCCCGAAAAAACGTGGACAAGAGGGAGCACACACGACAGGGCGATCGGTGGCTCTTGACTGGCAACAAGGTCAACAAGAGATATTGCTGGACCGCGCTTAGTTTGTCAACATAGAAAGGAGCCCTAGTTTAGGAGAAATTGGTTGAATCGGGGCTTGTCTTGGCTAGTTGGTGCATTCTTAATCAAAGGAAAATAGCCCGAAAAAACGTGCACAAGAGGGAGCGCACACGACGGGGCGATCGGTGGCTCTTGACTGGCAACGAGGTCAACAAGAGTTATTGCTGGATCGTGCTTAGTTTTTCAACATAGAAAAGAGCCCTAGTTTAGGAGAAATTGGTTGAATCAGGGCTTTTTTCTTGGCCTGTTGGTGCATTGTTAATCAAAGGAAAACAGCCCGAAAAAACGTGGACAAGAGGGAGCACACACGACAGGGCGATCGGTCGCTCTTGACTGGCAACAAGGTCAACAAGAGATATTGCTGGATCGCGCTTAGTTTGTCAACATAGAAAAGAGCCCTAGTTTAGGAGAGATTGGTTGAATCGGGACTTGTCATGGCTAGTTGGTGCATTCTTAATCAAAGGAAAATAGCCCGAAAAAACGTGCACAAGAGGGAGCGCACACGACGGGGCGATCGGTGGCTCTTGACTGGCAACGAGGTCAACAAGAGTTATTGCTGGATCGTGCTTAGTTTTTCAACATAGAAAAGAGCCCTAGTTTAGGAGAAATTGGTTGAATCAGGGCTTTTGTCTTGGCCTGTTGGTGCATTGTTAATCAAAGGAAAACAGCCCGAAAAAACGTGGACAAGAGGGAGCACACACGACAGGGCGATCGGTGGCTCTTGACTGGCAACAAGGTCAACAAGAGATATTGCTGGATCGCGTTTAGTTTGTCAACATAGAAAAGAGCCCTAGTTTAGGAGAAATTGGTTGAATCGGGACTTGTCTTGGCTAGTTGGTGCATTCTTAATCAAAGGAAAATAGCCCGAAAAAACGTGCACAAGAGGGAGCGCACACGACGGGGCGATCGGTGGCTCTTGACTGGCAACGAGGTCAACAAGAGTTATTGCTGGATCGTGCTTAGTTTTTCAACATAGAAAAGAGCCCTAGTTTAGGAGAAATTGGTTGAATCAGGGCTTTTGTCTTGGCCTGTTGGTGCATTGTTAATCAAAGGAAAACAGCCCGAAAAAACGTGGACAAGAGGGAGCACACACGACAGGGCGATCGGTGGCTCTTGACTGGCAACAAGGTCAACAAGAGATATTGCTGGATCGCGCTTAGTTTGTCAACATAGAAAAGAGCCCTAGTTTAGGAGAAATTGGTTGAATCGGGACTTGTCTTGGCTAGTTGGTGCATTCTTAATCAAAGGAAAATAGCCCGAAAAAACGTGCACAAGAGGGAGCGCACATGACGGGGCGATCGGTGGCTCTTGACTGGCAACGAGGTCAACAAGAGTTATTGCTGGATTGTGCTTAGTTTGTCGACATAGAAAAGAGCCCTATTTTAGGAGAAATTGGTTGAATCAGGGCTTTTGTCTTGGCCTGTTGGTGCATTGTTAATCAAAGGAAAACAGCCCGAAAAAACGTGGACAAGAGGGAGCACACACGACAGGGCGGGCAGTGGCTCTTGACTGGCAACAAGGTCAACAAGAGATATTGCTGGATCGCGCTTAGTTTGTCAACATAGAAAAGAGCCCTAGTTTAGGAGAAATTGGTTGAATCGGGGCTTGTCTTGGCTAGTTGGTGCATTCTTAATCAAAGGAAAATAGCCCGAAAAAACGTGCACAAGAGGGAGCGCACACGACGGGGCGATCGGTGGCTCTTGACTGGCAACAAGGTCAACAAGAGTTATTGCTGAATCGTGCTTAGTTTGTCAACATAGAAAAGAGCCCTAGTTTAGGAGAAATTGGTTGAATCGGGACTTGTCTTGGCTAGTTGGTGCATTCTTAATCAAAGGAAAATAGCCCGAAAAAACGTGCACAAGAGGGAGCGCACATGACGGGGCGATCGGTGGCTCTTGACTGGCAACGAGGTCAACAAGAGTTATTGCTGAATCGTGCTTAGTTTGTCGACATAGAAAAGAGCCCTATTTTAGGAGAAATTGGTTGAATCGGGACTTGTCTTGGCTAGTTGGTGCATTCTTAATCAAAGGAAAATAGCCCGAAAAAACGTGCACAAGAGGGAGCGCACATGACGGGGCGATCGGTGGCTCTTGACTGGCAACAAGGTCAACAAGAGTTATTGCTGAATCGTGCTTAGTTTGTCAACATAGAAAAGAGCCCTAGTTTAGGAGAAATTGGTTGAATCGGGACTTGTCTTGGCTAGTTGGTGCATTCTTAATCAAAGGAAAACAGCCCGAAAAAACGTGGACAAGAGGGAGCACACACGACAGGGCGATCGGTGGCTCTTGACTGGCAACAAGGTCAACAAGAGATATTGCTGGATCGCGCTTAGTTTGTCAACATAGAAAAGAGCCCTAGTTTAGGAGAAATTGGTTGAATCGGGGCTTGTCTTGGCTAGTTGGTGCATTCTTAATCAAAGGAAAATAGCCCGAAAAAACGTGCACAAGAGGGAGCGCACACGACGGGGCGATCGGTGGCTCTTGACTGGCAACGATGTCAACAAGAGTTATTGCTGGATCGTGCTTAGTTTTTCAACATAGAAAAGAGCCCTAGTTTAGGAGAAATTGGTTGAATCAGGGCTTTTGTCTTGGCCTGTTGGTGCATTGTTAATCAAAGGAAAACAGCCCGAAAAAACGTGGACAAGAGGGAGCACACACGACAGGGCGATCGGTGGCTCTTGACTGGCAACAAGGTCAACAAGAGATATTGCTGGATCGTGCTTAGTTTTTCAACATAGAAAAGAGCCCTAGTTTAGGAGAAATTGGTTGAATCAGGGCTTTTGTCTTGGCCTGTTGGTGCATTGTTAATCAAAGGAAAACAGCCCGAAAAAACGTGGACAAGAGGGAGCACACACGATAGGGCGATCGGTGGCTCTTGACTGGCAACAAGGTCAACAAGAGATATTGCTGGATCGCGCTTAGTTTGTCAACATAGAAAAGAGCCCTAGTTTAGGAGAAATTGGTTGAATCGGGACTTGTCTTGGCTAGTTGGTGCATTCTTAATCAAAGGAAAATAGCCCGAAAAAACGTGCACAAGAGGGAGCGCACACGACGGGGCGATCGGTGGCTCTTGACTGGCAACGAGGTCAACAAGAGTTATTGCTTGATCGTGCTTAGTTTTTCAACATAGAAAAGAGCCCTAGTTTAGGAGAAATTGGTTGAATCAGGGCTTTTGTCTTGGCCTGTTGGTGCATTGTTAATCAAAGGAAAACAGCCCGAAAAAGCGTGGACAAGAGGGAGCACACACGACAGGGCGATCGGTGGCTCTTGACTGGCAACAAGGTCAACAAGAGATATTGCTGGATCGCGCTTAGTTTGTCAACATAGAAAAGAGCCCTAGTTTAGGAGAAATTGGTTGAATCGGGACTTGTCTTGGCTAGTTGGTGCATTCTTAATCAAAGGAAAATAGCCCGAAAAAACGTGCACAAGAGGGAGCGCACAGGACGGGGCGATCGGTGGCTCTTGACTGGCAACGAGGTCAACAAGAGTTATTGCTGGATTGTGCTTAGTTTGTCGACATAGAAAAGAGCCCTATTTTAGGAGAAATAGGGCTCTTACGAGATTACGAGAAAGCATTCGACTCAGTGGAAACCTCAGCAGTCATACAGGCATTGCGTAATCAGGGGGTAGAAGAGCCTTATGTCAAAATACTGGAAGATATATATAGCAACTGCACAGCTACTATAGTCCTCCATAAAGTCAGCAATAAAATTCCAATAAGGAAGGGCGTCAGGCAAGGAGACACGATCTCGCCAATGCTGTTCACCGCATGTTTGCAGGAGGTATTTCGAGGCCTGAATTGGGAACAGTTGGGAATAAGAATAAATGGAGAATACCTAAATAATCTGAGATTTGCTGATGACATTGCCTTGCTGAGTCACTCAGGAGGTGAACTGCAAATCATGATCAACGAGTTAGACAGGCAGAGCAGATCGATGGGTCTAAAAATTAACATGCAGAAAACCAAGGTAATGGTCAACAGCCTAGCAAGGGAACAACAGTTCACAATTGGCAGCGAGAGCCTAGAAATTGTGCCGGAATACGTCTACTTAGGGCAGGTAGTGACAGCTGATCCGGATCATGAGAGGGAGATAACTAGAAGGATAAGAATGGGGTGGAGCGCATATGGCAAATTCTCGCAGATCATGAGTGGCAGTTTACCAATTTCCCTCAAGAGGAAAGTGTACAACAGCATAATCTTACCGGTACTCACCTATGGGGCAGAAACGTGGAGGCTAACGAAGAGAGTTCAGCTTAAGTTAAGGACAACGCAGCGAGCCATGGAAAGAAAAATGATAGGTGTAACGTTAAGAGATCGGAAGCGGGCAGAGTGGGTGAGGGAACAAACACGGGTTAATGACATCCTAGTCGAAATCAAAAGAAAGAAATGGGCTTGGGCAGGGCATGTAATGCGAAGGCAAGATAACCGCTGGTCTTTAAGGGCAACGGAGTGGGTTCCAAGAGAAAGTAAGCGTAGCAGGGGGCGGCAGAAGGTTAGATGGGCTGATGAGATTAAGAAGTTTGCAGGCAAAGGGTGGATGCAGCTGGCAAAGGATAGGGTTAATTGGAGAGACATGGGAGAGGCCTTTGCCCTGCAGTGGGTGTAGTAGGGCTGATGATGATGATGATGATGATGATGGTTGAATCGGGGCTTGTCTTGGCTAGTTGGTGCATTCTTAATCAAAGGAAAATAGCCCGAAAAAACGTGCACAAGAGGGAGCGCACACGACGGGGCGATCGGTGGCTCTTGACTGGCAACGAGGTCAACAAGAGTTATTGCTGGATCGTGCTTAGTTTTTCAACATAGAAAAGAGCCCTAGTTTAGGAGAAATTGGTTGAATCAGGGCTTTTGTCTTGGCCTGTTGATGCATTGTTAATCAAAGGAAAACAGCCCGAAAAAACGTGGACAAGAGGGAGCACACACGACAGGGCGATCGGTGGCTCTTGACTGGCAACAAGGTCAACAAGAGATATTGCTGGATCGCGCTTAGTTTGTCAACATAGAAAAGAGCCCTAGTTTAGGAGAAATTGGTTGAATCGGGACTTGTCTTGGCTAGTTGGTGCATTCTTAATCAAAGGAAAATAGCCCGAAAAAACATGCACAAGAGGGAGCGCACACGACGGGGCGATCGGTGGCTCTTGACTGGCAACGAGGTCAACAAGAGTTATTGCTGGATCGTGCTTAGTTTTTCAACATAGAAAAGAGCCCTAGTTTAGGAGAAATTGGTTGAATCAGGGCTTTTGTCTTGGCCTGTTGGTGCATTGTTAATCAAAGGAAAACAGCCCGAAAAAACGTGGACAAGAAGGAGCACACACGACAGGGCGATCGGTGGCTCTTGACTGGCAACAAGGTCAACAAGAGATATTGCTGGATCGCGCTTAGTTTGTCAACATAGAAAAGAGCCCTAGTTTAGGAGAAATTGGTTCAATCGGGACTTGTCTTGGCTAGTTGGTGCATTCTTAATCAAAGGAAAATAGCCCGAAAAAACGTGCACAAGAGGGAGCGCACACGACGGGGCGATCGGTGGCTCTTGACTGGCAACGAGGTCAACAAGAGTTATTGCTGGATCGTGCTTAGTTTTTCAACATAGAAAAGAGCCCTAGTTTAGGAGAAATTGGTTGAATCAGGGCTTTTGTCTTGGCCTGTTGGTGCATTGTTAATCAAAGGAAAACAGCCCGAAAAAACGTGGACAAGAGGGAGCACACACGACAGGGCGATCGGTGGCTCTTGACTGGCAACAAGGTCAACAAGAGATATTGCTGGATCGCGCTTAGTTTGTCAACATAGAAAAGAGCCCTAGTTTAGGAGAAATTGGTTGAATCGGGACCTGTCTTGGCTAGTTGGTGCATTCTTAATCAAAGGAAAATAGCCCGAAAAAACGTGCACAAGAGGGAGCGCACATGACGGGGCGATCGGTGGCTCTTGACTGGCAACGAGGTCAACAAGAGTTATTGCTGGATTGTGCTTAGTTTGTCGACATAGAAAAGAGCCCTATTTTAGGAGAAATTGGTTGAATCAGGGCTTTTGTCTTGGCCTGTTGGTGCATTGTTAATCAAAGGAAAACAGCCCGAAAAAACGTGGACAAGAGGGAGCACACACGACAGGGCGGGCAGTGGCTCTTGACTGGCAACAAGGTCAAGAAGAGATATTGCTGGATCGCGCTTAGTTTGTCAACATAGAAAAGAGCCCTAGTTTAGGAGAAATTGGTTGAATCGGGGCTTGTCTTGGCTAGTTGGTGCATTCTTAATCAAAGGAAAATAGCCCGAAAAAACGTGCACAAGAGGGAGCGCACACGACGGGGCGATCGGTGGCTCTTGACTGGCAACAAGGTCAAGAGTTATTGCTGAATCGTGCTTAGTTTGTCAACACAGAAAAGAGCCCTAGTTTAGGAGAAAATGGTTGAATCGGGACTTGTCTTGGCTAGTTGGTGCATTCTTAATCAAAGGAAAATAGCCCGAAAAAACGTGCACAAGAGGGAGCGCACATGACGGGGCGATCGGTGGCTCTTGACTGGCAACGAGGTCAACAAGAGTTATTGCTGGATTGTGCTTAGTTTGTCGACATAGAAAAGAGCCCTATTTTAGGAGAAATTGGTTGAATCAGGGCTTTTGTCTTGGCCTGTTGGTGCATTGTTAATCAAAGGAAAACAGCCCGAAAAAACGTGGACAAGAGGGAGCACACACGACAGGGCGATCGGTGGCTCTTGACTGGCAACAAGGTCAACAAGAGTTATTGCTGGATCGTGCTTAGTTTTTCAACATAGAAAAGAGCCCTAGTTTAGGAGAAATTGGTTGAATCAGGGCTTTTGTCTTGGCCTGTTGCTGCATTGTTAATCAAAGGAAAACAGCCCGAAAAAACGTGCACAAGAGGGAGCGCACATGACGGGGCGATCGGTGGCTCTTGACTGGCAACGAGGTCAACAAGAGATATTGCTGGATCGCGCTTAGTTTGTCAACATAGAAAAGAGCCCTAGTTTAGGAGAAATTGGTTGAATCGGGGCTTGTCTTGGCTTGTTGGTGCATTCTTAATCAAAGGAAAATAGCCCGAAAAAACGTGCACAAGAGGGAGCGCACACGACGGGGCGATCGGTGGCTCTTGACTGGCAACAAGGTCAACAAGAGTTATTGCTGAATCGTGCTTAGTTTGTCAACATAGAAAAGAGCCCTAGTTTAGGAGAAAATGGTTGAATCGGGACTTGTCTTGGCTAGTTGGTGCATTCTTAATCAAAGGAAAATAGCCCGAAAAAACGTGCACAAGAGGGAGCGCACACGACGGGGCGATCGGTGGCTCTTGACTGGCAACGAGGTCAACAAGAGTTATTGCTGGATCGTGCTTAGTTTTTCAACATAGAAAAGAGCCCTAGTTTAGGAGAAATTGGTTGAATCAGGGCTTTTGTCTTGGCCTGTTGGTGCATTGTTAATCAAAGGAAAACAGCCCGAAAAAACGTGGACAAGAGGGAGCACACACGACAGGGCGATCGGTGGCTCTTGACTGGCAACAAGGTCAACAAGAGATATTGCTGGATCGCGCTTAGTTTGTCAACATAGAAAAGAGCCCTAGTTTAGGAGAAATTGGTTGAATCGGGACCTGTCTTGGCTAGTTGGTGCATTCTTAATCAAAGGAAAATAGCCCGAAAAAACGTGCACAAGAGGGAGCGCACATGACGGGGCGATCGGTGGCTCTTGACTGGCAACGAGGTCAACAAGAGTTATTGCTGGATTGTGCTTAGTTTGTCGACATAGAAAAGAGCCCTATTTTAGGAGAAATTGGTTGAATCAGGGCTTTTGTCTTGGCCTGTTGGTGCATTCTTAATCAAAGGAAAACAGCCCGAAAAAACGTGGACAAGAGGGAGCACACACGACAGGGCGGGCAGTGGCTCTTGACTGGCAACAAGGTCAACAAGAGATATTGCTGGATCGCGCTTAGTTTGTCAACATAGAAAAGAGCCCTAGTTTAGGAGAAATTGGTTGAATCGGGGCTTGTCTTGGCTAGTTGGTGCATTCTTAATCAAAGGAAAATAGCCCGAAAAAACGTGGACAAGAGGGAGCACACACGACAGGGCGATCGGTGGCTCTTGACTGGCAACAAGGTCAACAAGAGATATTGCTGGATCGCGCTTAGTTTGTCAACATAGAAAAGAGCCCTAGTTTAGGAGAAATTGGTTGAATCGGGACTTGTCTTGGCTAGTTGGTGCATTCTTAATCAAAGGAAAATAGCCCGAAAAAACGTGCACAAGAGGGAGCGCACATGACGGGGCGATCGGTGGCTCTTGACTGGCAACGAGGTCAACAAGAGTTATTGCTGGATTGTGCTTAGTTTGTCGACATAGAAAAGAGCCCTATTTTAGGAGAAATTGGTTGAATCAGGGCTTTTGTCTTGGCCTGTTGGTGCATTGTTAATCAAAGGAAAACAGCCCGAAAAAACGTGGACAAGAGGGAGCACTCACGACAGGGCGGGCAGTGGCTCTTGACTGGCAACAAGGTCAACAAGAGATATTGCTGGATCGCGCTTAGTTTGTCAACATAGAAAAGAGCCCTAGTTTAGGAGAAATTGGTTGAATCGGGGCTTGTCTTGGCTAGTTGGTGCATTCTTAATCAAAGGAAAATAGCCCGAAAAAACGTGCACAAGAGGGAGCGCACACGACGGGGCGATCGGTGGCTCTTGACTGGCAACAAGGTCAACAAGAGTTATTGCTGAATCGTGCTTAGTTTGTCAACATAGAAAAGAGCCCTAGTTTAGGAGAAAATGGTTGAATCGGGACTTGTCTTGGCTAGTTGGTGCATTCTTAATCAAAGGAAAACAGCCCGAAAAAACGTGGACAAGAGGGAGCACACACGACAGGGCGGGCAGTGGCTCTTGACTGGCAACAAGGTCAACAAGAGATATTGCTGGATCGCGCTTAGTTTGTCAACATAGAAAAGAGCCCTAGTTTAGGAGAAATTGGTTGAATCGGGGCTTGTCTTGGCTAGTTAGTGCATTCTTAATCAAAGGAAAATAGCCCGAAAAAACGTGCACAAGAGGGAGCGCACACGACGGGGCGATCGGTGGCTCTTGACTGGCAACGAGGTCAACAAGAGTTATTCCTGGATCGTGCTTAGTTTTTCAACATAGAAAAGAGCCCTAGTTTAGGAGAAATTGGTTGAATCAGGGCTTTTGTCTTGGCCTGTTGGTGCATTGTTAATCAAAGGAAAACAGCCCGAAAAAACGTGGACAAGAGGGAGCACACACGACAGGGCGATCGGTGGCTCTTGACTGGCAACAAGGTCAACAAGAGATATTGCTGGATCGCGCTTAGTTTGTCAACATAGAAAAGAGCCCTAGTTTAGGAGAAATTGGTTGAATCGGGACTTGTCTTGGCTAGTTGGTGCATTCTTAATGAAAGGAAAATAGCCCGAAAAAACGTGCACAAGAGGGAGCGCACATGACGGGGCGATCGGTGGCTCTTGACTGGCAACGAGGTCAACAAGAGTTATTGCTGGATCGTGCTTAGTTTGTCGACATAGAAAAGAGCCCTATTTTAGGAGAAATTGGTTGAATCAGGGCTTTTGTCTTGGCCTGTTGGTGCATTGTTAATCAAAGGAAAACAGCCCGAAAAAACGTGGACAAGAGGGAGCACACACGACAGGGCGATCGGTGGCTCTTGACTGGCAACGAGGTCAACAAGAGTTATTGCTGGATTGTGCTTAGTTTGTCAACATAGAAAAGAGCCCTAGTTTAGGAGAAATTGGTTGAATCAGGGCTTTTGTCTTGGCCTGTTGGTGCATTGTTAATCAAAGGAAAACAGCCCGAAAAAACGTGGACAAGAGGGAGCACACACGACAGGGCGATCGGTGGCTCTTGACTGGCAACAAGGTCAACAAGAGATATTGCTGGATCGCGCTTAGTTTGTCAACATAGAAAAGAGCCCTAGTTTAGGAGAAATTGGTTGAATCGGGACCTGTCTTGGCTAGTTGGTGCATTCTTAATCAAAGGAAAATAGCCCGAAAAAACGTGCACAAGAGGGAGCGCACATGACGGGGCGATCGGTGGCTCTTGACTGGCAACGAGGTCAACAAGAGTTATTGCTGGATTGTGCTTAGTTTGTCGACATAGAAAAGAGCCCTATTTTAGGAGAAATTGGTTGAATCAGGGCTTTTGTCTTGGCCTGTTGGTGCATTGTTAATCAAAGGAAAACAGCCCGAAAAAACGTGGACAAGAGGGAGCACACACGACAGGGCGGGCAGTGGCTCTTGACTGGCAACAAGGTCAAGAAGAGATATTGCTGGATCGCGCTTAGTTTGTCAACATAGAAAAGAGCCCTAGTCTAGGAGAAATTGGTTGAATCGGGGCTTGTCTTGGCTAGTTGGTGCATTCTTAATCAAAGGAAAATAGCCCGAAAAAACGTGCACAAGAGGGAGCGCACACGACGGGGCGATCGGTGGCTCTTGACTGGCAACAAGGTCAACAAGAGTTATTGCTGAATCGTGCTTAGTTTGTCAACATAGAAAAGAGCCCTAGTTTAGGAGAAAATGGTTGAATCGGGACTTGTCTTGGCTAGTTGGTGCATTCTTAATCAAAGGAAAATAGCCCGAAAAAACGTGCACAAGAGGGAGCGCACATGACGGGGCGATCGGTGGCTCTTGACTGGCAACGAGGTCAACAAGAGTTATTGCTGGATTGTGCTTAGTTTGTCGACATAGAAAAGAGCCCTATTTTAGGAGAAATTGGTTGAATCAGGGCTTTTGTCTTGGCCTGTTGGTGCATTGTTAATCAAAGGAAAACAGCCCGAAAAAACGTGGACAAGAGGGAGCACACACGACAGGGCGATCGGTGGCTCTTGACTGGCAACAAGGTCAACAAGAGTTATTGCTGGATCGTGCTTAGTTTTTCAACATAGAAAAGAGCCCTAGTTTAGGAGAAATTGGTTGAATCAGGGCTTTTGTCTTGGCCTGTTGCTGCATTGTTAATCAAAGGAAAACAGCCCGAAAAAACGTGCACAAGAGGGAGCGCACATGACGGGGCGATCGGTGGCTCTTGACTGGCAACGAGGTCAACAAGAGATATTGCTGGATCGCGCTTAGTTTGTCAACATAGAAAAGAGCCCTAGTTTAGGAGAAATTGGTTGAATCGGGGCTTGTCTTGGCTTGTTGGTGCATTCTTAATCAAAGGAAAATAGCCCGAAAAAACGTGCACAAGAGGGAGCGCACACGACGGGGCGATCGGTGGCTCTTGACTGGCAACAAGGTCAACAAGAGTTATTGCTGAATCGTGCTTAGTTTGTCAACATAGAAAAGAGCCCTAGTTTAGGAGAAAATGGTTGAATCGGGACTTGTCTTGGCTAGTTGGTGCATTCTTAATCAAAGGAAAATAGCCCGAAAAAATGTGCACAAGAGGGAGCGCACACGACGGGGCGATCGGTGGCTCTTGACTGGCAACGAGGTCAACAAGAGTTATTGCTGGATCGTGCTTAGTTTTTCAACATAGAAAAGAGCCCTAGTTTAGGAGAAATTGGTTGAATCAGGGCTTTTGCCTTGGCCTGTTGGTGCATTGTTAATCAAAGGAAAACAGCCCGAAAAAACGTGGACAAGAGGGAGCACACACGACAGGGCGATCGGTGGCTCTTGACTGGCAACAAGGTCAACAAGAGATATTGCTGGATCGCGCTTAGTTTGTCAACATAGAAAAGAGCCCTAGTTTAGGAGAAATTGGTTGAATCGGGACCTGTCTTGGCTAGTTGGTGCATTCTTAATCAAAGGAAAATAGCCCGAAAAAACGTGCACAAGAGGGAGCGCACATGACGGGGCGATCGGTGGCTCTTGACTGGCAACGAGGTCAACAAGAGTTATTGCTGGATTGTGCTTAGTTTGTCGACATAGAAAAGAGCCCTATTTTAGGAGAAATTGGTTGAATCAGGGCTTTTGTCTTGGCCTGTTGGTGCATTCTTAATCAAAGGAAAACAGCCCGAAAAAACGTGGACAAGAGGGAGCACACACGACAGGGCGGGCAGTGGCTCTTGACTGGCAACAAGGTCAACAAGAGATATTGCTGGATCGCGCTTAGTTTGTCAACATAGAAAAGAGCCCTAGTTTAGGAGAAATTGGTTGAATCGGGGCTTGTCTTGGCTAGTTGGTGCATTCTTAATCAAAGGAAAATAGCCCGAAAAAACGTGGACAAGAGGGAGCACACACGACAGGGCGATCGGTGGCTCTTGACTGGCAACAAGGTCAACAAGAGATATTGCTGGATCGCGCTTAGTTTGTCAACATAGAAAAGAGCCCTAGTTTAGGAGAAATTGGTTGAATCGGGACTTGTCTTGGCTAGTTGGTGCATTCTTAATCAAAGGAAAATAGCCCGAAAAAACGTGCACAAGAGGGAGCGCACATGACGGGGCGATCGGTGGCTCTTGACTGGCAACGAGGTCAACAAGAGTTATTGCTGGATTGTGCTTAGTTTGTCGACATAGAAAAGAGCCCTATTTTAGGAGAAATTGGTTGAATCAGGGCTTTTGTCTTGGCCTGTTGGTGCATTGTTAATCAAAGGAAAACAGCCCGAAAAAACGTGGACAAGAGGGAGCACACACGACAGGGCGGGCAGTGGCTCTTGACTGGCAACAAGGTCAACAAGAGATATTGCTGGATCGCGCTTAGTTTGTCAACATAGAAAAGAGCCCTAGTTTAGGAGAAATTGGTTGAATCGGGGCTTGTCTTGGCTAGTTGGTGCATTCTTAATCAAAGGAAAATAGCCCGAAAAAACGTGCACAAGAGGGAGCGCACACGACGGGGCGATCGGTGGCTCTTGACTGGCAACAAGGTCAACAAGAGTTATTGCTGAATCGTGCTTAGTTTGTCAACATAGAAAAGAGCCCTAGTTTAGGAGAACATGGTTGAATCGGGACTTGTCTTGGCTAGTTGGTGCATTCTTAATCAAAGGAAAACAGCCCGAAAAAACGTGGACAAGAGGGAGCACACACGACAGGGCGGGCAGTGGCTCTTGACTGGCAACAAGGTCAACAAGAGATATTGCTGGATCGCGCTTAGTTTGTCAACATAGAAAAGAGCCCTAGTTTAGGAGAAATTGGTTGAATCGGGGCTTGTCTTGGCTAGTTGGTGCATTCTTAATCAAAGGAAAATAGCCCGAAAAAACGTGCACAAGAGGGAGCGCACACGACGGGGCGATCGGTGGCTCTTGACTGGCAACGAGGTCAACAAGAGTTATTGCTGGATCGTGCTTAGTTTTTCAACATAGAAAAGAGCCCTAGTTTAGGAGAAATTGGTTGAATCAGGGCTTTCGTCTTGGCCTGTTGGTGCATTGTTAATCAAAGGAAAACAGCCCGAAAAAACGTGGACAAGAGGGAGCACACACGACAGGGCGATCGGTGGCTCTTGACTGGCAACAAGGTCAACAAGAGATATTGCTGGATCGCGCTTAGTTTGTCAACATAGAAAAGAGCCCTAGTTTAGGAGAAATTGGTTGAATCGGGACTTGTCTTGGCTAGTTGGTGCATTCTTAATGAAAGGAAAATAGCCCGAAAAAACGTGCACAAGAGGGAGCGCACATGACGGGGCGATCGGTGGCTCTTGACTGGCAACGAGGTCAACAAGAGTTATTGCTGGATCGTGCTTAGTTTGTCGACATAGAAAAGAGCCCTATTTTAGGAGAAATTGGTTGAATCAGGGCTTTTGTCTTGGCCTGTTGGTGCATTGTTAATCAAAGGAAAACAGCCCGAAAAAACGTGGACAAGAGGGAGCACACACGACAGGGCGATCGGTGGCTCTTGACTGGCAACGAGGTCAACAAGAGTTATTGCTGGATTGTGCTTAGTTTGTCAACATAGAAAAGAGCCCTAGTTTAGGAGAAATTGGTTGAATCAGGGCTTTTGTCTTGGCCTGTTGGTGCATTGTTAATCAAAGGAAAACAGCCCGAAAAAACGTGGACAAGAGGGAGCACACACGACAGGGCGATCGGTGGCTCTTGACTGGCAACGAGGTCAACAAGAGTTATTGCTGGATTGTGCTTAGTTTGTCAACATAGAAAAGAGCCCTAGTTTAGGAGAAATTGGTTGAATCAGGGCTTTTGTCTTGGCCTGTTGGTGCATTGTTAATCAAAGGAAAACAGCCCGAAAAAACGTGGACAAGAGGGAGCACACACGACAGGGCGATCGGTGGCTCTTGACTGGCAACGAGGTCAACAAGAGTTATTGCTGGATTGTGCTTAGTTTGTCAACATAGAAAAGAGCCCTAGTTTAGGAGAAATTGGTTGAATCGGGACTTGTCTTGGCTAGTTGGTGCATTCTTAATGAAAGGAAAATAGCCCGAAAAAACGTGCACAAGAGGGAGCGCACATGACGGGGCGATCGGTGGCTCTTGACTGGCAACGAGGTCAACAAGAGATATTGCTGGATCGCGCTTAGTTTGTCAACATAGAAAAGAGCCCTAGTTTAGGAGAAATTGGTTGAATCAGGGCTTTTGTCTTGGCCTGTTGGTGCAGTGTTAATCAAAGGAAAACAGCCCGAAAAAACGTGGACAAGAGGGAGCACACACGACAGGGCGATCGGTGGCTCTTGACTGGCAACGAGGTCAACAAGAGTTATTGCTGGATTGTGCTTAGTTTGTCGACATAGAAAAGAGCCCTATTTTAGGAGAAATTGGTTGAATCAGGGCTTTTGTCTTGGCCTGTTGGTGCATTGTTAATCAAAGGAAAACAGCCCGAAAAAACGTGGACAAGAGGGAGCACACACGACAGGGCGGGCAGTGGCTCTTGACTGGCAACAAGGTCAACAAGAGATATTGCTGGATCGCGCTTAGTTTGTCAACATAGAAAAGAGCCCTAGTTTAGGAGAAATTGGTTGAATCGGGGCTTGTCTTGGCTAGTTGGTGCATTCTTCATCAAAGGAAAATAGCCCGAAAAAACGTGCACAAGAGGGAGCGCACACGACGGGGCGATCGGTGGCTCTTGACTGGCAACGAGGTCAACAAGAGTTATTGCTGGATCGTGCTTAGTTTGTCAACATAGAAAAGAGCCCTAGTTTAGGAGAAATTGGTTGAATCGGGACTTGTCTTGGCTAGTTGGTGCATTCTTAATCAAAGGAAAATAGCCCGAAAAAACGTGCACAAGAGGGAGCGCACATGACGGGGCGATCGGTGGCTCTTGACTGGCAACGAGGTCAACAAGAGTTATTGCTGAATCGTGCTTAGTTTGTCGACATAGAAAAGAGCCCTATTTTAGGAGAAATTGGTTGAATCGGGACTTGTCTTGGCTAGTTGGTGCATTCTTAATCAAAGGAAAATAGCCCGAAAAAACGTGCACAAGAGGGAGCGCACATGACGGGGCGATCGGTGGCTCTTGACTGGCAACAAGGTCAACAAGAGTTATTGCTGAATCGTGCTTAGTTTGTCAACATAGAAAAGAGCCCTAGTTTAGGAGAAATTGGTTGAATCGGGACTTGTCTTGGCTAGTTGGTGCATTCTTAATCAAAGGAAAACAGCCCGAAAAAACGTGGACAAGAGGGAGCACACACGACAGGGCGGGCAGTGGCTCTTGACTGGCAACAAGGTCAACAAGAGATATTGCTGGATCGCGCTTAGTTTGTCAACATAGAAAAGAGCCCTAGTTTAGGAGAAATTGGTTGAATCGGGGCTTGTCTTGGCTAGTTGGTGCATTCTTAATCAAAGGAAAATAGCCCGAAAAAACGTGCACAAGAGGGAGCGCACACGACGGGGCGATCGGTGGCTCTTGACTGGCAACGAGGTCAACAAGAGTTATTGCTGGATCGTGCTTAGTTTTTCAACATAGAAAAGAGCCCTAGTTTAGGAGAAATTGGTTGAATCGGGACTTGTCTTGGCTAGTTGGTGCATTCTTAATCAAAGGAAAATAGCCCGAAAAAACGTGCACAAGAGGGAGCGCACACGACGGGGCGATCGGTGGCTCTTGACTGGCAACGAGGTCAACAAGAGTTATTGCTGGATCGTGCTTAGTTTTTCAACATAGAAAAGAGCCCTATTTTAGGAGAAATTGGTTGAATCAGGGCTTTTGTCTTGGCCTGTTGGTGCATTGTTAATCAAAGGAAAACAGCCCGAAAAAACGTGGACAAGAGGGAGCACACACGACAGGGCGATCGGTGGCTCTTGACTGGCAACGAGGTCAACAAGAGATATTGCTGGATCGCGCTTAGTTTGTCAACATAGAAAGGAGCCCTAGTTTAGGAGAAATTGGTTGAATCAGGGCTTTTGTCTTGGCCTGTTGGTGCATTGGTAATCAAAGGAAAACAGCCCGAAAAAACGTGGACAAGAGGGAGCACACACGACAGGGCGATCGGTGGCTCTTGACTGGCAACGAGGTCAACAAGAGATATTGCTGGATCGCGCTTAGTTTGTCAACATAGAAAAGAGCCCTAGTTTAGGAGAAATTGGTTGAATCGGGGCTTGTCTTGGCTAGTTGGTGCATTCTTCATCAAAGGAAAATAGCCCGAAAAAACGTGGACAAGAGGGAGCACACACGACAGGGCGATCGGTGGCTCTTGACTGGCAACGAGGTCAACAAGAGTTATTGCTGGATCGTGCTTAGTTTGTCAACATAGAAAAGAGCCCTAGTTTAGGAGAAATTGGTTGAATCGGGGCTTGTCTTGGCTAGTTGGTGCATTCTTCATCAAAGGAAAACAGCCCGAAAAAACGTGGACAAGAGGGAGCACACACGACAGGGCGGGCAGTGGCTCTTGACTGGCAACAAGGTCAACAAGAGATATTGCTGGATCGCGCTTAGTTTGTCAACATAGAAAAGAGCCCTAGTTTAGGAGAAATTGGTTGAATCGGGGCTTGTCTTGGCTAGTTGGTGCATTCTTCATCAAAGGAAAATAGCCCGAAAAAACGTGGACAAGAGGGAGCACACACGACAGGGCGATCGGTGGCTCTTGACTGGCAACGAGGTCAACAAGAGTTATTGCTGGATCGTGCTTAGTTTGTCAACATAGAAAAGAGCCCTAGTTTAGGAGAAATTGGTTGAATCGGGGCTTGTCTTGGCTAGTTGGTGCATTCTTCATCAAAGGAAAATAGCCCGAAAAAACGTGGACAAGAGGGAGCACACACGACAGGGCGATCGGTGGCTCTTGACTGGCAACGAGGTCAACAAGAGTTATTGCTGGATCGTGCTTAGTTTGTCAACATAGAAAAGAGCCCTAGTTTAGGAGAAATTGGTTGAATCGGGACTTGTCTTGGCTAGTTGGTGCATTCTTAATCAAAGGAAAATAGCCCGAAAAAACGTGCACAAGAGGGAGCGCACACGACGGGGCGATCGGTGGCTCTTGACTGGCAACGAGGTCAACAAGAGTTATTGCTGGATCGTGCTTAGTTTTTCAACATAGAAAAGAGCCCTAGTTTAGGAGAAATTGGTTGAATCGGGACTTGTCTTGGCTAGTTGGTGCATTCTTAATCAAAGGAAAATAGCCCGAAAAAACGTGCACAAGAGGGAGCGCACACGACGGGGCGATCGGTGGCTCTTGACTGGCAACGAGGTCAACAAGAGTTATTGCTGGATCGTGCTTAGTTTTTCAACATAGAAAAGAGCCCTATTTTAGGAGAAATTGGTTGAATCAGGGCTTTTGTCTTGGCCTGTTGGTGCATTGTTAATCAAAGGAAAACAGCCCGAAAAAACGTGGACAAGAGGGAGCACACACGACAGGGCGATCGGTGGCTCTTGACTGGCAACGAGGTCAACAAGAGATATTGCTGGATCGCGCTTAGTTTGTCAACATAGAAAAGAGCCCTAGTTTAGGAGAAATTGGTTGAATCAGGGCTTTTGTCTTGGCCTGTTGGTGCATTGTTAATCAAAGGAAAACAGCCCGAAAAAACGTGGACAAGAGGGAGCACACACGACAGGGCGATCGGTGGCTCTTGACTGGCAACGAGGTCAACAAGGGATATTGCTGGATCGCGCTTAGTTTGTCAACATAGAAGAGAGCCCTAGTTTAGGAGAAATTGGTTGAATCGGGGCTTGTCTTGGCTAGTTGGTGCATTCTTCATCAAAGGAAAATAGCCCGAAAAAACGTGGACAAGAGGGAGCACACACGACAGGGCGATCGGTGGCTCTTGACTGGCAACGAGGTCAACAAGAGTTATTGCTGGATCGTGCTTAGTTTGTCGACATAGAAAAGAGCCCTATTTTAGGAGAAATTGGTTGAATCAGGGCTTTTGTCTTGGCCTGTTGGTGCATTGTTAATCAAAGGAAAACAGCCCGAAAAAACGTGGACAAGAGGGAGCACACACGACAGGGCGGGCAGTGGCTCTTGACTGGCAACAAGGTCAACAAGAGATATTGCTGGATCGCGCTTAGTTTGTCAACATAGAAAAGAGCCCTAGTTTAGGAGAAATTGGTTGAATCGGGGCTTGTCTTGGCTAGTTGGTGCATTCTTCATCAAAGGAAAATAGCCCGAAAAAACGTGGACAAGAGGGAGCACACACGACAGGGCGATCGGTGGCTCTTGACTGGCAACGAGGTCAACAAGAGTTATTGCTGGATCGTGCTTAGTTTGTCAACATAGAAAAAAGCCCTAGTTTAGGAGAAATTGGTTGAATCGGGGCTTGTCTTGGCTAGTTGGTGCATTCTTCATCAAAGGAAAATAGCCCGAAAAAACGTGGACAAGAGGGAGCACACACGACAGGGCGATCGGTGGCTCTTGACTGGCAACGAGGTCAACAAGAGTTATTGCTGGATCGTGCTTAGTTTGTCAACATAGAAAAGAGCCCTAGTTTAGGAGAAATTGGTTGAATCGGGACTTGTCTTGGCTAGTTGGTGCATTCTTAATCAAAGGAAAATAGCCCGAAAAAACGTGCACAAGAGGGAGCGCACATGACGGGGCGATCGGTGGCTCTTGACTGGCAACGAGGTCAACAAGAGTTATTGCGGAATCGTGCTTAGTTTGTCGACATAGAAAAGAGCCCTATTTTAGGAGAAATTGGTTGAATCGGGACTTGTCTTGGCTAGTTGGTGCATTCTTAATCAAAGGAAAATAGCCCGAAAAAACGTGCACAAGAGGGAGCGCACATGACGGGGCGATCGGTGGCTCTTGACTGGCAACAAGGTCAACAAGAGTTATTGCTGAATCGTGCTTAGTTTGTCAACATAGAAAAGAGCCCTAGTTTAGGAGAAATTGGTTGAATCGGGACTTGTCTTGGCTAGTTGGTGCATTCTTAATCAAAGGAAAACAGCCCGAAAAAACGTGCACAAGAGGGAGCGCACATGACGGGGCGATCGGTGGCTCTTGACTGGCAACAAGGTCAACAAGAGATATTGCTGGATCGCGCTTAGTTTGTCAACATAGAAAAGAGCCCTAGTTGAGGAGAAATTGGTTGAATCGGGGCTTGTCTTGGCTAGTTGGTGCATTCTTAATCAAAGGAAAATAGCCCGAAAAAACGTGCACAAGAGGGAGCGCACACGACGGGGCGATCGGTGGCTCTTGACTGGCAACGAGGTCAACAAGAGTTATTGCTGGATCGTGCTTAGTTTTTCAACATAGAAAAGAGCCCTAGTTTAGGAGAAATTGGTTGAATCAGGGCTTTTGTCTTGGCCTGTTGGTGCATTGTTAATCAAAGGAAAACAGCCCGAAAAAACGTGGACAAGAGGGAGCACACACGACAGGGCGATCGGTGGCTCTTGACTGGCAACGAGGTCAACAAGAGATATTGCTGGATCGCGCTTAGTTTGCCAACATAGAAAAGAGCCCTAGTTTAGGAGAAATTGGTTGAATCAGGGCTTTTGTCTTGGCCTGTTGGTGCATTGTTAATCAAAGGAAAACAGCCCGAAAAAACGTGGACAAGAGGGAGCACACACGACAGGGCGATCGGTGGCTCTTGACTGGCAACAAGGTCAACAAGAGATATTGCTGGATCGCGCTTAGTTTGTCAACATAGAAAAGAGCCCTAGTTTAGGAGAAATTGGTTGAATCGGGACTTGTCTTGGCTAGTTGGTGCATTCTTAATCAAAGGAAAATAGCCAGAAAAAACGTGCACAAGAGGGAGCGCACATGACGGGGCGATCGGTGGCTCTTGACTGGCAACAAGGTCAACAAGAGTTATTGCTGAATCGTGCTTAGTTTGTCAACATAGAAAAGAGCCATAGTTTAGAAGAAATTGGTTGAATCGGGACTTGTCTTGGCTAGTTGGTGCATTCTTAATCAAAGGAAAACAGCCCGAAAAAACGTGGACAAGAGGGAGCACACACGACAGGGCGGGCAGTGGCTCTTGACTGGCAACGAGGTCAACAAGAGTTATTGCTGGATCGTGCTTAGTTTGTCGACATAGAAAAGAGCCCTATTTTAGGAGAAATTGGTTGAATCAGGGCTTTTGTCTTGGCCTGTTGGTGCATTGTTAATCAAAGGAAAACAGCCCGAAAAAACGTGGACAAGAGGGAGCACACACGACAGGGCGATCGGTGGCTCTTGACTGGCAACGAGGTCAACAAGAGATATTGCTGGATCGCGCTTAGTTTGTCAACATAGAAAAGAGCCCTAGTTTAGGAGAAATTGGTTGAATCAGGGCTTTTGTCTTGGCCTGTTGGTGCATTGTTAATCAAAGGAAAACAGCCCAAAAAAACGTGGACAAGAGGGAGCACACACGACAGGGCGATCGGTGGCTCTTGACTGGCAACGAGGTCAACAAGAGGTATTGCTGGATTGTGCTTAGTTTGTCGACATAGAAAAGAGCCCTATTTTAGGACAAATTGGTTGAATCAGGGCTTTTGTCTTGGCCTGTTGGTGCATTGTTAATCAAACGAAAACAGCCCGAAAAAACGTGGACAAGAGGGAGCACACACGACAGGGCGGGCAGTGGCTCTTGACTGGCAACAAGGTCAACAAGAGATATTCCTGGATCGCGCTTAGTTTGTCAACATAGAAAAGAGCCCTAGTTTAGGAGAAATTGGTTGAATCGGGGCTTGTCTTGGCTAGTTGGTGCATTCTTCATCAAAGGAAAATAGCCCGAAAAAACGTGGACAAGAGGGAGCACACACGACAGGGCGGGCAGTGGCTCTTGACTGGCAACAAGGTCAACAAGAGATATTGCTGGATCGCGCTTAGTTTGTCAACATAGAAAAGAGCCCTAGTTTAGGAGAAATTGGTTGAATCGGGGCTTGTCTTGGCTAGTTGGTGCATTCTTCATCAAAGGAAAATAGCCCGAAAAAACGTGGACAAGAGGGAGCACACACGACAGGGCGATCGGTGGCTCTTGACTGGCAACAAGGTCAACAAGAGATATTGCTGGATCGCGCTTAGTTTGTCAACATAGAAAAGAGCCCTAGTTTAGGAGAAATTGGTTGAATCGGGGCTTGTCTTGGCTAGTTGGTGCATTCTTCATCAAAGGAAAACAGCCCGAAAAAACGTGGACAAGAGGGAGCACACACGACAGGGCGGGCAGTGGCTCTTGACTGGCAACAAGGTCAACAAGAGATATTCCTGGATCGCGCTTAGTTTGTCAACATAGAAAAGAGCCCTAATTTAGGAGAAATTGGTTGAATCGGGGCTTGTCTTGGCTAGTTGGTGCATTCTTCATCAAAGGAAAATAGCCCGAAAAAACGTGCACAAGAGGGAGCACACACGACAGGGCGATCGGTGGCTCTTGACTGGCAACGAGGTCAACAAGAGTTATTGCTGGATCATGCTTAGTTTTTCAACATAGAAAAGAGCCCTAGTTTAGGAGAAATTGGTTGAATCAGGGCTTTTGTCTTGGCCTGTTGGTGCATTATTAATCAAAGGAAAACAGCCCGAAAAAACGTGGACAAGAGGGAGCACACACGACAGGGCGATCGGTGGCTCTTGACTGGCAACGAGGTCAACAAGAGTTATTGCTGGATCGTGCTTAGTTTGTCGACATAGAAAAGAGCCCTATTTTAGGAGAAATTGGTTGAATCAGGGCTTTTGTCTTGGCCTGTTGGTGCATTGTTAATCAAAGGAAAACAGCCCGAAAAAACGTGGACAAGAGGGAGCACACACGACAGGGCGATCGGTGGCTCTTGACTGGCAACGAGGTCAACAAGAGATATTGCTGGATCGCGCTTAGTTTGTCAACATAGAAAAGAGCCCTAGTTTAGGAGAAATTGGTTGAATCAGGGCTTTTGTCTTGGCCTGTTGGTGCATTGTTAATCAAAGGAAAACAGCCCAAAAAAACGTGGACAAGAGGGAGCACACACGACAGGGCGATCGGTGGCTCTTGACTGGCAACGAGGTCAACAAGAGTTATTGCTGGATTGTGCTTAGTTTGTCGACATAGAAAAGAGCCCTATTTTAGGAGAAATTGGTTGAATCAGGGCTTTTGTCTTGGCCTGTTGGTGCATTGTTAATCAAAAGAAAACAGCCCGAAAAAAAGTGGACAAGAGGGAGCACACACGACAGGGCGGGCAGTGGCTCTTGACTGGCAACAAGGTCAACAAGAGATATTCCTGGATCGCGCTTAGTTTGTCAACATAGAAAAGAGCCCTAGTTTAGGAGAAATTGGTTGAATCGGGGCTTGTCTTGGCTAGTTGGTGCATTCTTCATCAAAGGAAAATAGCCCGAAAAAACGTGCACAAGAGGGAGCACACACGACAGGGCGATCGGTGGCTCTTGACTGGCAACAAGGTCAACAAGAGATATTGCTGGATCGCGCTTAGTTTGTCAACATAGAAAAGAGCCCTAGTTTAGGAGAAATTGGTTGAATCGGGGCTTGTCTTGGCTAGTTGGTGCATTCTTCATCAAAGGAAAACAGCCCGAAAAAACGTGGACAAGAGGGAGCACACACGACAGGGCGGGCAGTGGCTCTTGACTGGCAACAAGGTCAACAAGAGATATTCCTGGATCGCGCTTAGTTTGTCAACATAGAAAAGAGCCCTAATTTAGGAGAAATTGGTTGAATCGGGGCTTGTCTTGGCTAGTTGGTGCATTCTTCATCAAAGGAAAATAGCCCGAAAAAACGTGCACAAGAGGGAGCACACACGACAGGGCGATCGGTGGCTCTTGACTGGCAACAAGGTCAACAAGAGATATTGCTGGATCGCGCTTAGTTTGTCAACATAGAAAAGAGCCCTAGTTTAGGAGAAATTGGTTGAATTGGGGCTTGTCTTGGCTAGTTGGTGCATTCTTCATCAAAGGAAAACAGCCCGAAAAAACGTGGACAAGAGGGAGCACACACGACAGGGCGGGCAGTGGCTCTTGACTGGCAACAAGGTCAACAAGAGATATTCCTGGATCGCGCTTAGTTTGTCAACATAGAAAAGAGCCCTATTTGAGGAGAAATTGGTTGAATCGGGGCTTGTCTTGGCTAGTTGGTGCATTCTTCATCAAAGGAAAATAGCCCGAAAAAACGTGCACAAGAGGGAGCACACACGACAGGGCGATCGGTGGCTCTTGACTGGCAACGAGGTCAACAAGAGATATTGCTGGATCGCGCTTAGTTTGTCAACATAGAAAAGAGCCCTAGTTTAGGAGAAATTGGTTGAATCGGGGCTTGTCTTGGCTAGTTGGTGCATTCTTCATCAAAGGAAAACAGCCCGAAAAAACGTGGACAAGAGGGAGCACACACGACAGGGCGGGCAGTGGCTCTTGACTGGCAACAAGGTCAACAAGAGATATTCCTGGATCGCGCTTAGTTTGTCAACATAGAAAAGAGCCCTAATTTAGGAGAAATTGGTTGAATCGGGGCTTGTCTTGGCTAGTTGGTGCATTCTTCATCAAAGGAAAATAGCCCGAAAAAACGTGCACAAGAGGGAGCACACACGACAGGGCGATCGGTGGCTCTTGACTGGCAACGAGGTCAACAAGAGTTATTGCTGGATCGTGCTTAGTTTTTCAACATAGAAAAGAGCCCTAGTTTAGGAGAAATTGGTTGAATCAGGGCTTTTGTCTTGGCCTGTTGGTGCATTGTTAATCAAAGGAAAATAGCCCGAAAAAACGTGGACAAGAGGGAGCACACACGACAGGGCGATCGGTGGCTCTTGACTGGCAACGAGGTCAAAAAGAGTTATTCCTGGATTGTGCTTAGTTTGTCGACATAGAAAAGAGCCCTATTTTAGGAGAAATTGGTTGAATCAGGGCTTTTGTCTTGGCCTGTTGGTGCATTATTAATCAAAGGAAAACAGCCCGAAAAAACGTGCACAAGAGGGAGCACACACGACAGGGCGGGCAGTGGCTCTTGACTGGCAACAAGGTCAACAAGAGATATTGCTGGATCGCGCTTAGTTTGTCAACATAGAAAAGAGCCCTAGTTTAGGAGAAATTGGTTGAATCGGGACTTGTCTTGGCTAGTTGGTGCATTCTTAATCAAAGGAAAATAGCCCGAAAAAACGTGCACAAGAGGGAGCGCACATGACGGGGCGATCGGTGGCTCTTGACTGGCAACAAGGTCAACAAGAGTTATTGCTGAATCGCGCTTAGTTTGTCAACATAGAAAAGAGCCCTAGTTTAGGAGAAATTGGTTGAATCAGGGCTTTTGTCTTGGCCTGTTGGTGCATTGTTAATCAAAGGAAAATAGCCCGAAAAAACGTGCACAAGAGGGAGCGCACATGACGGGGCGATCGGTGGCTCTTGGCTGGCAACGAGGTCAACAAGAGTTATTGCTGGATCGTGCTTAGTTTGTCGACATAGAAAAGAGCCCTATTTTAGGAGAAATTGGTTGAATCAGGGCTTTTGTCTTGGCCTGTTGGTGCATTGTTGATCAAAGGAAAACAGCCCGAAAAAACGTGCACAAGAGGGAGCGCACATGACGGGGCGATCGGTGGCTCTTGACTGGCAACGAGGTCAACAAGAGTGATTGCTGGATCGTGCTTAGTTTGTCGACATAGAAAAGAGCCCTATTTTAGGAGAAATTGGTTGAATCACGGCTTTTGTCTTGGCCTGTTGCTGCATTGTTAATCAAAGGAAAACAGCCCGAAAAAACGTGCACAAGAGGGAGCGCACATGACGGGGCGATCGGTGGCTCTTGGCTGGCAACGAGGTCAACAAGAGTTATTGCTGGATCGTGCTTAGTTTGTCGACATAGAAAAGAGCCCTATTTTAGGAGAAATTGGTTGAATCAGGGCTTTTGTCTTGGCCTGTTGGTGCATTGTTAATCAAAGGAAAACAGCCCGAAAAAACGTGCACAAGAGGGAGCGCACATGACAGGGCGATCGGTGGCTCTTGACTGGCAACGAGGTCAACAAGAGTTATTGCTGGATCGTGCTTAGTTTGTCGACATAGAAAAGAGCCCTATTTTAGGAGAAATTGGTTGAATCACGGCTTTTGTCTTGGCCTGTTGGTTCATTGTTAATCAAAGGAAAACAGCCCGAAAAAACGTGCACAAGAGGGAGCGCACATGACGGGGCGATCGGTGGCTCTTGACTGGCAACGAGGTCAACAAGAGTTATTGCTGGATCGTGCTTAGTTTGTCGACATAGAAAAGAGCCCTATTTTAGGAGAAATTGGTTGAATCACGGCTTTTGTCTTGGCCTGTTGGTGCATTGTTAATCAAAGGAAAACAGCCCGAAAAAACGTGCACAAGAGGGAGCGCACATGACGGGGCGATCGGTGGCTCTTGACTGGCAACGAGGTCAACAAGAGTTATTGCTGGATCGTGCTTAGTTTGTCGACATAGAAAAGAGCCCTATTTTAGGAGAAATTGGTTGAATCAGGGCTTTTGTCTTGGCCTGTTGGTGCATTGTTAATCAAAGGAAAACAGCCCGAAAAAACGTGCACAAGAGGGAGCGCACATGATGGGGCGATCGGTGGCTCTTGACTGGCAACGAGGTCAACAAGAGTTATTGCTGGATCGTGCTTAGTTTGTCGACATAGAAAAGAGCCCTATTTTAGGAGAAATTGGTTGAATCAGGGCTTTTGTCTTGGCCTGTTGGTGCATTGTTAATCAAAGGAAAACAGCCCGAAAAAACGTGCTCAAGAGGGAGCACACACGACAGGGCGGGCAGTGGCTCTTGACTGGCAACAAGGTAAACAAGAGTTATTGCTGAATCGCGCTTAGTTTGTCAACATAAAAAAGAGCCCTAGTTTAGGAGAAATTGGTTGAATCGGGGCTTGTCTTGGCTAGTTGGTGCATTCTTAATCAAAGGAAAATAGCCCGAAAAAACGTGCACAAGAGGGAGCGCACACGACGGGGCGATCGGTGGCTCTTGACTGGCAACGAGGTCAACAAGAGTTATTGCTGGATCGTGCTTAGTTTGTCGACATAGAAAAGAGCCCTATTTTAGGAGAAATTGGTTGAATCTGGGCTTTTGTCTTGGCCTGTTGGTGCATTGTTAATCAAAGGAAAACAGCCCGAAAAAACGTGCACAAGAGGGAGCGCACAGGACGGGGCGATCGGTGGCTCTTGGCTGGCAACGAGGTCAACAAGAGTTATTGCTGGATCGTGCTTAGTTTTTCGACATAGAAAAGAGCCCTATTTTAGGAGAAATTGGTTGAATCAGGGCTTTTGTCTTGGCCTGTTGGTGCATTGTTAATCAAAGGAAAACAGCCCGAAAAAACGTGCACAAGAGGGAGCGCACATGACGGGGCGATCGGTGGCTCTTGACTGGCAACAAGGTCAACAAGAGTTATTGCTGAATCGCGCTTAGTTTGTCAACATAGAAAAGAGCCCTAGTTTAGGAGAAATTGGTTGAATCAGGGCTTTTGTCTTGGCCTGTTGGTGCATTGTTAATCAAAGGAAAACAGCCCGAAAAAACGTGGACAAAAGGGAGCACACACGACAGGGCGGGCAGTGGCTCTTGACTGGCAACAAGGTCAACAAGAGATATTGCTGGATCGCGCTTAGTTTGTCAACATAGAAAAGAGCCCTAGTTTAGGAGAAATTGGTTGAATCGGGGCTTGTCTTGGCTAGTTGGTGCATTCTTCATCAAAGGAAAATAGCCCGAAAAAACGTGCACAAGAGGGAGCGCACACGACGGGGCGATCGGTGGCTCTTGACTGGCAACGAGGTCAACAAGAGTTATTGCTGGATCGTGCTTAGTTTGTCAACATAGAAAAGAGCCCTAGTTTAGGAGAAATTGGTTGAATCGGGACTTGTCTTGGCTAGTTGGTGCATTCTTAATCAAAGGAAAATAGCCCGAAAAAACGTGCACAAGAGGGAGCGCACATGACGGGGCGATCGGTGGCTCTTGACTGGCAACGAGGTCAACAAGAGTTATTGCTGGATCGTGCTTAGTTTGTCGACATAGAAAAGAGCCCTATTTTAGGAGAAATTGGTTGAATCACGGCTTTTGTCTTGGCCTGTTGGTGCATTGTTAATCAAAGGAAAACAGCCCGAAAAAACGTGCACAAGAGGGAGCGCACATGACGGGGCGATCGGTGGCTCTTGACTGGCAACGAGGTCAACAAGAGTTATTGCTGGATCGTGCTTAGTTTGTCGACATAGAAAAGAGCCCTATTTTAGGAGAAATTGGTTGAATCAGGGCTTTTGTCTTGGCCTGTTGGTGCATTGTTAATCAAAGGAAAACAGCCCGAAAAAACGTGCACAAGAGGGAGCGCACATGACGGGGCGATCGGTGGCTCTTGACTGGCAACGAGGTCAACAAGAGTTATTGCTGGATCGTGCTTAGTTTGTCGACATAGAAAAGAGCCCTATTTTAGGAGAAATTGGTTGAATCAGGGCTTTTGTCTTGGCCTGTTGGTGCATTGTTAATCAAAGAAAAACAGCCCGAAAAAACGTGCACAAGAGGGAGCGCACAGGACGGGGCGATCGGTGGCTCTTGACTGGCAACGAGGTCAACAAGAGTTATTGCTGGATCGTGCTTAGTTTGTCGACATAGAAAAGAGCCCTATTTTAGGAGAAATTGGTTGAATCAGGGCTTTTGTCTTGGCCTGTTGGTGCATTGTTAATCAAAGGAAAACAGCCCGAAAAAACGTGCACAAGAGGGAGCGCACATGACGGGGCGATCGGTGGCTCTTGACTGGCAACGAGGTCAACAAGAGTTATTGCTGGATCGTGCTTAGTTTGTCGACATAGAAAAGAGCCCTATTTTAGGAGAAATTGGTTGAATCAGGGCTTTTGTCTTGGCCTGTTGGTGCATTGTTAATCAAAGGAAAACAGCCCGAAAAAACGTGCACAAGAGGGAGCGCACATGACGGGGCGATCGGTGGCTCTTGACTGGCAACGAGGTCAACAAGAGTTATTGCTGGATCGTGCCTAGTTTGTCGACATAGAAAAGAGCCCTATTTTAGGAGAAATTGGTTGAATCAGGGCTTTTGTCTTGGCCTGTTGGTGCATTGTTAATCAAAGGAAAACAGCCCGAAAAAACGTGCACAAGAGGGAGCACACACGACAGGGCGGGCAGTGGCTCTTGACTGGCAACAAGGTAAACAAGAGTTATTGCTGAATCGCGCTTAGTTTGTCAACATAAAAAAGAGCCCTAGTTTAGGAGAAATTGGTTGAATCGGGGCTTGTCTTGGCTAGTTGGTGCATTCTTAATCAAAGGAAAATAGCCCGAAAAAACGTGCACAAGAGGGAGCGCACACGACGGGGCGATCGGTGGCTCTTGACTGGCAACGAGGTCAACAAGAGTTATTGCTGGATCGTGCTTAGTTTGTCGACATAGAAAAGAGCCCTATTTTAGGAGAAATTGGTTGAATCAGGGCTTTTGCCTTGGCCTGTTGGTGCATTGTTAATCAAAGGAAAACAGCCCGAAAAAACGTGCACAAGAGGGAGCGCACAGGACGGGGCGATCGGTGGCTCTTGGCTGGCAACGAGGTCAACAAGAGTTATTGCTGGATCGTGCTTAGTTTGTCGACATAGAAAAGAGCCCTATTTTAGGAGAAATTGGTTGAATCACGGCTTTTGTCTTGGCCTGTTGGTGCATTGTTAATCAAAGGAAAACAGCCCGAAAAAACGTGCACAAGAGGGAGCGCACATGACGGGGCGATCGGTGGCTCTTGACTGGCAACAAGGTCAACAAGAGTTATTGCTGGATCGTGCTTAGTTTGTCAACATAGAAAAGAGTCCTAGTTTAGGAGAAATTGGTTGAATCAGGGCTTTTGTCTTGGCCTGTTGGTGCATTGGTAATCAAAGGAAAACAGCCCGAAAAAACGTGCACAAGAGGGAGCGCACATGACGGGGCGATCGGTGGCTCTTGACTGGCAACAAGGTCAACAAGAGTTATTGCTGAATCGCGCTTAGTTTGTCAACATAGAAAAGAGCCCTAGTTTAGGAGAAATTGGTTGAATCAGGGCTTTTGTCTTGGCCTGTTGGTGCATTGTTAATCAAAGGAAAACAGCCCGAAAAAACGTGGACAAGAGGGAGCACACACGACAGGGCGGGCAGTGGCTCTTGACTGGCAACAAGGTCAACAAGAGATATTGCTGGATCGCGCTTAGTTTGTCAACATAGAAAAGAGCCCTAGTTTAGGAGAAATTGGTTGAATCGGGGCTTGTCTTGGCTAGTTGGTGCATTCTTCATCAAAGGAAAATAGCCCGAAAAAACGTGCACAAGAGGGAGCGCACACGACGGGGCGATCGGTGGCTCTTGACTGGCAACGAGGTCAACAAGAGTTATTGCTGGATCGTGCTTAGTTTGTCAACATAGAAAAGAGCCCTAGTTTAGGAGAAATTGGTTGAATCGGGACTTGTCTTGGCTAGTTGGTGCATTCTTAATCAAAGGAAAATAGCCCGAAAAAACGTGCACAAGAGGGAGCGCACATGACGGGGCGATCGGTGGCTCTTGACTGGCAACAAGGTCAACAAGAGTTATTGCTGAATCGTGCTTAGTTTGTCAACATAGAAAAGAGCCCTAGTTTAGGAGAAATTGGTTGAATCGGGACTTGTCTTGGCTAGTTGGTGCATTCTTAATCAAAGGAAAACAGCCCGAAAAAACGTGGACAAGAGGGAGCACACACGACAGGGCGGGCAGTGGCTCTTGACTGGCAACAAGGTCAACAAGAGATATTGCTGGATCGCGCTTAGTTTGTCAACATAGAAAAGAGCCCTAGTTTAGGAGAAATTGGTTGAATCGGGGCTTGTCTTGGCTAGTTGGTGCATTCTTAATCAAAGGAAAATAGCCCGAAAAAACGTGCACAAGAGGGAGCGCACACGACGGGGCGATCGGTGGCTCTTGACTGGCAACGAGGTCAACAAGAGTTATTGCTGGATCGTGCTTAGTTTTTCAACATAGAAAAGAGCCCTAGTTTAGGAGAAATTGGTTGAATCAGGGCTTTTGTCTTGGCCTGTTGGTGCATTGTTAATCAAAGGAAAACAGCCCGAAAAAACGTGGACAAGAGGGAGCACACACGACAGGGCGATCGGTGGCTCTTGACTGGCAACGAGGTCAACAAGAGATATTGCTGGATCGCGCTTAGTTTGTCAACATAGAAAAGAGCCCTAGTTTAGGAGAAATTGGTTGAATCAGGGCTTTTGTCTTGGCCTGTTGGTGCATTGTTAATCAAAGGAAAACAGCCCGAAAAAACGTGGACAAGAGGGAGCACACACGACAGGGCGATCGGTGGCTCTTGACTGGCAACAAGGTCAACAAGAGATATTGCTGGATCGCGCTTAGTTTGTCAACATAGAAAAGAGCCCTAGTTTAGGAGAAATTGGTTGAATCGGGACTTGTCTTGGCTAGTTGGTGCATTCTTAATCAAAGGAAAATAGCCCGAAAAAACGTGCACAAGAGGGAGCGCACATGACGGGGCGATCGGTGGCTCTTGACTGGCAACGAGGTCAACAAGAGTTATTGCTGGATCGTGCTTAGTTTGTCGACATAGAAAAGAGCCCTATTTTAGGAGAAATTGGTTGAATCAGGGCTTTTGTCTTGGCCTGTTGGTGCATTGTTAATCAAAGGAAAACAGCCAGAAAAAACGTGGACAAGAGGGAGCACACACGACAGGGCGATCGGTGGCTCTTGACTGGCAACGAGGTCAACAAGAGATATTGCTGGATCGCGCTTAGTTTGTCAACATAGAAAAGAGCCCTAGTTTAGGAGAAATTGGTTGAATCAGGGCTTTTGTCTTGGCCTGTTGGTGCATTGTTGATCAAAGGAAAACAGCCCAAAAAAACGTGGACAAGAGGGAGCACACACGACAGGGCGATCGGTGGCTCTTGACTGGCAACGAGGTCAACTAGAGTTATTGCTGGATTGTGCTTAGTTTGTCGACATAGAAAAGAGCCCTATTTTAGGAGAAATTGGTTGAATCAGGGCTTTTGTCTTGGCCTGTTGGTGCATTGTTAATCAAAGGAAAACAGCCCGAAAAAACGTGGACAAGAGGGAGCGCACATGACGGGGCGATCGGTGGCTCTTGACTGGCAACAAGGTCAACAAGAGTTATTGCTGGATCGTGCTTAGTTTTTCAACATAGAAAAGAGCCCTAGTTTAGGAGAAATTGGTTGAATCAGGGCTTTTGTCTTGGCCTGTTGGTGCATTGTTAATCAAAGGAAAACAGCCCGAAAAAACGTGCACAAGAGGGAGCGCACATGACGGGGCGATCGGTGGCTCTTGACTGGCAACAAGGTCAACAAGAGTTATTGCTGAATCGCGCTTAGTTTGTCAACATAGAAAAGAGCCCTAGTTTAGGAGAAATTGGTTGAATCAGGGCTTTTGTCTTGGCCTGTTGGTGCATTGTTAATCAAAGGAAAACAGCCCGAAAAAACGTGGACAAGAGGGAGCACACACGACAGGGCGGGCAGTGGCTCTTGACTGGCAACAAGGTCAACAAGAGATATTGCTGGATCGCGCTTAGTTTGTCAACATAGAAAAGAGCCCTAGTTTAGTAGAAATTGGTTGAATCGGGGCTTGTCTTGGCTAGTTGGTGCATTCTTCATCAAAGGAAAATAGCCCGAAAAAACGTGCACAAGAGGGAGCGCACACGACGGGGCGATCGGTGGCTCTTGACTGGCAACGAGGTCAACAAGAGTTATTGCTGGATCGTGCTTAGTTTGTCAACATAGAAAAGAGCCCTAGTTTAGGAGAAATTGGTTGAATCGGGACTTGTCTTGGCTAGTTGGTGCATTCTTAATCAATGGAAAATAGCCCGAAAAAACGTGCACAAGAGGGAGCGCACACGACGGGGCGATCGGTGGCTCTTGACTGGCAACAAGGTCAACAAGAGTTATTGCTGGATCGTGCTTAGTTTGTCAACATAGAAAAGAGCCCTAGTTTAGGAGAAATTGGTTGAATCGGGACTTGTCTTGGCTAGTTGGTGCATTCTTAATCAAAGGAAAATAGCCCGAAAAAACGTGCACAAGAGGGAGCGCACATGACGGGGCGATCGGTGGCTCTTGACTGGCAACGAGGTCAACAAGAGTTATTGCTGAATCGTGCTTAGTTTGTCGACATAGAAAAGAGCCCTATTTTAGGAGAAATTGGTTGAATCGGGACTTGTCTTGGCTAGTTGGTGCATTCTTAATCAAAGGAAAATAGCCCGAAAAAACGTGCACAAGAGGGAGCGCATATGACGGGGCGATCGGTGGCTCTTGACTGGCAACAAGGTCAACAAGAGTTATTGCTGAATCGTGCTTAGTTTGTCAACATAGAAAAGAGCCCTAGTTTAGGAGAAATTGGTTGAATCGGGACTTGTCTTGGCTAGTTGGTGCATTCTTAATCAAAGGAAAACAGCCCGAAAAAACGTGGACAAGAGGGAGCACACACGACAGGGCGGGCAGTGGCTCTTGACTGGCAACAAGGTCAACATGAGATATTGCTGGATCGCGCTTAGTTTGTCAACATAGAAAAGAGCCCTAGTTTAGGAGAAATTGGTTGAATCGGGGCTTGTCTTGGCTAGTTGGTGCATTCTTAATCAAAGGAAAATGGCCCGAAAAAACGTGCACAAGAGGGAGCGCACACGACGGGGCGATCGGTGGCTCTTGACTGGCAACGAGGTCAACAAGAGTTATTGCTGGGTCGTGCTTAGTTTTTCAACATAGAAAAGAGCCCTAGTTTAGGAGAAATTGGTTGAATCAGGGCTTTTGTCTTGGCCTGTTGGTGCATTGTTAATCAAAGGAAAACAGCCCGAAAAAACGTGGACAAGAGGGAGCACACACGACAGGGCGATCGGTGGCTCTTGACTGGCAACAAGGTCAACAAGAGATATTGCTGGATCGCGCTTAGTTTGTCAACATAGAAAAGAGCCCTATTTTTGGAGAAATTGGTTGAATCGGGGCTTTTGTTTTGGCCTGTTGGTGCATTGTTAATCAAAGGAAAACAGCCCGAAAAAACGTGGACAAGAGGGAGCACACACGACAGGGCGATCGGTGGCTCTTGACTGGCAACGAGGTCAACAAGAGATATTGCTGGATCGCGCTTAGTTTGTCAACATAGAAAAGAGCCCTAGTTTAGGAGAAATTGGTTGAATCGGGGCTTTTGTCTTGGCCTGTTGGTGCATTGTTAATCAAAGGAAAACAGCCCGAAAAAACGTGGACAAGAGGGAGCACACACGACAGGGCGATCGGTGGCTCTTGACTGGCAACAAGGTCAACAAGAGATATTGCTGGATCGCGCTTAGTTTGTCAACATAGAAAAGAGCCCTAGTTTAGAAGAAATTGGTTGAATCGGGGCTTTTGTCTTGGCCTGTTGGTGCATTGTTAATCAAAGGAAAACAGCCCGAAAAAACGTGGACAAGAGGGAGCACACACGACAGGGCGATCGGTGGCTCTTGACCGGCAACGAGGTCAACAAGAGTTATTGCTGGATTGTGCTTAGTTTGTCGACATAGAAAAGAGCCCTATTTTAGGAGAAATTGGTTGAATCAGGGCTTCTGTCTTGGCCTGTTGGTGCATTGTTAATCAAAGGAAAACAGCCCGAAAAAACGTGGACAAGAGGGAGCACACACGACAGGGCGGGCAGTGGCTCTTGACTGGCAACAAGGTCAACAAGAGATATTGCTGGATCGCGCTTAGTTTGTCAACATAGAAAAGAGCCCTAGTTTAGGAGAAATTGGTTGAATCGGGGCTTGTCTTGGCTAGTGGGTGCATTCTTCATCAAAGGAAAATAGCCCGAAAAAACGTGCACAAGAGGGAGCACACACGACAGGGCGATCGGTGGCTCTTGACTGGCAACAAGGTCAACAAGAGATATTGCTGGATCGCGCTTAGTTTGTCAACATAGAAAAGAGCCCTAGTTTAGGAGAAATTGGTTGAATCGGGGCTTGTCTTGGCTAGTTGGTGCATTCTTCATCAAAGGAAAATAGCCCGAAAAAACGTGCACAAGAGGGAGCGCACACGACGGGGTGATCGGTGGCTCTTGACTGGCAGCGAGGTCAACAAGAGTTATTGCTGGATCGTGCTTTGTTTTTCAACATAGAAAAGAGCCCTAGTTTAGGAGAAATTGGTTGAATCAGGGCTTTTGTCTTGGCCTGTTGGTGCATTGTTAATCAAAGGAAAATAGCCCGAAAAAACGTGGACAAGAGGGAGCACACACGACAGGGCGATCGGTGGCTCTTGACTGGCAACGAGGTCAACAAGAGTTATTCCTGGATTGTGCTTAGTTTGTCGACATAGAAAAGAGCCCTATTTTAGGAGAAATTGGTTGAATCAGGGCTTTTGTCTTGGCCTGTTGGTGCATTATTAATCAAAGGAAAACAGCCCGAAAAAACGTGCACAAGAGGGAGCACACACGACAGGGCGAGCAGTGGCCCTTGACTGGCAACAAGGTCAACAAGAGATATTGCTGGATCGCGCTTAGTTTGTCAACATAGAAAAGAGCCCTAGTTAAGGAGAAATTGGTTGAATCGGGACTTGTCTTGGCTAGTTGGTGCATTCTTAATCAAAGGAAAATAGCCCGAAAAAACGTGGACAAGAGGGAGCACACACGACAGGGCGGGCAGTGGCTCTTGACTGGCAACAAGGTCAACAAGAGATATTGCTGGATCGCGCTTAGTTTGTCAACATAGAAAAGAGCCCTAGTTTAGGAGAAATTGGTTGAATCGGGGCTTGTCTTGGCTAGTTGGTGCATTCTTCATCAAAGGAAAATAGCCCGAAAAAACGTGCACAAGAGGGAGCACACACGACAGGGCGATCGGTGGCTCTTGACTGGCAACAAGGTCAACAAGAGATATTGCTGGATCGCGCTTAGTTTGTCAACATAGAAAAGAGCCCTAGTTTAGGAGAAATTTGTTGAATCGGGGCTTGTCTTGGCTAGTTGGTGCATTCTTCATCAAAGGAAAATAGCCCGAAAAAACGTGCACAAGAGGGAGCGCACACGACGGGGTGATCGGTGGCTCTTGACTGGCAGCGAGGTCAACAAGAGTTATTGCTGGATCGTGCTTTGTTTTTCAACATAGAAAAGAGCCCTAGTTTAGGAGAAATTGGTTGAATCAGGGCTTTTGTCTTGGCCTGTTGGTGCATTGTTAATCAAAGGAAAATAGCCCGAAAAAACGTGGACAAGAGGGAGCACACACGACAGGGCGATTGGTGGCTCTTGACTGGCAACGAGGTCAACAAGAGTTATTCCTGGATTGTGCTTAGTTTGTCGACATAGAAAAGAGCCCTATTTTAGGAGAAATTGGTTGAATCAGGGCTTTTGTCTTGGCCTGTTGGTGCATTATTAATCAAAGGAAAACAGCCCGAAAAAACGTGCACAAGAGGGAGCACACACGACAGGGCGAGCAGTGGCTCTTGACTGGCAACAAGGTCAACAAGAGATATTGCTGGATCGCGCTTAGTTTGTCAACATAGAAAAGAGCCCTAGTTAAGGAGAAATTGGTTGAATCGGGACTTGTCTTGGCTAGTTGGTGCATTCTTAATCAAAGGAAAATAGCCCGAAAAAACGTGGACAAGAGGGAGCACACACGACAGGGCGGGCAGTGGCTCTTGACTGGCAACAAGGTCAACAAGAGATATTGCTGGATCGCGCTTAGTTTGTCAACATAGAAAAGAGCCCTAGTTTAGGAGAAATTGGTTGAATCGGGGCTTGTCTTAGCTAGTTGGTGCATTCTTCATCAAAGGAAAATAGCCCGAAAAAACGTGCACAAGAGGGAGCACACACGACAGGGCGATCGGTGGCTCTTGACTGGCAACAAGGTCAACAAGAGATATTGCTGGATCGCGCTTAGTTTGTCAACATAGAAAAGAGCCCTAGTTTAGGAGAAATTGGTTGAATCGGGGCTTGTCTTGGCTAGTTGGTGCATTCTTCATCAAAGGAAAATAGCCCGAAAAAACGTGCACAAGAGGGAGCGCACACGACGGGGTGATCGGTGGCTCTTGACTGGCAGCGAGGTCAACAAGAGTTATTGCTGGATCGTGCTTTGTTTTTCAACATAGAAAAGAGCCCTAGTTTAGGAGAAATTGGTTGAATCAGGGCTTTTGTCTTGGCCTGTTGGTGCATTGTTAATCAAAGGAAAATAGCCCGAAAAAACGTGGACAAGAGGGAGCACACACGACAGGGCGATCGGTGGCTCTTGACTGGCAACGAGGTCAACAAGAGTTATTCCTGGATTGTGCTTAGTTTGTCGACATAGAAAAGAGCCCTATTTTAGGAGAAATTGGTTGAATCAGGGCTTTTGTCTTGGCCTGTTGGTGCATTATTAATCAAAGGAAAACAGCCCGAAAAAACGTGCACAAGAGGGAGCACACACGACAGGGCGGGCAGTGGCTCTTGACTGGCAACAAGGTCAACAAGAGATATTGCTGGATCGCGCTTAGTTTGTCAACATAGAAAAGAGCCCTAGTTTAGGAGAAATTGGTTGAATTGGGACTTGTCTTGGCTAGTTGGTGCATTCTTAATCAAAGGAAAATAGCCCGAAAAAACGTGCACAAGAGGGAGCGCACATGACGGGGCGATCGGTGGCTCTTGACTGGCAACAAGGTCAACAAGAGTTATTGCTGAATCGCGCTTAGTTTGTCAACATAGAAAAGAGCCCTAGTTTAGGAGAAATTGGTTGAATCAGGGCTTTTGTCTTGGCCTGTTGGTGCATTGTTAATCAAAGGAAAATAGCCCGAAAAAACGTGCACAAGAGGGAGCGCACATGACGGGGCGATCGGTGGCTCTTGGCTGGCAACGAGGTCAACAAGAGTTATTGCTGGATCGTGCTTAGTTTGTCGACATAGAAAAGAGCCCTATTTTAGGAGAAATTGGTTGAATCAGGGCTTTTGTCTTGGCCTGTTGGTGCATTGTTAATCAAAGGAAAACAGCCCGAAAAAACGTGCACAAGAGGGAGCGCACATGACGGGGCGATCGGGGGCTCTTGACTGGCAACGAGGTCAACAAGAGTTATTGCTGGATCGTGCTTAGTTTGTCGACATAGAAAAGAGCCCTATTTTAGGAGAAATTGGTTGAATCAGGGCTTTTGTCTTGGCCTGTTGGTGCATTGTTAATCAAAGGAAAACAGCCCGAAAAAACGTGCACAAGAGGGAGCGCACATGACGGGGCGATCGGTGGCTCTTGACTGGCAACGAGGTCAACAAGAGTTATTGCTGGATCGTGCTTAGTTTGTCGACATAGAAAAGAGCCCTATTTTAGGAGAAATTGGTTGAATCACGGCTTTTGTCTTGGCCTGTTGGTGCATTGTTAATCAAAGGAAAACAGCCCGAAAAAACGTGCACAAGAGGGAGCGCACATGACGTGGCGATCGGGGGCTCTTGACTGGCAACGAGGTCAACAAGAGTTATTGCTGGATCGTGCTTAGTTTGTCGACATAGAAAAGAGCCCTATTTTAGGAGAAATTGGTTGAATCACGGCTTTTGTCTTGGCCTGTTGCTGCATTGTTAATCAAAGGAAAACAGCCCGAAAAAACGTGCACAAGAGGGAGCGCACATGACGGGGCTATCGGTGGCTCTTGACTGGCAACGAGGTCAACAAGAGTTATTGCTGGATCGTGCTTAGTTTGTCGACATAGAAAAGAGCCCTATTTTAGGAGAAATTGGTTGAATCAGGGCTTTTGTCTTGGCCTGTTGGTGCATTGTTAATCAAAGGAAAACAGCCCGAAAAAACGTGCTCAAGAGGGAGCACACACGACAGGGCGGGCAGTGGCTCTTGACTGGCAACAAGGTAAACAAGAGTTATTGCTGAATCGCGCTTAGTTTGTCAACATAAAAAAGAGCCCTAGTTTAGGAGAAATTGGTTGAATCGGGGCTTGTCTTGGCTAGTTGGTGCATTCTTAATCAAAGGAAAATAGCCCGAAAAAACGTGCACAAGAGGGAGCGCACATGACGGGGCGATCGGTGGCTCTTGGCTGGCAACGAGGTCAACAAGAGTTATTGCTGGATCGTGCTTAGTTTGTCGACATAGAAAAGAGCCCTATTTTAGGAGAAATTGGTTGAATCACGGCTTTTGTCTTGGCCTGTTGGTGCATTGTTAATCAAAGGAAAACAGCCCGAAAAAACGTGCACAAGAGGGAGCGCACATGACGGGGCGATCGGTGGCTCTTGACTGGCAACAAGGTCAACAAGAGTTATTGCTGGATCGTGCTTAGTTTGTCGACATAGAAAAGAGCCCTATTTTAGGAGAAATTGGTTGAATCACGGCTTTTGTCTTGGCCTCTTGGTGCATTGTTAATCAAAGGAAAACAGCCCGAAAAAACGTGCACAAGAGGGCGCGCACAAGACGGGGCGATCGGTGGCTCTTGACTGGCAACAAGGTCAACAAGAGTTATTGCTGAATCGCGCTTAGTTTTTCAACATAGAAAAGAGCCCTAGTTTAGGAGAAATTGGTTGAATCAGGGCTTTTGTCTTGGCCTGTTGGTGCATTGTTAATCAAAGGAAAACAGCCCGAAAAAACGTGCACAAGAGGGAGCGCACATGACGGGGCGATCGGTGGCTCTTGGCTGGCAACGAGGTCAACAAGAGTTATTGCTGGATCGTGCTTAGTTTGTCGACATAGAAAAGAGCCCTATTTTAGGAGAAATTGGTTGAATCAGGGCTTTTGTCTTGGCCTGTTGGTGCATTGTTAATCAAAGGAAAACAGCCCGAAAAAACGTGCACAAGAGGGAGCGCACATGACGGGGCGATCGGTGGCTCTTGACTGGCAACGAGGTCAACAAGAGTTATAGCTGGATCGTGCTTAGTTTGTCGACATAGAAAAGAGCCCTATTTTAGGAGAAATTGGTTGAATCACGGCTTTTGTCTTGGCCTGTTGGTGCATTGTTAATCAAAGGAAAACAGCCCGAAAAAACGTGCACAAGAGGGAGCGCACATGACGGGGCGATCGGGGGCTCTTTACTGGCAACGAGGTCAACAAGAGTTATTGCTGGATCGTGCTTAGTTTGTCGACATAGAAAAGAGCCCTATTTTAGGAGAAATTGGTTGAATCAGGGCTTTTGTCTTGGCCTGTTGGTGCATTGTTAATCAAAGGAAAACAGCCCGAAAAAACGTGCACAAGAGGGAGCGCACATGACGGGGCGATCGGTGGCTCTTGACTGGCAACGAGGTCAACAAGAGTTATTGCTGGATCGTGCTTAGTTTGTCGACATAGAAAAGAGCCCTATTTTAGGAGAAATTGGTTGAATCAGGGCTTTTGTCTTGGCCTGTTGGTGCATTGTTAATCAAAGGAAAACAGCCCGAAAAAACGTGCACAAGAGGGAGCGCACATGACGGGGCGATCGGTGGCTCTTGACTGGCAACGAGGTCAACAAGAGTTATAGCTGGATCGTGCTTAGTTTGTCGACATAGAAAAGAGCCCTATTTTAGGAGAAATTGGTTGAATCAGGGCTTTTGTCTTGGCCTGTTGGTGCATTGTTAATCAAAGGAAAACAGCCCGAAAAAACGTGCACAAGAGGGAGCGCACATGACGGGGCGATCGGTGGCTCTTGACTGGCAACGAGGTCAACAAGAGTTATTGCTGGATCGTGCTTAGTTTGTCGACATAGAAAAGAGCCCTATTTTAGGAGAAATTGGTTGAATCAGGGCTTTTGTCTTGGCCTGTTGGTGCATTGTTAATCAAAGGAAAACAGCCCGAAAAAACGTGCACAAGAGGGAGCGCACATGACGGGGCGATCGGTGGCTCTTGGCTGGCAACGAGGTCAACAAGAGTTATTGCTGGATCGTGCTTAGTTTGTCGACATAGAAAAGAGCCCTATTTTAGGAGAAATTGGTTGAATCAGGGCTTTTGTCTTGGCCTGTTGGTGCATTGTTAATCAAAGGAAAACAGCCCGAAAAAACGTGCACAAGAGGGAGCGCACATGACGGGGCGATCGGTGGCTCTTGACTGGCAACGAGGTCAACAAGAGTTATAGCTGGATCGTGCTTAGTTTGTCGACATAGAAAAGAGCCCTATTTTAGGAGAAATTGGTTGAATCACGGCTTTTGTCTTGGCCTGTTGGTGCATTGTTAATCAAAGGAAAACAGCCCGAAAAAACGTGCACAAGAGGGAGCGCACATGACGGGGCGATCGGGGGCTCTTTACTGGCAACGAGGTCAACAAGAGTTATTGCTGGATCGTGCTTAGTTTGTCGACATAGAAAAGAGCCCTATTTTAGGAGAAATTGGTTGAATCACGGCTTTTGTTTTGGCATGTTGGTGCATTGTTAATCAAAGGAAAACAGCCCGAAAAAACGTGCACAAGAGGGAGCGCACATGACGGGGCGATCGGTGGCTCTTGACTGGCAACGAGGTCAACAAGAGTTATTGCTGGATCGTGCTTAGTTTGTCGACATATAAAAGAGCCCTATTTTAGGAGAAATTGGTTGAATCAGGGCTTTTGTCTTGGCCTGTTGGTGCATTGTTAATCAAAGGAAAACAGCCCGAAAAAACGTGCTCAAGAGGGAGCACACACGACAGGGCGGGCAGTGGCTCTTGACTGGCAACAAGGTAAACAAGAGTTATTGCTGAATCGCGCTTAGTTTGTCAACATAAAAAAGAGCCCTAGTTTAGGAGAAATTGGTTGAATCGGGGCTTGTCTTGGCTAGTTGGTGCATTCTTAATCAAAGGAAAATAGCCCGAAAAAACGTGCACAAGAGGGAGCGCACATGACGGGGCGATCGGTGGCTCTTGACTGGCAACGAGGTCAACAAGAGTTATTGCTGGATCGTGCTTAGTTTGTCGACATAGAAAAGAGCCCTATTTTAGGAGAAATTGGTTGAATCACGGCTTTTGTCTTGGCCTGTTGCTGCATTGTTAATCAAAGGAAAACAGCCCGAAAAAACGTGCACAAGAGGGAGCGCACATGACGGGGCGATCGGGGGCTCTTGACTGGCAACGAGGTCAACAAGAGTTATTGCTGGATCGTGCTTAGTTTGTCGACATAGAAAAGAGCCCTATTTTAGGAGAAATTGGTTGAATCAGGGCTTTTGTCTTGGCCTGTTGGTGCATTGTTAATCAAAGGAAAACAGCCCGAAAAAACGTGCACAAGAGGGAGCGCACATGACGGGGCGATCGGTGGCTCTTGACTGGCAACGAGGTCAACAAGAGTTATAGCTGGATCGTGCTTAGTTTGTCGACATAGAAAAGAGCCCTATTTTAGGAGAAATTGGTTGAATCACGGCTTTTGTCTTGGCCTGTTGGTGCATTGTTAATCAAAGGAAAACAGCCCGAAAAAACGTGCACAAGAGGGAGCGCACATGACGGGGCGATCGGGGGCTCTCGACTGGCAACGAGGTCAACAAGAGTTATTGCTGGATCGTGCTTAGTTTGTCGACATAGAAAAGAGCCCTATTTTAGGAGAAATTGGTTGAATCACGGCTTTTGTCTTGGCTTGTTGGTGCATTGTTAATCAAAGGAAAACAGCCCGAAAAAACGTGCACAAGAGGGAGCGCACATGACGGGGCGATCGGTGGCTCTTGACTGGCAACGAGGTCAACAAGAGTTATTGCTGGATCGTGCTTAGTTTGTCGACATAGAAAAGAGCCCTATTTTAGGAGAAATTGGTTGAATCAGGGCTTTTGTCTTGGCCTGTTGGTGCATTGTTAATCAAAGGAAAACAGCCCGAAAAAACGTGCACAAGAGGGAGCGCACATGACGGGGCGATAGGTGGCTCTTGACTGGCAACGAGGTCAACAAGAGTTATTGCTGGATCGTGCTTAGTTTGTCGACATAGAAAAGAGCCCTATTTTAGGAGAAATTTGTTGAATCAGGGCTTTTGTCTTGGCCTCTTGGTGCATTGTTAATCAAAGGAAAACAGCCCGAAAAAACGTGCTCAAGAGGGAGCACACACGACAGGGCGGGCAGTGGCTCTTGACTGGCAACAAGGTAAACAAGAGTTATTGCTGAATCGCGCTTAGTTTGTCAACATAAAAAAGAGCCCTAGTTTAGGAGAAATTGGTTGAATCGGGGCTTGTCTTGGCTAGTTGGTGCATTCTTAATCAAAGGAAAATAGCCCGAAAAAACGTGCACAAGAGGGAGCGCACACGACGGGGCGATCGGTGGCTCTTGACTGGCAACGAGGTCAACAAGAGTTATTGCTGGATCGTGCTTAGTTTGTCGACATAGAAAAGAGCCCTATTTTAGGAGAAATTGGTTGAATCAGGGCTTTTGTCTTGGCCGGTTGGTGCATTATTAATCAAAGGAAAAACAGCCCGAAAAAACGTGCACAAGAGGGAGCACACACGACAGGGCGGGCAGTGGCTCTTGACTGGCAACAAGGTCAACAAGAGATATTGCTGGATCGCGCTTAGTTTGTCAACATAGAAAAGAGCCCTAGTTTAGGAGAAATTGGTTGAATCGGGACTTGTCTTGGCTAGTTGGTGCATTCTTAATCAAAGGAAAATAGCCCGAAAAAACGTGCACAAGAGGGAGCGCACATGACGGGGCGATCGGTGGCTCTTGGCTGGCAACGAGGTCAACAAGAGTTATTGCTGGATCGTGCTTAGTTTGTCGACATAGAAAAGAGCCCTATTTTAGGAGAAATTGGTTGAATCACGGCTTTTGTCTTGGCCTGTTGGTGCATTGTTAATCAAAGGAAAACAGCCCGAAAAAACGTGCACAAGAGGGAGCGCACAGGACGGGGCGATCGGTGGCTCTTGGCTGGCAACGAGGTCAACAAGAGTTATTGCTGGATCGTGCTTAGTTTGTCGACATAGAAAAGAGCCCTATTTTAGGAGAAATTGGTTGAATCACGGCTTTTGTCTTGGCTTGTTGGTGCATTGTTAATCAAAGGAAAACAGCCCGAAAAAACGTGCACAAGAGGGAGCGCACATGACGGGGCGATCGGTGGCTCTTGACTGGCAACGAGGTCAACAAGAGTTATTGCTGGATCGTGCTTAGTTTGTCGACATAGAAAAGAGCCCTATTTTAGGAGAAATTGGTTGAATCAGGGCTTTTGTCTTGGCCTGTTGGTGCATTGTTAATCAAAGGAAAACAGCCCGAAAAAACGTGCACAAGAGGGAGCGCACATGACGGGGCGATCGGTGGCTCTTGACTGGCAACGAGGTCAACAAGAGTTATTGCTGGATCGTGCTTAGTTTGTCGACATAGAAAAGAGCCCTATTTTAGGAGAAATTTGTTGAATCAGGGCTTTTGTCTTGGCCTGTTGGTGCATTGTTAATCAAAGGAAAACAGCCCGAAAAAACGTGCTCAAGAGGGAGCACACACGACAGGGCGGGCAGTGGCTCTTGACTGGCAACAAGGTAAACAAGAGTTATTGCTGAATCGCGCTTAGTTTGTCAACATAAAAAAGAGCCCTAGTTTAGGAGAAATTGGTTGAATCGGGGCTTGTCTTGGCTAGTTGGTGCATTCTTAATCAAAGGAAAATAGCCCGAAAAAACGTGCACAAGAGGGAGCGCACACGACGGGGCGATCGGTGGCTCTTGACTGGCAACGAGGTCAACAAGAGTTATTGCTGGATCGTGCTTAGTTTGTCGACATAGAAAAGAGCCCTATTTTAGGAGAAATTGGTTGAATCAGGGCTTTTGTCTTGGCCGGTTGGTGCATTATTAATCAAAGGAAAAACAGCCCAAAAAAACCTGCACAAGAGGGAGCACACACGACAGGGCGGGCAGTGGCTCTTGACTGGCAACAAGGTCAACAAGAGATATTGCTGGATCGCGCTTAGTTTGTCAACATAGAAAAGAGCCCTAGTTTAGGAGAAATTGGTTGAATCGGGACTTGTCTTGGCTAGTTGGTGCATTCTTAATCAAAGGAAAATAGCCCGAAAAAACGTGCACAAGAGGGAGCGCACATGACGGGGCGATCGGTGGCTCTTGGCTGGCAACGAGGTCAACAAGAGTTATTGCTGGATCGTGCTTAGTTTGTCGACATAGAAAAGAGCCCTATTTTAGGAGAAATTGGTTGAATCACGGCTTTTGTCTTGGCCTGTTGGTGCATTGTTAATCAAAGGAAAACAGCCCGAAAAAACGTGCACAAGAGGGAGCGCACATGACGGGGCGATCGGTGGCTCTTGACTGGCAACAAGGTCAACAAGAGTTATTGCTGGATCGTGCTTAGTTTGTCAACATAGAAAAGAGCCCTAGTTTAGGAGAAATTGGTTGAATCAGGGCTTTTGTCTTGGCCTGTTGGTGCATTGTTAATCAAAGGAAAACAGCCCGAAAAAACGTGCACAAGAGGGAGCGCACATGACGGGGCGATCGGTGGCTCTTGACTGGCAACAAGGTCAACAAGAGTTATTGCTGGATCGTGCTTAGTTTGTCGACATAGAAAAGAGCCCTATTTTAGGAGAAATTGGTTGAATCACGGCTTTTGTCTTGGCCTCTTGGTGCATTGTTAATCAAAGGAAAACAGCCCGAAAAAACGTGCACAAGAGGGCGCGCACAAGACGGGGCGATCGGTGGCTCTTGACTGGCAACAAGGTCAACAAGAGTTATTGCTGAATCGCGCTTAGTTTGTCAACATAGAAAAGAGCCCTAGTTTAGGAGAAATTGGTTGAATCAGGGCTTTTGTCTTGGCCTCTTGGTGCATTGTTAATCAAAGGAAAACAGCCCGAAAAAACGTGCACAAGAGGGAGCGCACATGACGGGGCGATCGGTGGCTCTTGACTGGCAACGAGGTCAACAAGAGTTATTGCTGGATCGTGCTTAGTTTGTCGACATAGAAAAGAGCCCTATTTTAGGAGAAATTGGTTGAATCACGGCTTTTGTCTTGGCATGTTGGTGCATTGTTAATCAAAGGAAAACAGCCCGAAAAAACGTGCACAAGAGGGAGCGCACATAACGGGGCGATCGGTGGCTCTTGACTGGCAACGAGGTCAACAAGAGTTATTGCTGGATCGTGCTTAGTTTGTCGACATAGAAAAGAGCCCTATTTTAGGAGAAATTGGTTGAATCAGGGCTTTTGTCTTGGCCTGTTGGTGCATTGTTAATCAAAGGAAAACAGCCCGAAAAAACGTGCACAAGAGGGAGCGCACATGACGGGGCGATCGGTGGCTCTTGACTGGCAACGAGGTCAACAAGAGTTATTGCTGGATCGTGCTTAGTTTGTCGACATAGAAAAGAGCCCTATTTTAGGAGAAATTGGTTGAATCAGGGCTTTTGTCTTGGCCTGTTGGTGCATTGTTAATCAAAGGAAAACAGCCCGAAAAAACGTGCTCAAGAGGGAGCACACACGACAGGGCGGGCAGTGGCTCTTGACTGGCAACAAGGTAAACAAGAGTTATTGCTGGATCGTGCTTAGTTTGTCGACATAGAAAAGAGCCCTATTTTAGGAGAAATTGGTTGAATCACGGCTTTTGTCTTGGCCTCTTGGTGCATTGTTAATCAAAGGAAAACAGCCCGAAAAAACGTGCACAAGAGGGCGCGCACAAGACGGGGCGATCGGTGGCTCTTGACTGGCAACAAGGTCAACAAGAGTTATTGCTGAATCGCGCTTAGTTTTTCAACATAGAAAAGAGCCCTAGTTTAGGAGAAATTGGTTGAATCAGGGCTTTTGTCTTGGCCTGTTGGTGCATTGTTAATCAAAGGAAAACAGCCCGAAAAAACGTGCACAAGAGGGAGCGCACATGACGGGGCGATCGGTGGCTCTTGGCTGGCAACGAGGTCAACAAGAGTTATTGCTGGATCGTGCTTAGTTTGTCGACATAGAAAAGAGCCCTATTTTAGGAGAAATTGGTTGAATCAGGGCTTTTGTCTTGGCCTGTTGGTGCATTGTTAATCAAAGGAAAACAGCCCGAAAAAACGTGCACAAGAGGGAGCGCACATGACGGGGCGATCGGTGGCTCTTGACTGGCAACGAGGTCAACAAGAGTTATTGCTGGATCGTGCTTAGTTTGTCGACATAGAAAAGAGCCCTATTTTAGGAGAAATTGGTTGAATCACGGCTTTTGTTTTGGCATGTTGGTGCATTGTTAATCAAAGGAAAACAGCCCGAAAAACGTGCACAAGAGGGAGCGCACATGACGGGGCGATCGGTGGCTCTTGACTGGCAACGAGGTCAACAAGAGTTATTGCTGGATCGTGCTTAGTTTGTCGACATAGAAAAGACCCCTATTTTAGGAGAAATTGGTTGAATCAGGGCTTTTGTCTTGGCCTGTTGGTGCATTGTTAATCAAAGGAAAACAGCCCGAAAAAACGTGCACAAGAGGGAGCGCACATGACGGGGCGATCGGTGGCTCTTGACTGGCAACGAGGTCAACAAGAGTTATTGCTGGATCGTGCTTTGTTTGTCGACATAGAAAAGAGCCCTATTTTAGGAGAAATTGGTTGAATCACGGCTTTTGTTTTGGCATGTTGGTGCATTGTTAATCAAAGGAAAACAGCCCGAAAAAACGTGCACAAGAGGGAGCGCACATGACGGGGCGATCGGTGGCTCTTGACTGGCAACGAGGTCAACAAGAGTTATTGCTGGATCGTGCTTAGTTTGTCGACATAGAAAAGAGCCCTATTTTAGGAGAAATTGGTTGAATCAGGGCTTTTGTCTTGGCCTGTTGGTGCATTGTTAATCAAAGGAAAACAGCCCGAAAAAACGTGCACAAGAGGGAGCGCACATGACGGGGCGATCGGTGGCTCTTGACTGGCAACGAGGTCAACAAGAGTTATTGCTGGATCGTGCTTAGTTTGTCGACATAGAAAAGAGCCCTATTTTAGGAGAAATTGGTTGAATCACGGCTTTTGTTTTGGCATGTTGGTGCATTGTTAATCAAAGGAAAACAGCCCGAAAAAACGTGCACAAGAGGGAGCGCACATGACGGGGCGATCGGTGGCTCTTGACTGGCAACGAGGTCAACAAGAGTTATTGCTGGATCGTGCTTAGTTTGTCGACATATAAAAGAGCCCTATTTTAGGAGAAATTGGTTGAATCAGGGCTTTTGTCTTGGCCTGTTGGTGCATTGTTAATCAAAGGAAAACAGCCCGAAAAAACGTGCTCAAGAGGGAGCACACACGACAGGGCGGGCAGTGGCTCTTGACTGGCAACAAGGTAAACAAGAGTTATTGCTGAATCGCGCTTAGTTTGTCAACATAAAAAAGAGCCCTAGTTTAGGAGAAATTGGTTGAATCGGGGCTTGTCTTGGCTAGTTGGTGCATTCTTAATCAAAGGAAAATAGCCCGAAAAAACGTGCACAAGAGGGAGCGCACATGACGGGGCGATCGGTGGCTCTTGACTGGCAACGAGGTCAACAAGAGTTATTGCTGGATCGTGCTTAGTTTGTCGACATAGAAAAGAGCCCTATTTTAGGAGAAATTGGTTGAATCACGGCTTTTGTCTTGGCCTGTTGCTGCATTGTTAATCAAAGGAAAACAGCCCGAAAAAACGTGCACAAGAGGGAGCGCACATGACGGGGCGATCGGGGGCTCTTGACTGGCAACGAGGTCAACAAGAGTTATTGCTGGATCGTGCTTAGTTTGTCGACATAGAAAAGAGCCCTATTTTAGGAGAAATTGGTTGAATCAGGGCTTTTGTCTTGGCCTGTTGGTGCATTGTTAATCAAAGGAAAACAGCCCGAAAAAACGTGCACAAGAGGGAGCGCACATGACGGGGCGATCGGTGGCTCTTGACTGGCAACGAGGTCAACAAGAGTTATAGCTGGATCGTGCTTAGTTTGTCGACATAGAAAAGAGCCCTATTTTAGGAGAAATTGGTTGAATCACGGCTTTTGTCTTGGCCTGTTGGTGCATTGTTAATCAAAGGAAAACAGCCCGAAAAAACGTGCACAAGAGGGAGCGCACATGACGGGGCGATCGGGGGCTCTTGACTGGCAACGAGGTCAACAAGAAATATTGCTGGATCGCGCTTAGTTTGTCAACATAGAAAAGAGCCCTATTTTAGGAGAAATTGGTTGAATCAGGGCTTTTGTCTTGGCCTGTTGGTGCATTGTTAATCAAAGGAAAACAGCCCGAAAAAACGTGGACAAGAGGGAGCACACACGACAGGGCGATCGGTGGCTTTTGACTGGCAACGAGGTCAACAAGAGATATTGCTGGATCGCGCTTAGTTTGTCAACATCGAAAACAGCCCTAGTTTAGGAGAAATTGGTTGAATCAGGGCTTTTGTCTTGGCCTGTTGGTGCATTGTTAATCAAAGGAAAACAGCCCGAAAAAACGTGGACAAGAGGGAGCACACACGACAGGGCGATCGGTGGCTCTTGACTGGCAACGAGGTCAACAAGAGATATTGCTGGATCGCGCTTAGTTTGTCAACATAGAAAAGAGCCCTAGTTTAGGAGAAATTGGTTGAATCAGGGCTTTTGTCTTGGCCTGTTGGTGCATTGTTAATCAAAGGAAAACAGCCCGAAAAAACGTGGACAAGAGGGAGCACACAGGACAGGGCGATCGGTGGCTCTTGACTGGCAACGAGGTCAACAAGAGATATTGCTGGATCGCGCTTAGTTTGTCAACATAGAAAAGAGCCCTATTTTAGGAGAAATTGGTTGAATCAGGGCTTTTGTCTTGGCCTGTTGGTGCATTGTTAATCAAAGGAAAACAGCCCGAAAAAACGTGGACAAGAGGGAGCACACACGACAGGGCGATCGGTGGCTCTTGACTGGCAACGAGGTCAACAAGAGATATTGCTGGATCGCGCTTAGTTTTCAACATAGAAAAGAGCCCTATTTTACGAGAAATTGGTTGAATCAGGGCTTTTGTCTTGGCCTGTTGGTGCATTGTTAATCAAAGGAAAACAGCCCGAAAAAACGTGGACAAGAGGGAGCACACACGACAGGGCGATCGGTGGCTTTTGACTGGCAACGAGGTCAACAAGAGATATTGCTGGATCGCGCTTAGTTTGTCAACATCGAAAAGAGCCCTAGTTTAGGAGAAATTGGTTGAATCAGGGCTTTTGTCTTGGCCTGTTGGTGCATTGTTAATCAAAGGTAAACAGCCCGAAAAAACGTGGACAAGAGGGAGCACACACGACAGGGCGATCGGTGGCTCTTGACTGGCAACGAGGTCAACAAGAGATATTGCTGGATCGCGCTTAGTTTGTCAACATAGAAAAGAGCCCTAGTTTAGGAGAAATTGGTTGAATCAGGGCTTTTGTCTTGGCCTGTTGGTGCATTGTTAATCAAAGGAAAACAGCCCGAAAAAACGTGGACAAGAGGGAGCACACACGACAGGGCGATCGGTGGCTCTTGACTGGCAACGAGGTCAACAAGAGATATTGCTGGATCGCGCTTAGTTTGTCAACATAGAAAAGAGCCCTAGTTTAGGAGAAATTGGTTGAATCAGGGCTTTTGTCTTGGCCTGTTGGTGCATTGTTAATCAAAGGAAAACAGCCCGAAAAAACGTGGACAAGAGGGAGCACACAGGACAGGGCGATCGGTGGCTCTTGACTGGCAACGAGGTCAACAAGAGATATTGCTGGATCGCGCTTAGTTTGTCAACATAGAAAAGAGCCCTATTTTAGGAGAAATTGGTTGAATCAGGGCTTTTGTCTTGGCCTGTTGGTGCATTGTTAATCAAAGGAAAACAGCCCGAAAAAACGTGGACAAGAGGGAGCACACACGACAGGGCGATCGGTGGCTCTTGACTGGCAACGAGGTCAACAAGAGATATTGCTGGATCGCGCTTAGTTTGTCAACATAGAAAAGAGCCCTATTTTAGGAGAAATTGGTTGAATCAGGGCTTTTGTCTTGGCCTGTTGGTGCATTGTTAATCAAAGGAAAACAGCCCGAAAAAACGTGCACAAGAGGGAGCACACACGACAGGGCGATCGGTGGCTCTTGACTGGCAACGAGGTCAACAAGAGATATTGCTGGATCGCGCTTAGTTTGTCAACATAGAAAAGAGCCCTAGTTTAGGAGAAATTGGTTGAATCAGGGCTTTTGTCTTGGCCTGATGGTGCATTGTTAATCAAAGGAAAACAGCCCGAAAAAACGTGGACAACAGGGAGCACACACGACAGGGCGATCGGTGGTTCTTGACTGGCAACGAGGTCAACAAGAGATATTGCTGGATCGCGCTTAGTTTGTCAACATAGAAAAGAGCCCTATTTTAGGAGAAATTGGATGAATCAGGGCTTTTGTCTTGGCCTGTTGGTGCATTGTTAATCAAAGGAAAACAGCCCGAAAAAACGTGTACAAGAGGGAGCACACACGACAGGGCGATCGGTGGCTTTTGACTGGCAACGAGGTCAACAAGAGATATTGCTGGATCGCGCTTAGTTTGTCAACATCGAAAAGAGCCCTAGTTTAGGAGAAATTGGTTGAATCAGGGCTTTTGTCTTGGCCTGTTGGTGCATTGTTAATCAAAGGAAAACAGCCCGAAAAAACGTGGACAAGAGGGAGCACACACGACAGGGCGATCGGTGGCTCTTGACTGGCAACGAGGTCAACAAGAGATATTGCTGGATCGCGCTTAGTTTGTCAACATAGAAAAGAGCCCTAGTTTAGGAGAAATTGGTTGAATCAGGGCTTTTGTCTTGGCCTGTTGGTGCATTGTTAATCAAAGGAAAACAGCCCGAAAAAACGTGGACAAGAGGGAGCACACACGACAGGGCGATCGGTGGCTCTTGACTGGCAACGAGGTCAACAAGAGATATTGCTGGATCGCGCTTAGTTTGTCAACATAGAAAAGAGCCCTAGTTTAGGAGAAATTGGTTGAATCAGGGCTTTTGTCTTGGCCTGTTGGTGCATTGTTAATCAAAGGAAAACAGCCCGAAAAAACGTGGACAAGAGGGAGCACACAGGACAGGGCGATCGGTGGCTCTTGACTGGCAACGAGGTCAACAAGAGATATTGCTGGATCGCGCTTAGTTTGTCAACATAGAAAAGAGCCCTATTTTAGGAGAAATTGGTTGAATCAGGGCTTTTGTCTTGGCCTGTTGGTGCATTGTTAATCAAAGGAAAACAGCCCGAAAAAACGTGGACAAGAGGGAGCACACACGACAGGGCGATCGGTGGCTCTTGACTGGAAAGAGGTCAACAAGAGATATTGCTGGATCGCGCTTAGTTTGTCAACATAGAAAAGAGCCCTAGTTTAGGAGAAATTGGTTGAATCAGGGCTTTTGTCTTGGCCTGTTGGTGCATTGTTAATCAAAGGAAAACAGCCCGAAAAAACGTGGACAAGAGGGAGCACACACGACAGGGCGATCGGTGGCTCTTGACTGGCAACGAGGTCAACAAGAGATATTGCTGGATCGCGCTTAGTTTGTCAACATAGAAAAGAGCCCTATTTTAGGAGAAATTGGTTGAATCAGGGCGTTTGTCTTGGCCTGTTGGTGCATTGTTAATCAAAGGAAAACAGCCCGAAAAAACGTGGACAAGAGGGAGCACACACGACAGGGCGATCGGTGGCTCTTGACTGGAAAGAGGTCAACAAGAGATATTGCTGGATCGCGCTTAGTTTGTCAACATAGAAAAGAGCCCTAGTTTAGGAGAAATTGGTTGAATCAGGGCTTTTGTCTTGGCCTGTTGGTGCATTGTTAATCAAAGGAAAACAGCCCGAAAAAACGTGGACAAGAGGGAGCACACACGACAGGGCGATCGGTGGCTCTTGACTGGCAACGAGGTCAACAAGAGATATTGCTGGATCGCGCTTAGTTTGTCAACATAGAAAAGAGCCCTAGTTTAGGAGAAATTGGTTGAATCAGGGCTTTTGTCTTGGCCTGTTGGTGCATTGTTAATCAAAGGAAAACAGCCCGAAAAAACGTGGACAAGAGGGAGCACACACGACAGGGCGATCGGTGGCTCTTGACTGGCAACGAGGTCAACAAGAGATATTGCTGGATCGCGCTTAGTTTGTCAACATAGAAAAGAGCCCTAGTTTAGGAGAAATTGGTTGAATCAGGGCTTTTGTCTTGGCCTGTTGGTGCATTGTTAATCAAAGGAAAACAGCCCGAAAAAACGTGGACAAGAGGGAGCACACACGACAGGGCGATCGGTGGCTCTTGACTGGCAACGAGGTCAACAAGAGATATTTCTGGATCGCGCTTAGTTTGTCAACATAGAAAAGAGCCCCAGTTTAGGAGAAATTGGTTGAATCAGGGCTTTTGTCTTGGCCTGTTGGTGCATTGTTAATCAAAGGAAAACAGCCCGAAAAAACGTGGACAAGAGGGAGCACACACGACAGGGCGATCGGTGGCTCTTGACTGGCAACGAGGTCAACAAGAGATATTGCTGGATCGCGCTTAGTTTGTCAACATAGAAAAGAGCCCTAGTTTAGGAGAAATTGGTTGAATCAGGGCTTTTGTCTTGGCCTGTTGGTGCATTGTTAATCAAAGGAAAACAGCCCGAAAAAACGTGGACAAGAGGGAGCACACACGACAGGGCGATCGGTGGCTCTTGACTGGCAACGAGGTCAACAAGAGATATTGCTGGATCGCGCTTAGTTTGTCAACATAGAAAAGAGCCCTAGTTTAGGAGAAATTGGTTGAATCAGGGCTTTTGTCTTGGCCTGTTGGTGCATTGTTAATCAAAGGAAAACAGCCCGAAAAAACGTGGACAAGAGGGAGCACACACGACAGGGCGATCGGTGGCTCTTGACTGGCAACGAGGTCAACAAGAGATATTGCTGGATCGCGCTTAGTTTGTCAACATAGAAAAGAGCCCTATTTTAGGAGAAATTGGTTGAATCAGGGCGTTTGTCTTGGCCTGTTGGTGCATTGTTAATCAAAGGAAAACAGCCCGAAAAAACGTGGACAAGAGGGAGCACACACGACAGGGCGATCGGTGGCTCTTGACTGGAAAGAGGTCAACAAGAGATATTGCTGGATCGCGCTTAGTTTGTCAACATAGAAAAGAGCCCTAGTTTAGGAGAAATTGGTTGAATCAGGGCTTTTGTCTTGGCCTGTTGGTGCATTGTTAATCAAAGGAAAACAGCCCGAAAAAACGTGGACAAGAGGGAGCACACACGACAGGGCGATCGGTGGCTCTTGACTGGCAACGAGGTCAACAAGAGATATTGCTGGATCGCGCTTAGTTTGTCAACATAGAAAAGAGCCCTAGTTTAGGAGAAATTGGTTGAATCAGGGCTTTTGTCTTGGCCTGTTGGTGCATTGTTAATCAAAGGAAAACAGCCCGAAAAAACGTGCACAAGAGGGAGCACACACGACAGGGCGATCGGTGGCTCTTGACTGGCAACGAGGTCAACAAGAGATATTGCTGGATCGCGCTTAGTTTGTCAACATAGAAAAGAGCCCTAGTTTAGGAGAAATTGGTTGAATCAGGGCTTTTGTCTTGGCCTGTTGGTGCATTGTTAATCAAAGGAAAACAGCCCGAAAAAACGTGGACAAGAGGGAGCACACAGGACAGGGCGATCGGTGGCTCTTGACTGGCAACGAGGTCAACAAGAGATATTGCTGGATCGCGCTTAGTTTGTCAACATAGAAAAGAGCCCTATTTTAGGAGAAATTGGTTGAATCAGGGCTTTTGTCTTGGCCTGTTGGTGCATTGTTAATCAAAGGAAAACAGCCCGAAAAAACGTGGACAAGAGGGAGCACACACGACAGGGCGATCGGTGGCTCTTGACTGGCAACGAGGTCAACAAGAGATATTGCTGGATCGCGCTTAGTTTGTCAACATAGAAAAGAGCCCTAGTTTAGGAGAAATTGGTTGAATCAGGGCTTTTGTCTTGGCCTGTTGGTGCATTGTTAATCAAAGGAAAACAGCCCGAAAAAACGTGGACAAGAGGGAGCACACACGACAGGGCGATCGGTGGCTCTTGACTGGCAACGAGGTCAACAAGAGATATTGCTGGATCGCGCTTAGTTTGTCAACATAGAAAAGAGCCCTAGTTTAGGAGAAATTGGTTGAATCAGGGCTTTTGTCTTGGCCTGTTGGTGCATTGTTAATCAAAGGAAAACAGCCCGAAAAAACGTGGACAAGAGGGAGCACACACGACAGGGCGATCGGTGGCTCTTGACTGGCAACGAGGTCAACAAGAGATATTGCTGGATTGTGCTTAGTTTGTCAACATAGAAAAGAGCCCTAGTTTAGGAGAAATTGGTTGAATCAGGGCTTTTGTCTTGGCCTGTTGGTGCATTGTTAATCAAAGGAAAACAGCCCGAAAAAACGTGGACAAGAGGGAGCACACACGACAGGGCGATCGGTGGCTCTTGACTGGCAACGAGGTCTACAAGAGATATTGCTGGATCGCGCTTAGTTTGTCAACATAGAAAAGAGCCCTAGTTTAGGAGAAATTGGTTGAATCAGGGCTTTTGTCTTGGCCTGTTGGTGCATTGTTAATCAAAGGAAAACAGCCCGAAAAAACGTGGACAAGAGGGAGCACACACGACAGGGCGATCGGTGGCTCTTGACTGGCAACGAGGTCAACAAGAGTTATTGCTGGATTGTGCTTAGTTTGTCGACATAGAAAAGAGCCCTATTTTAGGAGAAATTGGTTGAATCAGGGCTTTTGTCTTGGCCTGTTGGTGCATTGTTAATCAAAGGAAAACAGCCCGAAAAAACGTGGACAAGAGGGAGCACACACGACAGGGCGATCGGTGGCTCTTGACTGGCAACGAGGTCAACAAGAGTTATTGCTGGATTGTGCTTAGTTTGTCGACATAGAAAAGAGCCCTATTTTAGGAGAAATTGGTTGAATCAGGGCTTTTGTCTTGGCCTGTTGGTGCATTGTTAATCAAAGGAAAACAGCCCGAAAAAACGTGGACAAGAGGGAGCACACACGACAGGGCGATCGGTGGCTCTTGACTGGCAACGAGGTCAACAAGAGATATTGCTGGATCGCGCTTAGTTTGTCAACATAGAAAAGAGCCCTAGTTTAGGAGAAATTGGTTGAATCAGGGCTTTTGTCTTGGCCTGTTGGTGCATTGTTAATCAAAGGAAAACAGCCCGAAAAAACGTGCACAAGAGGGAGCACACACGACAGGGCGATCGGTGGCTCTTGACTGGCAACGAGGTCAACAAGAGATATTGCTGGATCGCGCTTAGTTTGTCAACATAGAAAAGAGCCCTATTTTAGGAGAAATTGGTTGAATCAGGGCTTTTGTCTTGGCCTGTTGGTGCATTGTTAATCAAAGGAAAACAGCCCGAAAAAACGTGCACAAGAGGGAGCACACACGACAGGGCGATCGGTGGCTCTTGACTGGCAACGAGGTCAACAAGAGATATTGCTGGATCGCGCTTAGTTTGTCAACATAGAAAAGAGCCCTAGTTTAGGAGAAATTGGTTGAATCAGGGCTTTTGTCTTGGCCTGTTGGTGCATTGTTAATCAAAGGAAAACAGCCCGAAAAAACGTGGACAAGAGGGAGCACACACGACAGGGCGATCGGTGGCTCTTGACTGGCAACGAGGTCAACAAGAGATATTGCTGGATCGCGCTTAGTTTGTCAACATAGAAAAGAGCCCTATTTTAGGAGAAATTGGTTGAATCAGGGCTTTTGTCTTGGCCTGTTGGTGCATTGTTAATCAAAGGAAAACAGCCCGAAAAAACGTGGACAAGAGGGAGCACACACGACAGGGCGATCGGTGGCTCTTGACTGGCAACGAGGTCAACAAGAGATATTGCTGGATCGCGCTTAGTTTGTCAACATAGAAAAGAGCCCTAGTTTAGGAGAAATTGGTTGAATCAGGGCTTTTGTCTTGGCCTGTTGGTGCATTGTTAATCAAAGGAAAACAGCCCGAAAAAACGTGGACAAGAGGGAGCACACACGACAGGGCGATCGGTGGCTCTTGACTGGCAACGAGGTCAACAAGAGTTATTGCTGGATTGTGCTTAGTTTGTCGACATAGAAAAGAGCCCTAGTTTAGGAGAAATTGGTTGAATCAGGGCTTTTGTCTTGGCCTGTTGGTGCATTGTTAATCAAAGGAAAACAGCCCGAAAAAACGTGGACAAGAGGGAGCACACACGACAGGGCGATCGGTGGCTCTTGAGTGGCAACGAGGTCAACAAGAGATATTGTTTGATCGCGCTTAGTTTGTCAACATAGAAAAGAGCCCTAGTTTAGGAGAAATTGGTTGAATCAGGGCTTTTGTCTTGGCCTGTTGGTGCATTGTTAATCAAAGGAAAACAGCCCGAAAAAACGTGGACAAGAGGGAGCACACACGACAGGGCGATCGGTGGCTCTTGACTGGCAACGAGGTCAACAAGAGTTATTGCTGGATTGTGCTTAGTTTGTCGACATAGAAAAGAGCAATATTTTAGGAGAAATTGGTTGAATCAGGGCTTTTGTCTTGGCCTGTTGGTGCATTGTTAATCAAAGGAAAACAGCCCGAAAAAACGTGGACAAGAGGGAGCACACACGACAGGGCGATCGGTGGCTCTTGACTGGCAACGAGGTCAACAAGAGATATTGCTGGATCGCGCTTAGTTTGTCAACATAGAAAAGAGCCCTAGTTTAGGAGAAATTGGTTGAATCAGGGCTTTTGTCTTGGCCTGTTGGTGCATTGTTAATCAAAGGAAAACAGCCCGAAAAAACGTGCACAAGAGGGAGCACACACGACAGGGCGATCGGTGGCTCTTGACTGGCAACGAGGTCAACAAGAGATATTGCTGGATCGCGCTTAGTTTGTCAACATAGAAAAGAGCCCTATTTTAGGAGAAATTGGTTGAATCAGGGCTTTTGTCTTGGCCTGTTGGTGCATTGTTGATCAAAGGAAAACAGCCCGAAAAAACGTGCACAAGAGGGAGCACACACGACAGGGCGATAGGTGGCTCTTGACTGGCAACGAGGTCAACAAGAGATATTGCTGGATCGCGCTTAGTTTGTCAACATAGAAAAGAGCCCTAGTTTAGGAGAAATTGGTTGAATCAGGGCTTTTGTCTTGGCCTGTTGGTGCATTGTTAATCAAAGGAAAACAGCCCGAAAAAACGTGGACAAGAGGGAGCACACACGACAGGGCGATCGGTGGCTCTTGACTGGCAACGAGGTCAACAAGAGATATTGCTGGATCGCGCTTAGTTTGTCAACATAGAAAAGAGCCCTAGTTTAGGAGAAATTGGTTGAATCAGGGCTTTTGTCTTGGCCTGTTGGTGCATTGTTAATCAAAGGAAAACAGCCCGAAAAAACGTGGACAAGAGGGAGCACACACGACAGGGCGATCGGTGGCTCTTGACTGGCAACGAGGTCAACAAGAGATATTGCTGGATCGCGCTTAGTTTGTCAACATAGAAAAGAGCCCTAGTTTAGGAGAAATTGGTTGAATCAGGGCTTTTGTCTTGGCCTGTTGGTGCATTGTTAATCAAAGGAAAACAGCCCGAAAAAACGTGGACAAGAGGGAGCACACACGACAGGGCGATCGGTGGCTCTTGACTGGCAACGAGGTCAACAAGAGATATTGCTGGATCGCGCTTAGTTTGTCAACATAGAAAACAGCCCTAGTTTAGGAGAAATTGGTTGAATCAGGGCTTTTGTCTTGGCCTGTTGGTGCATTGTTAATCAAAGGAAAACAGCCCGAAAAAACGTGGACAAGAGGGAGCACACACGACAGGGCGATCGGTGGCTCTTGACTGGCAACGAGGTCAACAAGAGATATTGCTTGATCGCGCTTAGTTTGTCAACATAGAAAAGAGCCCTAGTTTAGGAGAAATTGGTTGAATCAGGGCTTTTGTCTTGGCCTGTTGGTGCATTGTTAATCAAAGGAAAACAGCCCGAAAAAACGTGGACAAGAGGGAGCACACACGACAGGGCGATCGGTGGCTCTTGACTGGCAACGAGGTCAACAAGAGATATTGCTTGATCGCGCTTAGTTTGTCAACATAGAAAAGAGCCCTAGTTTAGGAGAAATTGGTTGAATCAGGGCTTTTGTCTTGGCCTGTTGGTGCATTGTTAATCAAAGGAAAACAGCCCGAAAAAACGTGGACAAGAGGGAGCACACACGACAGGGCGATCGGTGGCTCTTGACTGGCAACGAGGTCAACAAGAGTTATTGCTGGATTGTGCTTAGTTTGTCGACATAGAAAAGAGCCCTATTTTAGGAGAAATTGGTTGAATCAGGGCTTTTGTCTTGGCCTGTTGGTGCATTGTTAATCAAAGGAAAACAGCCCGAAAAAACGTGGACAAGAGGGAGCACACACGACAGGGCGATCGGTGGCTCTTGACTGGCAACGAGGTCAACAAGAGATATTGCTGGATCGCGCTTAGTTTGTCAACATAGAAAAGAGCCCTAGTTTAGGAGAAATTGGTTGAATCAGGGCTTTTGTCTTGGCCTGTTGGTGCATTGTTAATCAAAGGAAAACAGCCCGAAAAAACGTGCACAAGAGGGAGCACACACGACAGGGCGATCGGTGGCTCTTGACTGGCAACGAGGTCAACAAGAGATATTGCTGGATCGCGCTTAGTTTGTCAACATAGAAAAGAGCCCTATTTTAGGAGAAATTGGTTGAATCAGGGCTTTTGTCTTGGCCTGTTGGTGCATTGTTAATCAAAGGAAAACAGCCCGAAAAAACGTGGACAAGAGGGAGCACACACGACAGGGCGATCGGTGGCTCTTGACTGGCAACGAGGTCAACAAGAGATATTGCTGGATCGCGCTTAGTTTGTCAACATAGAAAAGAGCCCTATTTTAGGAGAAATTGGTTGAATCAGGGCTTTTGTCTTGGCCTGTTGGTGCATTGTTAATCAAAGGAAAACAGCCCGAAAAAACGTGCACAAGAGGGAGCACACACGACAGGGCGATCGGTGGCTCTTGACTGGCAACGAGGTCAACAAGAGATATTGCTGGATCGCGCTTAGTTTGTCAACATAGAAAAGAGCCCTATTTTAGGAGAAATTGGTTGAATCAGGGCTTTTGTCTTGGCCTGTTGGTGCATTGTTAATCAAAGGAAAACAGCCCGAAAAAACGTGGACAAGAGGGAGCACACACGACAGGGCGATCGGTGGCTCTTGACTGGCAACGAGGTCAACAAGAGATATTGCTGGATCGCGCTTAGTTTGTCAACATAGAAAAGAGCCCTATTTTAGGAGAAATTGGTTGAATCAGGGCTTTTGTCTTGGCCTGTTGGTGCATTGTTAATCAAAGGAAAACAGCCCGAAAAAACGTGCACAAGAGGGAGCACACACGACAGGGCGATCGGTGGCTCTTGACTGGCAACGAGGTCAACAAGAGATATTGCTGGATCGCGCTTAGTTTGTCAACATAGAAAAGAGCCCTATTTTAGGAGAAATTGGTTGAATCAGGGCTTTTGTCTTGGCCTGTTGGTGCATTGTTAATCAAAGGAAAACAGCCCGAAAAAACGTGGACAAGAGGGAGCACACACGACAGGGCGATCGGTGGCTCTTGACTGGCAACGAGGTCAACAAGAGATATTGCTGGATCGCGCTTAGTTTGTCAACATAGAAAAGAGCCCTATTTTAGGAGAAATTGGTTGAATCAGGGCTTTTGTCTTGGCCTGTTGGTGCATTGTTAATCAAAGGAAAACAGCCCGAAAAAACGTGCACAAGAGGGAGCACACACGACAGGGCGATCGGTGGCTCTTGACTGGCAACGAGGTCAACAAGAGATATTGCTGGATCGCGCTTAGTTTGTCAACATAGAAAAGAGCCCTAGTTTAGGAGAAATTGGTTGAATCAGGGCTTTTGTCTTGGCCTGTTGGTGCATTGTTAATCAAAGGAAAACAGCCCGAAAAAACGTGGACAAGAGGGAGCACACACGACAGGGCGATCGGTGGCTCTTGACTGGCAACGAGGTCAACAAGAGATATTGCTGGATCGCGCTTAGTTTGTCAACATAGAAAAGAGCCCTATTTTAGGAGAAATTGGTTGAATCAGGGCTTTTGTCTTGGCCTGTTGGTGCATTGTTAATCAAAGGAAAACAGCCCGAAAAAACGTGGACAAGAGGGAGCACACACGACAGGGCGATCGGTGGCTCTTGACTGGCAACGAGGTCAACAAGAGATATTGCTGGATCGCGCTTAGTTTGTCAACATCGAAAAGAGCCCTAGTTTAGGAGAAATTGGTTGAATCAGGGCTTTTGTCTTGGCCTGTTGGTGCATTGTTAATCAAAGGAAAACAGCCCGAAAAAACGTGGACAAGAGGGAGCACACACGACAGGGCGATCGGTGGCTCTTGACTGGCAACGAGGTCAACAAGAGATATTGCTGGATCGCGCTTAGTTTGTCAACATCGAAAAGAGCCCTAGTTTAGGAGAAATTGGTTGAATCAGGGCTTTTGGCTTGGCCTGTTGGTGCATTGTTAATCAAAGGAAAACAGCCCGAAAAAACGTGGACAAGAGGGAGCACACACGACAGGGCGATCGGTGGCTCTTGACTGGCAACGAGGTCAACAAGAGATATTGCTGGATCGCGCTTAGTTTGTCAACATAGAAAAGAGCCCTAGTTTAGGAGAAATTGGTTGAATCAGGGCTTTTGTCTTGGCCTGTTGGTGCATTGTTAATCAAAGGAAAACAGCCCGAAAAAACGTGGACAAGAGGGAGCACACACGACAGGGCGATCGGTGGCTCTTGACTGGCAACGAGTTCAACAAGAGATATTGCTGGATCGCGCTTAGTTTGTCAACATCGAAAAGAGCCCTAGTTTAGGAGAAATTGGTTGAATCAGGGCTTTTGTCTTGGCCTGTTGGTGCATTGTTAATCAAAGGAAAACAGCCCGAAAAAACGTGGACAAAAGGGAGCACACACGACAGGGCGATCGGTGGCTCTTGGCTGGCAACGAGGTCAACAAGAGATATTGCTGGATCGCGCTTAGTTTGTCAACATAGAAAAGAGCCCTAGTTTAGGAGAAATTGGTTGAATCAGGGCTTTTGTCTTGGCCTGTTGGTGCATTGTTAATCAAAGGAAAACAGCCCGAAAAAACGTGGACAAGAGGGAGCACACACGACAGGGCGATCGGTGGCTCTTGACTGGCAACGAGGTCAACAAGAGTTATTGCTGGATTGTGCTTAGTTTGTCGACATAGAAAAGAGCCCTATTTTTGGAGAAATTGGTTGAATCAGGGCTTTTGTCTTGGCCTGTTGGTGCATTGTTAATCAAAGGAAAACAGCCCGAAAAAACGTGGACAAGAGGGAGCACACACGACAGGGCGATCGGTGGCTCTTGACTGGCAACGAGGTCAACAAGAGATATTGCTGGATCGCGCTTAGTTTGTCAACATAGAAAAGAGCCCTAGTTTAGGAGAAATTGGTTGAATCAGGGCTTTTGTCTTGGCCTGTTGGTGCATTGTTAATCAAAGGAAAACAGCCCGAAAAAACGTGGACAAGAGGGAGCACACACGACAGGGCGATCGGTGGCTCTTGACTGGCAACGAGGTCAACAAGAGATATTGCTGGATCGCGCTTAGTTTGTCAACATAGAAAAGAGCCCTAGTTTAGGAGAAATTGGTTGAATCAGGGCTTTTGTCTTGGCCTGTTGGTGCATTGTTAATCAAAGGAAAACAGCCCGAAAAAACGTGGACAAGAGGGAGCACACACGACAGGGCGATCGGTGGCTCTTGACTGGCAACGAGGTCAACAAGAGATATTGCTGGATCGCGCTTAGTTTGTCAACATAGAAAAGAGCCCTAGTTTAGGAGAAATTGGTTGAATCAGGGCTTTTGTCTTGGCCTGTTGGTGCATTGTTAATCAAAGGAAAACAGCCCGAAAAAACGTGGACAAGAGGGAGCACACACGACAGGGCGATCGGTGGCTCTTGACTGGCAACGAGGTCAACAAGAGTTATTGCTGGATTGTGCTTAGTTTGTCGACATAGAAAAGAGCCCTAGTTTAGGAGAAATTGGTTGAATCAGGGCTTTTGTCTTGGCCTGTTGGTGCATTGTTAATCAAAGGAAAACAGCCCGAAAAAACGTGGACAAGAGGGAGCACACACGACAGGGCGGGCAGTGTCTCTTGACTGGCAACAAGGTCAACAAGAGATATTGCTGGATCGCGCTTAGTTTGTCAACATAGAAAAGAGCCCTAGTTACAGTGCTCTAGAATATGGGTAGTGGGTTCAGGGAGCGGCCAGCGGTGAGGCGACTTGTGTCGACGATACCAGATGGCGCCACCAGAGCATGGGCTGTATGAAATGCGGCGCGCCGCGCCTTGGATGCGCGCTGTGCATAGAATCGTCTTGAAATAAGCAAGGCTCTGTCTTTTAAAACAGGTCCTACAAATAGGTGACGCTGTACACAGATATTGTCGGCGAATAAAGAAAATTAGATGTAGTAGTAGCCAACAGCCGATAGCGCGGTGGTGCGGACGAGCGGCCCCGTTAATGCTTCGCAACGCTGATCGTGCTCTTTTGCAGGTACGGCTCCCATATTTCAACGTTAGTGCATACTAGTATTATCGCCACCCATAGGAAAGGCTGAGTACAGGGAGAGGAGCAAACATTCTATCGATCATCGGGGTTATCCAGCGGCCAACTCGAAGCTGTCGGCAAACGTGGCCGAGTGTACTCCAGCTTGAGCCATCGGAAGTGTTTTAGTAGAGGGGCGGGGCAACAAGAAATTGGAATAAAAAAAAACGCTTCACTTAGAGACCGTTGTGTGTACAGCGTACTATATGTGAATGCGATAATTTTAAGTGTGGTATGCATGCCTCTGTTTTGTAAAAAGGAAAGGAACGCCGACCAAAGGTTGTTAAAAAAGACGTTCTGGCTTCCCTATGGTGGCCTTGATAACTCTGATCAAGGCTTCCGTAGGGAAGCCGAAAAGTCTTTTTTTCTAACAACCTTTGGTCGGCGTTCCTTTCCTTTTTACATGAATCTTCTACCTGACCGGACGAGTTTTCGTCGAACTTTAGATTTCATGCCCCTGTTTTAATTGTTGTTTTGATGCATGCATTTTTTTCATCAAAACGAAGGGTCAATTGCCGCCGATGTATAAACGCTGATGAATGCAAGACAAGATAAAATAACTTTTATAAAACAAAGCACTCCTTTATTGCAGCTCTCCAACTATGCACAGTGTGAGACATATTCTTGAATTTCTCAAAGGAATGCCGTGTTTTCTTGTTTGCACAGTACATTTAGCCGCGCGACTATGAGCACTTATTTGCCCATCTTAGCATGAAGCTTCTTTTTCCTGCGAGCTTCTCGCGACTCATTGATTGATTTAACATAAAAATGCAGCCTTGTCAAAACATAAAACTTGAGAATGCTGACTGTGAGCGCTTCTGAGTGCTGGCTGCACCCTACACCACATGAAATCTGAAATTTTCCCAGCACCATAACATCTACTATGCTGTTACTGCACAGCTTTTCCTGACTAAAAAAAGTTATGAAAAGGTTTTCCAGCCTTCTCACCATCAAAAAAAGCACACGAGACGGGTAGAGCAACCCTCCTTTGTCACAAATTGCAGTAAACTCACTGCAAACTCTCTGGCTCCACGCATTGATTTTCGCCCATTCTTAGCTTGCAGTACACAGTACCACTGTAATCAGGTATGCGATGGCAGCTCCAGTATTCTGAAGGAACATCCAGTTTAGAAAAATCGCCCGGCACCGATGCTTCGTCAACTTCACAAGGGTCTTGGTCATTCGCCAACACGCTACTCAGTGTCAATGCCCGGACACCTCGATTCCTTGTTAACGTCGGAAGCATTACTTTGTGGTCTTTTCGCTTCATTAGGATATGTACTTGTGCTTTTCCTCTTTCTATACTCCGTCTCACAAGATGTTTGCAGCACTACGAAAGGTACAGCTCTCTCGTCCAATCAGGATGGCGCGCACTACATTAGTGTGTTCCTACGCGCCTGTGGCTCGATCCACCTGATGTCCAGGTGGCTTCTTTCTACTTCTATTTATAGTGAGCACGCGCTGATTGGTCCCGATACGGCAGGCTTGCGCTTTGCTGCTGGGCACCTGGTGCCATCTGGCGCCCTCAGAGCGACCTGCGCCTCCACACTTAAAGCCTCCGAGATTATAAGCGGGCGCTCGCTCTTTTTATGGGGTGATCTCGGAGGCCATAGTTTTGCCGTCCTCTTGATGAGCGCATTTGTACTCCAACTGCCCCCGCACTCGACGCGAAGCGCTTCAAGAACATTTAAAACCACCTGCTTCGCCTGCTTGGGGAAACAGCGCACTGTCGGTGTAGAGCACACAGGAGGCACAACAGACTCGTCCGACGCCATGTTGGAAAGTGGCGACGCATCACTACCTCGCAGCAGGCCTCCGCAGAGCTGTGTCCGTACGGGCTTTGTCTGGTAATTTCACCAGTGATTGAAACACTCCCTACCATTTAAATATACCTGTACAAATCATGTTTTTAGTTGCAATGCTTATTGTTTTGATTAATAGTCATACACTCCTCAAATATTCGAGGGACTATTTTCTGCGTTTCTGCAGCCCTGATTGGACGAGAGAGCTCTACCTTCCGTAGTGCTGCAAACATCTTGTGAGACGAAGTATAGGTGGTCTCTGTAGCGGTGTTTTCTTTGACAGATAGCTCGGCAGCAAAGTTGGCACCGCATCGGGTAAAAGTTCCGGCTTTCCACGCGGGATGCGGACTTCTTTGCCGTCAATGATGTGTATAAAGTCCCTCACAATGCATGATGGCTCGAAATGTAGCTCACACACACAGCAGTTTTCGTCCAAAACCTTATCTTTCGATGAAGGTTGCGTTCCCACTGCTTCCGTCGGTTCTCATCCTTTGGCACAGCGAAGAGCGACGGCTGATCGCCTTTCGTCCACTGGTATCCCGTTTTGCACCCGGGAGCAAAACAATGCCGTTGACGCCGACGATTCGGCATGACCGTAGTCTTAACGCCGCGAACTCACAAAGAGGAAAAATGCACCGCACAAAAAGCAACAAACAGCTGCAGGCAGCTTGGCGGGACTGCTAGCCGCGCGCGCGGGCGCGCCGAGCCTACAGCCCACGCTACAACAGCGCCACCGCTTACATCCGGGACCTGTCGACACTCGCCGCCTCACTGCATCGCATGGAGCGCGCCGGCTCCTGAACCCACTACCCATATTCTAGAGCACTGTACCCTAGTTTAGGAGAAATTGGTTGAATCGGGGCTTGTCTTGGCTAGTTGGTGCATTCTTAATCAAAGGAAAATAGACCGAAAAAACGTGCACAAGAGGGAGCGCACACGACGGGGCGATCGGTGGCTCTTGACTGGCAACGAGGTCAACAAGAGTTATTGCTGGTCGTGCTTAGTTTGTGAACATAGAAAAGAGCCCTAGTTTAGGAGAAATTGGTTGAATCAGGGCTTTTGTCTTGGCCTGTTGGTGCATTGTTAATCAAAGGAAAACAGCCCGAAAAAACGTGGACAAGAGGGAGCACACACGACAGGGCGATCGGTGGCTCTTGACTGGCAACAAGGTCAACAAGAGATATTGCTGGATCGCGCTTAGTTTGTCAACATAGAAAAGAGCCCTAGTTTAGGAGAAATTGGTTGAATCGGGACTTGTCTTGGCTAGTTGGTGCATTCTTAATCAAAGGAAAATAGCCCGAAAAAACGTGCACAAGAGGGAGCGCACATGACGGGGCGATCGGTGGCTCTTGACTGGCAACAAGGTCAACAAGAGTTATTGCTGAATCGCGCTTAGTTTGTCAACATAGAAAAGAGCCCTAGTTTAGGAGAAATTGGTTGAATCAGGGCTTTTGTCTTGGCCTGTTGGTGCATTGTTAATCAAAGGAAAATAGCCCGAAAAAACGTGCACAAGAGGGAGCGCACATGACGGGGCGATCGGTGGCTCTTGGCTGGCAACGAGGTCAACAAGAGTTATTGCTGGATCGTGCTTAGTTTGTCGACATAGAAAAGAGCCCTATTTTAGGAGAAATTGGTTGAATCAGGGCTTTTGTCTTGGCCTGTTGGTGCATTGTTAATCAAAGGAAAACAGCCCGAAAAAACGTGCACAAGAGGGAGCGCACATGACGGGGCGATCGGTGGCTCTTGACTGGCAACGAGGTCAACAAGAGTTATTGCTGGATCGTGCTTAGTTTGTCCACATAGAAAACAGCCCTATTTTAGGAGAAATTGGTTGAATCAGGGCTTTTGTCTTGGCCTGTTGGTGCATTGTTAATCAAAGGAAAACAGCCCGAAAAAACGTGCTCAAGAGGGAGCACACACGACAGGGCGGGCAGTGGCTCTTGGCTGGCAACGAGGTCAACAAGAGTTATTGCTGAATCGCGCTTAGTTTGTCAACATAAAAAAGAGCCCTAGTTTAGGAGAAATTGGTTGAATCAGGGCTTTTGTCTTGGCCTGTTGGTGCATTGTTAATCAAAGGAAAATAGCCCGAAAAAACGTGCACAAGAGGGAGCGCACATGACGGGGCGATCGGTGGCTCTTGACTGGCAACGAGGTCAACAAGAGTTATTGCTGAATTGCGCTTAGTTTGTCAACATAGAAAAGAGCCCTAGTTTAGGAGAAATTGGTTGAATCAGGGCTTTTGTCTTGGCCTGTTGGTGCATTGTTATTCAAAGGAAAACAGCCCGAAAAACGTGGACAAGAGGGAGCGCACATGACGGGGCGATCGGTGGCTCTTGACTGGCAACGAGGTCAACAAGAGTTATTGCTGAATTGCGCTTAGTTTGTCAACATAGAAAAGAGCCCTAGTTTAGGAGAAATTGGTTGAATCAGGGCTTTTGTCTTGGCCTGTTGGTGCATTGTTAATCAAAGGAAAATAGCCCGAAAAAACGTGCACAAGAGGGAGCGCACATGACGGGGCGATCGGTGGCTCTTGACTGGCAACGAGGTCAACAAGAGCTATTGCTGGATCGTGCTTAGTTTGTCGACATAGAAAAGAGCCCTAGTTTAGGAGAAATTGGTTGAATCAGGGCTTTTGTCTTGGCCTGTTGGTGCATTGTTATTCAAAGGAAAACAGCCCGAAAAAACGTGGACAAGAGGGAGCGCACATGATGGGGCGATCGGTGGCTCTTGACTGGCAACGAGGTCAACAAGAGTTATTGCTGAATTGCGCTTAGTTTGTCAACATAAAAAAGAGCCCTAGTTTAGGAGAAATTGGTTGAATCAGGGCTTTTGTCTTGGCCTGTTGGTGCATTGTTAATCAAAGGAAAATAGCCCGAAAAAACGTGCACAAGAGGGAGCGCACATGACGGGGCGATCGGTGGCTCTTGACTGGCAACGAGGTCAACAAGAGTTATTGCTGAATTGCGCTTAGTTTGTCAACATAGAAAAGAGCCCTAGTTTAGGAGAAATTGGTTGAATCAGGGCTTTTGTCTTGGCCTGTTGGTGCATTGTTATTCAAAGGAAAACAGCCCGAAAAAACGTGGACAAGAGGGAGCGCACATGACGGGGCGATCGGTGGCTCTTGACTGGCAACGAGGTCAACAAGAGTTATTGCTGAATTGCGCTTAGTTTGTCAACATAGAAAAGAGCCCTAGTTTAGGAGAAATTGGTTGAATCAGGGCTTTTGTCTTGGCCTGTTGGTGCATTGTTAATCAAAGGAAAATAGCCCGAAAAAACGTGCACAAGAGGGAGCGCACATGACGGGGCGATCGGTGGCTCTTGACTGGCAACGAGGTCAACAAGAGCTATTGCTGGATCGTGCTTAGTTTGTCGACATAGAAAAGAGCCCTATTTTAGGAGAAATTGGTTGAATCACGGCTTTTGTCTTGGCCTGTTGGTGCATTGTTAATCAAAGGAAAACAGCCCGAAAAAACGTGGACAAGAGGGAGCGCACATGACGGGGCGATCGGTGGCTCTTGACTGGCAACGAGGTCAACAAGAGTTATTGCTGGATCGTGCTTAGTTTGTCGACATAGAAAAGAGCCCTAGTTTAGGAGAAATTGGTTGAATCAGGGCTTTTGTCTTGGCCTGTTGGTGCATTGTTAATCAAAGGAAAATAGCCCGAAAAAACGTGCACAAGAGGGAGCGCACATGACGGGGCGATCGGTGGCTCTTGACTGGCAACGAGGTCAACAAGAGCTATTGCTGGATCGTGCTTAGTTTGTCGACATAGAAAAGAGCCCTATTTTAGGAGAAATTGGTTGAATCACGGCTTTTGTCTTGGCCTGTTGGTGCATTGTTAATCAAAGGAAAACAGCCGGAAAAAACGTGGACAAGAGGGAGCGCACATGACGGGGCGATCGGTGGCTCTTGACTGGCAACGAGGTCAACAAGAGTTATTGCTGAATCGCGCTTAGTTTGTCAACATAAAAAAGAGCCCTAGTTTAGGAGAAATTGGTTGAATCACGGCTTTTGTCTTGGCCTGTTGGTGCATTGTTAATCAAAGGAAAACAGCCCGAAAAAACGTGGACAAGAGGGAGCGCACATGACGGGGCGATCGGTGGCTCTTGACTGGCAACGAGGTCAACAAGAGTTATTCCTGAATCGCGCTTAGTTTGTCAACATAAAAAAGAGCCCTAGTTTAGGAGAAATTGGTTGAATCACGGCTTTTGTCTTGGCCTGTTGGTGCATTGTTAATCAAAGGAAAATAGCCCGAAAAAACGTGCACAAGAGGGAGCGCACATGACGGGGCGATCGGTGGCTCTTGACTGGCAACGAGGTCAACAAGAGCTATTGCTGGATCGTGCTTAGTTTGTCGACATAGAGAAGAGCCCTATTTTAGGAGAAATTGGTTGAATCACGGCTTTTGTCTTGGCCTGTTGGTGCATTGTTAATCAAAGGAAAACAGCCCGAAAAAACGTGGACAAGAGGGAGCGCACATGACGGGGCGATCGGTGGCTCTTGACTGGCAACGAGGTCAACAAGAGTTATTGCTGAATCGCGCTTAGTTTGTCAACATAAAAAAGAGCCCTAGTTTAGGAGAAATTGGTTGAATCAGGGCTTTTGTCTTGGCCTGTTGGTGCATTGTTAATCAAAGGAAAATAGCCCGAAAAAACGTGCACAAGAGGGAGCGCACATGACGGGGCGATCGGTGGCTCTTGACTGGCAACGAGGTCAACAAGAGCTATTGCTGGATCGTGCTTAGTTTGTCGACATAGAAAAGAGCCCTATTTTAGGAGAAATTGGTTGAATCACGGCTTTTGTCTTGGCCTGTTGGTGCATTGTTAATCAAAGGAAAACAGCCCGAAAAAACGTGGACAAGAGGGAGCGCACATGACGGGGCGATCGGTGGCTCTTGACTGGCAACGAGGTCAACAAGAGTTATTGCTGGATCGTGCTTAGTTTGTCGACATAGAAAAGAGCCCTATTTTAGGAGAAATTGGTTGAATCACGGCTTTTGTGTTGGCCTGTTGGTGCATTGTTAATCAAAGGAAAACAGCCCGAAAAAACGTGGACAAGAGGGAGCGCACATGACGGGGCGATCGGTGGCTCTTGACTGGCAACGAGGTCAACAAGAGTTATTGCTGGATCGTGCTTAGTTTGTCGACATAGAAAAGAGCCCTAGTTTAGGAGAAATTGGTTGAATCAGGGCTTTTGTCTTGGCCTGTTGGTGCATTGTTAATCAAAGGAAAATAGCCCGAAAAAACGTGGACAAGAGGGAGCGCACATGACGGGGCGATCGGTGGCTCTTGACTGGCAACGAGGTCAACAAGAGTTATTGCTGGATCGTGCTTAGTTTGTCGACATAGAAAAGAGCCCTATTTTAGGAGAAATTGGTTAAATCACGGCTTTTGTCTTGGCCTGTTGGTGCATTGTTAATCAAAGGAAAACAGCCCGAAAAAACGTGGACAAGAGGGAGCACACACGACAGGGCGATCGGTGGCTCTTGACTGGCAACGAGGTCAACAAGAGTTATTGCTGGATCGTGCTTAGTTTGTCGACATAGAAAAGAGCCCTATTTTAGGAGAAATTGGTTAAATCACGGCTTTTGTCTTGGCCTGTTGGTGCATTGTTAATCAAAGGAAAACAGCCCGAAAAAACGTGGACAAGAGGGAGCACACACGACAGGGCGATCGGTGGCTCTTGACTGGCAACGAGGTCAACAAGAGTTATTGCTGGATCGTGCTTAGTTTGTCGACATAGAAAAGAGCCCTAGTTTAGGAGAAATTGGTTAAATCACGGCTTTTGTCTTGGCCTGTTGGTGCATTGTTAATCAAAGGAAAACAGCCCGAAAAAACGTGGACAAGAGGGAGCACACACGACAGGGCGATCGGTGGCTCTTGACTGGCAACGAGGTCAACAAGAGTTATTGCTGGATGGTGCTTAGTTTGTCGACATAGAAAAGAGCCCTATTTTAGGAGAAATTGGTTAAATCACGGCTTTTGTCTTGGCCTGTTGGTGCATTGTTAATCAAAGGAAAACAGCCCGAAAAAACTTGCACAAGAGGGAGCGCACACGACGGGGCGATCGGTGGCTCTTGACTGGCAACGAGGTCAACAAGAGTTATTGCTGGATCGTGCTTAGTTTGTCGACATAGAAAAGAGCCCTAGTTTAGGAGAAATTGGTTAAATCACGGCTTTTGTCTTGGCCTGTTGGTGCATTGTTAATCAAAGGAAAACAGCCCGAAAAAACGTGGACAAGAGGGAGCGCACATGACGGGGCGATCGGTGGCTCTTGACTGGCAACGAGGTCAACAAGAGTTATTGCTGGATCGTGCTTAGTTTGTCGACATAGAAAAGAGCCCTAGTTTAGGAGAAATTGGTTGAATCAGGGCTTTTGTCTTGGCCTGTTGGTGCATTGTTAATCAAAGGAAAATAGCCCGAAAAAACGTGGACAAGAGGGAGCGCACATGACGGGGCGATCGGTGGCTCTTGACTGGCAACGAGGTCAACAAGAGCTATTGCTGGATCGTGCTTAGTTTGTCGACATAGAAAAGAGCCCTAGTTTAGGAGAAATTGGTTGAATCAGGGCTTTTGTCTTGGCCTGTTGGTGCATTGTTAATCAAAGGAAAACAGCCCGAAAAAACGTGGACAAGAGGGAGCGCACATGACGGGGCGATCGGTGGCTCTTGACTGGCAACGAGGTCAACAAGAGCTATTGCTGGATCGTGCTTAGTTTGTCGACATAGAAAAGAGCCCTAGTTTAGGAGAAATTGGTTGAATCAGGGCTTTTGTCTTGGCCTGTTGGTGCATTGTTAATCAAAGGAAAACAGCCCGAAAAAACGTGGACAAGAGGGAGCACACACGACAGGGCGATCGGTGGCTCTTGACTGGCAACGAGGTCAACAAGAGATATTGCTGGATCGCGCTTAGTTTGTCAACATAGAAAAGAGCCCTAGTTTAGGAGAAATTGGTTGAATCAGGGCTTTTGTCTTGGCCTGTTGGTGCATTGTTAATCAAAGGAAAACAGCCCGAAAAAACGTGGACAAGAGGGAGCACACACGACAGGGCGATCGGTGGCTCTTGACTGGCAACGAGGTCAACAAGAGATATTGCTGGATCGCGCTTAGTTTGTCAACATAGAAAACAGCCCTAGTTTAGGAGAAATTGGTTGAATCAGGGCTTTTGTCTTGGCCTGTTGGTGCATTGTTAATCAAAGGAAAACAGCCCGAAAAAACGTGGACAAGAGGGAGCACACACGACAGGGCGATCGGTGGCTCTTGACTGGCAACGAGGTCAACAAGAGATATTGCTTGATCGCGCTTAGTTTGTCAACATAGAAAAGAGCCCTAGTTTAGGAGAAATTGGTTGAATCAGGGCTTTTGTCTTGGCCTGTTGGTGCATTGTTAATCAAAGGAAAACAGCCCGAAAAAACGTGGACAAGAGGGAGCACACACGACAGGGCGATCGGTGGCTCTTGACTGGCAACGAGGTCAACAAGAGATATTGCTTGATCGCGCTTAGTTTGTCAACATAGAAAAGAGCCCTAGTTTAGGAGAAATTGGTTGAATCAGGGCTTTTGTCTTGGCCTGTTGGTGCATTGTTAATCAAAGGAAAACAGCCCGAAAAAACGTGGACAAGAGGGAGCACACACGACAGGGCGATCGGTGGCTCTTGACTGGCAACGAGGTCAACAAGAGTTATTGCTGGATTGTGCTTAGTTTGTCGACATAGAAAAGAGCCCTATTTTAGGAGAAATTGGTTGAATCAGGGCTTTTGTCTTGGCCTGTTGGTGCATTGTTAATCAAAGGAAAACAGCCCGAAAAAACGTGGACAAGAGGGAGCACACACGACAGGGCGATCGGTGGCTCTTGACTGGCAACGAGGTCAACAAGAGATATTGCTGGATCGCGCTTAGTTTGTCAACATAGAAAAGAGCCCTAGTTTAGGAGAAATTGGTTGAATCAGGGCTTTTGTCTTGGCCTGTTGGTGCATTGTTAATCAAAGGAAAACAGCCCGAAAAAACGTGCACAAGAGGGAGCACACACGACAGGGCGATCGGTGGCTCTTGACTGGCAACGAGGTCAACAAGAGATATTGCTGGATCGCGCTTAGTTTGTCAACATAGAAAAGAGCCCTATTTTAGGAGAAATTGGTTGAATCAGGGCTTTTGTCTTGGCCTGTTGGTGCATTGTTAATCAAAGGAAAACAGCCCGAAAAAACGTGCACAAGAGGGAGCACACACGACAGGGCGATCGGTGGCTCTTGACTGGCAACGAGGTCAACAAGAGATATTGCTGGATCGCGCTTAGTTTGTCAACATAGAAAAGAGCCCTAGTTTAGGAGAAATTGGTTGAATCAGGGCTTTTGTCTTGGCCTGTTGGTGCATTGTTAATCAAAGGAAAACAGCCGAAAAAACGTGGACAAGAGGGAGCACACACGACAGGGCGATCGGTGGCTCTTGACTGGCAACGAGGTCAACAAGAGATATTGCTGGATCGCGCTTAGTTTGTCAACATAGAAAAGAGCCCTATTTTAGGAGAAATTGGTTGAATCAGGGCTTTTGTCTTGGCCTGTTGGTGCATTGTTAATCAAAGGAAAACAGCCCGAAAAAACGTGGACAAGAGGGAGCACACACGACAGGGCGATCGGTGGCTCTTGACTGGCAACGAGGTCAACAAGAGATATTGCTGGATCGCGCTTAGTTTGTCAACATCGAAAAGAGCCCTAGTTTAGGAGAAATTGGTTGAATCAGGGCTTTTGTCTTGGCCTGTTGGTGCATTGTTAATCAAAGGAAAACAGCCCGAAAAAACGTGGACAAGAGGGAGCACACACGACAGGGCGATCGGTGGCTCTTGACTGGCAACGAGGTCAACAAGAGATATTGCTGGATCGCGCTTAGTTTGTCAACATCGAAAAGAGCCCTAGTTTAGGAGAAATTGGTTGAATCAGGGCTTTTGGCTTGGCCTGTTGGTGCATTGTTAATCAAAGGAAAACAGCCCCGAAAAAAACGTGGACAAGAGGGAGCACACACGACAGGGCGATCGGTGGCTCTTGACTGGCAACGAGGTCAACAAGAGATATTGCTGGATCGCGCTTAGTTTGTCAACATAGAAAAGAGCCCTAGTTTAGGAGAAATTGGTTGAATCAGGGCTTTTGTCTTGGCCTGTTGGTGCATTGTTAATCAAAGGAAAACAGCCCGAAAAAACGTGGACAAGAGGGAGCACACACGACAGGGCGATCGGTGGCTCTTGACTGGCAACGAGTTCAACAAGAGATATTGCTGGATCGCGCTTAGTTTGTCAACATCGAAAAGAGCCCTAGTTTAGGAGAAATTGGTTGAATCAGGGCTTTTGTCTTGGCCTGTTGGTGCATTGTTAATCAAAGGAAAACAGCCCGAAAAAACGTGGACAAAAGGGAGCACACACGACAGGGCGATCGGTGGCTCTTGGCTGGCAACGAGGTCAACAAGAGATATTGCTGGATCGCGCTTAGTTTGTCAACATAGAAAAGAGCCCTAGTTTAGGAGAAATTGGTTGAATCAGGGCTTTTGTCTTGGCCTGTTGGTGCATTGTTAATCAAAGGAAAACAGCCCGAAAAAACGTGGACAAGAGGGAGCACACACGACAGGGCGATCGGTGGCTCTTGACTGGCAACGAGGTCAACAAGAGTTATTGCTGGATTGTGCTTAGTTTGTCGACATAGAAAAGAGCCCTATTTTTGGAGAAATTGGTTGAATCAGGGCTTTTGTCTTGGCCTGTTGGTGCATTGTTAATCAAAGGAAAACAGCCCGAAAAAACGTGGACAAGAGGGAGCACACACGACAGGGCGATCGGTGGCTCTTGACTGGCAACGAGGTCAACAAGAGATATTGCTGGATCGCGCTTAGTTTGTCAACATAGAAAAGAGCCCTAGTTTAGGAGAAATTGGTTGAATCAGGGCTTTTGTCTTGGCCTGTTGGTGCATTGTTAATCAAAGGAAAACAGCCCGAAAAAACGTGGACAAGAGGGAGCACACACGACAGGGCGATCGGTGGCTCTTGACTGGCAACGAGGTCAACAAGAGATATTGCTGGATCGCGCTTAGTTTGTCAACATAGAAAAGAGCCCTAGTTTAGGAGAAATTGGTTGAATCAGGGCTTTTGTCTTGGCCTGTTGGTGCATTGTTAATCAAAGGAAAACAGCCCGAAAAAACGTGGACAAGAGGGAGCACACACGACAGGGCGATCGGTGGCTCTTGACTGGCAACGAGGTCAACAAGAGATATTGCTGGATCGCGCTTAGTTTGTCAACATAGAAAAGAGCCCTAGTTTAGGAGAAATTGGTTGAATCAGGGCTTTTGTCTTGGCCTGTTGGTGCATTGTTAATCAAAGGAAAACAGCCCGAAAAAACGTGGACAAGAGGGAGCACACACGACAGGGCGATCGGTGGCTCTTGACTGGCAACGAGGTCAACAAGAGTTATTGCTGGATTGTGCTTAGTTTGTCGACATAGAAAAGAGCCCTAGTTTAGGAGAAATTGGTTGAATCAGGGCTTTTGTCTTGGCCTGTTGGTGCATTGTTAATCAAAGGAAAACAGCCCGAAAAAACGTGGACAAGAGGGAGCACACACGACAGGGCGGGCAGTGTCTCTTGACTGGCAACAAGGTCAACAAGAGATATTGCTGGATCGCGCTTAGTTTGTCAACATAGAAAAGAGCCCTAGTTACAGTGCTCTAGAATATGGGTAGTGGGTTCAGGGAGCGGCCAGCGGTGAGGCGACTTGTGTCGACGATACCAGATGGCGCCACCAGAGCATGGGCTGTATGAAATGCGGCGCGCCGCGCCTTGGATGCGCGCTGTGCATAGAATCGTCTTGAAATAAGCAAGGCTCTGTCTTTTAAAACAGGTCCTACAAATAGGTGACGCTGTACACAGATATTGTCGGCGAATAAAGAAAATTAGATGTAGTAGTAGCCAACAGCCGATAGCGCGGTGGTGCGGACGAGCGGCCCCGTTAATGCTTCGCAACGCTGATCGTGCTCTTTTGCAGGTACGGCTCCCATATTTCAACGTTAGTGCATACTAGTATTATCGCCACCCATAGGAAAGGCTGAGTACAGGGAGAGGAGCAAACATTCTATCGATCATCGGGGTTATCCAGCGGCCAACTCGAAGCTGTCGGCAAACGTGGCCGAGTGTACTCCAGCTTGAGCCATCGGAAGTGTTTTAGTAGAGGGGCGGGGCAACAAGAAATTGGAATAAAAAAAAAACGCTTCACTTAGAGACCGTTGTGTGTACAGCGTACTATATGTGAATGCGATAATTTTAAGTGTGGTATGCATGCCTCTGTTTTGTAAAAAGGAAAGGAACGCCGACCAAAGGTTGTTAAAAAAGACGTTCTGGCTTCCCTATGGTGGCCTTGATAACTCTGATCAAGGCTTCCGTAGGGAAGCCGAAAAGTCTTTTTTTCTAACAACCTTTGGTCGGCGTTCCTTTCCTTTTTACATGAATCTTCTACCTGACCGGACGAGTTTTCGTCGAACTTTAGATTTCATGCCCCTGTTTTAATTGTTGTTTTGATGCATGCATTTTTTTCATCAAAACGAAGGGTCAATTGCCGCCGATGTATAAACGCTGATGAATGCAAGACAAGATAAAATAACTTTTATAAAACAAAGCACTCCTTTATTGCAGCTCTCCAACTATGCACAGTGTGAGACATATTCTTGAATTTCTCAAAGGAATGCCGTGTTTTCTTGTTTGCACAGTACATTTAGCCGCGCGACTATGAGCACTTATTTGCCCATCTTAGCATGAAGCTTCTTTTTCCTGCGAGCTTCTCGCGACTCATTGATTGATTTAACATAAAAATGCAGCCTTGTCAAAACATAAAACTTGAGAATGCTGACTGTGAGCGCTTCTGAGTGCTGGCTGCACCCTACACCACATGAAATCTGAAATTTTCCCAGCACCATAACATCTACTATGCTGTTACTGCACAGCTTTTCCTGACTAAAAAAAGTTATGAAAAGGTTTTCCAGCCTTCTCACCATCAAAAAAAGCACACGAGACGGGTAGAGCAACCCTCCTTTGTCACAAATTTCAGTAAACTCACTGCAAACTCTCTGGCTCCACGCATTGATTTTCGCCCATTCTTAGCTTGCAGTACACAGTACCACTGTAATCAGGTATGCGATGGCAGCTCCAGTATTCTGAAGGAACATCCAGTTTAGAAAAATCGCCCGGCACCGATGCTTCGTCAACTTCACAAGGGTCTTGGTCATTCGCCAACACGCTACTCAGTGTCAATGCCCGGACACCTCGATTCCTTGTTAACGTCGGAAGCATTACTTTGTGGTCTTTTCGCTTCATTAGGATATGTACTTGTGCTTTTCCTCTTTCTATACTCCGTCTCACAAGATGTTTGCAGCACTACGAAAGGTACAGCTCTCTCGTCCAATCAGGATGGCGCGCACTACATTAGTGTGTTCCTACGCGCCTGTGGCTCGATCCACCTGATGTCCAGGTGGCTTCTTTCTACTTCTATTTATAGTGAGCACGCGCTGATTGGTCCCGATACGGCAGGCTTGCGCTTTGCTGCTGGGCACCTGGTGCCATCTGGCGCCCTCAGAGCGACCTGCGCCTCCACACTTAAAGCCTCCGAGATTATAAGCGGGCGCTCGCTCTTTTTATGGGGTGATCTCGGAGGCCATAGTTTTGCCGTCCTCTTGATGAGCGCATTTGTACTCCAACTGCCCCCGCACTCGACGCGAAGCGCTTCAAGAACATTTAAAACCACCTGCTTCGCCTGCTTGGGGAAACAGCGCACTGTCGGTGTAGAGCACACAGGAGGCACAACAGACTCGTCCGACGCCATGTTGGAAAGTGGCGACGCATCACTACCTCGCAGCAGGCCTCCGCAGAGCTGTGTCCGTACGGGCTTTGTCTGGTAATTTCACCAGTGATTGAAACACTCCCTACCATTTAAATATACCTGTACAAATCATGTTTTTAGTTGCAATGCTTATTGTTTTGATTAATAGTCATACACTCCTCAAATATTCGAGGGACTATTTTCTGCGTTTCTGCAGCCCTGATTGGACGAGAGAGCTCTACCTTCCGTAGTGCTGCAAACATCTTGTGAGACGAAGTATAGGTGGTCTCTGTAGCGGTGTTTTCTTTGACAGATAGCTCGGCAGCAAAGTTGGCACCGCATCGGGTAAAAGTTCCGGCTTTCCACGCGGGATGCGGACTTCTTTGCCGTCAATGATGTGTATAAAGTCCCTCACAATGCATGATGGCTCGAAATGTAGCTCACACACACAGCAGTTTTCGTCCAAAACCTTATCTTTCGATGAAGGTTGCGTTCCCACTGCTTCCGTCGGTTCTCATCCTTTGGCACAGCGAAGAGCGACGGCTGATCGCCTTTCGTCCACTGGTATCCCGTTTTGCACCCGGGAGCAAAACAATGCCGTTGACGCCGACGATTCGGCATGACCGTAGTCTTAACGCCGCGAACTCACAAAGAGGAAAAATGCACCGCACAAAAAGCAACAAACAGCTGCAGGCAGCTTGGCGGGACTGCTAGCCGCGCGCGCGGGCGCGCCGAGCCTACAGCCCACGCTACAACAGCGCCACCGCTTACATCCGGGACCTGTCGACACTCGCCGCCTCACTGCATCGCATGGAGCGCGCCGGCTCCTGAACCCACTACCCATATTCTAGAGCACTGTACCCTAGTTTAGGAGAAATTGGTTGAATCGGGGCTTGTCTTGGCTAGTTGGTGCATTCTTAATCAAAGGAAAATAGACCGAAAAAACGTGCACAAGAGGGAGCGCACACGACGGGGCGATCGGTGGCTCTTGACTGGCAACGAGGTCAACAAGAGTTATTCCTGGTCGTGCTTAGTTTGTGAACATAGAAAAGAGCCCTAGTTTAGGAGAAATTGGTTGAATCAGGGCTTTTGTCTTGGCCTGTTGGTGCATTGTTAATCAAAGGAAAACAGCCCGAAAAAACGTGGACAAGAGGGAGCACACACGACAGGGCGATCGGTGGCTCTTGACTGGCAACAAGGTCAACAAGAGATATTGCTGGATCGCGCTTAGTTTGTCAACATAGAAAAGAGCCCTAGTTTAGGAGAAATTGGTTGAATCGGGACTTGTCTTGGCTAGTTGGTGCATTCTTAATGAAAGGAAAATAGCCCGAAAAAACGTGCACAAGAGGGAGCGCACATGACGGGGCGATCGGTGGCTCTTGACTGGCAACAAGGTCAACAAGAGTTATTGCTGAATCGCGCTTAGTTTGTCAACATAGAAAAGAGCCCTAGTTTAGGAGAAATTGGTTGAATCAGGGCTTTTGTCTTGGCCTGTTGGTGCATTGTTAATCAAAGGAAAATAGCCCGAAAAAACGTGCACAAGAGGGAGCGCACATGACGGGGCGATCGGTGGCTCTTGGCTGGCAACGAGGTCAACAAGAGTTATTGCTGGATCGTGCTTAGTTTGTCGACATAGAAAAGAGCCCTATTTTAGGAGAAATTGGTTGAATCAGGGCTTTTGTCTTGGCCTGTTGGTGCATTGTTAATCAAAGGAAAACAGCCCGAAAAAACGTGCACAAGAGGGAGCGCACATGACGGGGCGATCGGTGGCTCTTGACTGGCAACGAGGTCAACAAGAGTTATTGCTGGATCGTGCTTAGTTTGTCCACATAGAAAACAGCCCTATTTTAGGAGAAATTGGTTGAATCAGGGCTTTTGTCTTGGCCTGTTGGTGCATTGTTAATCAAAGGAAAACAGCCCGAAAAAACGTGCTCAAGAGGGAGCACACACGACAGGGCGGGCAGTGGCTCTTGACTGGCAACAAGGTAAACAAGAGTTATTGCTGAATCGCGCTTAGTTTGTCAACATAAAAAAGAGCCCTAGTTTAGGAGAAATTGGTTGAATCAGGGCTTTTGTCTTGGCCTGTTGGTGCATTGTTAATCAAAGGAAAATAGCCCGAAAAAACGTGCACAAGAGGGAGCGCACATGACGGGGCGATCGGTGGCTCTTGACTGGCAACGAGGTCAACAAGAGTTATTGCTGAATTGCGCTTAGTTTGTCAACATAGAAAAGAGCCCTAGTTTAGGAGAAATTGGTTGAATCAGGGCTTTTGTCTTGGCCTGTTGGTGCATTGTTATTCAAAGGAAAACAGCCCGAAAAAACGTGGACAAGAGGGAGCGCACATGACGGGGCGATCGGTGGCTCTTGACTGGCAACGAGGTCAACAAGAGTTATTGCTGAATTGCGCTTAGTTTGTCAACATAGAAAAGAGCCCTAGTTTAGGAGAAATTGGTTGAATCAGGGCTTTTGTCTTGGCCTGTTGGTGCATTGTTAATCAAAGGAAAATAGCCCGAAAAAACGTGCACAAGAGGGAGCGCACATGACGGGGCGATCGGTGGCTCTTGACTGGCAACGAGGTCAACAAGAGCTATTGCTGGATCGTGCTTAGTTTGTCGACATAGAAAAGAGCCCTAGTTTAGGAGAAATTGGTTGAATCAGGGCTTTTGTCTTGGCCTGTTGGTGCATTGTTATTCAAAGGAAAACAGCCCGAAAAAACGTGGACAAGAGGGAGCGCACATGACGGGGCGATCGGTGGCTCTTGACTGGCAACGAGGTCAACAAGAGTTATCGCTGAATTGCGCTTAGTTTGTCAACATAAAAAAGAGCCCTAGTTTAGGAGAAATTGGTTGAATCAGGGCTTTTGTCTTGGCCTGTTGGTGCATTGTTAATCAAAGGAAAATAGCCCGAAAAAACGTGCACAAGAGGGAGCGCACATGACGGGGCGATCGGTGGCTCTTGACTGGCAACGAGGTCAACAAGAGTTATTGCTGAATTGCGCTTAGTTTGTCAACATAGAAAAGAGCCCTAGTTTAGGAGAAATTGGTTGAATCAGGGCTTTTGTCTTGGCCTGTTGGTGCATTGTTATTCAAAGGAAAACAGCCCGAAAAAACGTGGACAAGAGGGAGCGCACATGACGGGGCGATCGGTGGCTCTTGACTGGCAACGAGGTCAACAAGAGTTATTGCTGAATTGCGCTTAGTTTGTCAACATAGAAAAGAGCCCTAGTTTAGGAGAAATTGGTTGAATCAGGGCTTTTGTCTTGGCCTGTTGGTGCATTGTTAATCAAAGGAAAATAGCCCGAAAAAACGTGCACAAGAGGGAGCGCACATGACGGGGCGATCGGTGGCTCTTGACTGGCAACGAGGTCAACAAGAGCTATTGCTGGATCGTGCTTAGTTTGTCGACATAGAAAAGAGCCCTATTTTAGGAGAAATTGGTTGAATCACGGCTTTTGTCTTGGCCTGTTGGTGCATTGTTAATCAAAGGAAAACAGCCGGAAAAAACGTGGACAAGAGGGAGCGCACATGACGGGGCGATCGGTGGCTCTTGACTGGCAACGAGGTCAACAAGAGTTATTGCTGAATCGCGCTTAGTTTGTCAACATAAAAAAGAGCCCTAGTTTAGGAGAAATTGGTTGAATCACGGCTTTTGTCTTGGCCTGTTGGTGCATTGTTAATCAAAGGAAAACAGCCCGAAAAAACGTGGACAAGAGGGAGCGCACATGACGGGGCGATCGGTGGCTCTTGACTGGCAACGAGGTCAACAAGAGTTATTCCTGAATCGCGCTTAGTTTGTCAACATAAAAAAGAGCCCTAGTTTAGGAGAAATTGGTTGAATCACGGCTTTTGTCTTGGCCTGTTGGTGCATTGTTAATCAAAGGAAAATAGCCCGAAAAAACGTGCACAAGAGGGAGCGCACATGACGGGGCGATCGGTGGCTCTTGACTGGCAACGAGGTCAACAAGAGCTATTGCTGGATCGTGCTTAGTTTGTCGACATAGAGAAGAGCCCTATTTTAGGAGAAATTGGTTGAATCACGGCTTTTGTCTTGGCCTGTTGGTGCATTGTTAATCAAAGGAAAACAGCCCGAAAAAACGTGGACAAGAGGGAGCGCACATGACGGGGCGATCGGTGGCTCTTGACTGGCAACGAGGTCAACAAGAGTTATTGCTGAATCGCGCTTAGTTTGTCAACATAAAAAAGAGCCCTAGTTTAGGAGAAATTGGTTGAATCAGGGCTTTTGTCTTGGCCTGTTGGTGCATTGTTAATCAAAGGAAAATAGCCCGAAAAAACGTGCACAAGAGGGAGCGCACATGACGGGGCGATCGGTGGCTCTTGACTGGCAACGAGGTCAACAAGAGCTATTGCTGGATCGTGCTTAGTTTGTCGACATAGAAAAGAGCCCTATTTTAGGAGAAATTGGTTGAATCACGGCTTTTGTCTTGGCCTGTTGGTGCATTGTTAATCAAAGGAAAACAGCCCGAAAAAACGTGGACAAGAGGGAGCGCACATGACGGGGCGATCGGTGGCTCTTGACTGGCAACGAGGTCAACAAGAGTTATTGCTGGATCGTGCTTAGTTTGTCGACATAGAAAAGAGCCCTAGTTTAGGAGAAATTGGTTGAATCACGGCTTTTGTCTTGGCCTGTTGGTGCATTGTTAATCAAAGGAAAACAGCCCGAAAAAACGTGCACAAGAGGGAGCGCACATGACGGGGCGATCGGTGGCTCTTGACTGGCAACAAGGTCAACAAGAGTTATTGCTGAATCGCGCTTAGTTTGTCAACATAGAAAAGAGCCCTAGTTTAGGAGAAATTGGTTGAATCAGGGCTTTTGTCTTGGCCTGTTGGTGCATTGTTAATCAAAGGAAAATAGCCCGAAAAAACGTGCACAAGAGGGAGCACACATGACTGGGCGATCGGTGGCTCTTGACTGGCAACGAGGTCAACAAGAGCTATTGCTGGATCGTGCTTAGTTTGTCGACATAGAAAAGAGCCCTATTTTAGGAGAAATTGGTTGAATCACGGCTTTTGTGTTGGCCTGTTGGTGCATTGTTAATCAAAGGAAAACAGCCCGAAAAAACGTGGACAAGAGGGAGCGCACATGACGGGGCGATCGGTGGCTCTTGACTGGCAACGAGGTCAACAAGAGTTATTGCTGGATCGTGCTTAGTTTGTCGACATAGAAAAGAGCCCTAGTTTAGGAGAAATTGGTTGAATCAGGGCTTTTGTCTTGGCCTGTTGGTGCATTGTTAATCAAAGGAAAATAGCCCGAAAAAACGTGGACAAGAGGGAGCGCACATGACGGGGCGATCGGTGGCTCTTGACTGGCAACGAGGTCAACAAGAGTTATTGCTGGATCGTGCTTAGTTTGTCGACATAGAAAAGAGCCCTATTTTAGGAGAAATTGGTTAAATCACGGCTTTTGTCTTGGCCTGTTGGTGCATTGTTAATCAAAGGAAAACAGCCCGAAAAAACGTGGACAAGAGGGAGCACACACGACAGGGCGATCGGTGGCTCTTGACTGGCAACGAGGTCAACAAGAGTTATTGCTGGATCGTGCTTAGTTTGTCGACATAGAAAAGAGCCCTATTTTAGGAGAAATTGGTTAAATCACGGCTTTTGTCTTGGCCTGTTGGTGCATTGTTAATCAAAGGAAAACAGCCCGAAAAAACGTGGACAAGAGGGAGCACACACGACAGGGCGATCGGTGGCTCTTGACTGGCAACGAGGTCAACAAGAGTTATTGCTGGATCGTGCTTAGTTTGTCGACATAGAAAAGAGCCCTAGTTTAGGAGAAATTGGTTAAATCACGGCTTTTGTCTTGGCCTGTTGGTGCATTGTTAATCAAAGGAAAACAGCCCGAAAAAACGTGGACAAGAGGGAGCACACACGACAGGGCGATCGGTGGCTCTTGACTGGCAACGAGGTCAACAAGAGTTATTGCTGGATGGTGCTTAGTTTGTCGACATAGAAAAGAGCCCTATTTTAGGAGAAATTGGTTAAATCACGGCTTTTGTCTTGGCCTGTTGGTGCATTGTTAATCAAAGGAAAACAGCCCGAAAAAACTTGCACAAGAGGGAGCGCACACGACGGGGCGATCGGTGGCTCTTGACTGGCAACGAGGTCAACAAGAGTTATTGCTGGATCGTGCTTAGTTTGTCGACATAGAAAAGAGCCCTAGTTTAGGAGAAATTGGTTAAATCACGGCTTTTGTCTTGGCCTGTTGGTGCATTGTTAATCAAAGGAAAACAGCCCGAAAAAACGTGGACAAGAGGGAGCGCACATGACGGGGCGATCGGTGGCTCTTGACTGGCAACGAGGTCAACAAGAGTTATTGCTGGATCGTGCTTAGTTTGTCGACATAGAAAAGAGCCCTAGTTTAGGAGAAATTGGTTGAATCAGGGCTTTTGTCTTGGCCTGTTGGTGCATTGTTAATCAAAGGAAAATAGCCCGAAAAAACGTGGACAAGAGGGAGCGCACATGACGGGGCGATCGGTGGCTCTTGACTGGCAACGAGGTCAACAAGAGCTATTGCTGGATCGTGCTTAGTTTGTCGACATAGAAAAGAGCCCTAGTTTAGGAGAAATTGGTTGAATCAGGGCTTTTGTCTTGGCCTGTTGGTGCATTGTTAATCAAAGGAAAACAGCCCGAAAAAACGTGGACAAGAGGGAGCGCACATGACGGGGCGATCGGTGGCTCTTGACTGGCAACGAGGTCAACAAGAGCTATTGCTGGATCGTGCTTAGTTTGTCGACATAGAAAAGAGCCCTAGTTTAGGAGAAATTGGTTGAATCAGGGCTTTTGTCTTGGCCTGTTGGTGCATTGTTAATCAAAGGAAAATAGCCCGAAAAAACGTGGACAAGAGGGAGCGCACATGACGGGGCGATCGGTGGCTCTTGACTGGCAACGAGGTCAACAAGAGCTATTGCTGGATCGTGCTTACTTTGTCGACATAGAAAAGAGCCATAGTTTAGGAGAAATTGGTTGAATCAGGGCTTTTGTCTTGGCCTGTTGGTGCATTGTTAATCAAAGGAAAACAGCCCGAAAAAACGTGGACAAGAGGGAGCGCACATGACGGGGCGATCGGTGGCTCTTGACTGGCAACGAGGTCAACAAGAGCTATTGCTGGATCGTGCTTAGTTTGTCGACATAGAAAAGAGCCCTAGTTTAGGAGAAATTGGTTGAATCAGGGCTTTTGTCTTGGCCTGTTGGTGCATTGTTAATCAAAGGAAAACAGCCCGAAAAAACGTGGACAAGAGGGAGCGCACATGACGGGGCGATCGGTGGCTCTTGACTGGCAACGAGGTCAACAAGAGTTATTGCTGGATCGTGCTTAGTTTGTCGACATAGAAAAGAGCCCTAGTTTAGGAGAAATTGGTTGAATCAGGGCTTTTGTCTTGGCCTGTTGGTGCATTGTTAATCAAAGGAAAATAGCCCGAAAAAACGTGGACAAGAGGGAGCGCACATGACGGGGCGATCGGTGGCTCTTGACTGGCAACGAGGTCAACAAGAGCTATTGCTGGATCGTGCTTAGTTTGTCGACATAGAAAAGAGCCCTAGTTTAGGAGAAATTGGTTGAATCAGGGCTTTTGTCTTGGCCTGTTGGTGCATTGTTAATCAAAGGAAAATAGCCCGAAAAAACGTGGACAAGAGGGAGCGCACATGACGGGGCGATCGGTGGCTCTTGACTGGCAACGAGGTCAACAAGAGCTATTGCTGGATCGTGCTTAGTTTGTCGACATAGAAAAGAGCCCTATTTTAGGAGAAATTGGTTAAATCACGGCTTTTGTCTTGGCCTGTTGGTGCATTGTTAATCAAAGGAAAATAGCCCGAAAAAACGTGGACAAGAGGGAGCGCACATGACGGGGCGATCGGTGGCTCTTGACTGGCAACGAGGTCAACAAGAGCTATTGCTGGATCGTGCTTAGTTTGTCGACATAGAAAAGAGCCCTATTTTAGGAGAAATTGGTTAAATCACGGCTTTTGTCTTGGCCTGTTGGTGCATTGTTAATCAAAGGAAAATAGCCCGAAAAAACGTGGACAAGAGGGAGCGCACATGACGGGGCGATCGGTGGCTCTTGACTGGCAACGAGGTCAACAAGAGCTATTGCTGGATCGTGCTTTGTTTGTCGACATAGAAAAGAGCCCTAGTTTATTAGAAATTGGTTGAATCAGGGCTTTTGTCTTGGCCTGTTGGTGCATTGTTAATCAAAGGAAAATAGCCCGAAAAAACGTGGACAAGAGGGAGCACACATGACGGGGCGATCGGTGGCTCTTGACTGGCAACGAGGTCAACAAGAGCTATTGCTGGATCGTGCTTAGTTTGTCGACATAGAAAAGAGCCCTAGTTTAGGAGAAATTGGTTGAATCAGGGCTTTTGTCTTGGCCTGTTGGTGCATTGTTAATCAAAGGAAAATAGCCCGAAAAAACGTGCACAAGAGGGAGCGCACATGACGGGGCGATCGGTTGCTCTTGACTGGCAACGAGGTCAACAAGAGCTATTGCTGGATCGTGCTTAGTTTGTCGACATAGAAAAGAGCCCTATTTTAGGAGAAATTGGTTGAATCAGGGCTTTTGTCTTGGCCTGTTGGTGACTTGTTAATCAAAGGAAAATAGCCCGAAAAAACGTGCACAAGAGGGAGCGCACATGACGGGGCGATCGGTGGCTCTTGACTGGCAACGAGGTCAACAAGAGCTATTGCTGGATCGTGCTTAGTTTGTCGACATAGAAAAGAGCCCTATTTTAGGAGAAATTGGTTGAATCACGGCTTTTGTCTTGGCCTGTTGGTGACTTGTTAATCAAAGGAAAATAGCCCGAAAAAACGTGGACAAGAGGGAGCACACATGACGGGGCGATCGGTGGCTCTTGACTGGCAACGAGGTTAACAAGAGCTATTGCTGGATCGTGCTTAGTTTGTCGACATAGAAAAGAGCCCTAGTTTATTAGAAATTGGTTGAATCAGGGCTTTTGTCTTGGCCTGTTGGTGCATTGTTAATCAAAGGAAAATAGCCCGAAAAAACGTGGACAAGAGGGAGCACACATGACGGGGCGATCGGTGGCTCTTGACTGGCAACGAGGTCAACAAGAGCTATTGCTGGATCGTGCTTGGTTTGTCGACATAGAAAAGAGCCCTATTTTAGGAGAAATTGGTTGAATCAGGGCTTTTGTCTTGGCCTGTTGGTGACTTGTTAATCAAAGGAAAATAGCCCGAAAAAACGTGCACAAGAGGGAGCGCACATGACGGGGCGATCGGTGGCTCTTGACTGGCAACGAGGTCAACAAGAGCTATTGCTGGATCGTGCTTAGTTTGTCGACATAGAAAAGAGCCCTATTTTAGGAGAAATTGGTTGAATCACGGCTTTTGTCTTGGCCTGTTGGTGACTTGTTAATCAAAGGAAAATAGCCCGAAAAAACGTGCACAAGAGGGAGCGCACATGACGGGGCGATCGGTGGCTCTTGACTGGCAACGAGGTCAACAAGAGCTATTGCTGGATCGTGCTTAGTTTGTCGACATAGAAAAGAGCCCTAGTTTAGGAGAAATTGGTTGAATCAGGGCTTTTGTCTTGGCCTGTTGGTGCATTGTTAATCAAAGGAAAATAGCCCGAAAAAACGTGGACAAGAGGGAGCGCACATGACGGGGCGATCGGTGGCTCTTGACTGGCAACGAGGTCAACAAGAGCTATTGCTGGATCGTGCTTACTTTGTCGACATAGAAAAGAGCCCTAGTTTAGGAGAAATTGGTTGAATCAGGGCTTTTGTCTTGGCCTGTTGGTGCATTGTTAATCAAAGGAAAACAGCCCGAAAAAACGTGGACAAGAGGGAGCGCACATGACGGGGCGATCGGTGGCTCTTGACTGGCAACGAGGTCAACAAGAGCTATTGCTGGATCGTGCTTAGTTTGTCGACATAGAAAAGAGCCCTAGTTTAGGAGAAATTGGTTGAATCAGGGCTTTTGTCTTGGCCTGTTGGTGCATTGTTAATCAAAGGAAAATAGCCCGAAAAAACGTGGACAAGAGGGAGCGCACATGACGGGGCGATCGGTGGCTCTTGACTGGCAACGAGGTCAACAAGAGCTATTGCTGGATCGTGCTTAGTTTGTCGACATAGAAAAGAGCCCTAGTTTAGGAGAAATTGGTTGAATCAGGGCTTTTGTCTTGGCCTGTTGGTGCATTGTTAATCAAAGGAAAATAGCCCGAAAAAACGTGGACAAGAGGGAGCGCACATGACGGGGCGATCGGTGGCTCTTGACTGGCAACGAGGTCAACAAGAGCTATTGCTGGATCGTGCTTAGTTTGTCGACATAGAAAAGAGCCCTAGTTTAGGAGAAATTGGTTGAATCAGGGCTTTTGTCTTGGCCTGTTGGTGCATTGTTAATCAAAGGAAAACAGCCCGAAAAAACGTGGACAAGAGGGAGCGCACATGACGGGGCGATCGGTGGCTCTTGACTGGCAACGAGGTCAACAAGAGTTATTGCTGGATCGTGCTTAGTTTGTCGACATAGAAAAGAGCCCTAGTTTAGGAGAAATTGGTTGAATCAGGGCTTTTGTCTTGGCCTGTTGGTGCATTGTTAATCAAAGGAAAATAGCCCGAAAAAACGTGGACAAGAGGGAGCGCACATGACGGGGCGATCGGTGGCTCTTGACTGGCAACGAGGTCAACAAGAGCTATTGCTGGATCGTGCTTAGTTTGTCGACATAGAAAAGAGCCCTAGTTTAGGAGAAATTGGTAGAATCAGGGCTTTTGTCTTGGCCTGTTGGTGCATTGTTAATCAAAGGAAAATAGCCCGAAAAAACGTGGACAAGAGGGAGCGCACATGACGGGGCGATCGGTGGCTCTTGACTGGCAACGAGGTCAACAAGAGCTATTGCTGGATCGTGCTTAGTTTGTCGACATAGAAAAGAGCCCTATTTTAGGAGAAATTGGTTAAATCACGGCTTTTGTCTTGGCCTGTTGGTGCATTGTTAATCAAAGGAAAATAGCCCGAAAAAACGTGGACAAGAGGGAGCGCACATGACGGGGCGATCGGTGGCTCTTGACTGGCAACGAGGTCAACAAGAGCTATTGCTGGATCGTGCTTTGTTTGTCGACATAGAAAAGAGCCCTAGTTTATTAGAAATTGGTTGAATCAGGGCTTTTGTCTTGGCCTGTTGGTGCATTGTTAATCAAAGGAAAATAGCCCGAAAAAACGTGGACAAGAGGGAGCACACATGACGGGGCGATCGGTGGCTCTTGACTGGCAACGAGGTCAACAAGAGCTATTGCTGGATCGTGCTTAGTTTGTCGACATAGAAAAGAGCCCTAGTTTAGGAGAAATTGGTTGAATCAGGGCTTTTGTCTTGGCCTGTTGGTGCATTGTTAATCAAAGGAAAATAGCCCGAAAAAACGTGCACAAGAGGGAGCGCACATGACGGGGCGATCGGTTGCTCTTGACTGGCAACGAGGTCAACAAGAGCTATTGCTGGATCGTGCTTAGTTTGTCGACATAGAAAAGAGCCCTATTTTAGGAGAAATTGGTTGAATCAGGGCTTTTGTCTTGGCCTGTTGGTGACTTGTTAATCAAAGGAAAATAGCCCGAAAAAACGTGCACAAGAGGGAGCGCACATGACGGGGCGATCGGTGGCTCTTGACTGGCAACGAGGTCAACAAGAGCTATTGCTGGATCGTGCTTAGTTTGTCGACATAGAAAAGAGCCCTATTTTAGGAGAAATTGGTTGAATCACGGCTTTTGACTTGGCCTGTTGGTGACTTGTTAATCAAAGGAAAATAGCCCGAAAAAACGTGGACAAGAGGGAGCACACATGACGGGGCGATCGGTGGCTCTTGACTGGCAACGAGGTTAACAAGAGCTATTGCTGGATCGTGCTTAGTTTGTCGACATAGAAAAGAGCCCTAGTTTATTAGAAATTGGTTGAATCAGGGCTTTTGTCTTGGCCTGTTGGTGCATTGTTAATCAAAGGAAAATAGCCCGAAAAAACGTGGACAAGAGGGAGCACACATGACGGGGCGATCGGTGGCTCTTGACTGGCAACGAGGTCAACAAGAGCTATTGCTGGATCGTGCTTAGTTTGTCGACATAGAAAAGAGCCCTATTTTAGGAGAAATTGGTTGAATCAGGGCTTTTGTCTTGGCCTGTTGGTGACTTGTTAATCAAAGGAAAATAGCCCGAAAAAACGTGCACAAGAGGGAGCGCACATGACGGGGCGATCGGTGGCTCTTGACTGGCAACGAGGTCAACAAGAGCTATTGCTGGATCGTGCTTAGTTTGTCGACATAGAAAAGAGCCCTATTTTAGGAGAAATTGGTTGAATCAGGGCTTTTGTCTTGGCCTGTTGGTGACTTGTTAATCAAAGGAAAATAGCCCGAAAAAACGTGCACAAGAGGGAGCGCACATGACGGGGCGATCGGTGGCTCTTGACTGGCAACGAGGTCAACAAGAGCTATTGCTGGATCGTGCTTAGTTTGTCGACATAGAAAAGAGCCCTAGTTTAGGAGAAATTGGTTGAATCAGGGCTTTTGTCTTGGCCTGTTGGTGCATTGTTAATCAAAGGAAAATAGCCCGAAAAAACGTGCACAAGAGGGAGCGCACATGACGGGGCGATCGGTTGCTCTTGACTGGCAACGAGGTCAACAAGAGCTATTGCTGGATCGTGCTTAGTTTGTCGACATAGAAAAGAGCCCTATTTTAGGAGAAATTGGTTGAATCAGGGCTTTTGTCTTGGCCTGTTGGTGACTTGTTAATCAAAGGAAAATAGCCCGAAAAAACGTGCACAAGAGGGAGCACACATGACGGGGCGATCGGTGGCTCTTGACTGGCAACGAGGTCAACAAGAGCTATTGCTGGATCGTGCTTAGTTTGTCGACATAGAAAAGAGCCCTAGTTTAGGAGAAATTGGTTGAATCAGGGCTTTTGTCTTGGCCTGTTGGTGCATTGTTAATCAAAGGAAAATAGCCCGAAAAAACGTGCACAAGAGGGAGCGCACATGACGGGGCGATCGGTGGCTCTTGACTGGCAACGAGGTCAACAAGAGCTATTGCTGGATCGTGCTTTGTTTGTCGACATAGAAAAGAGCCCTAGTTTATTAGAAATTGGTTGAATCAGGGCTTTTGTCTTGGCCTGTTGGTGCATTGTTAATCAAAGGAAAATAGCCCGAAAAAACGTGGACAAGAGGGAGCACACATGACGGGGCGATCGGTGGCTCTTGACTGGCAACGAGGTCAACAAGAGTTATTGCTGAATCGTGCTTAGTTTGTCGACATAGAAAAGAGCCCTAGTTTAGGAGAAATTGGTTGAATCAGGGCTTTTGTCTTGGCCTGTTGGTGCATTGTTAATCAAAGGAAAATAGCCCGAAAAAACGTGCACAAGAGGGAGCGCACATGACGGGGCGATCGGTGGCTCTTGACTGGCAACGAGGTCAACAAGAGCTATTGCTGGATCGTGCTTAGTTTGTCGACATAGAAAAGAGCCCTATTTTAGGAGAAATTGGTTGAATCACGGCTTTTGTCTTGGCCTGTTGGTGACTTGTTAATCAAAGGAAAATAGCCCGAAAAAACGTGCACAAGAGGGAGCGCACATGACGGGGCGATCGGTGGCTCTTGACTGGCAACGAGGTCAACAAGAGCTATTGCTGGATCGTGCTTAGTTTGTCGACATAGAAAAGAGCCCTATTTTAGGAGAAATTGGTTGAATCACGGCTTTTGTCTTGGCCTGTTGGTGCATTGTTAATCAAAGGAAAACAGCCCGAAAAAACGTGGACAAGAGGGAGCGCACATGACGGGGCGATCGGTGGCTCTTGACTGGCAACGAGGTCAACAAGAGTTATTGCTGGATCGTGCTTAGTTTGTCGACATAGAAAAGAGCCCTAGTTTAGGAGAAATTGGTTGAATCAGGGCTTTTGTCTTGGCCTGTTGGTGCATTGTTAATCAAAGGAAAATAGCCCGAAAAAACGTGGACAAGAGGGAGCGCACATGACGGGGCGATCGGTGGCTCTTGACTGGCAACGAGGTCAACAAGAGCTATTGCTGGATCGTGCTTAGTTTGTCGACATAGAAAAGAGCCCTAGTTTAGGAGAAATTGGTTGAATCAGGGCTTTTGTCTTGGCCTGTTGGTGCATTGTTAATCAAAGGAAAACAGCCCGAAAAAACGTGGACAAGAGGGAGCGCACATGACGGGGCGATCGGTGGCTCTTGACTGGCAACGAGGTCAACAAGAGTTATTGCTGGATCGTGCTTAGTTTGTCGACATAGAAAAGAGCCCTAGTTTAGGAGAAATTGGTTGAATTAGGGCTTTTGTCTTGGCCTGTTGGTGCATTGTTAATCAAAGGAAAACAGCCCGAAAAAACGTGGACAAGAGGGAGCACACACGACAGGGCGATCGGTGGCTCTTGACTGGCAACGAGGTCAACAAGAGTTATTGCTGGATCGTGCTTAGTTTGTCGACATAGAAAAGAGCCCTATTTTAGGAGAAATTGGTTAAATCACGGCTTTTGTCTTGGCCTGTTGGTGCATTGTTAATCAAAGGAAAACAGCCCGAAAAAACGTGGACAAGAGGGAGCGCACATGACGGGGCGATCGGTGGCTCTTGACTGGCAACGAGGTCAACAAGAGTTATTGCTGGATCGTGCTTAGTTTGTCGACATAGAAAAGAGCCCTAGTTTAGGAGAAATTGGTTGAATCAGGGCTTTTGTCTTGGCCTGTTGGTGCATTGTTAATCAAAGGAAAATAGCCCGAAAAAACGTGGACAAGAGGGAGCGCACATGACGGGGCGATCGGTGGCTCTTGACTGGCAACGAGGTCAACAAGAGCTATTGCTGGATCGTGCTTAGTTTGTCGACATAGAAAAGAGCCCTAGTTTAGGAGAAATTGGTTGAATCAGGGCTTTTGTCTTGGCCTGTTGGTGCATTGTTAATCAAAGGAAAACAGCCCGAAAAAACGTGGACAAGAGGGAGCGCACATGACGGGGCGATCGGTGGCTCTTGACTGGCAACGAGGTCAACAAGAGCTATTGCTGGATCGTGCTTAGTTTGTCGACATAGAAAAGAGCCCTAGTTTAGGAGAAATTGGTTGAATCAGGGCTTTTGTCTTGGCCTGTTGGTGCATTGTTAATCAAAGGAAAACAGCCCGAAAAAACGTGGACAAGAGGGAGCGCACATGACGGGGCGATCGGTGGCTCTTGACTGGCAACGAGGTCAACAAGAGTTATTGCTGGATCGTGCTTAGTTTGTCGACATAGAAAAGAGCCCTAGTTTAGGAGAAATTGGTTGAATCAGGGCTTTTGTCTTGGCCTGTTGGTGCATTGTTAATCAAAGGAAAATAGCCCGAAAAAACGTGGACAAGAGGGAGCGCACATGACGGGGCGATCGGTGGCTCTTGACTGGCAACGAGGTCAACAAGAGCTATTGCTGGATCGTGCTTAGTTTGTCGACATAGAAAAGAGCCCTAGTTTAGGAGAAATTGGTTGAATCAGGGCTTTTGTCTTGGCCTGTTGGTGCATTGTTAATCAAAGGAAAATAGCCCGAAAAAACGTGGACAAGAGGGAGCGCACATGACGGGGCGATCGGTGGCTCTTGACTGGCAACGAGGTCAACAAGAGCTATTGCTGGATCGTGCTTAGTTTGTCGACATAGAAAAGAGCCCTATTTTAGGAGAAATTGGTTAAATCACGGCTTTTGTCTTGGCCTGTTGGTGCATTGTTAATCAAAGGAAAATAGCCCGAAAAAACGTGGACAAGAGGGAGCGCACATGACGGGGCGATCGGTGGCTCTTGACTGGCAACGAGGTCAACAAGAGCTATTGCTGGATCGTGCTTTGTTTGTCGACATAGAAAAGAGCCCTAGTTTATTAGAAATTGGTTGAATCAGGGCTTTTGTCTTGGCCTGTTGGTGCATTGTTAATCAAAGGAAAATAGCCCGAAAAAACGTGGACAAGAGGGAGCACACATGACGGGGCGATCGGTGGCTCTTGACTGGCAACGAGGTCAACAAGAGCTATTGCTGGATCGTGCTTAGTTTGTCGACATAGAAAAGAGCCCTATTTTAGGAGAAATTGGTTGAATCAGGGCTTTTGTCTTGGCCTGTTGGTGACTTGTTAATCAAAGGAAAATAGCCCGAAAAAACGTGCACAAGAGGGAGCGCACATGACGGGGCGATCGGTGGCTCTTGACTGGCAACGAGGTCAACAAGAGCTATTGCTGGATCGTGCTTAGTTTGTCGACATAGAAAAGAGCCCTATTTTAGGAGAAATTGGTTGAATCACGGCTTTTGTCTTGGCCTGTTGGTGCATTGTTAATCAAAGGAAAACAGCCCGAAAAAACGTGGACAAGAGGGAGCGCACATGACGGGGCGATCGGTGGCTCTTGACTGGCAACGAGGTCAACAAGAGTTATTGCTGGATCGTGCTTAGTTTGTCGACATAGAAAAGAGCCCTAGTTTAGGAGAAATTGGTTGAATCAGGGCTTTTGTCTTGGCCTGTTGGTGCATTGTTAATCAAAGGAAAATAGCCCGAAAAAACGTGGACAAGAGGGAGCGCACATGACGGGGCGATCGGTGGCTCTTGACTGGCAACGAGGTCAACAAGAGCTATTGCTGGATCGTGCTTAGTTTGTCGACATAGAAAAGAGCCCTAGTTTAGGAGAAATTGGTTGAATCAGGGCTTTTGTCTTGGCCTGTTGGTGCATTGTTAATCAAAGGAAAACAGCCCGAAAAAACGTGGACAAGAGGGAGCACACATGACGGGGCGATCGGTGGCTCTTGACTGGCAACGAGGTCAACAAGAGTTATTGCTGGATCGTGCTTAGTTTGTCGACATAGAAAAGAGCCCTAGTTTAGGAGAAATTGGTTGAATCAGGGCTTTTGTCTTGGCCTGTTGGTGCATTGTTAATCAAAGGAAAACAGCCCGAAAAAACGTGGACAAGAGGGAGCACACACGACAGGGCGATCGGTGGCTCTTGACTGGCAACGAGGTCAACAAGAGTTATTGCTGGATCGTGCTTAGTTTGTCGACATAGAAAAGAGCCCTATTTTAGGAGAAATTGGTTAAATCACGGCTTTTGTCTTGGCCTGTTGGTGGATTGTTAATCAAAGGAAAACAGCCCGAAAAAACGTGGACAAGAGGGAGCGCACATGACGGGGCGATCGGTGGCTCTTGACTGGCAACGAGGTCAACAAGAGTTATTGCTGGATCGTGCTTAGTTTGTCGACATAGAAAAGAGCCCTAGTTTAGGAGAAATTGGTTGAATCAGGGCTTTTGTCTTGGCCTGTTGGTGCATTGTTAATCAAAGGAAAATAGCCCGAAAAAACGTGGACAAGAGGGAGCGCACATGACGGGGCGATCGGTGGCTCTTGACTGGCAACGAGGTCAACAAGAGCTATTGCTGGATCGTGCTTAGTTTGTCGACATAGAAAAGAGCCCTAGTTTAGGAGAAATTGGTTGAATCAGGGCTTTTGTCTTGGCCTGTTGGTGCATTGTTAATCAAAGGAAAACAGCCCGAAAAAACGTGGACAAGAGGGAGCGCACATGACGGGGCGATCGGTGACTCTTGACTGGCAACGAGGTCAACAAGAGCTATTGCTGGATCGTGCTTAGTTTGTCGACATAGAAAAGAGCCCTAGTTTAGGAGAAATTGGTTGAATCAGGGCTTTTGTCTTGGCCTGTTGGTGCATTGTTAATCAAAGGAAAACAGCCCGAAAAAACGTGGACAAGAGGGAGCGCACATGACGGGGCGATCGGTGGCTCTTGACTGGCAACGAGGTCAACAAGAGTTATTGCTGGATCGTGCTTAGTTTGTCGACATAGAAAAGAGCCCTAGTTTAGGAGAAATTGGTTGAATCAGGGCTTTTGTCTTGGCCTGTTGGTGCATTGTTAATCAAAGGAAAATAGCCCGAAAAAACGTGGACAAGAGGGAGCGCACATGACGGGGCGATCGGTGGCTCTTGACTGGCAACGAGGTCAACAAGAGCTATTGCTGGATCGTGCTTAGTTTGTCGACATAGAAAAGAGCCCTATTTTAGGAGAAATTGGTTAAATCACGGCTTTTGTCTTGGCCTGTTGGTGCATTGTTAATCAAAGGAAAATAGCCCGAAAAAACGTGGACAAGAGGGAGCGCACATGACGGGGCGATCGGTGGCTCTTGACTGGCAACGAGGTCAACAAGAGCTATTGCTGGATCGTGCTTTGTTTGTCGACATAGAAAAGAGCCCTAGTTTATTAGAAATTGGTTGAATCAGGGCTTTTGTCTTGGCCTGTTGGTGCATTGTTAATCAAAGGAAAATAGCCCGAAAAAACGTGGACAAGAGGGAGCACACATGACGGGGCGATCGGTGGCTCTTGACTGGCAACGAGGTCAACAAGAGCTATTGCTGGATCGTGCTTAGTTTGTCGACATAGAAAAGAGCCCTATTTTAGGAGAAATTGGTTGAATCAGGGCTTTTGTCTTGGCCTGTTGGTGACTTGTTAATCAAAGGAAAATAGCCCGAAAAAACGTGCACAAGAGGGAGCGCACATGACGGGGCGATCGGTGGCTCTTGACTGGCAACGAGGTCAACAAGAGCTATTGCTGGATCGTGCTTAGTTTGTCGACATAGAAAAGAGCCCTATTTTAGGAGAAATTGGTTGAATCACGGCTTTTGTCTTGGCCTGTTGGTGCATTGTTAATCAAAGGAAAACAGCCCGAAAAAACGTGGACAAGAGGGAGCGCACATGACGGGGCGATCGGTGGCTCTTGACTGGCAACGAGGTCAACAAGAGTTATTGCTGGATCGTGCTTAGTTTGTCGACATAGAAAAGAGCCCTAGTTTAGGAGAAATTGGTTGAATCAGGGCTTTTGTCTTGGCCTGTTGGTGCATTGTTAATCAAAGGAAAATAGCCCGAAAAAACGTGGACAAGAGGGAGCGCACATGACGGGGCGATCGGTGGCTCTTGACTGGCAACGAGGTCAACAAGAGCTATTGCTGGATCGTGCTTAGTTTGTCGACATAGAAAAGAGCCCTAGTTTAGGAGAAATTGGTTGAATCAGGGCTTTTGTCTTGGCCTGTTGGTGCATTGTTAATCAAAGGAAAACAGCCCGAAAAAACGTGGACAAGAGGGAGCGCACATGACGGGGCGATCGGTGGCTCTTGACTGGCAACGAGGTCAACAAGAGTTATTGCTGGATCGTGCTTAGTTTGTCGACATAGAAAAGAGCCCTAGTTTAGGAGAAATTGGTTGAATCAGGGCTTTTGTCTTGGCCTGTTGGTGCATTGTTAATCAAAGGAAAACAGCCCGAAAAAACGTGGACAAGAGGGAGCACACACGACAGGGCGATCGGTGGCTCTTGACTGGCAACGAGGTCAACAAGAGTTATTGCTGGATCGTGCTTAGTTTGTCGACATAGAAAAGAGCCCTATTTTAGGAGAAATTGGTTAAATCACGGCTTTTGTCTTGGCCTGTTGGTGCATTGTTAATCAAAGGAAAACAGCCCGAAAAAACGTGGACAAGAGGGAGCGCACATGACGGGGCGATCGGTGGCTCTTGACTGGCAACGAGGTCAACAAGAGTTATTGCTGGATCGTGCTTAGTTTGTCGACATAGAAAAGAGCCCTAGTTTAGGAGAAATTGGTTGAATCAGGGCTTTTGTCTTGGCCTGTTGGTGCATTGTTAATCAAAGGAAAATAGCCCGAAAAAACGTGGACAAGAGGGAGCGCACATGACGGGGCGATCGGTGGCTCTTGACTGGCAACGAGGTCAACAAGAGCTATTGCTGGATCGTGCTTAGTTTGTCGACATAGAAAAGAGCCCTAGTTTAGGAGAAATTGGTTGAATCAGGGCTTTTGTCTTGGCCTGTTGGTGCATTGTTAATCAAAGGAAAACAGCCCGAAAAAACGTGGACAAGAGGGAGCGCACATGACGGGGCGATCGGTGACTCTTGACTGGCAACGAGGTCAACAAGAGCTATTGCTGGATCGTGCTTAGTTTGTCGACATAGAAAAGAGCCCTAGTTTAGGAGAAATTGGTTGAATCAGGGCTTTTGTCTTGGCCTGTTGGTGCATTGTTAATCAAAGGAAAACAGCCCGAAAAAACGTGGACAAGAGGGAGCGCACATGACGGGGCGATCGGTGGCTCTTGACTGGCAACGAGGTCAACAAGAGTTATTGCTGGATCGTGCTTAGTTTGTCGACATAGAAAAGAGCCCTAGTTTAGGAGAAATTGGTTGAATCAGGGCTTTTGTCTTGGCCTGTTGGTGCATTGTTAATCAAAGGAAAATAGCCCGAAAAAACGTGGACAAGAGGGAGCGCACATGACGGGGCGATCGGTGGCTCTTGACTGGCAACGAGGTCAACAAGAGCTATTGCTGGATCGTGCTTAGTTTGTCGACATAGAAAAGAGCCCTAGTTTAGGAGAAATTGGTTGAATCAGGGCTTTTGTCTTGGCCTGTTGGTGCATTGTTAATCAAAGGAAAATAGCCCGAAAAAACGTGGACAAGAGGGAGCGCACATGACGGGGCGATCGGTGGCTCTTGACTGGCAACGAGGTCAACAAGAGCTATTGCTGGATCGTGCTTAGTTTGTCGACATAGAAAAGAGCCCTATTTTAGGAGAAATTGGTTAAATCACGGCTTTTGTCTTGGCCTGTTGGTGCATTGTTAATCAAAGGAAAATAGCCCGAAAAAACGTGGACAAGAGGGAGCGCACATGACGGGGCGATCGGTGGCTCTTGACTGGCAACGAGGTCAACAAGAGCTATTGCTGGATCGTGCTTTGTTTGTCGACATAGAAAAGAGCCCTAGTTTATTAGAAATTGGTTGAATCAGGGCTTTTGTCTTGGCCTGTTGGTGCATTGTTAATCAAAGGAAAATAGCCCGAAAAAACGTGGACAAGAGGGAGCACACATGACGGGGCGATCGGTGGCTCTTGACTGGCAACGAGGTCAACAAGAGTTATTGCTGAATCGTGCTTAGTTTGTCGACATAGAAAAGAGCCCTAGTTTAGGAGAAATTGGTTGAATCAGGGCTTTTGTCTTGGCCTGTTGGTGCATTGTTAATCAAAGGAAAATAGCCCGAAAAAACGTGCACAAGAGGGAGCGCACATGACGGGGCGATCGGTGGCTCTTGACTGGCAACGAGGTCAACAAGAGCTATTGCTGGATCGTGCTTAGTTTGTCGACATAGAAAAGAGCCCTATTTTAGGAGAAATTGGTTGAATCAGGGCTTTTGTCTTGGCCTGTTGGTGACTTGTTAATCAAAGGAAAATAGCCCGAAAAAACGTGCACAAGAGGGAGCGCACATGACGGGGCGATCGGTGGCTCTTGACTGGCAACGAGGTCAACAAGAGCTATTGCTGGATCGTGCTTAGTTTGTCGACATAGAAAAGAGCCCTATTTTAGGAGAAATTGGTTGAATCAGGGCTTTTGTCTTGGCCTGTTGGTGCATTGTTAATCAAAGGAAAACAGCCCGAAAAAACGTGGACAAGAGGGAGCGCACATGACGGGGCGATCGGTGGCTCTTGACTGGCAACGAGGTCAACAAGAGTTATTGCTGGATCGTGCTTAGTTTGTCGACATAGAAAAGAGCCCTAGTTTAGGAGAAATTGGTTGAATCAGGGCTTTTGTCTTGGCCTGTTGGTGCATTGTTAATCAAAGGAAAATAGCCCGAAAAAACGTGCACAAGAGGGAGCGCACATGACGGGGCGATCGGTGGCTCTTGACTGGCAACGAGGTCAACAAGAGCTATTGCTGGATCGTGCTTAGTTTGTCGACATAGAAAAGAGCCCTATTTTAGGAGAAATTGGTTAAATCACGGCTTTTGTCTTGGCCTGTTGGTGCATTGTTAATCAAAGGAAAACAGCCTGAAAAAACGTGGACAAGAGGGAGCGCACATGACGGGGCGATCGGTGGCTCTTGACTGGCAACGAGGTCAACAAGAGTTATTGCTGGATCGTGCTTAGTTTGTCGACATAGAAAAGAGCCCTAGTTTAGGAGAAATTGGTTGAATCAGGGCTTTTGTCTTGGCCTGTTGGTGCATTGTTAATCAAAGGAAAATAGCCCGAAAAAACGTGCACAAGAGGGAGCGCACATGACGGGGCGATCGGTGGCTCTTGACTGGCAACGAGGTCAACAAGAGCTATTGCTGGATCGTGCTTAGTTTGTCGACATAGAAAAGAGCCCTATTTTAGGAGAAATTGGTTGAATCACGGCTTTTGTCTTGGCCTGTTGGTGCATTGTTAATCAAAGGAAAACAGCCCGAAAAAACGTGGACAAGAGGGAGCGCACATGACGGGGCGATCGGTGGCTCTTGACTGGCAACGAGGTCAACAAGAGTTATTGCTGAATCGCGCTTAGTTTGTCAACATAAAAAAGAGCCCTAGTTTAGGAGAAATTGGTTGAATCAGGGCTTTTGTCTTGGCCTGTTGGTGCATTGTTAATCAAAGGAAAATAGGCCGAAAAAACGTGCACAAGAGGGAGCGCACATGACGGGGCGATCGGTGGCTCTTGACTGGCAACGAGGTCAACAAGAGCTATTGCTGGATCGTGCTTAGTTTGTCGACATAGAAAAGAGCCCTATTTTAGGAGAAATTGGTTGAATCACGGCTTTTGTCTTGGCCTGTTGGTGCATTGTTAATCAAAGGAAAACAGCCCGAAAAAACGTGGACAAGAGGGAGCGCACATGACGGGGCGATCGGTGGCTCTTGACTGGCAACGAGGTCAACAAGAGTTATTGCTGGATCGTGCTTAGTTTGTCGACATAGAAAAGAGCCCTAGTTTAGGAGAAATTGGTTGAATCACGGCTTTTGTCTTGGCCTGTTGGTGCATTGTTAATCAAAGGAAAAAGGAAAACAGCCCGAAAAAACGTGCACAAGAGGGAGCGCACATGACGGGGCGATCGGTGGCTCTTGACTGGCAACAAGGTCAACAAGAGTTATTGCTGGATCGTGCTTAGTTTGTCGACATAGAAAAGAGCCCTATTTTAGAAGAAATTGGTTGAATCACGGCTTTTGTCTTGGCCTGTTGGTGCATTGTTAATCAAAGGAAAACAGCCCGAAAAAACGTGCACAAGAGGGAGCGCACATGACGGGGCGATCGGTGGCTCTTGACTGGCAACGAGGTCAACAAGAGTTATTGCTGGATCGTGCTTAGTTTGTCGACATAGAAAAGAGCCCTATTTTAGGAGAAATTGGTTGAATCACGGCTTTTGTCTTGGCCTGTTGGTGCATTGTTAATCAAAGGAAAACAGCCCGAAAAAACGTGCACAAGAGGGAGCGCACATGACGGGGCGATCGGTGGCTCTTGACTGGCAACGAGGTCAACAAGAGTTATTGCTGGATCGTGCTTAGTTTGTCGACATAGAAAAGAGCCCTATTTTAGGAGAAATTGGTTAAATCACGGCTTTTGTCTTGGCCTGTTGGTGCATTGTTAATCAAAGGAAAACAGCCCGAAAAAACGTGGACAAGAGGGAGCGCACATGACGGGGCGATCGGTGGCTCTTGACTGGCAACGAGGTCAACAAGAGTTATTGCTGGATCGTGCTTAGTTTGTCGACATAGAAAAGAGCCCTAGTTTAGGAGAAATTGGTTGAATCAGGGCTTTTGTCTTGGCCTGTTGGTGCATTGTTAATCAAAGGAAAATAGCCCGAAAAAACGTGCACAAGAGGGAGCGCACATGACGGGGCGATCGGTGGCTCTTGACTGGCAACGAGGTCAACAAGAGCTATTGCTGGATCGTGCTTAGTTTGTCGACATAGAAAAGAGCCCTATTTTAGGAGAAATTGGTTGAATCACGGCTTTTGTCTTGGCCTGTTGGTGCATTGTTAATCAAAGGAAAACAGCCCGAAAAAACGTGGACAAGAGGGAGCGCACATGACGGGGCGATCGGTGGCTCTTGACTGGCAACGAGGTCAACAAGAGCTATTGCTGGATCGTGCTTAGTTTGTCGACATAGAAAAGAGCCCTATTTTAGGAGAAATTGGTTGAATCACGGCTTTTGTCTTGGCCTGTTGGTGCATTGTTAATCAAAGGAAAACAGCCCGAAAAAACGTGGACAAGAGGGAGCGCACATGACGGGGCGATCGGTGGCTCTTGACTGGCAACGAGGTCAACAAGAGTTATTGCTGGATCGTGCTTAGTTTGTCGACATAGAAAAGAGCCCTAGTTTAGGAGAAATTGGTTGAATCACGGCTTTTGTCTTGGCCTGTTGGTGCATTGTTAATCAAAGGAAAACAGCCCGAAAAAACGTGCACAAGAGGGAGCGCACATGACGGGGCGATCGGTGGCTCTTGACTGGCAACAAGGTCAACAAGAGTTATTGCTGAATCGCGCTTAGTTTGTCAACATAGAAAAGAGCCCTAGTTTAGGAGAAATTGGTTGAATCAGGGCTTTTGTCTTGGCCTGTTGGTGCATTGTTAATCAAAGGAAAATAGCCCGAAAAAACGTGCACAAGAGGGAGCGCACATGACGGGGCGATCGGTGGCTCTTGACTGGCAACGAGGTCAACAAGAGCTATTGCTGGATCGTGCTTAGTTTGTCGACATAGAAAAGAGCCCTATTTTAGAAGAAATTGGTTGAATCACGGCTTTTGTCTTGGCCTGTTGGTGCATTGTTAATCAAAGGAAAACAGCCCGAAAAAACGTGCACAAGAGGGAGCGCACATGACGGGGCGATCGGTGGCTCTTGACTGGCAACGAGGTCAACAAGAGTTATTGCTGGATCGTGCTTAGTTTGTCGACATAGAAAAGAGCCCTATTTTAGGAGAAATTGGTTGAATCACGGCTTTTGTCTTGGCCTGTTGGTGCATTGCTAATCAAAGGAAAACAGCCCGAAAAAACGTGCACAAGAGGGAGCGCACATGACGGGGCGATCGGTGGCTCTTGACTGGCAACGAGGTCAACAAGAGTTATTGCTGAATCGCGCTTAGTTTGTCAACATAAAAAAGAGCCCTAGTTTAGGAGAAATTGGTTGAATCAGGGCTTTTGTCTTGGCCTGTTGGTGCATTGTTAATCAAAGGAAAATAGCCCGAAAAAACGTGCACAAGAGGGAGCGCACATGACGGGGCGATCGGTGGCTCTTGACTGGCAACGAGGTCAACAAGAGCTATTGCTGGATCGTGCTTAGTTTGTCGACATAGAAAAGAGCCCTATTTTAGGAGAAATTGGTTGAATCACGGCTTTTGTCTTGGCCTGTTGGTGCATTGTTAATCAAAGGAAAACAGCCCGAAAAAACGTGGACAAGAGGGAGCGCACATGACGGGGCGATCGGTGGCTCTTGACTGGCAACGAGGTCAACAAGAGTTATTGCTGGATCGTGCTTAGTTTGTCGACATAGAAAAGAGCCCTAGTTTAGGAGAAATTGGTTGAATCACGGCTTTTGTCTTGGCCTGTTGGTGCATTGTTAATCAAAGGAAAACAGCCCGAAAAAACGTGCACAAGAGGGAGCGCACATGACGGGGCGATCGGTGGCTCTTGACTGGCAACAAGGTCAACAAGAGTTATTGCTGAATCGCGCTTAGTTTGTCAACATAGAAAAGAGCCCTAGTTTAGGAGAAATTGGTTGAATCAGGGCTTTTGTCTTGGCCTGTTGGTGCATTGTTAATCAAAGGAAAATAGCCCGAAAAAACGTGCACAAGAGGGAGCGCACATGACGGGGCGATCGGTGGCTCTTGACTGGCAACGAGGTCAACAAGAGCTATTGCTGGATCGTGCTTAGTTTGTCGACATAGAAAAGAGCCCTATTTTAGAAGAAATTGGTTGAATCACGGCTTTTGTCTTGGCCTGTTGGTGCATTGTTAATCAAAGGAAAACAGCCCGAAAAAACGTGCACAAGAGGGAGCGCACATGACGGGGCGATCGGTGGCTCTTGACTGGCAACGAGGTCAACAAGAGTTATTGCTGGATCGTGCTTAGTTTGTCGACATAGAAAAGAGCCCTATTTTAGGAGAAATTGGTTGAATCACGGCTTTTGTCTTGGCCTGTTGGTGCATTGTTAATCAAAGGAAAACAGCCCGAAAAAACGTGCACAAGAGGGAGCGCACATGACGGGGCGATCGGTGGCTCTTGACTGGCAACGAGGTCAACAAGAGTTATTGCTGGATCGTGCTTAGTTTGTCGACATAGAAAAGAGCCCTATTTTAGGAGAAATTGGTTAAATCACGGCTTTTGTCTTGGCCTGTTGGTGCATTGTTAATCAAAGGAAAACAGCCCGAAAAAACGTGGACAAGAGGGAGCGCACATGACGGGGCGATCGGTGGCTCTTGACTGGCAACGAGGTCAACAAGAGTTATTGCTGGATCGTGCTTAGTTTGTCGACATAGAAAAGAGCCCTATTTTAGGAGAAATTGGTTGAATCACGGCTTTTGTCTTGGCCTGTTGGTGCATTGCTAATCAAAGGAAAACAGCCCGAAAAAACGTGCACAAGAGGGAGCGCACATGACGGGGCGATCGGTGGCTCTTGACTGGCAACGAGGTCAACAAGAGTTATTGCTGAATCGCGCTTAGTTTGTCAACATAAAAAAGAGCCCTAGTTTAGGAGAAATTGGTTGAATCAGGGCTTTTGTCTTGGCCTGTTGGTGCATTGTTAATCAAAGGAAAATAGCCCGAAAAAACGTGCACAAGAGGGAGCGCACATGACGGGGCGATCGGTGGCTCTTGACTGGCAACGAGGTCAACAAGAGCTATTGCTGGATCGTGCTTAGTTTGTCGACATAGAAAAGAGCCCTATTTTAGGAGAAATTGGTTGAATCACGGCTTTTGTCTTGGCCTGTTGGTGCATTGTTAATCAAAGGAAAACAGCCCGAAAAAACGTGGACAAGAGGGAGCGCACATGACGGGGCGATCGGTGGCTCTTGACTGGCAACGAGGTCAACAAGAGTTATTGCTGGATCGTGCTTAGTTTGTCGACATAGAAAAGAGCCCTAGTTTAGGAGAAATTGGTTGAATCACGGCTTTTGTCTTGGCCTGTTGGTGCATTGTTAATCAAAGGAAAACAGCCCGAAAAAACGTGCACAAGAGGGAGCGCACATGACGGGGCGATCGGTGGCTCTTGACTGGCAACAAGGTCAACAAGAGTTATTGCTGAATCGCGCTTAGTTTGTCAACATAGAAAAGAGCCCTAGTTTAGGAGAAATTGGTTGAATCAGGGCTTTTGTCTTGGCCTGTTGGTGCATTGTTAATCAAAGGAAAATAGCCCGAAAAAACGTGCACAAGAGGGAGCGCACATGACGGGGCGATCGGTGGCTCTTGACTGGCAACGAGGTCAACAAGAGCTATTGCTGGATCGTGCTTAGTTTGTCGACATAGAAAAGAGCCCTATTTTAGAAGAAATTGGTTGAATCACGGCTTTTGTCTTGGCCTGTTGGTGCATTGTTAATCAAAGGAAAACAGCCCGAAAAAACGTGCACAAGAGGGAGCGCACATGACGGGGCGATCGGTGGCTCTTGACTGGCAACGAGGTCAACAAGAGTTATTGCTGGATCGTGCTTAGTTTGTCGACATAGAAAAGAGCCCTATTTTAGGAGAAATTGGTTGAATCACGGCTTTTGTCTTGGCCTGTTGGTGCATTGTTAATCAAAGGAAAACAGCCCGAAAAAACGTGCACAAGAGGGAGCGCACATGACGGGGCGATCGGTGGCTCTTGACTGGCAACGAGGTCAACAAGAGTTATTGCTGGATCGTGCTTAGTTTGTCGACATAGAAAAGAGCCCTATTTTAGGAGAAATTGGTTAAATCACGGCTTTTGTCTTGGCCTGTTGGTGCATTGTTAATCAAAGGAAAACAGCCCGAAAAAACGTGGACAAGAGGGAGCGCACATGACGGGGCGATCGGTGGCTCTTGACTGGCAACGAGGTCAACAAGAGTTATTGCTGGATCGTGCTTAGTTTGTCGACATAGAAAAGAGCCCTAGTTTAGGAGAAATTGGTTGAATCAGGGCTTTTGTCTTGGCCTGTTGGTGTATTGTTAATCAAAGGAAAATAGCCCGAAAAAACGTGCACAAGAGGGAGCGCACATGACGGGGCGATCGGTGGCTCTTGACTGGCAACGAGGTCAACAAGAGCTATTGCTGGATCGTGCTTAGTTTGTCGACATAGAAAAGAGCCCTATTTTAGGAGAAATTGGTTGAATCACGGCTTTTGTCTTGGCCTGTTGGTGCATTGTTAATCAAAGGAAAACATCCCGAAAAAACGTGGACAAGAGGGAGCGCACATGACGGGGCGATCGGTGGCTCTTGACTGGCAACGAGGTCAACAAGAGCTATTGCTGGATCGTGCTTAGTTTTTCGACATAGAAAAGAGCCCTATTTTAGGAGAAATTGGTTGAATCACGGCTTTTGTCTTGGCCTGTTGGTGCATTGTTAATCAAAGGAAAACAGCCCGAAAAAACGTGGACAAGAGGGAGCGCACATGACGGGGCGATCGGTGGCTCTTGACTGGCAACGAGGTCAACAAGAGTTATTGCTGAATCGCGCTTAGTTTGTCAACATAAAAAAGAGCCCTAGTTTAGGAGAAATTGATTGAATCAGGGCTTTTGTCTTGGCCTGTTGGTGCATTGTTAATCAAAGGAAAATAGCCCGAAAAAACGTGCACAAGAGGGAGCGCACATGACGGGACGATCGGTGGCTCTTGACTGGCAACGAGGTCGACAAGAGTTATTGCTGGATCGTGCTTAGTTTGTCGACATAGAAAAGAGCCCTATTTTAGGAGAAATTGGTTGAATCACGGCTTTTGTCTTGGCCTGTTGGTGCATTGCTAATCAAAGGAAAACAGCCCGAAAAAACGTGCACAAGAGGGAGCGCACATGACGGGGCGATCGGTGGCTCTTGACTGGCAACGAGGTCAACAAGAGTTATTGCTGAATCGCGCTTAGTTTGTCAACATAAAAAAGAGCCCTAGTTTAGGAGAAATTGGTTGAATCAGGGCTTTTGTCTTGGCCTGTTGGTGCATTGTTAATCAAAGGAAAATAGCCCGAAAAAACGTGCACAAGAGGGAGCGCACATGACGGGGCGATCGGTGGCTCTTGACTGGCAACGAGGTCAACAAGAGCTATTGCTGGATCGTGCTTAGTTTGTCGACATAGAAAAGAGCCCTATTTTAGGAGAAATTGGTTGAATCACGGCTTTTGTCTTGGCCTGTTGGTGCATTGTTAATCAAAGGAAAACAGCCCGAAAAAACGTGGACAAGAGGGAGCGCACATGACGGGGCGATCGGTGGCTCTTGACTGGCAACGAGGTCAACAAGAGTTATTGCTGGATCGTGCTTAGTTTGTCGACATAGAAAAGAGCCCTAGTTTAGGAGAAATTGGTTGAATCACGGCTTTTGTCTTGGCCTGTTGGTGCATTGTTAATCAAAGGAAAACAGCCCGAAAAAACGTGCACAAGAGGGAGCGCACATGACGGGGCGATCGGTGGCTCTTGACTGGCAACGAGGTCAACAAGAGTTATTGCTGAATCGCGCTTAGTTTGTCAACATAAAAAAGAGCCCTAGTTTAGGAGAAATTGGTTGAATCAGGGCTTTTGTCTTGGCCTGTTGGTGCATTGTTAATCAAAGGAAAATAGCCCGAAAAAACGTGCACAAGAGGGAGCGCACATGACGGGGCGATCGGTGGCTCTTGACTGGCAACGAGGTCAACAAGAGTTATTGCTGGATCGTGCTTAGTTTGTCGACATAGAAAAGAGCCCTAGTTTAGGAGAAATTGGTTGAATCACGGCTTTTGTCTTGGCCTGTTGGTGCATTGTTAATCAAAGGAAAACAGCCCGAAAAAACGTGCACAAGAGGGAGCGCACATGACGGGGCGATCGGTGGCTCTTGACTGGCAACAAGGTCAACAAGAGTTATTGCTGGATCGTGCTTAGTTTGTCGACATAGAAAAGAGCCCTATTTTAGAAGAAATTGGTTGAATCACGGCTTTTGTCTTGGCCTGTTGGTGCATTGTTAATCAAAGGAAAACAGCCCGAAAAAACGTGCACAAGAGGGAGCGCACATGACGGGGCGATCGGTGGCTCTTGACTGGCAACGAGGTCAACAAGAGTTATTGCTGGATCGTGCTTAGTTTGTCGACATAGAAAAGAGCCCTATTTTAGGAGAAATTGGTTGAATCACGGCTTTTGTCTTGGCCTGTTGGTGCATTGTTAATCAAAGGAAAACAGCCCGAAAAAACGTGCACAAGAGGGAGCGCACATGACGGGGCGATCGGTGGCTCTTGACTGGCAACGAGGTCAACAAGAGTTATTGCTGGATCGTGCTTAGTTTGTCGACATAGAAAAGAGCCCTATTTTAGGAGAAATTGGTTAAATCACGGCTTTTGTCTTGGCCTGTTGGTGCATTGTTAATCAAAGGAAAACAGCCCGAAAAAACGTGGACAAGAGGGAGCGCACATGACGGGGCGATCGGTGGCTCTTGACTGGCAACGAGGTCAACAAGAGTTATTGCTGGATCGTGCTTAGTTTGTCGACATAGAAAAGAGCCCTAGTTTAGGAGAAATTGGTTGAATCAGGGCTTTTGTCTTGGCCTGTTGGTGCATTGTTAATCAAAGGAAAATAGCCCGAAAAAACGTGCACAAGAGGGAGCGCACATGACGGGGCGATCGGTGGCTCTTGACTGGCAACGAGGTCAACAAGAGCTATTGCTGGATCGTGCTTAGTTTGTCGACATAGAAAAGAGCCCTATTTTAGGAGAAATTGGTTGAATCACGGCTTTTGTCTTGGCCTGTTGGTGCATTGTTAATCAAAGGAAAACAGCCCGAAAAAACGTGGACAAGAGGGAGCGCACATGACGGGGCGATCGGTGGCTCTTGACTGGCAACGAGGTCAACAAGAGCTATTGCTGGATCGTGCTAAGTTTGTCGACATAGAAAAGAGCCCTATTTTAGGAGAAATTGGTTGAATCACGGCTTTTGTCTTGGCCTGTTGGTGCATTGTTAATCAAAGGAAAACAGCCCGAAAAAACGTGGACAAGAGGGAGCGCACATGACGGGGCGATCGGTGGCTCTTGACTGGCAACGAGGTCAACAAGAGTTATTGCTGAATCGCGCTTAGTTTGTCAACATAAAAAAGAGCCCTAGTTTAGGAGAAATTGGTTGAATCAGGGCTTTTGTCTTGGCCTGTTGGTGCATTGTTAATCAAAGGAAAATAGCCCGAAAAAACGTGCACAAGAGGGAGCGCACATGACGGGGCGATCGGTGGCTCTTGACTGGCAACGAGGTCAACAAGAGCTATTGCTGGATCGTGCTTAGTTTGTCGACATAGAAAAGAGCCCTATTTTAGGAGAAATTGGTTGAATCACGGCTTTTGTCTTGGCCTGTTGGTGCATTGTTAATCAAAGGAAAACAGCCCGAAAAAACGTGGACAAGAGGGAGCGCACATGACGGGGCGATCGGTGGCTCTTGACTGGCAACGAGGTCAACAAGAGTTATTGCTGGATCGTGCTTAGTTTGTCGACATAGAAAAGAGCCCTATTTTAGGAGAAATTGGTTGAATCACGGCTTTTGTCTTGGCCTGTTGGTGCATTGTTAATCAAAGGAAAACAGCCCGAAAAAACGTGCACAAGAGGGAGCGCACATGACGGGACGATCGGTGGCTCTTGACTGGCAACGAGGTCGACAAGAGTTATTGCTGGATCGTGCTTAGTTTGTCGACATAGAAAAGAGCCCTATTTTAGGAGAAATTGGTTGAATCACGGCTTTTGTCTTGGCCTGTTGGTGCATTGCTAATCAAAGGAAAACAGCCCGAAAAAACGTGCACAAGAGGGAGCGCACATGGCGGGGCGATCGGTGGCTCTTGACTGGCAACAAGGTCAACAAGAGTTATTGCTGAATCGCGCTTAGTTTGTCAACATAGAAAAGAGCCCTAGTTTAGGAGAAATTGGTTGAATCAGGGCTTTTGTCTTGGCCTGTTGGTGCATTGTTAATCAAAGGAAAATAGCCCGAAAAAACGTGCACAAGAGGGAGCGCACATGACGGGGCGATCGGTGGCTCTTGACTGGCAACGAGGTCAACAAGAGCTATTGCTGGATCGTGCTTAGTTTGTCGACATAGAAAAGAGCCCTATTTTAGAAGAAATTGGTTGAATCACGGCTTTTGTCTTGGCCTGTTGGTGCATTGTTAATCAAAGGAAAACAGCCCGAAAAAACGTGCACAAGAGGGAGCGCACATGACGGGGCGATCGGTGGCTCTTGACTGGCAACGAGGTCAACAAGAGTTATTGCTGGATCGTGCTTAGTTTGTCGACATAGAAAAGAGCCCTATTTTAGGAGAAATTGGTTGAATCACGGCTTTTGTCTTGGCCTGTTGGTGCATTGTTAATCAAAGGAAAACAGCCCGAAAAAACGTGCACAAGAGGGAGCGCACATGACGGGGCGATCGGTGGGTCTTGACTGGCAACGAGGTCAACAAGAGTTATTGCTGGATCGTGCTTAGTTTGTCGACATAGAAAAGAGCCCTATTTTAGGAGAAATTGGTTAAATCACGGCTTTTGTCTTGGCCTGTTGGTGCATTGTTAATCAAAGGAAAACAGCCCGAAAAAACGTGCACAAGAGGGAGCGCACATGACGGGGCGATCGGTGGCTCTTGACTGGCAACGAGGTCAACAAGAGCTATTGCTGGATCGTGCTTAGTTTGTCGACATAGAAAAGAGCCCTATTTTAGGAGAAATTGGTTGAATCACGGCTTTTGTCTTGGCCTGTTGGTGCATTGTTAATCAAAGGAAAACAGCCCGAAAAAACGTGGACAAGAGGGAGCGCACATGACGGGGCGATCGGTGGCTCTTGACTGGCAACGAGGTCAACAAGAGCTATTGCTGGATCGTGCTTAGTTTGTCGACATAGAAAAGAGCCCTATTTTAGGAGAAATTGGTTGAATCACGGCTTTTGTCTTGGCCTGTTGGTGCATTGTTAATCAAAGGAAAACAGCCCGAAAAAACGTGGACAAGAGGGAGCGCACATGACGGGGCGATCGGTGGCTCTTGACTGGCAACGAGGTCAACAAGAGTTATTGCTGAATCGCGCTTAGTTTGTCAACATAAAAAAGAGCCCTAGTTTAGGAGAAATTGGTTGAATCAGGGCTTTTGTCTTGGCCTGATGGTGCATTGTTAATCAAAGGAAAATAGCCCGAAAAAACGTGCACAAGAGGGAGCGCACATGACGGGACGATCGGTGGCTCTTGACTGGCAACGAGGTCGACAAGAGTTATTGCTGGATCGTGCTTAGTTTGTCGACATAGAAAAGAGCCCTATTTTAGGAGAAATTGGTTGAATCACGGCTTTTGTCTTGGCCTGTTGGTGCATTGCTAATCAAAGGAAAACAGCCCGAAAAAACGTGCACAAGAGGGAGCGCACATGACGGGGCGATCGGTGGCTCTTGACTGGCAACGAGGTCAACAAGAGTTATTGCTGAATCGCGCTTAGTTTGTCAACATAAAAAAGAGCCCTAGTTTAGGAGAAATTGGTTGAATCAGGGCTTTTGTCTTGGCCTGTTGGTGCATTGTTAATCAAAGGAAAATAGCCCGAAAAAACGTGCACAAGAGGGAGCGCACATGACGGGGCGATCGGTGGCTCTTGACTGGCAACGAGGTCAACAAGAGCTATTGCTGGATCGTGCTTAGTTTGTCGACATAGAAAAGAGCCCTATTTTAGGAGAAATTGGTTGAATCACGGCTTTTGTCTTGGCCTGTTGGTGCATTGTTAATCAAAGGAAAACAGCCCGAAAAAACGTGGACAAGAGGGAGCGCACATGACGGGGCGATCGGTGGCTCTTGACTGGCAACGAGGTCAACAAGAGTTATTGCTGGATCGTGCTTAGTTTGTCGACATAGAAAAGAGCCCTAGTTTAGGAGAAATTGGTTGAATCACGGCTTTTGTCTTGGCCTGTTGGTGCATTGTTAATCAAAGGAAAACAGCCCGAAAAAACGTGCACAAGAGGGAGCGCACATGACGGGGCGATCGGTGGCTCTAGACTGGCAACAAGGTCAACAAGAGTTATTACTTAATCGCGCTTAGTTTGTCAACATAGAAAAGAGCCCTAGTTTAGGAGAAATTGGTTGAATCAGGGCTTTTGTCTTGGCCTGTTGGTGCATTGTTAATCAAAGGAAAATAGCCCGAAAAAACGTGCACAAGAGGGAGCGCACATGACGGGGCGATCGGTGGCTCTTGACTGGCAACGAGGTCAACAAGAGCTATTGCTGGATCGTGCTTAGTTTGTCGACATAGAAAAGAGCCCTATTTTAGAAGAAATTGGTTGAATCACGGCTTTTGTCTTGGCCTGTTGGTGCATTGTTAATCAAAGGAAAACAGCCCGAAAAAACGTGCACAAGAGGGAGCGCACATGACGGGGCGATCGGTGGCTCTTGACTGGCAACGAGGTCAACAAGAGTTATTGCTGGATCGTGCTTAGTTTGTCGACATAGAAAAGAGCCCTATTTTAGGAGAAATTGGTTGAATCACGGCTTTTGTCTTGGCCTGTTGGTGCATTGTTAATCACAGGAAAACAGCGCGAAAAAACGTGCACAAGAGGGAGCGCACATGACGGGGCGATCGGTGGCTCTTGACTGGCAACGAGGTCAACAAGAGTTATTGCTGGATCGTGCTTAGTTTGTCGACATAGAAAAGAGCCCTATTTTAGGAGAAATTGGTTGAATCACGGCTTTTGTCTTGGCCTGTTGGTGCATTGTTAATCAAAGGAAAATAGCCCGAAAAAACGTGCACAAGAGGGAGCGCACATGACGGGGCGATCGGTGGCTCTTGACTGGCAACGAGGTCAACAAGAGTTATTGCTGGATCGTGCTTAGTTTGTCAACATAGAAAAGAGCCCTAGTTTAGGAGAAATTGGTTGAATCAGGGCTTTTGTCTTGGCCTGTTGGTGCATTGTTAATCAAAGGAAAAGGGCCCGAAAAAACGTGCACAAGAGGGAGCGCACACGACGGGGCGATCGGTGGCTCTTGACTGGCAACGAGGTCAACAAGAGTTATTGCTGGATCGTGCTTAGTTTGTCAACATAGAAAAGAGCCCTAGTTTAGGAGAAATTGGTTGAATCAGGGCTTTTGTCTTGGCCTGTTGGTGCATTGTTAATCAAAGGAAAATAGCCCGAAAAAACGTGGACAAGAGGGAGCACACATGACGGGGCGATCGGTGGCTCTTGACTGGCAACGAGGTCAACAAGAGTGATTGCTGGGTCGTGCTTAGTTTGTCGACATAGAAAAGAGCCCTATTTTAGGAGAAATTGGTTGAATGAGGGCTTTTGTCTTGGCCTGTTGGTGCATTGTTAATCAAAGGAAAACAGCCCGAAAAAACGTGCACAAGAGGGAGCGCACATGACGGGACGATCGGTGGCTCTTGACTGGCAACGAGGTCGACAAGAGTTATTGCTGGATCGTGCTTAGTTTGTCGACATAGAAAAGAGCCCTATTTTAGGAGAAATTGGTTGAATCACGGCTTTTGTCTTGGCCTGTTGGTGCATTGTTAATCAAAGGAAAACAGCCCGAAAAAACGTGCACAAGAGGGAGCGCACATGATGGGACGATCGGTGGCTCTTGACTGGCAACGAGGTCAACAAGAGTTATTGCTGGATCGTGCTTAGTTTGTCGACATAGAAAAGAGCCCTAGTTTAGGAGAAATTGGTTGAATCAGGGCTTTTGTCTTGGCCTGTTGGTGCATTGTTAATCAAAGGAAAATAGCCCGAAAAAACGTGCACAAGAGGGAGCACACATGACGGGGCGATCGGTGGCTCTTGACTGGCAACGAGGTCAACAAGAGTGATTGCTGGATCGTGCTTAGTTTCTCGACATAGAAAAGAGCCCTATTTTAGGAGAAATTGGTTGAATCAGGGCTTTTGTCTTGGCCTGTTGGTGCATTGTTAATCAAAGGAAAACAGCCCGAAAAAACGTGCACAAGAGGGAGCGCACATGACGGGACGATCGGTGGCTCTTGACTGGCAACGAGGTCAACAAGAGTTATTGCTGGATCGTGCTTAGTTTGTCGACATAGAAAAGAGCCCTAGTTTAGGAGAAATTGGTTGAATCAGGGCTTTTGTCTTGGCCTGTTGGTGCATTGTTAATCAAAGGAAAATAGCCCGAAAAAACGTGGACAAAAGGGAGCACACATGACGGGGCGATCGGTGGCTCTTGACTGGCAACGAGGTCAACAAGAGTGATTGCTGGATCGTGCTTAGTTTGTCGACATAGAAAAGAGCCCTATTTTAGGAGAAATTGGTTGAATCAGGGCTTTTGTCTTGGCCTGTTGGTGCATTGTTAATCAAAGGAAAATAGCCCGAAAAAACGTGCACAAGAGGGAGCACACATGACGGGGCGATCGGTGGCTCTTGACTGGCAACGAGGTCAACAAGAGTGATTGCTGGATCGTGCTTAGTTTGTCGACATAGAAAAGAGCCCTATTTTAGGAGAAATTGGTTGAATCAGGGCTTTTGTCTTGGCCTGTTGGTGCATTGTTAATCAAAGGAAAACAGCCCGAAAAAACGTGCACAAGAGGGAGCGCACATGACGGGACGATCGGTGGCTCTTGACTGGCAACGAGGTCAACAAGAGTTATTGCTGGATCGTGCTTAGTTTGTCGACATAGAAAAGAGCCCTAGTTTAGGAGAAATTGGTTGAATCAGGGCTTTTGTCTTGGCCTGTTGGTGCATTGTTAATCAAAGGAAAATAGCCCGAAAAAACGTGCACAAGAGGGAGCACACATGACGGGGCGATCGGTGGCTCTTGACAGGCAACGAGGTCAACAAGAGTGATTGCTGGATCGTGCTTAGTTTGTCGACATAGAAAAGAGCCCTATTTTAGGAGAAATTGGTTGAATCAGGGCTTTTGTCTTGGCCTGCTGGTGCATTGTTAATCAAAGGAAAATAGCCCGAAAAAACGTGCACAAGAGGGAGCGCACATGACGGGGCGATCGGTGGCTCTTGACTGGCAACGAGGTCAACAAGAGCTATTGCTGGATCGTGCTTAGTTTGTCGACATAGAAAAGAGCCCTATTTTAGAAGAAATTGGTTGAATCACGGCTTTTGTCTTGGCCTGTTGGTGCATTGTTAATCAAAGGAAAACAGCCCGAAAAAACGTGGACAAGAGGGAGCGCACATGACGGGGCGATCGGTGGCTCTTGACTGGCAACGAGGTCGACAAGAGTTATTGCTGGATCGTGCTTAGTTTGTCGACATAGAAAAGAGCCCTATTTTAGGAGAAATTGGTTGAATCACGGCTTTTGTCTTGGCCTGTTGGTGCATTGTTAATCAAAGGAAAACAGCCCGAAAAAACGTGCACAAGAGGGAGCGCACATGACGGGGCGATCGGTGGCTCTTGACTGGCAACGAGGTCAACAAGAGTTATTGCTGGATCGTGCTTAGTTTGTCGACATAGAAAAGAGCCCTATTTTAGGAGAAATTGGTTGAATCAGGGCTTTTGTCTTGGCCTGTTGGTGCATTGTTAATCAAAGGAAAATAGCCCGAAAAAACGTGCACAAGAGGGAGCGCACATGACGGGGCGATCGGTGGCTCTTGACTGGCAACAAGGTCAACAAGAGTTATTGCTGAATCGCGCTTAGTTTGTCAACATAGAAAAGAGCCCTAGTTTAGGAGAAATTGGTTGAATCACGGCTTTTGTCTTGGCCTGTTGGTGCATTGTTAATCAAAGGAAAATAGCCCGAAAAAACGTGCACAAGAGGGAGCGCACATGACGGGGCGATCGGTGGCTCTTGACTGGCAACGAGGTCAACAAGAGCTATTGCTGGATCGTGCTTAGTTTGTCGACATAGAAAAGAGCCCTATTTTAGAAGAAATTGGTTGAATCACGGCTTTTGTCTTGGCCTGTTGGTGCATTGTTAATCAAAGGAAAACAGCCCGAAAAAACGTGGACAAGAGGGAGCGCACATGACGGGGCGATCGGTGGCTCTTGACTGGCAACGAGGTCAACAAGAGTTATTGCTGGATCGTGCTTAGTTTGTCGACATAGAAAAGAGCCCTAGTTTAGGAGAAATTGGTTGAATCAGGGCTTTTGTCTTGGCCTGTTGGTGCATTGTTAATCAAAGGAAAATAGCCCGAAAAAACGTGGACAAGAGGGAGCGCACATGACGGGGCGATCGGTGGCTCTTGACTGGCAACGAGGTCAACAAGAGCTATTGCTGGATCGTGCTTAGTTTGTCGACATAGAAAAGAGCCCTAGTTTAGGAGAAATTGGTTGAATCAGGGCTTTTGTCTTGGCCTGTTGGTGCATTGTTAATCAAAGGAAAACAGCCCGAAAAAACGTGGACAAGAGGGAGCGCACATGACGGGGCGATCGGTGGCTCTTGACTGGCAACGAGGTCAACAAGAGTTATTGCTGGATCGTGCTTAGTTTGTCAACATAGAAAAGAGCCCTAGTTTAGGAGAAATTGGTTGAATCAGGGCTTTTGTCTTGGCCTGTTGGTGCATTGTTAATCAAAGGAAAACAGCCCGAAAAAACGTGGACAAGAGGGAGCGCACATGACGGGGCGATCGGTGGCTCTTGACTGGCAACGAGGTCAACAAGAGTTATTGCTGGATCGTGCTTAGTTTGTCGACATAGAAAAGAGCCCTAGTTTAGGAGAAATTGGTTGAATCAGGGCTTTTGTCTTGGCCTGTTGGTGCATTGTTAATCAAAGGAAAATAGCCCGAAAAAACGTGGACAAGAGGGAGCGCACATGACGGGGCGATCGGTGGCTCTTGACTGGCAACGAGGTCAACAAGAGCTATTGCTGGATCGTGCTTAGTTTGTCGACATAGAAAAGAGCCCTAGTTTAGGAGAAATTGGTTGAATCAGGGCTTTTGTCTTGGCCTGTTGGTGCATTGTTAATCAAAGGAAAACAGCCCGAAAAAACGTGGACAAGAGGGAGCGCACATGACGGGGCGATCGGTGGCTCTTGACTGGCAACGAGGTCAACAAGAGCTATTGCTGGATCGTGCTTAGTTTGTCGACATAGAAAAGAGCCCTAGTTTAGGAGAAATTGGTTGAATCAGGGCTTTTGTCTTGGCCTGTTGGTGCATTGTTAATCAAAGGAAAACAGCCCGAAAAAACGTGCACAAGAGGGAGCGCACATGACGGGGCGATCGGTGGCTCTTGACTGGCAACGAGGTCAACAAGAGCTATTGCTGGATCGTGCTTAGTTTGTCGACATAGAAAAGAGCCCTAGTTTAGGAGAAATTGGTTGAATCAGGGCTTTTGTCTTGGCCTGTTGGTGCATTGTTAATCAAAGGAAAACAGCCCGAAAAAACGTGGACAAGAGGGAGCGCACATGACGGGGCGATCGGTGGCTCTTGACTGGCAACGAGGTCAACAAGAGTTATTGCTGGATCGTGCTTAGTTTGTCGACATAGAAAAGAGCCCTAGTTTAGGAGAAATTGGTTGAATCAGGGCTTTTGTCTTGGCCTGTTGGTGCATTGTTAATTAAAGGAAAACAGCCCGAAAAAACGTGGACAAGAGGGAGCGCACATGACGGGGCGATCGGTGGCTCTTGACTGGCAACGAGGTCAACAAGAGTTATTGCTGGATCGTGCTTAGTTTGTCGACATAGAAAAGAGCCCTATTTTAGGAGAAATTGGTTAAATCACGGCTTTTGTCTTGGCCTGTTGGTGAATTGTTAATCAAAGGAAAACAGCCCGAAAAAACGTGGACAAGAGGGAGCGCACATGACGGGGCGATCGGTGGCTCTTGACTGGCAACGAGGTCAACAAGAGTTATTGCTGGATCGTGCTTAGTTTGTCGACATAGAAAAGAGCCCTAGTTTAGGAGAAATTGGTTGAATCAGGGCTTTTGTCTTGGCCTGTTGGTGCATTGTTAATCAAAGGAAAATAGCCCGAAAAAACGTGCACAAGAGGGAGCGCACATGACGGGGCGATCGGTGGCTCTTGACTGGCAACGAGGTCAACAAGAGCTATTGCTGGATCGTGCTTAGTTTGTCGACATAGAAAAGAGCCCTATTTTAGGAGAAATTGGTTGAATCACGGCTTTTGTCTTGGCCTGTTGGCGCATTGTTAATCAAAGGAAAACAGCCCGAAAAAACGTGGACAAGAAGGAGCGCACATGACGGGGCGATCGGTGGCTCTTGACTGGCAACGAGGTCAACAAGAGTTATTGCTGAATCGCGCTTAGTTTGTAAACATAAAAAAGAGCCCTAGTTTAGGAGAAATTGGTTGAATCAGGGCTTTTGTCTTGGCCTGTTGGTGCATTGTTAATCAAAGGAAAATAGCCCGAAAAAACGTGCACAAGAGGGAGCGCACATGACGGGGCGATCGGTGGCTCTTGACTGGCAACGAGGTCAACAAGAGTTATTGCTGGATCGTGCTTAGTTTGTCGACATAGAAAAGAGCCCTAGTTTAGGAGAAATTGGTTGAATCAGGGCTTTTGTCTTGGCCTGTTGGTGCATTGTTAATCAAAGGAAAATAGCCCGAAAAAACGTGCACAAGAGGGAGCGCACATGACGGGGCGATCGGTGGCTCTTGACTGGCAACGAGGTCAACAAGAGCTATTGCTGGATCGTGCTTAGTTTGTCGACATAGAAAAGAGCCCTATTTTAGGAGAAATTGGTTGAATCACGGCTTTTGTCTTGGCCTGTTGGTGCATTGTTAATCAAAGGAAAACAGCCCGAAAAAACGTGGACAAGAGGGAGCGCACATGACGGGGCGATCGGTGGCTCTTGACTGGCAACGAGGTCAACAAGAGTTATTGCTGGATCGTGCTTAGTTTGTCGACATAGAAAAGAGCCCTAGTTTAGGAGAAATTGGTTAAATCACGGCTTTTGTCTTGGCCTGTTGGTGAATTGTTAATCAAAGGAAAACAGCCCGAAAAAACGTGGACAAGAGGGAGCGCACATGACGGGGCGATCGGTGGCTCTTGACTGGCAACGAGGTCAACAAGAGTTATTGCTGGATCGTGCTTAGTTTGTCGACATAGAAAAGAGCCCTAGTTTAGGAGAAATTGGTTGAATCAGGGCTTTTGTCTTGGCCTGTTGGTGCATTGTTAATCAAAGGAAAATAGCCCGAAAAAACGTGCACAAGAGGGAGCGCACATGACGGGGCGATCGGTGGCTCTTGACTGGCAACGAGGTCAACAAGAGCTATTGCTGGATCGTGCTTAGTTTGTCGACATAGAAAAGAGCCCTATTTTAGGAGAAATTGGTTGAATCACGGCTTTTGTCTTGGCCTGTTGGCGCATTGTTAATCAAAGGAAAACAGCCCGAAAAAACGTGGACAAGAAGGAGCGCACATGACGGGGCGATCGGTGGCTCTTGACTGGCAACGAGGTCAACAAGAGTTATTGCTGAATCGCGCTTAGTTTGTAAACATAAAAAAGAGCCCTAGTTTAGGAGAAATTGGTTGAATCAGGGCTTTTGTCTTGGCCTGTTGGTGCATTGTTAATCAAAGGAAAATAGCCCGAAAAAACGTGCACAAGAGGGAGCGCACATGACGGGGCGATCGGTGGCTCTTGACTGGCAACGAGGTCAACAAGAGTTATTGCTGGATCGTGCTTAGTTTGTCGACATAGAAAAGAGCCCTAGTTTAGGAGAAATTGGTTGAATCAGGGCTTTTGTCTTGGCCTGTTGGTGCATTGTTAATCAAAGGAAAATAGCCCGAAAAAACGTGCACAAGAGGGAGCGCACATGACGGGGCGATCGGTGGCTCTTGACTGGCAACGAGGTCAACAAGAGCTATTGCTGGATCGTGCTTAGTTTGTCGACATAGAAAAGAGCCCTATTTTAGGAGAAATTGGTTGAATCACGGCTTTTGTCTTGGCCTGTTGGTGCATTGTTAATCAAAGGAAAACAGCCCGAAAAAACGTGGACAAGAGGGAGCGCACATGACGGGGCGATCGGTGGCTCTTGACTGGCAACGAGGTCAACAAGAGTTATTGCTGGATCGTGCTTAGTTTGTCGACATAGAAAAGAGCCCTAGTTTAGGAGAAATTGGTTGAATCACGGCTTTTGTCTTGGCCTGTTGGTGCATTGTTAATCAAAGGAAAACAGCCCGAAAAAACGTGCACAAGAGGGAGCGCACATGACGGGGCGATCGGTGGCTCTTGACTGGCAACAAGGTCAACAAGAGTTATTGCTGAATCGCGCTTAGTTTGTCAACATAGAAAAGAGCCCTAGTTTAGGAGAAATTGGTTGAATCAGGGCTTTTGTCTTGGCCTGTTGGTGCATTGTTAATCAAAGGAAAATAGCCCGAAAAAACGTGCACAAGAGGGAGCGCACATGACGGGGCGATCGGTGGCTCTTGACTGGCAACGAGGTCAACAAGAGCTATTGCTGGATCGTGCTTAGTTTGTCGACATAGAAAAGAGCCCTATTTTAGAAGAAATTGGTTGAATCACAGCTTTTGTCTTGGCCTGTTGGTGCATTGTTAATCAAAGGAAAACAGCCCGAAAAAACGTGCACAAGAGGGAGCGCACATGACGGGGCGATCGGTGGCTCTTGACTGGCAACGAGGTCAACAAGAGTTATTGCTGGATCGTGCTTAGTTTGTCGACATAGAAAAGAGCCCTATTTTAGGAGAAATTGGTTGAATCACGGCTTTTGTCTTGGCCTGTTGGTGCATTGTTAATCAAAGGAAAACAGCCCGAAAAAACGTGCACAAGAGGGAGCGCACATGACGGGGCGATCGGTGGCTCTTGACTGGCAACGAGGTCAACAAGAGTTATTGCTGGATCGTGCTTAGTTTGTCGACATAGAAAAGAGCCCTATTTTAGGAGAAATTGGTTGAATCACGGCTTTTGTCTTGGCCTGTTGGTGCATTGTTAATCAAAGGAAAATAGCCCGAAAAAACGTGCACAAGAGGGAGCGCACATGACGGGGCGATCGGTGGCTCTTGACTGGCAACGAGGTCAACAAGAGTTATTGCTGGATCGTGCTTAGTTTGTCAACATAGAAAAGAGCCCTAGTTTAGGAGAAATTGGTTGAATCAGGGCTTTTGTCTTGGCCTGTTGGTGCATTGTTAATCAAAGGAAAATAGCCCGAAAAAACGTGGACAAGAGGGAGCACACATGACGGGGCGATCGGTGGCTCTTGGCTGGCAACGAGGTCAACAAGAGTGATTGCTGGATCGTGCTTAGTTTGTCAACATAGAAAAGAGCCCTAGTTTAGGAGAAATTGGTTGAATCAGGGCTTTTGTCTTGGCCTGTTGGTGCATTGTTAATCAAAGGAAAATAGCCCGAAAAAACGTGGACAAGAGGGAGCACACATGACGGGGCGATCGGTGGCTCTTGGCTGGCAACGAGGTCAACAAGAGTGATTGCTGGATCGTGCTTAGTTTGTCAACATAGAAAAGAGCCCTAGTTTAGGAGAAATTGGTTGAATCAGGGCTTTTGTCTTGGCCTGTTGGTGCATTGTTAATCAAAGGAAAATAGCCCGAAAAAACGTGGACAAGAGGGAGCACACATGACGGGGCGATCGGTGGCTCTTGGCTGGCAACGAGGTCAACAAGAGTGATTGCTGGATCGTGCTTAGTTTGTCAACATAGAAAAGAGCCCTAGTTTAGGAGAAATTGGTTGAATCAGGGCTTTTGTCTTGGCCTGCTGGTGCATTGTTAATCAAAGGAAAATAGCCCGAAAAAACGTGGACAAGAGGGACCACACATGACGGGGCGATCGGTGGCTCTTGGCTGGCAACGAGGTCAACAAGAGTTATTGCTGGATCGTGCTTAGTTTGTCAACATAGAAAAGAGCCCTAGTTTAGGAGAAATTGGTTGAATCAGGGCTTTTGTCTTGGCCTGTTGGTGCATTGTTAATCAAAGGAAAATAGCCCGAAAAAACGTGGACAAGAGGGAGCACACATGACGGGACGATCGGTGGCTCTTGACTGGCAACGAGGTCAACAAGAGCTATTGCTGGATCGTGCTTAGTTTGTCGACATAGAAAAGAGCCCTATTTTAGGAGAAATTGGTTGAATCACGGCTTTTGTCTTGGCCTGTTGGTGCATTGTTAATCAAAGGAAAACAGCCCGAAAAAACGTGGACAAGAGGGAGCGCACATGACGGGGCGATCGGTGGCTCTTGACTGGCAACGAGGTCAACAAGAGTGATTGCTGGATCGTGCTTAGTTTGTCGACATAGAAAAGAGCCCTATTTTAGGAGAAATTGGTTGAATCACGGCTTTTGTCTTGGCCTGTTGGTGCATTGTTAATCAAAGGAAAACAGCCCGAAAAAACGTGGACAAGAGGGAGCGCACATGACGGGGCGATCGGTGGCTCTTGACTGGCAACGAGGTCAACAAGAGTGATTGCTGGATCGTGCTTAGTTTGTCGACATAGAAAATAGCCCTAGTTTAGGAGAAATTGGTTGAATCACGGCTTTTGTCTTGGCCTGTTGGTGCATTGTTAATCAAAGGAAAACAGCCCGAAAAAACGTGCACAAGAGGGAGCGCACATGACGGGGCGATCGGTGGCTCTTGACTGGCAACGAGGTCAACAAGAGTGATTGCTGGATCGTGCTTAGTTTGTCGACATAGAAAAGAGCCCTATTTTAGGAGAAATTGGTTGAATCAGGGCTTTTGTCTTGGCCTGTTGGTGCATTGTTAATCAAAGGAAAACAGCCCGAAAAAACGTGGACAAGAGGGAGCGCACATGACGGGGCGATCGGTGGCTCTTGACTGGCAACGAGGTCAACAAGAGTTATTGCTGGATCGTGCTTAGTTTGTCAACATAGAAAAGAGCCCTAGTTTAGGAGAAATTGGTTGAATCAGGGCTTTTGTCTTGGCCTGTTGGTGCATTGTTAATCAAAGGAAAACAGCCCGAAAAAACGTGGACAAGAGGGAGCGCACATAACGGGGCGATCGGTGGCTCTTGACTGGCAACGAGGTCAACAAGAGTTATTGCTGGATCGTGCTTAGTTTGTCGACATAGAAAAGAGCCCTAGTTTAGGAGAAATTGGTTGAATCAGGGCTTTTGTCTTGGCCTGTTGGTGCATTGTTAATCAAAGGAAAATAGCCCGAAAAAACGTGGACAAGAGGGAGCGCACATGACGGGGCGATCGGTGGCTCTTGACTGGCAACGAGGTCAACAAGAGCTATTGCTGGATCGTGCTTAGTTTGTCGACATAGAAAAGAGCCCTAGTTTAGGAGAAATTGGTTGAATCAGGGCTTTTGTCTTGGCCTGTTGGTGCATTGTTAATCAAAGGAAAACAGCCCGAAAAAACGTGGACAAGAGGGAGCGCACATGACGGGGCGATCGGTGGCTCTTGACTGGCAACGAGGTCAACAAGAGCTATTGCTGGATCGTGCTTAGTTTGTCGACATAGAAAAGAGCCCTAGTTTAGGAGAAATTGGTTGAATCAGGGCTTTTGTCTTGGCCTGTTGGTGCATTGTTAATCAAAGGAAAACAGCCCGAAAAAACGTGCACAAGAGGGAGCGCACATGACGGGGCGATCGGTGGCTCTTGACTGGCAACGAGGTCAACAAGAGCTATTGCTGGATCGTGCTTAGTTTGTCGACATAGAAAAGAGCCCTAGTTTAGGAGAAATTGGTTGAATCAGGGCTTTTGTCTTGGCCTGTTGGTGCATTGTTAATCAAAGGAAAACAGCCCGAAAAAACGTGGACAAGAGGGAGCGCACATGACGGGGCGATCGGTGGCTCTTGACTGGCAACGAGGTCAACAAGAGTTATTGCTGAATCGCGCTTAGTTTGTAAACATAAAAAAGAGCCCTAGTTTAGGAGAAATTGGTTGAATCAGGGCTTTTGTCTTGGCCTGTTGGTGCATTGTTAATCAAAGGAAAATAGCCCGAAAAAACGTGCACAAGAGGGAGCGCACATGACGGGGCGATCGGTGGCTCTTGACTGGCAACGAGGTCAACAAGAGCTATTGCTGGATCGTGCTTAGTTTGTCGACATAGAAAAGAGCCCTATTTTAGGAGAAATTGGTTGAATCACGGCTTTTGTCTTGGCCTGTTGGTGCATTGTTAATCAAAGGAAAACAGCCCGAAAAAACGTGGACAAGAGGGAGCGCACATGACGGGGCGATCGGTGGCTCTTGACTGGCAACGAGGTCAACAAGAGTTATTGCTGGATCGTGCTTAGTTTGTCGACATAGAAAAGAGCCCTAGTTTAGGAGAAATTGGTTGAATCACGGCTTTTGTCTTGGCCTGTTGGTGCATTGTTAATCAAAGGAAAACAGCCCGAAAAAACGTGCACAAGAGGGAGCGCACATGACGGGGCGATCGGTGGCTCTTGACTGGCAACAAGGTCAACAAGAGTTATTGCTGAATCGCGCTTAGTTTGTCAACATAGAAAAGAGCCCTAGTTTAGGAGAAATTGGTTGAATCAGGGCTTTTGTCTTGGCCTGTTGGTGCATTGTTAATCAAAGGAAAATAGCCCGAAAAAACGTGCACAAGAGGGAGCGCACATGACGGGGCGATCGGTGGCTCTTGACTGGCAACGAGGTCAACAAGAGCTATTGCTGGATCGTGCTTAGTTTGTCGACATAGAAAAGAGCCCTATTTTAGAAGAAATTGGTTGAATCACGGCTTTTGTCTTGGCCTGTTGGTGCATTGTTAATCAAAGGAAAACAGCCCGAAAAAACGTGCACAAGAGGGAGCGCACATGACGGGGCGATCGGTGGCTCTTGACTGGCAACGAGGTCAACAAGAGTTATTGCTGGATCGTGCTTAGTTTGTCGACATAGAAAAGAGCCCTATTTTAGGAGAAATTGGTTGAATCACGGCTTTTGTCTTGGCCTGTTGGTGCATTGTTAATCAAAGGAAAACAGCCCGAAAAAACGTGCACAAGAGGGAGCGCACATGACGGGGCGATCGGTGGCTCTTGACTGGCAACGAGGTCAACAAGAGTTATTGCTGGATCGTGCTTAGTTTGTCGACATAGAAAAGAGCCCTATTTTAGGAGAAATTGGTTGAATCACGGCTTTTGTCTTGGCCTGTTGGTGCATTGTTAATCAAAGGAAAATAGCCCGAAAAAACGTGCACAAGAGGGAGCGCACATGACGGGGCGATCGGTGGCTCTTGACTGGCAACGAGGTCAACAAGAGTTATTGCTGGATCGTGCTTAGTTTGTCAACATACAAAAGAGCCCTAGTTTAGGAGAAATTGGTTGAATCAGGGCTTTTGTCTTGGCCTGTTGGTGCATTGTTAATCAAAGGAAAATAGCCCGAAAAAACGTGGACAAGAGGGAGCACACATGACGGGGCGATCGGTGGCTCTTGGCTGGCAACGAGGTCAACAAGAGTGATTGCTGGATCGTGCTTAGTTTGTCAACATAGAAAAGAGCCCTAGTTTAGGAGAAATTGGTTGAATCAGGGCTTTTGTCTTGGCCTGTTGGTGCATTGTTAATCAAAGGAAAATAGCCCGAAAAAACGTGGACAAGAGGGAGCACACATGACGGGGCGATCGGTGGCTCTTGGCTGGCAACGAGGTCAACAAGAGTGATTGCTGGATCGTGCTTAGTTTGTCAACATAGAAAAGAGCCCTAGTTTAGGAGAAATTGGTTGAATCAGGGCTTTTGTCTTGGCCTGTTGGTGCATTGTTAATCAAAGGAAAATAGCCCGAAAAAACGTGGACAAGAGGGAGCACACATGACGGGGCGATCGGTGGCTCTTGGCTGGCAACGAGGTCAACAAGAGTGATTGCTGGATCGTGCTTAGTTTGTCAACATAGAAAAGAGCCCTAGTTTAGGAGAAATTGGTTGAATCAGGGCTTTTGTCTTGGCCTGCTGGTGCATTGTTAATCAAAGGAAAATAGCCCGAAAAAACGTGGACAAGAGGGAGCACACATGACGGGGCGATCGGTGGCTCTTGGCTGGCAACGAGGTCAACAAGAGTTATTGCTGGATCGTGCTTAGTTTGTCAACATAGAAAAGAGCCCTAGTTTAGGAGAAATTGGTTGAATCAGGGCTTTTGTCTTGGCCTGTTGGTGCATTGTTAATCAAAGGAAAATAGCCCGAAAAAACGTGGACAAGAGGGAGCACACATGACGGGGCGATCGGTGGCTCTTGGCTGGCAACGAGGTCAACAAGAGTGATTGCTGGATCGTGCTTAGTTTGTCGACATAGAAAAGAGCCCTATTTTAGGAGAAATTGGTTGAATCAGGGCTTTTGTCTTGGCCTGCTGGTGCATTGTTAATCAAAGGAAAACAGCCCGAAAAAACGTGCACAAGAGGGAGCGCACATGACGGGACGATCGGTGGCTCTTGACTGGCAACGAGGTCAACAAGAGCTATTGCTGGATCGTGCTTAGTTTGTCGACATAGAAAAGAGCCCTATTTTAGGAGAAATTGGTTGAATCACGGCTTTTGTCTTGGCCTGTTGGTGCATTGTTAATCAAAGGAAAACAGCCCGAAAAAACGTGGACAAGAGGGAGCGCACATGACGGGGCGATCGGTGGCTCTTGACTGGCAACGAGGTCAACAAGAGTTATTGCTGGATCGTGCTTAGTTTGTCGACATAGAAAAGAGCCCTAGTTTAGGAGAAATTGGTTGAATCACGGCTTTTGTCTTGGCCTGTTGGTGCATTGTTAATCAAAGGAAAACAGCCCGAAAAAACGTGCACAAGAGGGAGCGCACATGACGGGGCGATCGGTGGCTCTTGACTGGCAACGAGGTCAACAAGAGTTATTGCTGGATCGTGCTTAGTTTGTCGACATAGAAAAGAGCCCTATTTTAGGAGAAATTGGTTGAATCAGGGCTTTTGTCTTGGCCTGTTGGTGCATTGTTAATCAAAGGAAAATAGCCCGAAAAAACGTAAGAGGGAGCGCACATGACGGGGCGATCGGTGGCTCTTGACTGGCAACGAGGTCAACAAGAGTTATTGCTGAATCGCGCTTAGTTTGTCAACATAGAAAAGAGCCCTAGTTTAGGAGAAATTGGTTGAATCAGGGCTTTTGTCTTGGCCTGTTGGTGCATTGTTAATCAAAGGAAAATAGCCCGAAAAAACGTGCACAAGAGGGAGCGCACATGACGGGGCGATCGGTGGCTCTTGACTGGCAACGAGGTCAACAAGAGCTATTGCTGGATCGTGCTTAGTTTGTCGACATAGAAAAGAGCCCTACTTTAGAAGAAATTGGTTGAATCACGGCTTTTGTCTTGGCCTGTTGGTGCATTGTTAATCAAAGGAAAACAGCCCGAAAAAACGTGCACAAGAGGGAGCGCACATGACGGGGCGATCGGTGGCTCTTGACTGGCAACGAGGTCAACAAGAGTTATTGCTGGATCGTGCTTAGTTTGTCGACATAGAAAAGAGCCCTATTTTAGGAGAAATTGGTTGAATCACGGCTTTTGTCTTGGCCTGTTGGTGCATTGTTAATCAAAGGAAAACAGCCCGAAAAAACGTGCACAAGAGGGAGCGCACATGACGGGGCGATCGGTGGCTCTTGACTGGCAACGAGGTCAACAAGAGTTATTGCTGGATCGTGCTTAGTTTGTCGACATAGAAAAGAGCCCTATTTTAGGAGAAATTGGTTGAATCACGGCTTTTGTCTTGGCCTGTTGGTGCATTGTTAATCAAAGGAAAATAGCCCGAAAAAACGTGCACAAGAGGGAGCGCACATGACGGGGCGATCGGTGGCTCTTGACTGGCAACGAGGTCAACAAGAGTTATTGCTGGATCGTGCTTAGTTTGTCAACATAGAAAAGAGCCCTAGTTTAGGAGAAATTGGTTGAATCAGGGCTTTTGTCTTGGCCTGTTGGTGCATTGTTAATCAAAGGAAAAGGGCCCGAAAAAACGTGCACAAGAGGGAGCGCACACGACGGGGCGATCGGTGGCTCTTGACTGGCAACGAGGTCAACAAGAGTTATTGCTGGATCGTGCTTAGTTTGTCAACATAGAAAACAGCCCTAGTTTAGGAGAAATTGGTTGAATCAGGGCTTTTGTCTTGGCCTGTTGGTGCATTGTTAATCAAAGGAAAATAGCCCGAAAAAACGTGGACAAGAGGGAGCACACATGACGGGGCGATCGGTGGCTCTTGGCTGGCAACGAGGTCAACAAGAGTGATTGCTGGATCGTGCTTAGTTTGTCAACATAGAAAAGAGCCCTAGTTTAGGAGAAATTGGTTGAATCAGGGCTTTTGTCTTGGCCTGTTGGTGCATTGTTAATCAAAGGAAAATAGCCCGAAAAAACGTGGACAAGAGGGAGCACACATGACGGGGCGATCGGTGGCTCTTGGCTGGCAACGAGGTCAACAAGAGTGATTGCTGGATCGTGCTTAGTTTGTCAACATAGAAAAGAGCCCTAGTTTAGGAGAAATTGGTTGAATCAGGGCTTTTGTCTTGGCCTGTTGGTGCATTGTTAATCAAAGGAAAATAGCCCGAAAAAACGTGGACAAGAGGGAGCACACATGACGGGGCGATCGGTGGCTCTTGGCTGGCAACGAGGTCAACAAGAGTGATTGCTGGATCGTGCTTAGTTTGTCAACATAGAAAAGAGCCCTAGTTTAGGAGAAATTGGTTGAATCAGGGCTTTTGTCTTGGCCTGCTGGTGCATTGTTAATCAAAGGAAAATAGCCCGAAAAAACGTGGACAAGAGGGAGCACACATGACGGGGCGATCGGTGGCTCTTGGCTGGCAACGAGGTCAACAAGAGTTATTGCTGGATCGTGCTTAGTTTGTCAACATAGAAAAGAGCCCTAGTTTAGGAGAAATTGGTTGAATCAGGGCTTTTGTCTTGGCCTGTTGGTGCATTGTTAATCAAAGGAAAATAGCCCGAAAAAACGTGGACAAGAGGGAGCACACATGACGGGGCGATCGGTGGCTCTTGGCTGGCAACGAGGTCAACAAGAGTGATTGCTGGATCGTGCTTAGTTTGTCGACATAGAAAAGAGCCCTATTTTAGGAGAAATTGGTTGAATCAGGGCTTTTGTCTTGGCCTGCTGGTGCATTGTTAATCAAAGGAAAACAGCCCGAAAAAACGTGCACAAGAGGGAGCGCACATGAGGGGACGATCGGTGGCTCTTGACTGGCAACGAGGTCAACAAGAGTTATTGCTGGATCGTGCTTAGTTTGTCGACATAGAAAAGAGCCCTAGTTTAGGAGAAATTGGTTGAATCACGGCTTTTGTCTTGGCCTGTTGGTGCATTGTTAATCAAAGGAAAACAGCCCGAAAAAACGTGCACAAGAGGGAGCGCACATGACGGGGCGATCGGTGGCTCTTGACTGGCAACGAGGTCAACAAGAGTTATTGCTGGATCGTGCTTAGTTTGTCGACATAGAAAAGAGCCCTATTTTAGGAGAAATTGGTTGAATCAGGGCTTTTGTCTTGGCCTGTTGGTGCATTGTTAATCAAAGGAAAATAGCCCGAAAAAACGTAAGAGGGAGCGCACATGACGGGGCGATCGGTGGCTCTTGACTGGCAACGAGGTCAACAAGAGTTATTGCTGAATCGCGCTTAGTTTGTCAACATAGAAAAGAGCCCTAGTTTAGGAGAAATTGGTTGAATCAGGGCTTTTGTCTTGGCCTGTTGGTGCATTGTTAATCAAAGGAAAATAGCCCGAAAAAACGTGCACAAGAGAGAGCGCACATGACGGGGCGATCGGTGGCTCTTGACTGGCAACGAGGTCAACAAGAGCTATTGCTGGATCGTGCTTAGTTTGTCGACATAGAAAAGAGCCCTACTTTAGAAGAAATTGGTTGAATCACGGCTTTTGTCTTGGCCTGTTGGTGCATTGTTAATCAAAGGAAAACAGCCCGAAAAAACGTGCACAAGAGGGAGCGCACATGACGGGGCGATCGGTGGCTCTTGACTGGCAACGAGGTCAACAAGAGTTATTGCTGGATCGTGCTTAGTTTGTCGACATAGAAAAGAGCCCTATTTTAGGAGAAATTGGTTGAATCACGGCTTTTGTCTTGGCCTGTTGGTGCATTGTTAATCAAAGGAAAACAGCCCGAAAAAACGTGCACAAGAGGGAGCGCACATGACGGGGCGATCGGTGGCTCTTGACTGGCAACGAGGTCAACAAGAGTTATTGCTGGATCGTGCTTAGTTTGTCGACATAGAAAAGAGCCCTATTTTAGGAGAAATTGGTTGAATCACGGCTTTTGTCTTGGCCTGTTGGTGCATTGTTAATCAAAGGAAAATAGCCCGAAAAAACGTGCACAAGAGGGAGCGCACATGACGGGGCGATCGGTGGCTCTTGACTGGCAACGAGGTCAACAAGAGTTATTGCTGGATCGTGCTTAGTTTGTCAACATAGAAAAGAGCCCTAGTTTAGGAGAAATTGGTTGAATCAGGGCTTTTGTCTTGGCCTGTTGGTGCATTGTTAATCAAAGGAAAAGGGCCCGAAAAAACGTGCACAAGAGGGAGCGCACACGACGGGGCGATCGGTGGCTCTTGACTGGCAACGAGGTCAACAAGAGTTATTGCTGGATCGTGCTTAGTTTGTCAACATAGAAAAGAGCCCTAGTTTAGGAGAAATTGGTTGAATCAGGGCTTTTGTCTTGGCCTGCTGGTGCATTGTTAATCAAAGGAAAATAGCCCGAAAAAACGTGGACAAGAGGGAGCACACATGACGGGGCGATCGGTGGCTCTTGGCTGGCAACGAGGTCAACAAGAGTGATTGCTGGATCGTGCTTAGTTTGTCAACATAGAAAAGAGCCCTAGTTTAGGAGAAATTGGTTGAATCAGGGCTTTTGTCTTGGCCTGTTGGTGCATTGTTAATCAAAGGAAAATAGCCCGAAAAAACGTGGACAAGAGGGAGCACACATGACGGGGCGATCGGTGGCTCTTGGCTGGCAACGAGGTCAACAAGAGTGATTGCTGGATCGTGCTTAGTTTGTCAACATAGAAAAGAGCCCTAGTTTAGGAGAAATTGGTTGAATCAGGGCTTTTGTCTTGGCCTGTTGGTGCATTGTTAATCAAAGGAAAATAGCCCGAAAAAACGTGGACAAGAGGGAGCACACATGACGGGGCGATCGGTGGCTCTTGGCTGGCAACGAGGTCAACAAGAGTTATTGCTGGATCGTGCTTAGTTTGTCAACATAGAAAAGAGCCCTAGTTTAGGAGAAATTGGTTGAATCAGGGCTTTTGTCTTGGCCTGTTGGTGCATTGTTAATCAAAGGAAAATAGCCCGAAAAAACGTGGACAAGAGGGAGCACACATGACGGGGCGATCGGTGGCTCTTGGCTGGCAACGAGGTCAACAAGAGTGATTGCTGGATCGTGCTTAGTTTGTCAACATAGAAAAGAGCCCTAGTTTAGGAGAAATTGGTTGAATCAGGGCTTTTGTCTTGGCCTGCTGGTGCATTGTTAATCAAAGGAAAATAGCCCGAAAAAACGTGGACAAGAGGGAGCACACATGACGGGGCGATCGGTGGCTCTTGGCTGGCAACGAGGTCAACAAGAGTTATTGCTGGATCGTGCTTAGTTTGTCAACATAGAAAAGAGCCCTAGTTTAGGAGAAATTGGTTGAATCAGGGCTTTTGTCTTGGCCTGTTGGTGCATTGTTAATCAAAGGAAAATAGCCCGAAAAAACGTGGACAAGAGGGAGCGCACATGACGGGACGATCGGTGGCTCTTGACTGGCAACGAGGTCGACAAGAGTTATTGCTGGATCGTGCTTAGTTTGTCGACATAGAAAAGAGCCCTATTTTAGGAGAAATTGGTTGAATCACGGCTTTTGTCTTGGCCTGTTGGTGCATTGTTAATCAAAGGAAAACAGCCCGAAAAAACGTGCACAAGAGGGAGCGCACATGACGGGGCGATCGGTGGCTCTTGACTGGCAACGAGGTCAACAAGAGTTATTGCTGAATCGCGCTTAGTTTGTCAACATAAAAAAGAGCCCTAGTTTAGGAGAAATTGGTTGAATCAGGGCTTTTGTCTTTGCCTGTTGGTGCATTGTTAATCCAAGGAAAATAGCCCGAAAAAACGTGCACAAGAGGGAGCGCACATGACGGGGCGATCGGTGGCTCTTGACTGGCAACGAGGTCAACAAGAGCTATTGCTGGATCGTGCTTAGTTTGTCGACATAGAAAAGAGCCCTATTTTAGGAGAAATTGGTTGAATCACGGCTTTTGTCTTGGCCTGTTGGTGCATGGTAATCAAAGGAAAACAGCCCGAAAAAACGTGGACAAGAGGGAGCGCACATGACGGGGCGATCGGTGGCTCTTGACTGGCAACGAGGTCAACAAGAGTTATTGCTGGATCGTGCTTAGTTTGTCGACATAGAAAAGAGCCCTAGTTTAGGAGAAATTGGTTGAATCACGGCTTTTGTCTTGGCCTGTTGGTGCATTGTTAATCAAAGGAAAACAGCCCGAAAAAACGTGCACAAGAGGGAGCGCACATGACGGGGCGATCGGTGGCTCTTGACTGGCAACAAGGTCAACAAGAGTTATTGCTGAATCGCGCTTAGTTTGTCAACATAGAAAAGAGCCCTAGTTTAGGAGAAATTGGTTGAATCAGGGCTTTTGTCTTGGCCTGTTGGTGCATTGTTAATCAAAGGAAAATAGCCCGAAAAAACGTGCACAAGAGGGAGCGCACATGACGGGGCGATCGGTGGCTCTTGACTGGCAACGAGGTCAACAAGAGCTATTGCTGGATCGTGCTTAGTTTGTCAACATAGAAAAGAGCCCTAGTTTAGGAGAAATTGGTTGAATCACGGCTTTTGTCTTGGCCTGTTGGTGCATTGTTAATCAAAGGAAAATAGCCCGAAAAAACGTGGACAAGAGGGAGCGCACATGACGGGACGATCGGTGGCTCTTGACTGGCAACGAGGTCGACAAGAGTTATTGCTGGATCGTGCTTAGTTTGTCGACATAGAAAAGAGCCCTATTTTAGGAGAAATTGGTTGAATCACGGCTTTTGTCTTGGCCTGTTGGTGCATTGTTAATCAAAGGAAAACAGCCCGAAAAAACGTGCACAAGAGGGAGCGCACATGACGGGGCGATCGGTGGCTCTTGACTGGCAACGAGGTCAACAAGAGTTATTGCTGAATCGCGCTTAGTTTGTCAACATAAAAAAGAGCCCTAGTTTAGGAGAAATTGGTTGAATCAGGGCTTTTGTCTTTGCCTGTTGGTGCATTGTTAATCCAAGGAAAATAGCCCGAAAAAACGTGCACAAGAGGGAGCGCACATGACGGGGCGATCGGTGGCTCTTGACTGGCAACGAGGTCAACAAGAGCTATTGCTGGATCGTGCTTAGTTTGTCGACATAGAAAAGAGCCCTATTTTAGGAGAAATTGGTTGAATCACGGCTTTTGTCTTGGCCTGTTGGTGCATGGTAATCAAAGGAAAACAGCCCGAAAAAACGTGGACAAGAGGGAGCGCACATGACGGGGCGATCGGTGGCTCTTGACTGGCAACGAGGTCAACAAGAGTTATTGCTGGATCGTGCTTAGTTTGTCGACATAGAAAAGAGCCCTAGTTTAGGAGAAATTGGTTGAATCACGGCTTTTGTCTTGGCCTGTTGGTGCATTGTTAATCAAAGGAAAACAGCCCGAAAAAACGTGCACAAGAGGGAGCGCACATGACGGGGCGATCGGTGGCTCTTGACTGGCAACAAGGTCAACAAGAGTTATTGCTGAATCGCGCTTAGTTTGTCAACATAGAAAAGAGCCCTAGTTTAGGAGAAATTGGTTGAATCAGGGCTTTTGTCTTGGCCTGTTGGTGCATTGTTAATCAAAGGAAAATAGCCCGAAAAAACGTGCACAAGAGGGAGCGCACATGACGGGGCGATCGGTGGCTCTTGACTGGCAACGAGGTCAACAAGAGCTATTGCTGGATCGTGCTTAGTTTGTCGACATAGAAAAGAGCCCTATTTTAGAAGAAATTGGTTGAATCACGGCTTTTGTCTTGGCCTGTTGGTGCATTGTTAATCAAAGGAAAACAGCCCGAAAAAACGTGCACAAGAGGGAGCGCACATGACGGGGCGATCGGTGGCTCTTGACTGGCAACGAGGTCAACAAGAGTTATTGCTGGATCGTGCTTAGTTTGTCGACATAGAAAAGAGCCCTATTTTAGGAGAAATTGGTTGAATCACGGCTTTTGTCTTGGCCGGTTGGTGCATTGTTAATCAAAGGAAAACAGCCCGAAAAAACGTGCACAAGAGGGAGCGCACATGACGGGGCGATCGGTGGCTCTTGACTGGCAACGAGGTCAACAAGAGTTATTGCTGGATCGTGCTTAGTTTGTCGACATAGAAAAGAGCCCTATTTTAGGAGAAATTGGTTGAATCACGGCTTTTGTCTTGGCCTGTTGGTGCATTGTTAATCAAAGGAAAACAGCCCGAAAAAACGTGCACAAGAGGGAGCGCACATGACGGGGCGATCGGTGGCTCTTGACTGGCAACGAGGTCAACAAGAGTTATTGCTGGATCGTGCTTAGTTTGTCGACATAGAAAAGAGCCCTATTTTAGGAGAAATTGGTTGAATCACGGCTTTTGTCTTGGCCTGTTGGTGCATTGTTAATCAAAGGAAAATAGCCCGAAAAAACGTGCACAAGAGGGAGCGCACATGACGGGGCGATCGGTGGCTCTTGACTGGCAACGAGGTCAACAAGAGTTATTGCTGGATCGTGCTTAGTTTGTCAACATAGAAAAGAGCCCTAGTTTAGGAGAAATTGGTTGAATCAGGGCTTTTGTCTTGGCCTGTTGGTGCATTGTTAATCAAAGGAAAACAGCCCGAAAAAACGTGCACAAGAGGGAGCGCACATGACGGGGCGATCGGTGGCTCTTGACTGGCAACGAGGTCAACAAGAGTTATTGCTGGATCGTGCTTAGTTTGTCGACATAGAAAAGAGCCCTATTTTAGGAGAAATTGGTTGAATCACGGCTTTTGTCTTGGCCTGTTGGTGCATTGTTAATCAAAGGAAAACAGCCCGAAAAAACGTGCACAAGAGGGAGCGCACATGACGGGGCGATCGGTGGCTCTTGACTGGCAACGAGGTCAACAAGAGTTATTGCTGGATCGTGCTTAGTTTGTCGACATAGAAAAGAGCCCTATTTTAGGAGAAATTGGTTGAATCACGGCTTTTGTCTTGGCCGGTTGGTGCATTGTTAATCAAAGGAAAACAGCCCGAAAAAACGTGCACAAGAGGGAGCGCACATGACGGGGCGATCGGTGGCTCTTGACTGGCAACGAGGTCAACAAGAGTTATTGCTGGATCGTGCTTAGTTTGTCGACATAGAAAAGAGCCCTATTTTAGGAGAAATTGGTTGAATCACGGCTTTTGTCTTGGCCGGTTGGTGCATTGTTAATCAAAGGAAAACAGCCCGAAAAAACGTGCACAAGAGGGAGCGCACATGACGGGGCGATCGGTGGCTCTTGACTGGCAACGAGGTCAACAAGAGTTATTGCTGGATCGTGCTTAGTTTGTCGACATAGAAAAGAGCCCTATTTTAGGAGAAATTGGTTGAATCACGGCTTTTGTCTTGGCCTGTTGGTGCATTGTTAATCAAAGGAAAATAGCCCGAAAAAACGTGCACAAGAGGGAGCGCACATGACGGGGCGATCGGTGGCTCTTGACTGGCAACGAGGTCAACAAGAGTTATTGCTGGATCGTGCTTAGTTTGTCAACATAGAAAAGAGCCCTAGTTTAGGAGAAATTGGTTGAATCAGGGCTTTTGTCTTGGCCTGTTGGTGCATTGTTAATCAAAGGAAAAGGGCCCGAAAAAACGTGCACAAGAGGGAGCGCACACGACGGGGCGATCGGTGGCTCTTGGCTGGCAACGAGGTCGACAAGAGTTATTGCTGGATCGTGCTTAGTTTGTCGACATAGAAAAGAGCCCTATTTTAGGAGAAATTGGTTGAATCAGGGCTTTTGTCTTGGCCTGCTGGTGCATTGTTAATCAAAGGAAAACAGCCCGAAAAAACGTGCACAAGAGGGAGCGCACATGACGGGACGATCGGTGGCTCTTGACTGGCAACGAGGTCGACAAGAGTTATTGCTGGATCGTGCTTAGTTTGTCGACATAGAAAAGAGCCCTATTTTAGGAGAAATTGGTTGAATCAGGGCTTTTGTCTTGGCCGGTTGGTGCATTGTTAATCAAAGGAAAATAGCCCGAAAAAACGTGGACAAGAGGGAGCACACATGACGGGGCGATCGGTGGCTCTTGACTGGCAACGAGGTCCACAAGAGTGATTGCTGGATCGTGCTTAGTTTGTCGACATAGAAAAGAGCCCTATTTTAGGAGAAATTGGTTGAATCAGGGCTTTTGTCTTGGCCTGTTGGTGCATTGTTAATCAAAGGAAAACAGCCCGAAAAAACGTGGACAAGAGGGAGCGCACATGACGGGACGATCGGTGGCTCTTGGCTGGCAACGAGGTCGACAAGAGTTATTGCTGGATCGTGCTTAGTTTGTCGACATAGAAAAGAGCCCTATTTTAGGAGAAATTGGTTGAATCAGGGCTTTTGTCTTGGCCTGTTGGTGCATTGTTAATCAAAGGAAAATAGCCCGAAAAAACGTGGACAAGAGGGAGCACACATGACGGGGCGATCGGTGGCTCTTGACTGGCAACGAGGTCAACAAGAGTGATTGCTGGATCGTGCTTAGTTTGTCGACATAGAAAAGAGCCCTATTTTAGGAGAAATTGGTTGAATCAGGGCTTTTGTCTTGGCCTGTTGGTGCATTGTTAATCAAAGGAAAATAGCCCGAAAAAACGTGGACAAGAGGGAGCACACATGACGGGGCGATCGGTGGCTCTTGGCTGGCAACGAGGTCGACAAGAGTTATTGCTGGATCGTGCTTAGTTTGTCGACATAGAAAAGAGCCCTATTTTAGGAGAAATTGGTTGAATCAGGGCTTTTGTCTTGGCCTGTTGGTGCATTGTTAATCAAAGGAAAACAGCCCGAAAAAACGTGGACAAGAGGGAGCGCACATGACGGGGCGATCGGTGGCTCTTGACTGGCAACGAGGTCAACAAGAGTTATTGCTGGATCGTGCTTAGTTTGTCGACATAGAAAAGAGCCCTAGTTTAGGAGAAATTGGTTGAATCACGGCTTTTGTCTTGGCCTGTTGGTGCATTGTTAATCAAATGAAAACAGCCCGAAAAAACGTGCACAAGAGGGAGCGCACATGACGGGGCGATCGGTGGCTCTTGACTGGCAACAAGGTCAACAAGAGTTATTGCTGAATCGCGCTTAGTTTGTCAACATAGAAAAGAGCCCTAGTTTAGGAGAAATTGGTTGAATCAGGGCTTTTGTCTTGGCCTGTTGGTGCATTGTTAATCAAAGGAAAACAGCCCGAAAAAACGTGCACAAGAGGGAGCGCACATGACGGGGCGATCGGTGGCTCTTGACTGGCAACGAGGTCAACAAGAGTTATTGCTGGATCGTGCTTAGTTTGTCGACATAGAAAAGAGCCCTATTTTAGGAGAAATTGGTTGAATCACGGCTTTTGTCTTGGCCTGTTGGTGCATTGTTAATCAAAGGAAAACAGCCCGAAAAAACGTGCACAAGAGGGAGCGCAAATGACGGGGCGATCGGTGGCTCTTGACTGGCAACGAGGTCAACAAGAGTTATTGCTGGATCGTGCTTAGTTTGTCGACATAGAAAAGAGCCCTATTTTAGAAGAAATTGGTTGAATCACGGCTTTTGTCTTGGCCTGTTGGTGCATTGTTAATCAAAGGAAAACAGCCCGAAAAAACGTGCACAAGAGGGAGCGCACATGACGGGGCGATCGGTGGCTCTTGACTGGCAACGAGGTCAACAAGAGTTATTGCTGGATCGTGCTTAGTTTGTCGACATAGAAAAGAGCCCTATTTTAGGAGAAATTGGTTGAATCACGGCTTTTGTCTTGGCCTGTTGGTGCATTGTTAATCAAAGGAAAACAGCCCGAAAAAACGTGCACAAGAGGGAGCGCACATGACGGGGCGATCGGTGGCTCTTGACTGGCAACGAGGTCAACAAGAGTTATTGCTGGATCGTGCTTAGTTTGTCGACATAGAAAAGAGCCCTATTTTAGGAGAAATTGGTTGAATCACGGCTTTTGTCTTGGCCTGTTGGTGCATTGTTAATCAAAGGAAAACAGCCCGAATAAACGTGCACAAGAGGGAGCGCAAATGACGGGGCGATCGGTGGCTCTTGACTGGCAACGAGGTCAACAAGAGTTATTGCTGGATCGTGCTTAGTTTGTCGACATAGAAAAGAGCCCTATTTTAGGAGAAATTGGTTGTATCACGGCTTTTGTCTTGGCCTGTTGGTGCATTGTTAATCAAAGGAAAATAGCCCGAAAAAACGTGCACAAGAGGGAGCGCACATGACGGGGCGATCGGTGGCTCTTGACTGGCAACGAGGTCAACAAGAGTTATTGCTGAATCGCGCTTAGTTTGTCAACATAGAAAAGAGCCCTAGTTTAGGAGAAATTGGTTGAATCAGGGCTTTTGTCTTGGCCTGTTGGTGCATTGTTAATCAAAGGAAAACAGCCCGAAAAAACGTGGACAAGAGGGAGCACACATGACGGGGCGATCGGTGGCTCTTGGCTGGCAACGAGGTCGACAAGAGTTATTGCTGGATCGTGCTTAGTTTGTCGACATAGAAAAGAGCCCTATTTTAGGAGAAATTGGTTGAATCACGGCTTTTGTCTTGGCCTGTTGGTGCATTGTTAATCAAAGGAAAACAGCCCGAATAAACGTGCACAAGAGGGAGCGCAAATGACGGGGCGATCGGTGGCTCTTGACTGGCAACGAGGTCAACAAGAGTTATTGCTGGATCGTGCTTAGTTTGTCGACATAGAAAAGAGCCCTATTTTAGGAGAAATTGGTTGTATCACGGCTTTTGTCTTGGCCTGTTGGTGCATTGTTAATCAAAGGAAAATAGCCCGAAAAAACGTGCACAAGAGGGAGCGCACATGACGGGGCGATCGGTGGCTCTTGACTGGCAACAAGGTCAACAAGAGTTATTGCTGAATCGCGCTTAGTTTGTCAACATAGAAAAGAGCCCTAGTTTAGGAGAAATTGGTTGAATCAGGGCTTTTGTCTTGGCCTGTTGGTGCATTGTTAATCAAAGGAAAACAGCCCGAAAAAACGTGGACAAGAGGGAGCACACATGACGGGGCGATCGGTGGCTCTTGGCTGGCAACGAGGTCGACAAGAGTTATTGCTGAATCGTGCTTAGTTTGTCGACATAGAAAAGAGCCCTATTTTAGGAGAAATTGGTTGAATCAGGGCTTTTGTCTTGGCCTGTTGGTGCATTGTTAATCAAAGGAAAATAGCCCGAAAAAACGTGGACAAGAGGGAGCACACATGACGGGGCGATCGGTGGCTCTTGACTGGCAACGAGGTCAACAAGAGCTATTGCTGGATCGTGCTTAGTTTGTCGACATAGAAAAGAGCCCTATTTTAGAAGAAATTGGTTGAATCACGGCTTTTGTCTTGGCCTGTTGGTGCATTGTTAATCAAAGGAAAACAGCCCGAAAAAACGTGCACAAGAGGGAGCGCACATGACGGGGCGATCGGTGGCTCTTGACTGGCAACGAGGTCAACAAGAGTTATTGCTGGATCGTGCTTAGTTTGTCGACATAGAAAAGAGCCCTATTTTAGGAGAAATTGGTTGAATCACGGCTTTTGTCTTGGCCTGTTGGTGCATTGTTAATCAAAGGAAAACAGCCCGAAAAAACGTGCACAAGAGGGAGCGCACATGACGGGGCGATCGGTGGCTCTTGACTGGCAACGAGGTCAACAAGAGTTATTGCTGGATCGTGCTTAGTTTGTCGACATAGAAAAGAGCCCTATTTTAGGAGAAATTGGTTGAATCACGGCTTTTGTCTTGGCCTGTTGGTGCATTGTTAATCAAAGGAAAACAGCCCGAATAAACGTGCACAAGAGGGAGCGCAAATGACGGGGCGATCGGTGGCTCTTGACTGGCAACGAGGTCAACAAGAGTTATTGCTGGATCGTGCTTAGTTTGTCGACATAGAAAAGAGCCCTATTTTAGGAGAAATTGGTTGTATCACGGCTTTTGTCTTGGCCTGTTGGTGCATTGTTAATCAAAGGAAAATAGCCCGAAAAAACGTGCACAAGAGGGAGCGCACATGACGGGGCGATCGGTGGCTCTTGACTGGCAACGAGGTCAACAAGAGTTATTGCTGGATCGTGCTTAGTTTGTCAACATAGAAAAGAGCCCTAGTTTAGGAGAAATTGGTTGAATCAGGGCTTTTGTCTTGGCCTGTTGGTGCATTGTTAATCAAAGGAAAAGGGCCCGAAAAAACGTGCACAAGAGGGAGCGCACACGACGGGGCGATCGGTGGCTCTTGGCTGGCAAAGAGGTCAACAAGAGTGATTGCTGGATCGTGCTTAGTTTGTCAACATAGAAAAGAGCCCTAGTTTAGGAGAAATTGGTTGAATCAGGGCTTTTGTCTTGGCCTGCTGGTGCATTGTTAATCAAAGGAAAATAGCCCGAAAAAACGTGGACAAGAGGGAGCACACATGACGGGGCGATCGGTGGCTCTTGGCTGGCAACGAGGTCAACAAGAGTTATTGCTGGATCGTGCTTAGTTTGTCAACATAGAAAAGAGCCCTAGTTTAGGAGAAATTGGTTGAATCAGGGCTTTTGTCTTGGCCTGTTGGTGCATTGTTAATCAAAGGAAAACAGCCCGAAAAAACGTGCACAAGAGGGAGCGCACATGACGGGACGATCGGTGGCTCTTGACTGGCAACGAGGTCGACAAGAGTTATTGCTGGATCGTGCTTAGTTTGTCGACATAGAAAAGAGCCCTATTTTAGGAGCAATTGGTTGAATCACGGCTTTTGTCTTGGCCTGCTGGTGCATTGTTAATCAAAGGAAAACAGCCCGAAAAAACGTGCACAAGAGGGAGCGCACATGACGGGACGATCGGTGGCTCTTGACTGGCAACGAGGTCGACAAGAGTTATTGCTGGATCGTGCTTAGTTTGTCGACATAGAAAAGAGCCCTATTTTAGGAGCAATTGGTTGAATCACGGCTTTTGTCTTGGCCTGTTGGTGCATTGTTAATCAAAGGAAAACAGCCCGAAAAAACGTGCACAAGAGGGAGCGCACATGACGGGGCGATCGGTGGCTCTTGACTGGCAACGAGGTCAACAAGAGTTATTGCTGAATCGCGCTTAGTTTGTCAACATAAAAAAGAGCCCTAGTTTAGGAGAAATTGGTTGAATCAGGGCTTTTGTCTTGGCCTGTTGGTGCATTGTTAATCAAAGGAAAATAGCCCGAAAAAACGTGCACAAGAGGGAGCGCACATGACGGGGCGATCGGTGGCTCTTGACTGGCAACGAGGTCAACAAGAGCTATTGCTGGATCGTGCTTAGTTTGTCGACATAGAAAAGAGCCCTATTTTAGGAGAAATTGGTCGAATCACGGCTTTTGTCTTGGCCTGTTGGTGCATTGTTAATCAAAGGAAAACAGCCCGAAAAAACGTGGACAAGAGGGAGCGCACATGACGGGGCGATCGGTGGCTCTTGACTGGCAACGAGGTCAACAAGAGTTATTGCTGGATCGTGCTTAGTTTGTCGACATAGAAAAGAGCCCTAGTTTAGGAGAAATTGGGTGAATCACGGCTTTTGTCTTGGCCTGTTGGTGCATTGTTAATCAAAGGAAAACAGCCCGAAAAAACGTGCACAAGAGGGAGCGCACATGACGGGGCGATCGGTGGCTCTTGACTGGCAACAAGGTCAACAAGAGTTATTGCTGAATCGCGCTTAGTTTGTCAACATAGAAAAGAGCCCTAGTTTAGGAGAAATTGGTTGAATCAGGGCTTTTGTCTTGGCCTGTTGGTGCATTGTTAATCAAAGGAAAATAGCCCGAAAAAACGTGCACAAGAGGGAGCGCACATGACGGGGCGATCGGTGGCTCTTGACTGGCAACGAGGTCAACAAGAGCTATTGCTGGATCGTGCTTAGTTTGTCGACATAGAAAAGAGCCCTATTTTAGAAGAAATTGGTTGAATCACGGCTTTTGTCTTGGCCTGTTGGTGCATTGTTAATCAAAGGAAAACAGCCCGAAAAAACGTGCACAAGAGGGAGCGCACATGACGGGGCGATCGGTGGCTCTTGACTGGCAACGAGGTCAACAAGAGTTATTGCTGGATCGTGCTTAGTTTGTCGACATAGAAAAGAGCCCTATTTTAGGAGAAATTGGTTGAATCACGGCTTTTGTCTTGGCCTGTTGGTGCATTGTTAATCAAAGGAAAACAGCCCGAAAAAACGTGCACAAGAGGGAGCGCACATGACGGGGCGATCGGTGGCTCTTGACTGGCAACGAGGTCAACAAGAGTTATTGCTGGATCGTGCTTAGTTTGTCGACATAGAAAAGAGCCCTATTTTAGGAGAAATTGGTTGAATCACGGCTTTTGTCTTGGCCTGTTGGTGCATTGTTAATCAAAGGAAAACAGCCCGAATAAACGTGCACAAGAGGGAGCGCAAATGACGGGGCGATCGGTGGCTCTTGACTGGCAACAAGGTCAACAAGAGTTATTGCTGAATCGCGCTTAGTTTGTCAACATAGAAAAGAGCCCTAGTTTAGGAGAAATTGGTTGAATCAGGGCTTTTGTCTTGGCCTGTTGGTGCATTGTTAATCAAAGGAAAATAGCCCGAAAAAACGTGCACAAGAGGGAGCGCACATGACGGGGCGATCGGTGGCTCTTGACTGGCAACGAGGTCAACAAGAGCTATTGCTGGATCGTGCTTAGTTTGTCGACATAGAAAAGAGCCCTATTTTAGAAGAAATTGGTTGAATCACGGCTTTTGTCTTGGCCTGTTGGTGCATTGTTAATCAAAGGAAAACAGCCCGAAAAAACGTGCACAAGAGGGAGCGCACATGACGGGGCGATCGGTGGCTCTTGACTGGCAACGAGGTCAACAAGAGCTATTGCTGGATCGTGCTTAGTTTGTCGACATAGAAAAGAGCCCTATTTTAGAAGAAATTGGTTGAATCACGGCTTTTGTCTTGGCCTGTTGGTGCATTGTTAATCAAAGGAAAACAGCCCGAAAAAACGTGCACAAGAGGGAGCGCACATGACGGGGCGATCGGTGGCTCTTGACTGGCAACGAGGTCAACAAGAGTTATTGCTGGATCGTGCTTAGTTTGTCGACATAGAAAAGAGCCCTATTTTAGGAGAAATTGGTTGAATCACGGCTTTTGTCTTGGCCTGTTGGTGCATTGTTAATCAAAGGAAAACAGCCCGAAAAAACGTGCACAAGAGGGAGCGCACATGACGGGGCGATCGGTGGCTCTTGACTGGCAACGAGGTCAACAAGAGTTATTGCTGGATCGTGCTTAGTTTGTCGACATAGAAAAGAGCCCTATTTTAGGAGAAATTGGTTGAATCACGGCTTTTGTCTTGGCCTGTTGGTGCATTGTTAATCAAAGGAAAACAGCCCGAAAAAACGTGCACAAGAGGGAGCGCACATGACGGGGCGATCGGTGGCTCTTGACTGGCAACAAGGTCAACAAGAGTTATTGCTGAATCGCGCTTAGTTTGTCAACATAGAAAAGAGCCCTAGTTTAGGAGAAATTGGTTGAATCAGGGCTTTTGTCTTGGCCTGTTGGTGCATTGTTAATCAAAGGAAAATAGCCCGAAAAAACGTGCACAAGAGGGAGCGCACATGACGGGGCGATCGGTGGCTCTTGACTGGCAACGAGGTCAACAAGAGCTATTGCTGGATCGTGCTTAGTTTGTCGACATAGAAAAGAGCCCTATTTTAGAAGAAATTGGTTGAATCACGGCTTTTGTCTTGGCCTGTTGGTGCATTGTTAATCAAAGGAAAACAGCCCGAAAAAACGTGCACAAGAGGGAGCGCACATGACGGGGCGATCGGTGGCTCTTGACTGGCAACGAGGTCAACAAGAGTTATTGCTGGATCGTGCTTAGTTTGTCGACATAGAAAAGAGCCCTATTTTAGGAGAAATTGGTTGAATCACGGCTTTTGTCTTGGCCTGTTGGTGCATTGTTAATCAAAGGAAAACAGCCCGAAAAAACGTGCACAAGAGGGAGCGCACATGACGGGGCGATCGGTGGCTCTTGACTGGCAACGAGGTCAACAAGAGTTATTGCTGGATCGTGCTTAGTTTGTCGACATAGAAAAGAGCCCTATTTTAGGAGAAATTGGTTGTATCACGGCTTTTGTCTTGGCCTGTTGGTGCATTGTTAATCAAAGGAAAATAGCCCGAAAAAACGTGCACAAGAGGGAGCGCACATGACGGGGCGATCGGTGGCTCTTGACTGGCAACGAGGTCAACAAGAGTTATTGCTGGATCGTGCTTAGTTTGTCAACATAGAAAAGAGCCCTAGTTTAGGAGAAATTGGTTGAATCAGGGCTTTTGTCTTGGCCTGTTGGTGCATTGTTAATCAAAGGAAAAGGGCCCGAAAAAACGTGCACAAGAGGGAGCGCACACGACGGGGCGATCGGTGGCTCTTGGCTGGCAAAGAGGTCAACAAGAGTGATTGCTGGATCGTGCTTAGTTTGTCAACATAGAAAAGAGCCCTAGTTTAGGAGAAATTGGTTGAATCAGGGCTTTTGTCTTGGCCTGCTGGTGCATTGTTAATCAAAGGAAAATAGCCCGAAAAAACGTGGACAAGAGGGAGCACACATGACGGGGCGATCGGTGGCTCTTGGCTGGCAACGAGGTCAACAAGAGTTATTGCTGGATCGTGCTTAGTTTGTCAACATAGAAAAGAGCCCTAGTTTAGGAGAAATTGGTTGAATCAGGGCTTTTGTCTTGGCCTGTTGGTGCATTGTTAATCAAAGGAAAATAGCCCGAAAAAACGTGGACAAGAGGGAGCACACATGACGGGGCGATCGGTGGCTCTTGGCTGGCAACGAGGTCAACAAGAGTGATTGCTGGATCGTGCTTAGTTTGTCTACATAGAAAAGAGCCCTATTTTAGGAGAAATTGGTTGAATCAGGGCTTTTGTCTTGGCCTGCTGGTGCATTGTTAATCAAAGGAAAACAGCCCGAAAAAACGTGCACAAGAGGGAGCGCACATGACGGGACGATCGGTGGCTCTTGACTGGCAACGAGGTCGACAAGAGTTATTGCTGGATCGTGCTTAGTTTGTCGACATAGAAAAGAGCCCTATTTTAGGAGCAATTGGTTGAATCACGGCTTTTGTCTTGGCCTGTTGGTGCATTGTTAATCAAAGGAAAACAGCCCGAAAAAACGTGCACAAGAGGGAGCGCACATGACGGGGCGATCGGTGGCTCTTGACTGGCAACGAGGTCAACAAGAGTTATTGCTGAATCGCGCTTAGTTTGTCAACATAAAAAAGAGCCCTAGTTTAGGAGAAATTGGTTGAATCAGGGCTTTTGTCTTGGCCTGTTGGTGCATTGTTAATCAAAGGAAAATAGCCCGAAAAAACGTGCACAAGAGGGAGCGCACATGACGGGGCGATCGGTGGCTCTTGACTGGCAACGAGGTCAACAAGAGCTATTGCTGGATCGTGCTTAGTTTGTCGACATAGAAAAGAGCCCTATTTTAGGAGAAATTGGTCGAATCACGGCTTTTGTCTTGGCCTGTTGGTGCATTGTTAATCAAAGGAAAACAGCCCGAAAAAACGTGGACAAGAGGGAGCGCACATGACGGGGCGATCGGTGGCTCTTGACTGGCAACGAGGTCAACAAGAGTTATTGCTGGATCGTGCTTAGTTTGTCGACATAGAAAAGAGCCCTAGTTTAGGAGAAATTGGTTGAATCACGGCTTTTGTCTTGGCCTGTTGGTGCATTGTTAATCAAAGGAAAACAGCCCGAAAAAACGTGCACAAGAGGGAGCGCACATGACGGGGCGATCGGTGGCTCTTGACTGGCAACGAGGTCAACAAGAGCTATTGCTGGATCGTGCTTAGTTTGTCGACATAGAAAAGAGCCCTATTTTAGAAGAAATTGGTTGAATCAGGGCTTTTGTCTTGGCCTGTTGGTGCATTGTTAATCAAAGGAAAACAGCCCGAAAAAACGTGCACAAGAGGGAGCGCACATGACGGGGCGATCGGTGGCTCTTGACTGGCAACGAGGTCAACAAGAGTTATTGCTGGATCGTGCTTAGTTTGTCGACATAGAAAAGAGCCCTATTTTAGGAGAAATTGGTTGAATCACGGCTTTTGTCTTGGCCTGTTGGTGCATTGTTAATCAATGGAAAACAGCCCGAAAAAACGTGCACAAGAGGGAGTGCACATGACGGGGCGATCGGTGGCTCTTGACTGGCAACGAGGTCAACAAGAGTTATTGCTGGATCGTGCTTAGTTTGTCGACATAGAAAAGAGCCCTATTTTAGGAGAAATTGGTTGAATCACGGCTTTTGTCTTGGCCTGTTGGTGCATTGTTAATCAAAGGAAAACAGCCCGAAAAAACGTGCACAAGAGGGAGCGCACATGACGGGGCGATCGGTGGCTCTTGACTGGCAACGAGGTCAACAAGAGTTATTGCTGGATCGTGCTTAGTTTGTCGACATAGAAAAGAGCCCTATTTTAGGAGAAATTGGTTGAATCACGGCTTTTGTCTTGGCCTGTTGGTGCATTGTTAATCAATGGAAAACAGCCCGAAAAAACGTGCACAAGAGGGAGTGCACATGACGGGGCGATCGGTGGCTCTTGACTGGCAACGAGGTCAACAAGAGTTATTGCTGGATCGTGCTTAGTTTGTCGACATAGAAAAGAGCCCTATTTTAGGAGAAATTGGTTGAATCACGGCTTTTGTCTTGGCCTGTTGGTGCATTGTTAATCAAAGGAAAACAGCCCGAAAAAACGTGCACAAGAGGGAGCGCACATGACGGGGCGATCGGTGGCTCTTGACTGGCAACGACGTCAACAAGAGTTATTGCTGGATCGTGCTTAGTTTGTCGACATAGAAAAGAGCCCTATTTTAGGAGAAATTGGTTGAATCACGGCTTTTGTCTTGGCCTGTTGGTGCATTGTTAATCAAAGGAAAATAGCCCGAAAAAACGTGCACAAGAGGGAGTGCACATGACGGGGCGATCGGTGGCTCTTGACTGGCAACGAGGTCAACAAGAGTTATTGCTGGATCGTGCTTAGTTTGTCAACATAGAAAAGAGCCCTAGTTTAGGAGAAATTGGTTGAATCAGGGCTTTTGTCTTGGCCTGTTGGTGCATTGTTAATCAAAGGAAAAGGGCCCGAAAAAACGTGCACAAGAGGGAGCGCACACGACGGGGCGATCGGTGGCTCTTGGCTGGCAACGAGGTCGACAAGAGTTATTGCTGGATCGTGCTTAGTTTGTCGACATAGAAAAGAGCCCTATTTTAGGAGAAATTGGTTGAATCAGGGCTTTTGTCTTGGCCTGCTGGTGCATTGTTAATCAAAGGAAAACAGCCCGAAAAAACGTGCACAAGAGGGAGCGCACATGACGGGACGATCGGTGGCTCTTGACTGGCAACGAGGTCGACAAGAGTTATTGCTGGATCGTGCTTAGTTTGTCGACATAGAAAAGAGCCCTATTTTAGGAGAAATTGGTTGAATCAGGGCTTTTGTCTTGGCCTGTTGGTGCATTGTTAATCAAAGAAAAATAGCCCGAAAAAACGTGGACAAGAGGGAGCACACATGACGGGGCGATCGGTGGCTCTTGACTGGCAACGAGGTCAACAAGAGTGATTGCTGGATCGTGCTTAGTTTGTCGACATAGAAAAGAGCCCTATTTTAGGAGAAATTGGTTGAATCAGGGCTTTTGTCTTGGTCTGTTGGTGCATTGTTAATCAAAGGAAAACAGCCCGAAAAAACGTGGACAAGAGGGAGCGCACATGACGGGACGATCGGTGGCTCTTGGCTGGCAACGAGGTCGACAAGAGTTATTGCTGGATCGTGCTTAGTTTGTCGACATAGAAAAGAGCCCTATTTTAGGAGAAATTGGTTGAATCAGGGCTTTTGTCTTGGCCTGTTGGTGCATTGTTAATCAAAGGAAAATAGCCCGAAAAAACGTGGACAAGAGGGAGCACACATGACGGGGCGATCGGTGGCTCTTGACTGGCAACGAGGTCAACAAGAGTGATTGCTGGATCGTGCTTAGTTTGTCGACATAGAAGAGAGCCCTATTTTAGGAGAAATTGGTTGAATCAGGGCTTTTGTCTTGGCCTGTTGGTGCATTGTTAATCAAAGGAAAATAGCCCGAAAAAACGTGGACAAGAGGGAGCACACATGACGGGGCGATCGGTGGCTCTTGGCTGGCAACGAGGTCGACAAGAGTTATTGCTGGATCGTGCTTAGTTTGTCGACATAGAAAAGAGCCCTATTTTAGGAGAAATTGGTTGAATCAGGGCTTTTGTCTTGGCCTGCTGGTGCATTGTTAATCAAAGGAAAACAGCCCGAAAAAACGTGCACAAGAGGGAGCGCACATGACGGGACGATCGGTGGCTCTTGGCTGGCAACGAGGTCGACAAGAGTTATTGCTGGATCGTGCTTAGTTTGTCGACATAGAAAAGAGCCCTATTTTAGGAGAAATTGGTTGAATCAGGGCTTTTGTCTTGGCCTGTTGGTGCATTGTTAATCAAAGGAAAATAGCCCGAAAAAACGTGGACAAGAGGGAGCACACATGACGGGGCGATCGGTGGCTCTTGACTGGCAACGAGGTCAACAAGAGTGATTGCTGGATCGTGCTTAGTTTGTCGACATAGAAAAGAGCCCTATTTTAGGAGAAATTGGTTGAATCAGGGCTTTTGTCTTGGCCTGCTGGTGCATTGTTAATCAAAGGAAAACAGCCCGAAAAAACGTGCACAAGAGGGAGCGCACATGACGGGGCGATCGGTGGCTCTTGACTGGCAACGAGGTCGACAAGAGTTATTGCTGGATCGTGCTTAGTTTGTCGACATAGAAAAGAGCCCTATTTTAGGAGAAATTGGTTGAATCAGGGCTTTTGTCTTGGCCTGCTGGTAATTTGTTAATCAAAGGAAAATAGCCCGAAAAAACGTGCACAAGAGGGAGCGCACATGACGGGACGATCGGTGGCTCTTGGCTGGCAACGAGGTCGACAAGAGTTATTGCTGGATCGTGCTTAGTTTGTCGACATAGAAAAGAGCCCTATTTTAGGAGAAATTGGTTGAATCAGGGCTTTTGTCTTGGCCTGCTGGTGCATTGTTAATCAAAGGAAAATAGCCCGAAAAAACGTGCACAAGAGGGAGCGCACATGACGGGACGATCGGTGGCTCTTGGCTGGCAACGAGGTCGACAAGAGTTATTGCTGGATCGTGCTTAGTTTGTCGACATAGAAAAGAGCCCTATTTTAGGAGAAATTGGTTGAATCAGGGCTTTTGTCTTGGCCTGCTGGTGCATTGTTAATCAAAGGAAAACAGCCCGAAAAAACGTGCACAAGAGGGAGCGCACATGACGGGGCGATCGGTGGCTCTTGGCTGGCAACGAGGTCGACAAGAGTGATTGCTGGATCGTGCTTAGTTTGTCGACATAGAAAAGAGCCCTATTTTAGGAGAAATTGGTTGAATCAGGGCTTTTGTCTTGGCCTGCTGGTGCATTGTTAATCAAAGGAAAACAGCCCGAAAAAACGTGCACAAGAGGGAGCGCACATGACGGGGCGATCGGTGGCTCTTGACTGGCAACGAGGTCAACAAGAGTGATTGCTGGATCGTGCTTAGTTTGTCGACATAGAAAAGAGCCCTATTTTAGGAGAAATTGGTTGAATCAGGGCTTTTGTCTTGGCCTGCTGGTGCATTGTTAATCAAAGGAAAACAGCCCGAAAAAACGTGCACAAGAGGGAGCGCACATGACGGGGCGATCGGTGGCTCTTGGCTGGCAACGAGGTCGACAAGAGTTATTGCTGGATCGTGCTTAGTTTGTCGACATAGAAAAGAGCCCTATTTTAGGAGAAATTGGTTGAATCAGGGCTTTTGTCTTGGCCTGCTGGTGCATTGTTAATCAAAGGAAAACAGCCCGAAAAAACGTGCACAAGAGGGAGCGCACATGACGGGGCGATCGGTGGCTCTTGACTGGCAACGAGGTCAACAAGAGTGATTGCTGGATTGTGCTTAGTTTGTCGACATAGAAAAGAGCCCTATTTTAGGAGAAATTGGTTGAATCACGGCTTTTGTCTTGGCCTGTTGGTGCATTGTTAATCAAAGGAAAATAGCCCGAAAAAACGTGGACAAGAGGGAGCACACATGACGGGGCGATCGGTGGCTCTTGGCTGGCAACGAGGTCGACAAGAGTTATTGCTGGATCGTGCTTAGTTTGTCGACATAGAAAAGAGCCCTATTTTAGGAGAAATTGGTTGAATCAGGGCTTTTGTCTTGGCCTGCTGGTGCATTGTTAATCAAAGGAAAATAGCCCGAAAAAACGTGGACAAGAGGGAGCACACATGACGGGGCGATCGGTGGCTCTTGACTGGCAACGAGGTCAACAAGAGTGATTGCTGGATCGTGCTTAGTTTGTCGACATAGAAAAGAGCCCTATTTTAGGAGAAATTGGTTGAATCAGGGCTTTTGTCTTGGCCTGCTGGTGCATTGTTAATCAAAGGAAAACAGCCCGAAAAAACGTGCACAAGAGGGAGCGCACATGACGGGGCGATCGGTGGCTCTTGACTGGCAACGAGGTCGACAAGAGTTATTGCTGGATCGTGCTTAGTTTGTCGACATAGAAAAGAGCCCTATTTTAGGAGAAATTGGTTGAATCAGGGCTTTTGTCTTGGCCTGCTGGTGCATTGTTAATCAAAGGAAAATAGCCCGAAAAAACGTGCACAAGAGGGAGCGCACATGACGGGACGATCGGTGGCTCTTGGCTGGCAACGAGGTCGACAAGAGTTATTGCTGGATCGTGCTTAGTTTGTCGACATAGAAAATAGCCCTATTTTAGGAGAAATTGGTTGAATCAGGGCTTTTGTCTTGGCCTGCTGGTGCATTGTTAATCAAAGGAAAATAGCCCGAAAAAACGTGCACAAGAGGGAGCGCACATGACGGGACGATCGGTGGCTCTTGGCTGGCAACGAGGTCGACAAGAGTTATTGCTGGATCGTGCTTAGTTTGTCGACATAGAAAAGAGCCCTATTTTAGGAGAAATTGGTTGAATCAGGGCTTTTGTCTTGGCCTGCTGGTGCATTGTTAATCAAAGGAAAACAGCCCGAAAAAACGTGCACAAGAGGGAGCGCACATGACGGGGCGATCGGTGGCTCTTGGCTGGCAACGAGGTCGACAAGAGTGATTGCTGGATCGTGCTTAGTTTGTCGACATAGAAAAGAGCCCTATTTTAGGAGAAATTGGTTGAATCAGGGCTTTTGTCTTGGCCTGCTGGTGCATTGTTAATCAAAGGAAAACAGCCCGAAAAAACGTGCACAAGAGGGAGCGCACATGACGGGGCGATCGGTGGCTCTTGACTGGCAACGAGGTCAACAAGAGTGATTGCTGGATCGTGCTTAGTTTGTCGACATAGAAAAGAGCCCTATTTTAGGAGAAATTGGTTGAATCAGGGCTTTTGTCTTGGCCTGCTGGTGCATTGTTAATCAAAGGAAAACAGCCCGAAAAAACGTGCACAAGAGGGAGCGCACATGACGGGGCGATCGGTGGCTCTTGGCTGGCAACGAGGTCGACAAGAGTTATTGCTGGATCGTGCTTAGTTTGTCGACATAGAAAAGAGCCCTATTTTAGGAGAAATTGGTTGAATCAGGGCTTTTGTCTTGGCCTGCTGGTGCATTGTTAATCAAAGGAAAACAGCCCGAAAAAACGTGCACAAGAGGGAGCGCACATGACGGGGCGATCGGTGGCTCTTGACTGGCAACGAGGTCAACAAGAGTGATTGCTGGATCGTGCTTAGTTTGTCGACATAGAAAAGAGCCCTATTTTAGGAGAAATTGGTTGAATCACGGCTTTTGTCTTGGCCTGTTGGTGCATTGTTAATCAAAGGAAAATAGCCCGAAAAAACGTGGACAAGAGGGAGCACACATGACGGGGCGATCGGTGGCTCTTGGCTGGCAACGAGGTCGACAAGAGTTATTGCTGGATCGTGCTTAGTTTGTCGACATAGAAAAGAGCCCTATTTTAGGAGAAATTGGTTGAATCAGGGCTTTTGTCTTGGCCTGCTGGTGCATTGTTAATCAAAGGAAAACAGCCCGAAAAAACGTGCACAAGAGGGAGCACACATGACGGGGCGATCGGTGGCTCTTGGCTGGCAACGAGGTCGACAAGAGTTATTGCTGGATCGTGCTTAGTTTGTCGACATAGAAAAGAGCCCTATTTTAGGAGAAATTGGTTGAATCAGGGCTTTTGTCTTGGCCTGCTGGTGCATTGTTAATCAAAGGAAAACAGCCCGAAAAAACGTGCACAAGAGGGAGCGCACATGACGGGACGATCGGTGGCTCTTGGCTGGCAACGAGGTCGACAAGAGTTATTGCTGGATCGTGCTTAGTTTGTCGACATAGAAAAGAGCCCTATTTTAGGAGAAATTGGTTGAATCAGGGCTTTTGTCTTGGCCTGTTGGTGCATTGTTAATCAAAGGAAAATAGCCCGAAAAAACGTGGACAAGAGGGAGCACACATGACGGGGCGATCGGTGGCTCTTGACTGGCAACGAGGTCAACAAGAGTGATTGCTGGATCGTGCTTAGTTTGTCGACATAGAAAAGAGCCCTATTTTAGGAGAAATTGGTTGAATCAGGGCTTTTGTCTTGGCCTGCTGGTGCATTGTTAATCAAAGGAAAACAGCCCGAAAAAACGTGCACAAGAGGGAGCGCACATGACGGGACGATCGGTGGCTCTTGACTGGCAACGAGGTCGACAAGAGTTATTGCTGGATCGTGCTTAGTTTGTCGACATAGAAAAGAGCCCTATTTTAGGAGAAATTGGTTGAATCAGGGCTTTTGTCTTGGCCTGCTGGTGCATTGTTAATCAAAGGAAAACAGCCCGAAAAAACGTGCACAAGAGGGAGCGCACATGACGGGACGATCGGTGGCTCTTGACTGGCAACGAGGTCAACAAGAGTGATTGCTGGATCGTGCTTAGTTTGTCGACATAGAAAAGAGCCCTATTTTAGGAGAAATTGGTTGAATCAGGGCTTTTGTCTTGGCCTGCTGGTGCATTGTTAATCAAAGGAAAACAGCCCGAAAAAACGTGCACAAGAGGGAGCGCACATGACGGGACGATCGGTGGCTCTTGACTGGCAACGAGGTCAACAAGAGTGATTGCTGGATCGTGCTTAGTTTGTCGACATAGAAAAGAGCCCTATTTTAGGAGAAATTGGTTGAATCAGGGCTTTTGTCTTGGCCTGCTGGTGCATTGTTAATCAAAGGAAAACAGCCCGAAAAAACGTGCACAAGAGGGAGCGCACATGACGGGACGATCGGTGGCTCTTGACTGGCAACGAGGTCGACAAGTGTTATTGCTGGATCGTGCTTAGTTTGTCGACATAGAAAAGAGCCCTATTTTAGGAGAAATTGGTTGAATCACGGCTTTTGTCTTGGCCTGTTGGTGCATTGTTAATCAAAGGAAAACAGCCCGAAAAAACGTGCACAAGAGGGAGCGCACATGACGGGGCGATCGGTGGCTCTTGACTGGCAACGAGGTCAACAAGAGTTATTGCTGGATCGTGCTTAGTTTGTCGACATAGAAAAGAGCCCTATTTTAGGAGGAATTGGTTGAATCAGGGCTTTTGTCTTGGCCTGTTGGTGCATTGTTAATCAAAGGAAAACAGCCCGAAAAAACGTGCACAAGAGGGAGCGCACATGACGGGGCGATCGGTGGCTCTTGACTGGCAACAAGGTCAACAAGAGTTATTGCTGAGTCGCGCTTAGTTTGTCAACATAGAAAAGAGCCCTAGTTTAGGAGAAATTGGTTGAATCACGGCTTTTGTCTTGGCCTGTTGGTGCATTGTTAATCAAAGGAAAACAGCCCGAAAAAACGTGGACAAGAGGGAGCGCACATGACGGGGCGATCGGTGGCTCTTGACTGGCAACAAGGTCAACAAGAGTTATTGCTGGATCGCGCTTAGTTTGTCAACATAGAAAAGAGCCCTAGTTTGGGAGAAATTGGTTGAATCACGGCTTTTGTCTTGGCCTGTTGGTGCATTGTTAATCAAAGGAAAACAGCCCGAAAAAACGTGGACAAGAGGGAGCGCACATGACGGGGCGATCGGTGGCTCTTGACTGGCAACAAGGTCAACAAGAGTTATTGCTGAATCGCGCTTAGTTTGTCAACATAGAAAAGAGCCCTAGTTTAGGAGAAATTGGTTGAATCACGGCTTTTGTCTTGGCCTGTTGGTGCATTGTTAATCAAAGGAAAACAGCCCGAAAAAACGTGGACAAGAGGGAGCGCACATGACGGGGCGATCGGTGGGTCTTGACTGGCAACAAGGTCAACAAGAGTTATTGCTGAATCGCGCTTAGTTTGTCAACATAGAAAAGAGCCCTAGTTTAGGAGAAATTGGTTGAATCACGGCTTTTGTCTTGGCCTGTTGGTGCATTGTTAATCAAAGGAAAACAGCCCAAAAAAACGTGGACAAGAGGGAGCGCACATGACGGGGCGATCGGTGGCTCTTGACTGGCAACAAGGTCAACAAGAGTTATTGCTGGATCGCGCTTAGTTTGTCAACATAGAAAAGAGCCCTAGTTTAGGAGAAATTGGTTGAATCACGGCTTTTGTCTTGGCCTGTTGGTGCATTGTTAATCAAAGGAAAACAGCCCGAAAAAACGTGGACAAGAGGGAGCACACACGACAGGGCGATCGGTGGCTCTTGACTGGCAACGAGGTCAACAAGAGTTATTGCTGAATCGCGCTTAGTTTGTCAACATAGAAAAGAGCCCTAGTTTAGGAGAAATTGGTTGAATCACGGCTTTTGTCTTGGCCTGTTGGTGCATTGTTAATCAAAGGAAAACAGCCCGAAAAAACGTGGACAAGAGGGAGCGCACATGACGGGGCGATCGGTGGCTCTTGACTGGCAACAAGGTCAACAAGAGTTATTGCTGAATCGCGCTTAGTTTGTCAACATAGAAAAGAGCCCTAGTTTAGGAGAAATTGGTTGAATCACGGCTTTTGTCTTGGCCTGTTGGTGCATTGCTAATCAAAGGAAAACAGCCCGAAAAAACGTGGACAAGAGGGAGCGCACATGACGGGGCGATCGGTGGCTCTTGACTGGCAACAAGGTCAACAAGAGTTATTGCTGAATCGCGCTTAGTATGTCAACATAGAAAAGAGCCCTAGTTTAGGAGAAATTGGTTGAATCACGGCTTTTGTCTTGGCCTGTTGGTGCATTGTTAATCAAAGGAAAACAGCCCGAAAAAACGTGGACAAGAGGGAGCGCACATGACGGGGCGATCGGTGGCTCTTGACTGGCAACGAGGTCAACAAGAGTTATTGCTGAATCGCGCTTAGTTTGTCAACATAGAAAAGAGCCCTAGTTTAGGAGAAATTGGTTGAATCACGGCTTTTGTCTTGGCCTGTTGGTGCATTGTTAATCAAAGGAAAACAGCCCGAAAAAACGTGGACAAGAGGGAGCGCACATGACGGGGCGATCGGTGGCTCTTGACTGGCAACAAGGTCAACAAGAGTTATTGCTGAATCGCGCTTAGTTTGTCAACATAGAAAAGAGCCCTAGTTTAGGAGAAATTGGTTGAATCACGGCTTTTGTCTTGGCCTGTTGGTGCATTGTTAATCAAAGGAAAACAGCCCGAAAAAACGTGGACAAGAGGGAGCGCACATGACGGGGCGATCGGTGGCTCTTGGCTGGCAACGAGGTCAACAAGAGTTATTGCTGGATCGTGCTTAGTTTGTCGACATAGAAAAGAGCCCTATTTTAGGAGAAATTGGTTGAATCAGGGCTTTTGTCTTGGCCTGTTGGTGCATTGTTAATCAAAGGGAAACAGCCCGAAAAAACGTGGACAAGAGGGAGCGCACATGACGGGGCGATCGGTGGCTCTTGGCTGGCAACGAGGTCAACAAGAGTTATTGCTGGATCGTGCTTAGTTTGTCGACATAGAACAGAGCCCTATTTTAGGAGAAATTGGTTGAATCACGGCTTTTGTCTTGGCCTGTTGGTGCATTGTTAATCCAAGGAAAACAGCCCGAAAAAACGTGGACAAGAGGGAGCGCACATGACGGGGCGATCGGTGGCTCTTGGCTGGCAACGAGGTCAACAAGAGTTATTGCTGGATCGTGCTTAGTTTGTCGACATAGAAAAGAGCCCTATTTTAGGAGAAATTGGTTGAATCACGGCTTTTGTCTTGGCCTGTTGGTGCATTGTTAATCAAAGGAAAACAGCCCGAAAAAACGTGGACAAGAGGGAGCGCACATGACGGGGCGATCGGTGGCTCTTGACTGGCAACAAGGTCAAGAAGAGTTATTGCTGAATCGCGCTTAGTTTGTCAACATAGAAAAGAGCCCTAGTTTAGGAGAAATTGGTTGAATCACGGCTTTTGTCTTGGCCTGTTGGTGCATTGTTAATCAAAGGAAAACAGCCCGAAAAAACGTGGACAAGAGGGAGCGCACATGACGGGGCGATCGGTGGCTCTTGGCTGGCAACGAGGTCAACAAGAGTTATTGCTGGATCGTGCTTAGTTTGTCGACATAGAAAAGAGCCCTATTTTAGGAGAAATTGGTTGAATCACGGCTTTTGTCTTGGCCTGTTGGTGCATTGTTAATCAAAAGAAAACAGCCCGAAAAAACGTGCACAAGAGGGAGCGCACATGACGGGGCGATCGGTGGCTCTTGACTGGCAACGAGGTCAACAAGAGTTATTGCTGGATCGTGCTTAGTTTGTCGACATAGAAAAGAGCCCTATTTTAGGAGAAATTGGTTGAATCACGGCTTTTGTCTTGGCCTGTTGGTGCATTGTTAATCAAAGGAAAACAGCCCGAAAAAACGTGCACAAGAGGGAGCGCACATGACGGGGCGATCGGTGGCTCTTGACTGGCAACGAGGTCAACAAGAGTTATTGCTGGATCGTGCTTAGTTTGTCGACATAGAAAAGAGCCCTATTTTAGGAAAAATTGGTTGAATCGGGGCTTGTCTTGGCTAGTTGGTGCATTCTTAATCAAAGGAAAATAGCCCGAAAAAACGTGCACAAGAGGGAGCGCACATGACGGGGCGATCGGTGGCTCTTGACTGGCAACGAGGTCTACAAGAGTTATTGCTGGATCGTGCTTAGTTTGTCGACATAGAAAAGAGCCCTATTTTAGGAGAAATTGGTTAAATCAGGGCTTTTGTCTTGGCCTGTTGGTGCATTATTAATCAAAGGAAAACAGCCCGAAAAAACGTGCACAAGAGGGAGCACACACGACAGGGCGGGCAGTGGCTCTTGACTGGCAACAAGGTCAACAAGAGATATTGCTGGATCGCGCTTAGTTTGTCAACATAGAAAAGAGCCCTAGTTTAGGAGAAATTGGTTGAATCGGGACTTGTCTTGGCTAGTTGGTGCATTCTTAATCAAAGGAAAATAGCCCGAAAAAACGTGCACAAGAGGGAGCGCACATGACGGGGCGATCGGTGGCTCTTGGCTGGCAACGAGGTCAACAAGAGTTATTGCTGGATCGTGCTTAGTTTGTCGACATAGAAAAGAGCCCTATTTTAGGAGAAATTGGTTGAATCACGGCTTTTGTCTTGGCCTGTTGGTGCATTGTTAATCAAAGGAAAACACCCCGAAAAAACGTGCACAAGAGGGAGCGCACATGACGGGGCGATCGGTGGCTCTTGACTGGCAACGAGGTCAACAAGAGTTATTGCTGGATCGTGCTTAGTTTGTCGACATAGAGAAGAGCCCTATTTTAGGAGAAATTGGTTGAATCGGGGCTTGTCTTGGCTAGTTGGTGCATTCTTAATCAAAGGAAAATAGCCCGAAAAAACGTGCACAAGAGGGAGCGCACATGACGGGGCGATCGGTGGCTCTTGACTGGCAACGAGGTCAACAAGAGTTATTGCTGGATCGTGCTTAGTTTGTCGACATAGAAAAGAGCCCTATTTTAGGAGAAATTGGTTGAATCAGGGCTTTTGTCTTGGCCTGTTGGTGCATTATTAATCAAAGGAAAACAGCCCGAAAAAACGTGCACAAGAGGGAGCACACACGACAGGGCGGGCAGTGGCTCTTGACTGGCAACAAGGTCAACAAGAGTTATTGCTGGATCGTGCTTAGTTTGTCAACATAGAAAAGAGCCCTAGTTTAGGAGAAATTGGTTGAATCGGGACTTGTCTTGGCTAGTTGGTGCAGTCTTAATCAAAGGAAAATAGCCCGAAAAAACGTGCACAAGAGGGAGCGCACATGACGGGGCGATCGGTGGCTCTTGACTGGCAACAAGGTCAACAAGAGTTATTGCTGAATCGCGCTTAGTTTGTCGACATAGAAAAGAGCCCTATTTTAGGAGAAATTGGTTGAATCAGGGCTTTTGTCTTGGCCTGTTGGTGCATTATTAATCAAAGGAAAACAGCCCGAAAAAACGTGCACAAGAGGGAGCACACACGACAGGGCGGGCAGTGGCTCTTGACTGGCAACGAGGTCAACAAGAGTTATTGCTGGATCGCGCTTAGTTTGTCAACATAGAAAAGAGCCCTAGTTTAGGAGAAATTGGTTGAATCGGGACTTGTCTTGGCTAGTTGGTGCATTCTTAATCAAAGGAAAATAGCCCGAAAAAACGTGCACAAGAGGGAGCGCACATGACGGGGCGATCGGTGGCTCTTGACTGGCAACAAGGTCAACAAGAGTTATTGCTGAATCGCGCTTAGTTTGTCGACATAGAAAAGAGCCCTAGTTTAGGAGAAATTGGTTGAATCAGGGCTTTTGTCTTGGCCTGTTGGTGCATTGTTAATCAAAGGAAAATAGCCCGAAAAAACGTGCACAAGAGGGAGCGCACATGACGGGGCGATCGGTGGCTCTTGGCTGGCAACGAGGTCAACAAGAGTTATTGCTGGATCGTGCTTAGTTTGTCGACATAGAAAAGAGCCCTATTTTAGGAGAAATTGGTTGAATCAGGGCTTTTGTCTTGGCCTGTTGGTGCATTGTTAATCAAAGGAAAACAGCCCGAAAAAACGTGCACAAGAGGGAGCGCACATGACGGGGCGATCGGTGGCTCTTGACTGGCAATGAGGTCAACAAGAGTTATTGCTGAATCACGCTTAGTTTGTCAACATAGAAAAAAGCCCTAGTTTAGGAGAAATTGGTTGAATCACGGCTTTTGTCTTGGCCTGTTGGTGCATTATTAATCAAAGGAAAACAGCCCGAAAAAACGTGCACAAGAGGGAGCACACACGACAGGGCGGGCAGTGGCTCTTGACTGGCAACGAGGTCAACAAGAGTTATTGCTGGATCGCGCTTAGTTTGTCAACATAGAAAAGAGCCCTAGTTTAGGAGAAATTGGTTGAATCGGGACTTGTCTTGGCTAGTTGGTGCATTCTTAATCAAAGGAAAATAGCCCGAAAAAACGTGCACAAGAGGGAGCGCACATGACGGGGCGATCGGTGGCTCTTGACTGGCAACAAGGTCAACAAGAGTTATTGCTGGATCGTGCTTAGTTTGTCGACATAGAAAAGAGCCCTATTTTAGGAGAAATTGGTTGAATCACGGCTTTTGTCTTGGCCTGTTGGTGCATTGTTAATCAAAGGAAAACACCCCGAAAAAACGTGCACAAGAGGGAGCGCACATGACGGGGCGATCGGTGGCTCTTGACTGGCAACGAGGTCAACAAGAGTTATTGCTGGATCGTGCTTAGTTTGTCGACATAGAGAAGAGCCCTATTTTCGGAGAAATTGGTTGAATCGGGGCTTGTCTTGGCTAGTTGGTGCATACTTAATCAAAGGAAAATAGCCCGAAAAAACGTGCACAAGAGGGAGCGCACATGACGGGGCGATCGGTGGCTCTTGACTGGCAACGAGGTCAACAAGAGTTATTGCCGGATCGTGCTTAGTTTGTCGACATAGAAAAGAGCCCTATTTTAGGAGAAATTGGTTGAATCAGAACTTTTGTCTTGGCCTGTTGGTGCATTATTAATCAAAGGAAAACAGCCCGAAAAAACGTGCACAAGAGGGAGCACACACGACAGGGCGGGCAGTGGCTCTTGACTGGCAACGAGGTCAACAAGAGTTATTGCTGGATCGCGCTTAGTTTGTCAACATAGAAAAGAGCCCTAGTTTAGGAGAAATTGGTTCAATCGGGACTTGTCTTGGCTAGTTGGTGCATTCCTAATCAAAGGAAAATAGCCCGAAAAAACGTGCACAAGAGGGAGCGCACATGACGGGGCGATCGGTGGCTCTTGACTGGCAACAAGGTCAACAAGAGTTATTGCTGAATCGCGCTTAGTTTGTCGACATAGAAAAGAGCCCTAGTTTAGGAGAAATTGGTTGAATCAGGGCTTTTGTCTTGGCCTGTTGGTGCATTGTTAATCAAAGGAAAATAGCCCGAAAAAACGTGCACAAGAGGGAGCGCACATGACGGGGCGATCGGTGGCTCTTGGCTGGCAACGAGGTCAACAAGAGTTATTGCTGGATCGTGCTTAGTTTGTCGACATAGAAAAGAGCCCTATTTTAGGAGAAATTGGTTGAATCAGGGCTTTTGTCTTGGCCTGTTGGTGCATTGTTAATCAAAGGAAAACAGGCCGAAAAAACGTGCACAAGAGGGAGCGCACATGACGGGGCGATCGGTGGCTCTTGACTGGCAATGAGGTCAACAAGAGTTATTGCTGAATCACGCTTAGTTTGTCAACATAGAAAAAAGCCCTAGTTTAGGAGAAATTGGTTGAATCACGGCTTTTGTCTTGGCCTGTTGGTACATTGTTAATCAAAGGAAAACGGCCCGAAAAAACGTGCACAAGAGGGAGCGCACATGACGGGGCGATCGGTGGCTCTTGGCTGGCAACGAGGTCAACAAGAGTTATTGCTGGATCGTGCTTAGTTTGTCGACATAGAAAAGAGCCCTATTTTAGGAGAAATTGGTTGAATCAGGGCTTTTGTCTTGGCCTGTTGGTGCATTGTTAATCAAAGAAAAACAGCCCGAAAAAACGTGCACAAGAGGGAGCGCACATGACGGGGCGATCGGTGGCTCTTGACTGGCAACAAGGTCAACAAGAGTTATTGCTGAATCGCGCTTAGTTTGTCAACATAGAAAAGAGCCCTAGTTTAGGAGAAATTCGTTGAATCACGGCTTTTGTCTTGGCCTGTTGGTTCATTGTTAATCAAAGGAAAACAGCCCGAAAAAACGTGGACAAGAGGGAGCGCACATGACGGGGCGATCGGTGGCTCTTGACTGGCAACAAGGTCAACAAGAGTTATTGCTGGATCGTGCTTAGTTTGTCGACATAGAAAAGAGCCCTATTTTAGGAGAAATTGGTTGAATCGGGGCTTGTCTTGGCTAGTTGGTGCATTCTTAATCAAAGGAAAATAGCCCGAAAAAACGTGCACAAGAGGGAGCGCACATGACGGGGCGATCGGTGGCTCTTGACTGGCAACGAGGTCAACAAGAGTTATTGCTGGATCGTGCTTAGTTTGTCGACATAGAAAAGAGCCCTATTTTAGGAGAAATTGGTTGAATCAGGGCTTTTGTCTTGGCCTGTTGGTGCATTATTAATCAAAGGAAAACAGCCCGAAAAAACGTGCACAAGAGGGAGCGCACATGACGGGGCGATCGGTGGCTCTTGACTGGCAACAAGGTCAACAAGAGTTATTGCTGGATCGTGCTTAGTTTGTCGACATAGAAAAGAGCCCTATTTTAGGAGAAATTGGTTGAATCACGGCTTTTGTCTTGGCCTGTTGGTGCATTGTTAATCAAAGGAAAACACCCCGAAAAAACGTGCACAAGAGGGAGCGCACATGACGGGGCGATCGGTGGCTCTTGACTGGCAACGAGGTCAACAAGAGTTATTGCTGGATCGTGCTTAGTTTGTCGACATAGAGAAGAGCCCTATTTTCGGAGAAATTGGTTGAATCGGGGCTTGTCTTGGCTAGTTGGTGCATACTTAATCAAAGGAAAATAGCCCGAAAAAACGTGCACAAGAGGGAGCGCACATGACGGGGCGATCGGTGGCTCTTGACTGGCAACGAGGTCAACAAGAGTTATTGCCGGATCGTGCTTAGTTTGTCGACATAGAAAAGAGCCCTATTTTAGGAGAAATTGGTTGAATCAGAACTTTTGTCTTGGCCTGTTGGTGCATTATTAATCAAAGGAAAACAGCCCGAAAAAACGTGCACAAGAGGGAGCACACACGACAGGGCGGGCAGTGGCTCTTGACTGGCAACAAGGTCAACAAGAGTTATTGCTGGATCGCGCTTAGTTTGTCAACATAGAAAAGAGCCCTAGTTTAGGAGAAATTGGTTGAATCGGGACTTGTCTTGGCTAGTTGGTGCATTCTTAATCAAAGGAAAATAGCCCGAAAAAACGTGCACAAGAGGGAGCGCACATGACGGGGCGATCGGTGGCTCTTGACTGGCAACGAGGTCAACAAGAGTTATTGCTGGATCGTGCTTAGTTTGTCGACATAGAAAAGAGCCCTATTTTAGGAGAAATTGGTTGAATCAGGGCTTTTGTCTTGGCCTGTTGGTGCATTATTAATCAAAGGAAAACAGCCCGAAAAAACGTGCACAAGAGGGAGCACACACGACAGGGCGGGCAGTGGCTCTTGACTGGCAACGAGGTCAACAAGAGTTATTGCTGGATCGCGCTTAGTTTGTCAACATAGAAAAGAGCCCTAGTTTAGGAGAAATTGGTTCAATCGGGACTTGTCTTGGCTAGTTGGTGCATTCCTAATCAAAGGAAAATAGCCCGAAAAAACGTGCACAAGAGGGAGCGCACATGACGGGGCGATCGGTGGCTCTTGACTGGCAACAAGGTCAACAAGAGTTATTGCTGAATCGCGCTTAGTTTGTCGACATAGAAAAGAGCCCTAGTTTAGGAGAAATTGGTTGAATCAGGGCTTTTGTCTTGGCCTGTTGGTGCATTGTTAATCAAAGGAAAATAGCCCGAAAAAACGTGCACAAGAGGGAGCGCACATGACGGGGCGATCGGTGGCTCTTGGCTGGCAACGAGGTCAACAAGAGTTATTGCTGGATCGTGCTTAGTTTGTCGACATAGAAAAGAGCCCTATTTTAGGAGAAATTGGTTGAATCAGGGCTTTTGTCTTGGCCTGTTGGTGCATTGTTAATCAAAGGAAAACAGGCCGAAAAAACGTGCACAAGAGGGAGCGCACATGACGGGGCGATCGGTGGCTCTTGACTGGCAATGAGGTCAACAAGAGTTATTGCTGAATCACGCTTAGTTTGTCAACATAGAAAAAAGCCCTAGTTTAGGAGAAATTGGTTGAATCACGGCTTTTGTCTTGGCCTGTTGGTACATTGTTAATCAAAGGAAAACGGCCCGAAAAAACGTGCACAAGAGGGAGCGCACATGACGGGGCGATCGGTGGCTCTTGGCTGGCAACGAGGTCAACAAGAGTTATTGCTGGATCGTGCTTAGTTTGTCGACATAGAAAAGAGCCCTATTTTAGGAGAAATTGGTTGAATCAGGGCTTTTGTCTTGGCCTGTTGGTGCATTGTTAATCAAAGAAAAACAGCCCGAAAAAACGTGCACAAGAGGGAGCGCACATGACGGGGCGATCGGTGGCTCTTGACTGGCAACAAGGTCAACAAGAGTTATTGCTGAATCGCGCTTAGTTTGTCAACATAGAAAAGAGCCCTAGTTTAGGAGAAATTCGTTGAATCACGGCTTTTGTCTTGGCCTGTTGGTTCATTGTTAATCAAAGGAAAACAGCCCGAAAAAACGTGGACAAGAGGGAGCGCACATGACGGGGCGATCGGTGGCTCTTGACTGGCAACAAGGTCAACAAGAGTTATTGCTGGATCGTGCTTAGTTTGTCGACATAGAAAAGAGCCCTATTTTAGGAGAAATTGGTTGAATCGGGGCTTGTCTTGGCTAGTTGGTGCATTCTTAATCAAAGGAAAATAGCCCGAAAAAACGTGCACAAGAGGGAGCGCACATGACGGGGCGATCGGTGGCTCTTGACTGGCAACGAGGTCAACAAGAGTTATTGCTGGATCGTGCTTAGTTTGTCGACATAGAAAAGAGCCCTATTTTAGGAGAAATTGGTTGAATCAGGGCTTTTGTCTTGGCCTGTTGGTGCATTATTAATCAAAGGAAAACAGCCCGAAAAAACGTGCACAAGAGGGAGCACACACGACAGGGCGGGCAGTGGCTCTTGACTGGCAACAAGGTCAACAAGAGTTATTGCTGAATCGCGCTTAGTTTGTCAACATAGAAAAGAGCCCTAGTTTAGGAGAAATTGGTTGAATCACGGCTTTTGTCTTGGCCTGTTGGTGCATTGTTAATCAAAGGAAAACAGCCCGAAAAAACGTGGACAAGAGGGAGCGCACATGACGGGGCGATCGGTGGCTCTTGACTGGCAACAAGGTCAACAAGAGTTATTGCTGGATCGTGCTTAGTTTGTCGACATAGAAAAGAGCCCTATTTTAGGAGAAATTGGTTGAATCGGGGCTTGTCTTGGCTAGTTGGTGCATTCTTAATCAAAGGAAAATAGCCCGAAAAAACGTGCACAAGAGGGAGCGCACATGACGGGGCGATCGGTGGCTCTTGACTGGCAACGAGGTCAACAAGAGTTATTGCTGGATCGTGCTTAGTTTGTCGACATAGAAAAGAGCCCTATTTTAGGAGAAATTGGTTGAATCACGGCTTTTGTCTTAGCCTGTTGGTGCATTGTTAATCAAAGGAAAACAGCCCGAAAAAACGTGGACAAGAGGGAGCGCACATGACGGGGCGATCGGTGGCTCTTGACTGGCAACGAGGTCAACAAGAGTTATTGCTGAATCGCGCTTAGTTTGTCAACATAGAAAAGAGCCCTAGTTTAGGAGAAATTGGTTGAATCACGGCTTTTGTCTTGGCCTGTTGGTGCATTGTTAATCAAAGGAAAACAGCCCGAAAAAACGTGCACAAGAGGGAGCGCACATGACGGGGCGATCGGTGGCTCTTGACTGGCAACGAGGTCAACAAGAGTTATTGCTGGATCGTACTTAGTTTGTCGACATAGAAAAGAGCCCTATTTTAGGAGAAATTGGTTGAATCACGGCTTTTGTCTTGGCCTGTTGGTGCATTGTTAATCAAAGGAAAACAGCCCGAAAAAACGTGCACAAGAGGGAGCACACATGACGGGGCGATCGGTGGCTCTTGACTAGCAACGAGGTCAACAAGAGTTATTGCTGGATCGTGCTTAGTTTGTCGACATAGAAAAGAGCCCTATTTTAGGAGAAATTGGTTGAATCAGGGCTTTTGTCTTGGCCTGTTGGTGCATTGTTAATCAAAGGAAAACAGCCCGAAAAAACGTGCACAAGAGGGAGCACACACGACAGGGCGGGCAGTGGCTCTTGACTGGCAACAAGGTCAACAAGAGTTATTGCTGAATCGCGCTTAGTTTGTCAACATAGAAAAGAGCCCTAGTTTAGGAGAAATTGGTTGAATCACGGCTTTTGTCTTGGCCTGTTGGTGCATTGTTAATCAAAGGAAAACAGCCCGAAAAAACGTGCACAAGAGGGAGCACACATGACGGGGCGATCGGTGGCTCTTGGCTGGCAACGAGGTCAACAAGAGTTATTGCTGGATCGTGCTTAGTTTGTCGACATAGAAAAGAGCCCTATTTTAGGAGAAATTGGTTGAATCAGGGCTTTTGTCTTGGCCTGTTGGTGCATTATTAATCAAAGGAAAACAGCCCGAAAAAACGTGCACAAGAGGGAGCACACACGACAGGGCGGGCAGTGGCTCTTGACTGGCAACAAGGTCAACAAGAGTTATTGCTGAATCGCGCTTAGTTTGTCAACATAGAAAAGAGCCCTAGTTTAGGAGAAATTGGTTGAATCACGGCTTTTGTCTTGGCCTGTTGGTGCATTGTTAATCAAAGGAAAACAGCCCGAAAAAACGTGGACAAGAGGGAGCGCACATGACGGGGCGATCGGTGGCTCTTGGCTGGCAACGAGGTCAACAAGAGTTATTGCTGGATCGTGCTTAGTTTGTCGACATAGAAAAGAGCCCTATTTTAGGAGAAATTGGTTGAATCAGGGCTTTTGTCTTGGCCTGTTGGTGCATTGTTAATCAAAGGAAAACAGCCCGAAAAAACGTGCACAAGAGGGAGCGCACATGACGGGGCGATCGGTGGCTCTTGACTGGCAACGAGGTCAACAAGAGTTATTGCTGGATCGTACTTAGTTTGTCGACATAGAAAAGAGCCCTATTTTAGGAGAAATTGGTTGAATCACGGCTTTTGTCTTGGCCTGTTGGTGCATTGTTAATCAAAGGAAAACAGCCCGAAAAAACGTGCACAAGAGGGAGCGCACATGACGGGGCGATCGGTGGCTCTTGACTGGCAACGAGGTCAACAAGAGTTATTGCTGGATCGTGCTTAGTTTGTCGACATAGAAAAGAGCCCTATTTTAGGAGAAATTGGTCTAATCACGGCTTTTGTCTTGGCCTGTTGGTGCATTGTTAATCAAAGGAAAACAGCCCGAAAAAACGTGCACAAGAGGGAGCGCACATGACGGGGCGATCGGTGGCTCTTGGCTGGCAACGAGGTCAACAAGAGTTATTGCTGGATCGTGCTTAGTTTGTCGACATAGAAAAGAGCCCTATTTTAGGAGAAATTGGTTGAATCACGGCTTTTGTCTTGGCCTGTTGGTGCATTGTTAATCAAAGGAAAACAGCCCGAAAAAACGTGCACAAGAGGGAGCGCACATGACAGGGCGATCGGTGGCTCTTGACTGGCAACGAGGTCAACAAGAGTTATTGCTGAATCGCGCTTAGTTTGTCAACATAGAAAAGAGCCCTAGTTTAGGAGAAATTGGTTGAATCGCGGCTTTTGTCTTGGCCTGTTGGTGCATTGTTAATCAAAGGAAAACAGCCCGAAAAAACGTGGACAAGAGGGAGCGCACATGACGGGGCGATCGGTGGCTCTTGACTGGCAACGAGGTCAACAAGAGTTATTGCTGGATCGTGCTTAGTTCGTCAACATAGAAAAGAGCCCTATTTTAGGAGAAATTGGTTGAATCAGGGCTTTTGTCTTGGCCTGTTGGTGCATTGTTAATCAAAGGAAAACAGCCCGAAAAAACGTGGACAAGAGGGAGCGCACATGACGGGGCGATCGGTGGCTCTTGGCTGGCAACGAGGTCAACAAGAGTTATTGCTGGATCGTGCTTAGTTTGTCGACATAGAAAAGAGCCCTATTTTAGGAGAAATTGGTTGAATCAGGGCTTTTGTCTTGGCCTGTTGGTGCATTGTTAATCAAAGGAAAACAGCCCGAAAAAACGTGCACAAGAGGGAGCGCACATGACGGGGCGATCGGTGGCTCTTGACTGGCAACGAGGTCAACAAGAGTTATTGCTGGATCGTACTTAGTTTGTCGACATAGAAAAGAGCCCTATTTTAGGAGAAATTGGTTGAATCACGGCTTTTGTCTTGGCCTGTTGGTGCATTGTTAATCAAAGGAAAACAGCCCGAAAAAACGTGCACAAGAGGGAGCGCACATGACGGGGCGATCGGTGGCTCTTGACTGGCAACGAGGTCAACAAGAGTTATTGCTGGATCGTGCTTAGTTTGTCGACATAGAAAAGAGCCCTATTTTAGGAGAAATTGGTTGAATCACGGCTTTTGTCTTGGCCTGTTGGTGCATTGTTAATCAAAGGAAAACAGCCCGAAAAAACGTGCACAAGAGGGAGCGCACATGACGGGGCGATCGGTGGCTCTTGACTGGCAACGAGGTCAACAAGAGTTATTGCTGGATCGTGCTTAGTTTGTCGACATAGAAAAGAGCCCTATTTTAGGAGAAATTGGTTGAATCGGGGCTTGTCTTGGCTAGTTGGTGCATTCTTAATCAAAGGAAAATAGCCCGAAAAAACGTGCACAAGAGGGAGCGCACATGACGGGGCGATCGGTGGCTCTTGACTGGCAACGAGGTCAACAAGAGTTATTGCTGGATCGTGCTTAGTTTGTCGACATAGAAAAGAGCCCTATTTTAGGAGAAATTGGTTGAATCACGGCTTTTGTCTTGGCCTGTTGGTGCATTGTTAATCAAAGGAAAACAGCCCGAAAAAACGTGGACAAGAGGGAGCGCACATGACGGGGCTATCGGTGGCTCTTGACTGGCAACGAGGTCAACAAGAGTTATTGCTGAATCGCGCTTAGTTTGTCAACATAGAAAAGAGCCCTAGTTTAGGAGAAATTGGTTGAATCACGGCTTTTGTCTTGGCCTGTTGGTGCATTGTTAATCAAAGGAAAACAGCCCGAAAAAACGTGGACAAGAGGGAGCGCACATGACGGGGCGATCGGTGGCTCTTGGCTGGCAACGATGTCAACAAGAGTTATTGCTGGATCGTGCTTAGTTTGTCGACATAGAAAAGAGCCCTATTTTAGGAGAAATTGGTTGAATCACGGCTTTTGTCTTGGCCTGTTGGTGCATTGTTAATCAAAGGAAAACAGCCCGAAAAAACGTGGACAAGAGGGAGCGCACATGACGGGGCGATCGGTGGCTCTTGACTGGCAACGAGGTCAACAAGAGTTATTGCTGGATCGTGCTTAGTTTGTCGACATAGAAAAGAGCCCTATTTTAGGAGAAATTGGTTGAATCACGGCTTTTGTCTTGGCCTGTTGGTGCATTGTTAATCAAAGGAAAACAGCCCGAAAAAACGTGCACAAGAGGGAGCGCACATGACGGGGCGATCGGTGGCTCTTGACTGGCAACGAGGTCAACAAGAGTTATTGCTGGATCGTGCTTAGTTTGTCGACATAGAAAAGAGCCCTATTTTAGGAGAAATTGGTTGAATCGGGGCTTGTCTTGGCTAGTTGGTGCATTCTTAATCAAAGGAAAATAGCCCGAAAAAACGTGCACAAGAGGGAGCGCACATGACGGGGCGATCGGTGGCTCTTGACTGGCAACGAGGTCAACAAGAGTTATTGCTGGATCGTGCTTAGTTTGTCGACATAGAAAAGAGCCCTATTTTAGGAGAAATTGGTTGAATCACGGCTTTTGTCTTGGCCTGTTGGTGCATTGTTAATCAAAGGAAAACAGCCCGAAAAAACGTGGACAAGAGGGAGCGCACATGACGGGGCGATCGGTGGCTCTTGACTGGCAACGAGGTCAACAAGAGTTATTGCTGAATCGCGCTTAGTTTGTCAACATAGAAAAGAGCCCTAGTTTAGGAGAAATTGGTTGAATCACGGCTTTTGTCTTGGCCTGTTGGTGCATTGGTAATCAAAGGAAAACAGCCCGAAAAAACGTGGACAAGAGGGAGCGCACATGACGGGGCGATCGGTGGCTCTTGGCTGGCAACGAGGTCAACAAGAGTTATTGCTGGATCGTGCTTAGTTTGTCGACATAGAAAAGAGCCCTATTTTAGGAGAAATTGGTTGAATCAGGGCTTTTGTCTTGGCCTGTTGGTGCATTGTTAATCAAAGGAAAACAGCCCGAAAAAACGTGCACAAGAGGGAGCGCACATGACGGGGCGATCGGTGGCTCTTGACTGGCAACGAGGTCAACAAGAGTTATTGCTGGATCGTACTTAGTTTGTCGACATAGAAAAGAGCCCTATTTTAGGAGAAATTGGTTGAATCACGGCTTTTGTCTTGGCCTGTTGGTGCATTGTTAATCAAAGGAAAACAGCCCGAAAAAACGTGCACAAGAGGGAGCACACATGACGGGGCGATCGGTGGCTCTTGACTGGCAACGAGGTCAACAAGAGTTATTGCTGGATCGTGCTTAGTTTGTCGACATAGAAAAGAGCCCTATTTTAGAAGAAATTGGTTGAATCAGGGCTTTTGTCTTGGCCTGTTGGTGCATTATTAATCAAAGGAAAACAGCCCGAAAAAACGTGCACAAGAGGGAGCACACACGACAGGGCGGGCAGTGGCTCTTGACTGGCAACAAGGTCAACAAGAGATATTGCTGGATCGCGCTTAATTTGTCAACATAGAAAAGAGCCCTAGTTTAGGAGAAATTGGTTGAATCGGGACTTGTCTTGGCTAGTTGGTGCATTCTTAATGAAAGGAAAATAGCCCGAAAAAACGTGCACAAGAGGGAGCGCACATGACGGGGCGATCGGTGGCTCTTGACTGGCAACAAGGTCAACAAGAGTTATTGGTGAATCGCGCTTAGTTTGTCAACATAGAAAAGAGCCCTAGTTTAGGAGAAATTGGTTGAATCAGGGCTTTTGTCTTGGCCTGTTGGTGCATTGTTAATCAAAGGAAAATAGCCCGAAAAAACGTGCACAAGAGGGAGCGCACATGACGGGGCGATCGGTGGCTCTTGGCTGGCAACGAGGTCAACAAGAGTTATTGCTGGATCGTGCTTAGTTTGTCGACATAGAAAAGAGCCCTATTTTAGGAGAAATTGGTTGAATCAGGGCTTTTGTCTTGGCCTGTTGGTGCATTGTTAATCAAAGGAAAACAGCCCGAAAAAACGTGCACAAGAGGGAGCGCACATGACGGGGCGATCGGTGGCTCTTGACTGGCAATGAGGTCAACAAGAGTTATTGCTGAATCGCGCTTAGTTTGTCAACATAGAAAAAAGCCCTAGTTTAGGAGAAATGGGTTGAATCACGGCTTTTGTCTTGGCCTGTTGGTGCATTGTTAATCAAAGGAAAACAGCCCGAAAAAACGTGCACAAGAGGGAGCGCACATGACGGGGCGATCGGTGGCTCTTGGCTGGCAACGAGGTCAACAAGAGTTATTGCTGGATCGTGCTTAGTTTGTCGACATAGAAAAGAGCCCTATTTTAGGAGAAATTGGTTGAATCAGGGCTTTTGTCTTGGCCTGTTGGTGCATTGTTAATCAAAGGAAAACAGCCCGAAAAAACGTGCACAAGAGGGAGCGCACATGACGGGGCGATCGGTGGCTCTTGACTGGCAACAAGGTCAACAAGAGTTATTGCTGAATCGCGCTTAGTTTGTCAACATAGAAAAGAGCCCTAGTTTAGGAGAAATTGGTTGAATCACGGCTTTTGTCTTGGCCTGTTGGTGCATTGTTAATCAAAGGAAAACAGCCCGAAAAAACGTGGACAAGAGGGAGCGCACATGACGGGGCGATCGGTGGCTCTTGACTGGCAACAAGGTCAACAAGAGTTATTGCTGGATCGTGCTTAGTTTGTCGACATAGAAAAGAGCCCTATTTTAGGAGAAATTGGTTGAATCGGGGCTTGTCTTGGCTAGTTGGTGCATTCTTAATCAAAGGAAAATAGCCCGAAAAAACGTGCACAAGAGGGAGCGCACATGACGGGGCGATCGGTGGCTCTTGACTGGCAACAAGGTAAACAAGAGTTATTGCTGAATCGCGCTTAGTTTGTCAACATAGAAAAGAGCCCTAGTTTAGGAGAAATTGGTTGAATCACGGCTTTTGTCTTGGCCTGTTGGTGCATTGTTAATCAAAGGAAAACAGCCCGAAAAAACGTGCACAAGAGGGAGCGCACATGACGGGGCGATCGGTGGCTCTTGACTGGCAACAAGGTCAACAAGAGTTAGTGCTGGATCGTGCTTAGTTTGTCGACATAGAAAAGAGCCCTATTTTAGGAGAAATTGGTTGAATCGGGGCTTGTCTTGGCTAGTTGGTGCATTCTTAATCAAAGGAAAATAGCCCGAAAAAACGTGCACAAGAGGGAGCGCACATGACGGGGCGATCGGTGGCTCTTGACTGGCAACGAGGTCAACAAGAGTTATTGCTGGATCGTGCTTAGTTTGTCGACATAGAAAAGAGCCCTATTTTAGGAGAAATTGGTTGAATCAGGGCTTTTGTCTTGGCCTGTTGGTGCATTATAATTCAAAGGAAAACAGCCCGAAAAAACGTGCACAAGAGGGAGCACACACGACAGGGCGGGCAGTGGCTCTTGACTGGCAACAAGGTCAACAAGAGATATTGCTGGATCGCGCTTAGTTTGTCAACATAGAAAAGAGGCCTAGTTTAGGAGAAATTGGTTGAATCGGGACTTGTCTTGGCTAGTTGGTGCATTCTTAATCAAAGGAAAATAGCCCGAAAAAACGTGCACAAGAGGGAGCGCACATGACGGGGCGATCGGTGGCTCTTGACTGGCAACAAGGTCAACAAGAGTTATTGCTGAATCGCGCTTAGTTTGTCAACATAGAAAAGAGCCCTAGTTTAGGAGAAATTGGTTGAATCAGGGCTTTTGTCTTGGCCTGTTGGTGCATTGTTAATCAAAGGAAAACAGCCCGAAAAAACGTGCACAAGAGGGAGCGCACATGACGGGGCGATCGGTGGCTCTTGGCTGGCAACGAGGTCAACAAGAGTTATTGCTGGATCGTGCTTAGTTTGTCGACATAGAAAAGAGCCCTATTTTAGGAGAAATTGGTTGAATCAGGGCTTTTGTCTTGGCCTGTTGGTGCATTGTTAATCAAAGGAAAACAGCCCGAAAAAACGTGCACAAGAGGGAGCGCACATGACGGGGCGATCGGTGGCTCTTGACTGGCAACAAGGTCAACAAGAGTTATTGCTGGATCGTGCTTAGTTTGTCGACATAGAAAAGAGCCCTATTTTAGGAGAAATTGGTTGAATCAGGGCTTTTGTCTTGGCCTGTTGGTGCATTGTTAATCAAAGGAAAATTGCCCGAAAAAACGTGCACAAGAGGGAGCGCACATGACGGGGCGATCGGTGGCTCTTGGCTGGCAACGAGGTCAACAAGAGTTATTGCTGGATCGTGCTTAGTTTGTCGACATAGAAAAGAGCCCTATTTTAGGAGAAATTGGTTGAATCAGGGCTTTTGTCTTGGCCTGTTGGTGCATTGTTAATCAAAGGAAAACAGCCCGAAAAAACGTGCACAAGAGGGAGCGCACATGACGGGGCGATCGGTGGCTCTTGACTGGCAACAAGGTCAACAAGAGTTATTGCTGGATCGTGCTTAGTTTGTCGACATAGAAAAGAGCCCTATTTTAGGAGAAATTGGTTGAATCAGGGCTTTTGTCTTGGCCTGTTGGTGCATTGTTAATCAAAGGAAAATTGCCCGAAAAAACGTGCACAAGAGGGAGCGCACATGACGGGGCGATCGGTGGCTCTTGGCTGGCAACGAGGTCAACAAGAGTTATTGCTGGATCGTGCTTAGTTTGTCGACATAGAAAAGAGCCCTATTTTAGGAGAAATTGGTTGAATCAGGGCTTTTGTCTTGGCCTGTTGGTGCATTGTTAATCAAAGGAAAACAGCCCGAAAAAACGTGCACAAGAGGGAGCGCACATGACGGGGCGATCGGTGGCTCTTGACTGGCAATGAGGTCAACAAGAGTTATTGCTGAATCGCGCTTAGTTTGTCAACATAGAAAAACGACCTAGTTTAGGAGAAATTGGTTGAATCACGGCTTTTGTCTTGGCCTGTTGGTGCATTGTTAATCAAAGGAAAACAGCCCGAAAAAACGTGCACAAGAGGGAGCGCACATGACGGGGCGATCGGTGGCTCTTGGCTGGCAACGAGGTCAACAAGAGTTATTGCTGGATCGTGCTTAGTTTGTCGACAAAGAAAAGAGCCCTATTTTAGGAGAAATTGGTTGAATCAGGGCTTTTGTCTTGGCCTGTTGGTGCATTGTTAATCAAAGGAAAACAGCCCGAAAAAACGTGCACAAGAGGGAGCGCACATGACGGGGCGATCGGTGGCTCTTGACTGGCAACAAGGTCAACAAGAGTTATTGCTGAATCGCGCTTAGTTTGTCAACATAGAAAAGAGCCCTAGTTTAGGAGAAATTGGTTGAATCACGGCTTTTGTCTTGGCCTGTTGGTGCATTGTTAATCAAAGGAAAACAGCCCGAAAAAACGTGGACAAGAGGGAGCGCACATGACGGGGCGATCGGTGGCTCTTGACTGGCAACGAGGTCAACAAGAGTTATTGCTGGATCGTGCTTAGTTTGTCGACATAGAAAAGAGCCCTATTTTAGGAGAAATTGGTTGAATCACGGCTTTTGTCTTGGCCTGTTGGTGCATTGTTAATCAAAGGAAAACAGCCCGAAAAAACGTGCACAAGAGGGAGCGCACATGACCGGGCGATCGGTGGCTCTTGACTGGCAACAAGGTCAACAAGAGTTATTGCTGGATCGTGCTTAGTTTGTCGACATAGAAAAGAGCCCTATTTTAGGAGAAATTGGTTGAATCACGGCTTTTGTCTTGGCCTGTTGGTGCATTGTTAATCAAAGGAAAACAGCCCGAAAAAACGTGCACAAGAGGGAGCGCACATGACGGGGCGATCGGTGGCTCTTGACTGGCAACGAGGTCAACAAGAGTTATTGCTGGATCGTGCTTAGTTTGTCGACATAGAAAAGAGCCCTATTTTAGGAGAAATTGGTTGAATCACGGCTTTTGTCTTGGCCTGTTGGTGCATTGTTAATCAAAGGAAAACAGCCCGAAAAAACGTGCACAAGAGGGAGCGCACATGACGGGGCGATCGGTGGCTCTTGACTGGCAACGAGGTCAACAAGAGTTATTGCTGAATCGCGCTTAGTTTGTCGACATAGAAAAGAGCCCTAGTTTAGGAGAAATTGGTTGAATCACGGCTTTTGTCTTGGCCTGTTGGTGCATTGTTAATCAAAGGAAAACAGCCCGAAAAAACGTGGACAAGAGGGAGCGCACATGACGGGGCGATCGGTGGCTCTTGACTGGCAACGAGGTCAACAAGAGTTATTGCTGGATCGTGCTTAGTTTGTCGACATAGAAAAGAGCCCTATTTTAGGAGAAATTGGTTGAATCACGGCTTTTGTCTTGGCCTGTTGGTGCATTGTTAATCAAAGGAAAACAGCCCGAAAAAACGTGGACAAGAGGGAGCGCACATGACGGGGCGATCGGTGGCTCTTGACTGGCAACGAGGTCAACAAGAGTTATTGCTGGATCGTGCTTAGTTTGTCGACATAGAAAAGAGCCCTATTTTAGGAGAAATTGGTTGAATCACGGCTTTTGTCTTGGCCTGTTGGTGCATTGTTAATCAAAGGAAAACAGCCCGAAAAAACGTGGACAAGAGGGAGCGCACATGACGGGGCGATCGGTGGCTCTTGACTGGCAACGAGGTCAACAAGAGTTATTGCTGAATCGCGCTTAGTTTGTCGACATAGAAAAGAGCCCTAGTTTAGGAGAAATTGGTTGAATCACGGCTTTTGTCTTGGCCTGTTGGTGCATTGTTAATCAAAGGAAAACAGCCCGAAAAAACGTGGACAAGAGGGAGCGCACATGACGGGGCGATCGGTGGCTCTTGACTGGCAACGAGGTCAACAAGAGTTATTGCTGGATCGTGCTTAGTTTGTCGACATAGAAAAGAGCCCTAGTTTAGGAGAAATTGGTTGAATCACGGCTTTTGTCTTGGCCTGTTGGTGCATTGTTAATCAAAGGAAAACAGCCCGAAAAAACGTGGACAAGAGGGAGCGCACATGACGGGGCGATCGGTGGCTCTTGACTGGCAACGAGGTCAAGAAGAGTTATTGCTGGATCGTGCTTAGTTTGTCGACATAGAAAAGAGCCCTATTTTAGGAGAAATTGGTTGAATCGGGGCTTGTCTTGGCTAGTTGGTGCATTCTTAATCAAAGGAAAATAGCCCGAAAAAACGTGCACAAGAGGGAGCGCACATGACGGGGCGATCGGTGGCTCTTGACTGGCAACGAGGTCAACAAGAGTTATTGCTGGATCGTGCTTAGTTTGTCGACATAGAAAAGAGCCCTATTTTAGGAGAAATTGGTTGAATCAGGGCTTTTGTCTTGGCCTGTTGGTGCATTATTAATCAAAGGAAAACAGCCCGAAAAAACGTGCACAAGAGGGAGCACACACGACAGGGCGGGCAGTGGCTCTTGACTGGCAACAAGGTCAACAAGAGATATTGCTGGATCGCGCTTAGTTTGTCAACATAGAAAAGAGCCCTAGTTTAGGAGAAATTGGTTGAATCGGGACTTATCTTGGCTAGTTGGTGCATTCTTAATCAAAGGAAAATAGCCCGAAAATACGTGCACAAGAGGGAGCGCACATGACGGGGCGATCGGTGGCTCTTGACTGGCAACAAGGTCAACAAGAGTTATTGCTGAATCGCGCTTAGTTTGTCAACATAGAAAAGAGCCCTAGTTTAGGAGAAATTGGTTGAATCAGGGCTTTTGTCTTGGCCTGTTGGTGCATTGTTAATCAAAGGAAAACAGCCCGAAAAAACGTGCACAAGAGGGAGCGCACATGACGGGGCGATCGGTGGCTCTTGGCTGGCAACGAGGTCAACAAGAGTTATTGCTGGATCGTGCTTAGTTTGTCGACATAGAAAAGAGCCCTATTTTAGGAGAAATTGGTTGAATCAGGGCTTTTGTCTTGGCCTGTTGGTGCATTGTTAATCAAAGGAAAAAAGCCCGAAAAAACGTGCACAAGAGGGAGCGCACATGACGGGGCGATCGGTGGCTCTTGACTGGCAACAAGGTCAACAAGAGTTATTGCTGAATCGCGCTTAGTTTGTCAACATAGAAAAGAGCCCTAGTTTAGGAGAAATTGGTTGAATCACGGCTTTTGTCTTGGCCTGTTGGTGCATTGTTAATCAAAGGAAAACAGCCCGAAAAAACGTGGACAAGAGGGAGCGCACATGACGGGGCGATCGGTGGCTCTTGACTGGCAACGAGGTCAACAAGAGTTATTGCTGGATCGTGCTTAGTTTGTCGACATAGAAAAGAGCCCTATTTTAGGAGAAATTGGTTGAATCACGGCTTTTGTCTTGGCCTGTTGGTGCATTGTTAATCAAAGGAAAACAGCCCGAAAAAACGTGCACAAGAGGGAGCGCACATGACGGGGCGATCGGTGGCTCTTGACTGGCAACGAGGTCAACAAGAGTTATTGCTGGATCGTGCTTAGTTTGTCGACATAGAAAAGAGCCCTATTTTAGGAGAAATTGGTTGAATCACGGCTTTTGTCTTGGCCTGTTGGTGCATTGTTAATCAAAGGAAAACAGCCCGAAAAAACGTGCACAAGAGGGAGCGCACATGACGGGGCGATCGGTGGCTCTTGACTGGCAACGAGGTCAACAAGAGTTATTGCTGGATCGTGCTTAGTTTGTCGACATAGAAAAGAGCCCTATTTTAGGAGAAATTGGTTGAATCGGGGCTTGTCTTGGCTAGTTGGTGCATTCTTAATCAAAGGAAAATAGCCCGAAAAAACGTGCACAAGAGGGAGCGCACATGACGGGGCGATCGGTGGCTCTTGACTGGCAACGAGGTCAACAAGAGTTATTGCTGGATCGTGCTTAGTTTGTCGACATAGAAAAGAGCCCTATTTTAGGAGAAATTGGTTGAATCACGGCTTTTGTCTTGGCCTGTTGGTGCATTGTTAATCAAAGGAAAACAGCCCGAAAAAACGTGGACAAGAGGGAGCGCACATGACGGGGCGATCGGTGGCTCTTGACTGGCAACGAGGTCAACAAGAGTTATTGCTGAATCGCGCTTAGTTGGTCAACATAGAAAAGAGCCCTAGTTTAGGAGAAATTGGTTGAATCACGGCTTTTGTCTTGGCCTGTTGGTGCATTGTTAATCAAAGGAAAACAGCCCGAAAAAACGTGGACAAGAGGGAGCGCACATGACGGGGCGATCGGTGGCTCTTGGCTGGCAACGATGTCAACAAGAGTTATTGCTGGATCGTGCTTAGTTTGTCGACATAGAAAAGAGCCCTATTTTAGGAGAAATTGGTTGAATCACGGCTTTTGTCTTGGCCTGTTGGTGCATTGTTAATCAAAGGAAAACAGCCCGAAAAAACGTGGACAAGAGGGAGCGCATATGACGGGGCGATCGGTGGCTCTTGACTGGCAACGAGGTCAACAAGAGTTATTGCTGGATCGTGCTTAGTTTGTCGACATAGAAAAGAGCCCTATTTTAGGAGAAATTGGTTGAATCACGGCTTTTGTCTTGGCCTGTTGGTGCATTGTTAATCAAAGGAAAACAGCCCGAAAAAACGTGCACAAGAGGGAGCGCACATGACGGGGCGATCGGTGGCTCTTGACTGGCAACGAGGTCAACAAGAGTTATTGCTGGATCGTGCTTAGTTTGTCGACATAGAAAAGAGCCCTATTTTAGGAGAAATTGGTTGAATCGGGGCTTGTCTTGGCTAGTTGGTGCATTCTTAATCAAAGGAAAATAGCCCGAAAAAACGTGCACAAGAGGGAGCGCACATGACGGGGCGATCGGTGGCTCTTGACTGGCAACGAGGTCAACAAGAGTTATTGCTGGATCGTGCTTAGTTTGTCGACATAGAAAAGAGCCCTATTTTAGGAGAAATTGGTTGAATCACGGCTTTTGTCTTGGCCTGTTGGTGCATTGTTAATCAAAGGAAAACAGCCCGAAAAAACGTGGACAAGAGGGAGCGCACATGACGGGGCGATCGGTGGCTCTTGACTGGCAACGAGGTCAACAAGAATTATTGCTGAATCGCGCTTAGTTTGTCAACATAGAAAAGAGCCCTAGTTTAGGAGAAATTGGTTGAATCACGGCTTTTGTCTTGGCCTGTTGGTGCATTGTTAATCAAAGGAAAACAGCCCGAAAAAACGTGGACAAGAGGGAGCGCACATGACGGGGCGATCGGTGGCTCTTGGCTGGCAACGAGGTCAACAAGAGTTATTGCTGGATCGTGCTTAGTTTGTCGACATAGAAAAGAGCCCTATTTTAGGAGAAATTGGTTGAATCAGGGCTTTTGTCTTGGCCTGTTGGTGCATTGTTAATCAAAGGAAAACAGCCCGAAAAAACGTGCACAAGAGGGAGCGCACATGACGGGGCGATCGGTGGCTCTTGACTGGCAACGAGGTCAACAAGAGTTATTGCTGGATCGTACTTAGTTTGTCGACATAGAAAAGAGCCCTATTTTAGGAGAAATTGGTTGAATCACGGCTTTTGTCTTGGCCTGTTGGTGCATTGTTAATCAAAGGAAAACAGCCCGAAAAAACGTGCACAAGAGGGAGCACACATGACGGGGCGATCGGTGGCTCTTGACTGGCAACGAGGTCAACAAGAGTTATTGCTGGATCGTGCTTAGTTTGTCGACATAGAAAAGAGCCCTATTTTAGAAGAAATTGGTTGAATCAGGGCTTTTGTCTTGGCCTGTTGGTGCATTATTAATCAAAGGAAAACAGCCCGAAAAAACGTGCACAAGAGGGAGCACACACGACAGGGCGGGCAGTGGCTCTTGACTGGCAACAAGGTCAACAAGAGATATTGCTGGATCGCGCTTAATTTGTCAACATAGAAAAGAGCCCTAGTTTAGGAGAAATTGGTTGAATCGGGACTTGTCTTGGCTAGTTGGTGCATTCTTAATGAAAGGAAAATAGCCCGAAAAAACGTGCACAAGAGGGAGCGCACATGACGGGGCGATCGGTGGCTCTTGACTGGCAACAAGGTCAACAAGAGTTATTGCTGAATCGCGCTTAGTTTGTCAACATAGAAAAGAGCCCTAGTTTAGGAGAAATTGGTTGAATCAGGGCTTTTGTCTTGGCCTGTTGGTGCATTGTTAATCAAAGGAAAATAGCCCGAAAAAACGTGCACAAGAGGGAGCGCACATGACGGGGCGATCGGTGGCTCTTGGCTGGCAACGAGGTCAACAAGAGTTATTGCTGGATCGTGCTTAGTTTGTCGACATAGAAAAGAGCCCTATTTTAGGAGAAATTGGTTGAATCAGGGCTTTTGTCTTGGCCTGTTGGTGCATTGTTAATCAAAGGAAAACAGCCCGAAAAAACGTGCACAAGAGGGAGCGCACATGACGGGGCGATCGGTGGCTCTTGACTGGCAATGAGGTCAACAAGAGTTATTGCTGAATCGCGCTTAGTTTGTCAACATAGAAAAAAGCCCTAGTTTAGGAGAAATGGGTTGAATCACGGCTTTTGTCTTGGCCTGTTGGTGCATTGTTAATCAAAGGAAAACAGCCCGAAAAAACGTGCACAAGAGGGAGCGCACATGACGGGGCGATCGGTGGCTCTTGGCTGGCAACGAGGTCAACAAGAGTTATTGCTGGATCGTGCTTAGTTTGTCGACATAGAAAAGAGCCCTATTTTAGGAGAAATTGGTTGAATCAGGGCTTTTGTCTTGGCCTGTTGGTGCATTGTTAATCAAAGGAAAACAGCCCGAAAAAACGTGCACAAGAGGGAGCGCACATGACGGGGCGATCGGTGGCTCTTGACTGGCAACAAGGTCAACAAGAGTTATTGCTGAATCGCGCTTAGTTTGTCAACATAGAAAAGAGCCCTAGTTTAGGAGAAATTGGTTGAATCACGGCTTTTGTCTTGGCCTGTTGGTGCATTGTTAATCAAAGGAAAACAGCCCGAAAAAACGTGGACAAGAGGGAGCGCACATGACGGGGCGATCGGTGGCTCTTGACTGGCAACAAGGTCAACAAGAGTTATTGCTGGATCGTGCTTAGTTTGTCGACATAGAAAAGAGCCCTATTTTAGGAGAAATTGGTTGAATCGGGGCTTGTCTTGGCTAGTTGGTGCATTCTTAATCAAAGGAAAATAGCCCGAAAAAACGTGCACAAGAGGGAGCGCACATGACGGGGCGATCGGTGGCTCTTGACTGGCAACAAGGTAAACAAGAGTTATTGCTGAATCGCGCTTAGTTTGTCAACATAGAAAAGAGCCCTAGTTTAGGAGAAATTGGTTGAATCACGGCTTTTGTCTTGGCCTGTTGGTGCATTGTTAATCAAAGGAAAACAGCCCGAAAAAACGTGCACAAGAGGGAGCGCACATGACGGGGCGATCGGTGGCTCTTGACTGGCAACAAGGTCAACAAGAGTTAGTGCTGGATCGTGCTTAGTTTGTCGACATAGAAAAGAGCCCTATTTTAGGAGAAATTGGTTGAATCGGGGCTTGTCTTGGCTAGTTGGTGCATTCTTAATCAAAGGAAAATAGCCCGAAAAAACGTGCACAAGAGGGAGCGCACATGACGGGGCGATCGGTGGCTCTTGACTGGCAACGAGGTCAACAAGAGTTATTGCTGGATCGTGCTTAGTTTGTCGACATAGAAAAGAGCCCTATTTTAGGAGAAATTGGTTGAATCAGGGCTTTTGTCTTGGCCTGTTGGTGCATTATAATTCAAAGGAAAACAGCCCGAAAAAACGTGCACAAGAGGGAGCACACACGACAGGGCGGGCAGTGGCTCTTGACTGGCAACAAGGTCAACAAGAGATATTGCTGGATCGCGCTTAGTTTGTCAACATAGAAAAGAGGCCTAGTTTAGGAGAAATTGGTTGAATCGGGACTTGTCTTGGCTAGTTGGTGCATTCTTAATCAAAGGAAAATAGCCCGAAAAAACGTGCACAAGAGGGAGCGCACATGACGGGGCGATCGGTGGCTCTTGACTGGCAACAAGGTCAACAAGAGTTATTGCTGAATCGCGCTTAGTTTGTCAACATAGAAAAGAGCCCTAGTTTAGGAGAAATTGGTTGAATCAGGGCTTTTGTCTTGGCCTGTTGGTGCATTGTGATTCAAAGGAAAATTGCCCGAAAAAACGTGCACAAGAGGGAGCGCACATGACGGGGCGATCGGTGGCTCTTGGCTGGCAACGAGGTCAACAAGAGTTATTGCTGGATCGTGCTTAGTTTGTCGACATAGAAAAGAGCCCTATTTTAGGAGAAATTGGTTGAATCAGGGCTTTTGTCTTGGCCTGTTGGTGCATTGTTAATCAAAGGAAAACAGCCCGAAAAAACGTGCACAAGAGGGAGCGCACATGACTGGGCGATCGGTGGCTCTTGACTGGCAATGAGGTCAACCAGAGTTATTGCTGAATCGCGCTTAGTTTGTCAACATAGAAAAACGACCTAGTTTAGGAGAAATTGGTTGAATCACGGCTTTTGTCTTGGCCTGTTGGTGCATTGTTAATCAAAGGAAAACAGCCCGAAAAAACGTGCACAAGAAGGAGCGCACATGACGGGGCGATCGGTGGCTCTTGGCTGGCAACGAGGTCAACAAGAGTTATTGCTGGATCGTGCTTAGTTTGTCGACAAAGAAAAGAGCCCTATTTTAGGAGAAATTGGTTGAATCAGGGCTTTTGTCTTGGCCTGTTGGTGCATTGTTAATCAAAGGAAAACAGCCCGAAAAAACGTGCACAAGAGGGAGCGCACATGACGGGGCGATCGGTGGCTCTTGACTGGCAACAAGGTCAACAAGAGTTATTGCTGAATCGCGCTTAGTTTGTCAACATAGAAAAGAGCCCTAGTTTAGGAGAAATTGGTTGAATCACGGCTTTTGTCTTGGCCTGTTGGTGCATTGTTAATCAAAGGAAAACAGCCCGAAAAAACGTGGACAAGAGGGAGCGCACATGACGGGGCGATCGGTGGCTCTTGACTGGCAACGAGGTCAACAAGAGTTATTGCTGGATCGTGCTTAGTTTGTCGACATAGAAAAGAGCCCTATTTTAGGAGAAATTGGTTGAATCACGGCGTTTGTCTTGGCCTGTTGGTGCATTGTTAATCAAAGGAAAACAGCCCGAAAAAACGTGCACAAGAGGGAGCGCACATGACGGGGCGATCGGTGGCTCTTGACTGGCAACGAGGTCAAGAAGAGTTATTGCTGGATCGTGCTTAGTTTGTCGACATAGAAAAGAGCCCTATTCTAGGAGAAATTGGTTGAATCGGGGCTTGTCTTGGGTAGTTGGTGCATTCTTAATCAAAGGAAAATAGCCCGAAAAAACGTGCACAAGAGGGAGCGCACATGACGGGGCGATCGGTGGCTCTTGACTGGCAACGAGGTCAACAAGAGTTATTGCTGGATCGTGCTTAGTTTGTCGACATAGAAAAGAGCCCTATTTTAGGAGAAATTGGTTGAATCAGGGCTTTTGTCTTGGCCTGTTGGTGCATTATTAATCAAAGGAAAACAGCCCGAAAAAACGTGCACAAGAGGGAGCACACACGACAGGGCGGGCAGTGGCTCTTGACTGGCAACAAGGTCAACAAGAGATATTGCTGGATCGCGCTTAGTTTGTCAACATAGAAAAGAGCCCTAGTTTAGGAGAAATTGGTTGAATCGGGACTTATCTTGGCTAGTTGGTGCATTCTTAATCAAAGGAAAATAGCCCGAAAATACGTGCACAAGAGGGAGCGCACATGACGGGGCGATCGGTGGCTCTTGACTGGCAACAAGGTCAACAAGAGTTATTGCTGAATCGCGCTTAGTTTGTCAACATAGAAAAGAGCCCTAGTTTAGGAGAAATTGGTTGAATCAGGGCTTTTGTCTTGGCCTGTTGGTGCATTGTTAATCAAAGGAAAACAGCCCGAAAAAACGTGCACAAGAGGGAGCGCACATGACGGGGCGATCGGTGGCTCTTGGCTGGCAACGAGGTCAACAAGAGTTATTGCTGGATCGTGCTTAGTTTGTCGACATAGAAAAGAGCCCTATTTTAGGAGAAATTGGTTGAATCAGGGCTTTTGTCTTGGCCTGTTGGTGCATTGTTAATCAAAGGAAAACAGCCCGAAAAAACGTGCACAAGAGGGAGCGCACATGACGGGGCGATCGGTGGCTCTTGACTGGCAACAAGGTCAACAAGAGTTATTGCTGAATCGCGCTTAGTTTGTCAACATAGAAAAGAGCCCTAGTTTAGGAGAAATTGGTTGAATCACGGCTTTTGTCTTGGCCTGTTGGTGCATTGTTAATCAAAGGAAAACAGCCCGAAAAAACGTGGACAAGAGGGAGCGCACATGACGGGGCGATCGGTGGCTCTTGACTGGCAACGAGGTCAACAAGAGTTATTGCTGGATCGTGCTTAGTTTGTCGACATAGAAAAGAGCCCTATTTTAGGAGAAATTGGTTGAATCACGGCTTTTGTCTTGGCCTGTTGGTGCATTGTTAATCAAAGGAAAACAGCCCGAAAAAACGTGCACAAGAGGGAGCGCACATGACGGGGCGATCGGTGGCTCTTGACTGGCAACGAGGTCAACAAGAGTTATTGCTGGATCGTGCTTAGTTTGTCGACATAGAAAAGAGCCCTATTTTAGGAGAAATTGGTTGAATCACGGCTTTTGTCTTGGCCTGTTGGTGCATTGTTAATCAAAGGAAAACAGCCCGAAAAAACGTGCACAAGAGGGAGCGCACATGACGGGGCGATCGGTGGCTCATGACTGGCAACGAGGTCAACAAGAGTTATTGCTGGATCGTGCTTAGTTTGTCGACATAGAAAAGAGCCCTATTTTAGGAGAAATTGGTTGAATCACGGCTTTTGTCTTGGCCTGTTGGTGCATTGTTAATCAAAGGAAAACAGCCCGAAAAAACGTGCACAAGAGGGAGCGCACATGACGGGGCGATCGGTGGCTCTTGACTGGACAGAGGTCAACAAGAGTTATTGCTGGATCGTGCTTAGTTTGTCGACATAGAAAAGAGCCCTATTTTAGGAGAAATTGGTTGAATCACGGCTTTTGTCTTGGCTAGTTGGTGCATTGTTAATCAAAGGAAAACAGCCCGAAAAAACGTGCACAAGAGGGAGCGCACATGACGGGGCGATCGGTGGCTCTTGACTGGCAACGAGGTCAACAAGAGTTATTGCTGGATCGTGCTTAGTTTGTCGACATAGAAAAGAGCCCTATTTTAGGAGAAATTGGTTGAATCGGGGCTTGTCTTGGCTAGTTGGTGCATTCTTAATCAATGGAAAATAGCCCGAAAAAACGTGCACAAGAGGGAGAGCACATGACGGGGCGATCGGTGGCTCTTGACTGGCAACGAGGTCAACAAGAGTTATTGCTGGATCGTGCTTAGTTTGTCGACATAGAAAAGAGCCCTATTTTAGGAGAAATTGGTTGAATCAGGGCTTTTGTCTTGGCCTGTTGGTGCATTATTAATCAAAGGAAAACAGCCCGAAAAAACGTGCACAAGAGGGAGCACACACGACAGGGCGGGCAGTGGCTCTTGACTGGCAACAAGGTCAGCAAGAGATATTGCTGGATCGCGCTTAGTTTGTCAACATAGAAAAGAGCCCTAGTTTAGGAGAAATTGGTTGAATCGGGACTTATCTTGGCTAGTTGGTGCATTCTTAATCAAAGGAAAATAGCCCGAAAAAACGTGCACAAGAGGGAGCGCACATGACGGGGCGATCGGTGGCTCTTGACTGGCAACAAGGTCAACAAGAGTTATTGCTGAATCGCGCTTAGTTTGTCAACATAGAAAAGAGCCCTAGTTTAGGAGAAATTGGTTGAATCAGGGCTTTTGTCTTGGCCTGTTGGTGCATTGTTAATCAAAGGAAAACAGCCCGAAAAAACGTGCACAAGAGGGAGCGCACATGACGGGGCGATCGGTGGCTCTTGGCTGGCAACGAGGTCAACAAGAGTTATTGCTGGATCGTGCTTAGTTTGTCGACATAGAAAAGAGCCCTATTTTAGGAGAAATTGGTTGAATCAGGGCTTTTGTCTTGGCCTGGTTGTGCATTGTTAATCAAAGGAAAACAGCCCGAAAAAACGTGCACAAGAGGGAGCGCACATGACGGGGCGATCGGTGGCTCTTGACTGGCAATGAGGTCAACAAGAGTTATTGCTGAATCGCGCTTAGTTTGTCAACATAGAAAAAAGCCCTAGTTTAGGAGAAATTGGTTGAATCACGGCTTTTGTCTTGGCCTGTTGGTGCATTGTTAATCAAAGGAAAACAGCCCGAAAAAACGTGCACAAGAGGGAGCGCACATGACGGGGCGATCGGTGGCTCTTGGCTGGCAACGAGGTCAACAAGAGTTATTGCTGGATCGTGCTTAGTTTGTCGACATAGAAAAGAGCCCTATTTTAGGAGAAATTGGTTGAATCAGGGCTTTTGTCTTGGCCTGTTGGTGCATTGTTAATCAAAGGAAAACAGCCCGAAAAAACGTGCACAAGAGGGAGCGCACATGACGGGGCGATCGGTGGCTCTTGACTGGCAACGAGGTCAACAAGAGTTATTGCTGGATCGTGCTTAGTTTTTCGACATAGAAAAGAGCCCTATTTTAGGAGAAATTGGTTGAATCACGGCTTTTGTCTTGGCCTGTTGGTGCATTGTTAATCAAAGGAAAACAGCCCGAAAAAACGTGGACAAGAGGGAGCGCACATGACGGGGCGATCGGTGGCTCTTGACTGGCAACAAGGTCAACAAGAGTTATTGCTGGATCGTGCTTAGTTTGTCGACATAGAAAAGAGCCCTATTTTAGGAGAAATTGGTTGAATCACGGCTTTTGTCTTGGCCTGTTGGTGCATTGTTAATCAAAGGAAAACAGCCCGAAAAAACGTGCACAAGAGGGAGCGCACATGACGGGGCGATCGGTGGCTCTTGGCTGGCAACGAGGTCAACAAGAGTTATTGCTGGATCGTGCTTAGTTTGTCGACATAGAAAAGAGCCCTATTTTAGGAGAAATTGGTTGAATCAGGGCTTTTGTCTTGGCCTGTTGGTGCATTGTTAATCAAAGGAAAACAGCCCGAAAAAACGTGCACAAGAGGGAGCGCACATGACGGGGCGATCGGTGGCCCTTGACTGGCAACAAGGTCAACAAGAGTTATTGCTGGATCGTGCTTAGTTTGTCGACATAGAAAAGAGCCCTATTTTAGGAGAAATTGGTTGAATCACGGCTTTTGTCTTGGCCTGTTGGTGCATTGTTAATCAAAGGAAAACAGCCCGAAAAAACGTGCACAAGAGGGAGCGCACATGACGGGGCGATCGGTGGCTCTTGGCTGGCAACGAGGTCAACAAGAGTTATTGCTGGATCGTGCTTAGTTTGTCGACATAGAAAAGAGCCCTATTTTAGGAGAAATTGGTTGAATCAGGGCTTTTGTCTTGGCCTGTTGGTGCATTGTTAATCAAAGGAAAACAGCCCGAAAAAACGTGCACAAGAGGGAGCGCACATGACGGGGCGATCGGTGGCCCTTGACTGGCAACAAGGTCAACAAGAGTTATTGCTGGATCGTGCTTAGTTTGTCGAAATAGAAAAGAGCCCTATTTTAGGAGAAATTGGTTGAATCACGGCTTTTGTCTTGGCCTGTTGGTGCATTGTTAATCAAAGGAAAACAGCCCGAAAAAACGTGCACAAGAGGGAGCGCACATGACGGGGCGATCGGTGGCTCTTGGCTGGCAACGAGGTCAACAAGAGTTATTGCTGGATCGTGCTTAGTTTGTCGACATAGAAAAGAGCCCTATTTTAGGAGAAATTGGTTGAATCAGGGCTTTTGTCTTGGCCTGTTGGTGCATTGTTAATCAAAGGAAAACAGCCCGAAAAAACGTGCACAAGAGGGAGCGCACATGACGGGGCGATCGGTGGCCCTTGACTGGCAACAAGGTCAACAAGAGTTATTGCTGGATCGTGCTTAGTTTGTCGACATAGAAAAGAGCCCTATTTTAGGAGAAATTGGTTGAATCACGGCTTTTGTCTTGGCCTGTTGGTGCATTGTTAATCAAAGGAAAACAGCCCGAAAAAACGTGGACAAGAGGGAGCGCACATGACGGGGCGATCGGTGGCTCTTGACTGGCAACAAGGTCAACAAGAGTTATTGCTGGATCGTGTTTAGTTTGTCGACATAGAAAAGAGCCCTATTTTAGGAGAAATTGGTTGAATCACGGCTTTTGTCTTGGCCTGTTGGTGCATTGTTAATCAAAGGAAAACAGCCCGAAAAAACGTGGACAAGAGGGAGCGCACATGACGGGGCGATCGGTGGCTCTTGACTGGCAACGAGGTCAACAAGAGTTATTGCTGGATCGTGCTTAGTTTGTCGACATAGAAAAGAGCCCTATTTTAGGAGAAATTGGTTGAATCACGGCTTTTGTCTTGGCCTGTTGGTGCATTGTTAATCAAAGGAAAACAGCCCGAAAAAACGTGCACAAGAGGGAGCGCACATGACGGGGCGATCGGTGGCTCTTGACTGGCAACAAGGTCAACAAGAGTTATTGCTGAATCGCGCTTAGTTTGTCAACATAGAAAAGAGCCCTAGTTTAGGAGAAATTGGATGAATCACGGCTTTTGCCTTGGCCTGTTGGTGCATTGTTAATCAAAGGAAAACAGCCCGAAAAAACGTGGACAAGAGGGAGCGCACATGACGGGGCGATCGGTGGCTCTTGACTGGCAACAAGGTCAACAAGAGTTATTGCTGGATCGTGCTTAGTTTGTCGACATAGAAAAGAGCCCTATTTTAGGAGAAATTGGTTGAATCACGGCTTTTGTCTTGGCCTGTTGGTGCATTGTTAATCAAAGGAAAACAGCCCAAAAAAACGTGCACAAGAGGGAGCGCACATGACGGGGCGATCGGTGGCTCTTGACTGGCAACAAGGTCAACAAGAGTTATTGCTGAATCGCGCTTAGTTTGTCAACATAGAAAAGAGCCCTAGTTTAGGAGAAATTGGTTGAATCACGGCTTTTGTCTTGGCCAGTTGGTGCATTGTTAATCAAAGGAAAACAGCCCGAAAAAACGTGGACAAGAGGGTGCGCACATGACGGGGCGATCGGTGGCTCTTGACTTGCAACGAGGTCAACAAGAGTTATTGCTGGATCGTGCTTAGTTTGTCGACATAGAAAAGAGCCCTACTTTAGGAGAAATTGGTTGAATCACGGCTTTTGTCTTGGCCTGTTGGTGCATTGTTAATCAAAGGAAAACAGCCCGAAAAAACGTGCACAAGAGGGAGCGCACATGACGGGGCGATCGGTGGCTCTTGACTGGCAACGAGGTCAACAAGAGTTATTGCTGGATCGTGCTTAGTTTGTCGACATAGAAAAGAGCCCTATTTTAGGAGAAATTGGTTGAATCACGGCTTTTGTCTTGGCCTGTTGGTGCATTGTTAATCAAAGGAAAACAGCCCGAAAAAACGTGCACAAGAGGGAGCGCACATGACGGGGCGATCGGTGGCTCTTGACTGGCAACGAGGTCAACAAGAGTTATTGCTGAATCGCGCTTAGTTTGTCAACATAGAAAAGAGCCCTAGTTTAGGAGAAATTGGTTGAATCACGGCTTTTGTCTTGGCCTGTTGGTGCATTGTTAATCAAAGGAAAACAGCCCGAAAAAACGTGGACAAGAGGGAGCGCACATGACGGGGCGATCGGTGGCTCTTGACTTGCAACGAGGTCAACAAGAGTTATTGCTGGATCGTGCTTAGTTTGTCGACATAGAAAAGAGCCCTATTTTAGGAGAAATTGGTTGAATCACGGCTTTTGTCTTGGCCTGTTGGTGCATTGTTAATCAAAGGAAAACAGCCCGAAAAAACGTGGACAAGAGGGAGCGCACATGACGGGGCGATCGGTGGCTCTTGACTGGCAACAAGGTAAACAAGAGTTATTGCTGAATCGCGCTTAGTTTGTCGACATAGAAAAGAGCCCTATTTTAGAAGAAATTGGTTGAATCAGGGCTTTTGTCTTGGCCTGTTGGTGCATTGGTAATCAAAGGAAAACAGCCCGAAAAAACGTGCACAAGAGGGAGCGCACATGACGGGGCGATCGGTGGCTCTTGACTGGCAACAAGGTCAACAAGAGTTATTGCTGGATCGTGCTTAGTTTGTCGACATAGAAAAGAGCCCTATTTTAGGAGAAATTGGTTGAATCACGGCTTTTGTCTTGGCCTGTTGGTGCATTGTTAATCAAAGGAAAACAGCCCGAAAAAACGTGCACAAGAGGGAGCGCACATGACGGGGCGATCGGTGGCTCTTGGCTGGCAACGAGGTCAACAAGAGTTATTGCTGGATCGTGCTTAGTTTGTCGAAATAGAAAAGAGCCCTATTTTAGGAGAAATTGGTTGAATCACGGCTTTTGTCTTGGCCTGTTGGTGCATTGTTAATCAAAGGAAAACAGCCCGAAAAAACGTGCACAAGAGGGAGCGCACATGACGGGGCGATCGGTGGCTCTTGGCTGGCAACGAGGTCAACAAGAGTTATTGCTGGATCGTGCTTAGTTTGTCGACATAGAAAAGAGCCCTATTTTAGGAGAAATTGGTTGAATCAGGGCTTTTGTCTTGGCCTGTTGGTGCATTGTTAATCAAAGGAAAACAGCCCGAAAAAACGTGCACAAGAGGGAGCGCACATGACGGGGCGATCGGTGGCCCTTGACTGGCAACAAGGTCAACAAGAGTTATTGCTGGATCGTGCTTAGTTTGTCGACATAGAAAAGAGCCCTATTTTAGGAGAAATTGGTTGAATCACGGCTTTTGTCTTGGCCTGTTGGTGCATTGTTAATCAAAGGAAAACAGCCCGAAAAAACGTGGACAAGAGGGAGCGCACATGACGGGGCGATCGGTGGCTCTTGACTGGCAACAAGGTCAACAAGAGTTATTGCTGGATCGTGTTTAGTTTGTCGACATAGAAAAGAGCCCTATTTTAGGAGAAATTGGTTGAATCACGGCTTTTGTCTTGGCCTGTTGGTGCATTGTTAATCAAAGGAAAACAGCCCGAAAAAACGTGGACAAGAGGGAGCGCACATGACGGGGCGATCGGTGGCTCTTGACTGGCAACGAGGTCAACAAGAGTTATTGCTGGATCGTGCTTAGTTTGTCGACATAGAAAAGAGCCCTATTTTAGGAGAAATTGGTTGAATCACGGCTTTTGTCTTGGCCTGTTGGTGCATTGTTAATCAAAGGAAAACAGCCCGAAAAAACGTGCACAAGAGGGAGCGCACATGACGGGGCGATCGGTGGCTCTTGACTGGCAACAAGGTCAACAAGAGTTATTGCTGAATCGCGCTTAGTTTGTCAACATAGAAAAGAGCCCTAGTTTAGGAGAAATTGGATGAATCACGGCTTTTGCCTTGGCCTGTTGGTGCATTGTTAATCAAAGGAAAACAGCCCGAAAAAACGTGGACAAGAGGGAGCGCACATGACGGGGCGATCGGTGGCTCTTGACTGGCAACAAGGTCAACAAGAGTTATTGCTGGATCGTGCTTAGTTTGTCGACATAGAAAAGAGCCCTATTTTAGGAGAAATTGGTTGAATCACGGCTTTTGTCTTGGCCTGTTGGTGCATTGTTAATCAAAGGAAAACAGCCCAAAAAAACGTGCACAAGAGGGAGCGCACATGACGGGGCGATCGGTGGCTCTTGACTGGCAACAAGGTCAACAAGAGTTATTGCTGAATCGCGCTTAGTTTGTCAACATAGAAAAGAGCCCTAGTTTAGGAGAAATTGGTTGAATCACGGCTTTTGTCTTGGCCAGTTGGTGCATTGTTAATCAAAGGAAAACAGCCCGAAAAAACGTGGACAAGAGGGAGCGCACATGACGGGGCGATCGGTGGCTCTTGACTTGCAACGAGGTCAACAAGAGTTATTGCTGGATCGTGCTTAGTTTGTCGACATAGAAAAGAGCCCTACTTTAGGAGAAATTGGTTGAATCACGGCTTTTGTCTTGGCCTGTTGGTGCATTGTTAATCAAAGGAAAACAGCCCGAAAAAACGTGCACAAGAGGGAGCGCACATGACGGGGCGATCGGTGGCTCTTGACTGGCAACGAGGTCAACAAGAGTTATTGCTGGATCGTGCTTAGTTTGTCGACATAGAAAAGAGCCCTATTTTAGGAGAAATTGGTTGAATCACGGCTTTTGTCTTGGCCTGTTGGTGCATTGTTAATCAAAGGAAAACAGCCCGAAAAAACGTGCACAAGAGGGAGCGCACATGACGGGGCGATCGGTGGCTCTTGACTGGCAACGAGGTCAACAAGAGTTATTGCTGAATCGCGCTTAGTTTGTCAACATAGAAAAGAGCCCTAGTTTAGGAGAAATTGGTTGAATCACGGCTTTTGTCTTGGCCTGTTGGTGCATTGTTAATCAAAGGAAAACAGCCCGAAAAAACGTGGACAAGAGGGAGCGCACATGACGGGGCGATCGGTGGCTCTTGACTTGCAACGAGGTCAACAAGAGTTATTGCTGGATCGTGCTTAGTTTGTCGACATAGAAAAGAGCCCTATTTTAGGAGAAATTGGTTGAATCACGGCTTTTGTCTTGGCCTGTTGGTGCATTGTTAATCAAAGGAAAACAGCCCGAAAAAACGTGCACAAGAGGGAGCGCACATGACGGGGCGATCGGTGGCTCTTGACTGGCAACGAGGTCAACAAGAGTTATTGCTGGATCGTGCTTAGTTTGTCGACATAGAAAAGAGCCCTATTTTAGGAGAAATTGGTTGAATCACGGCTTTTGTCTTGGCCTGTTGGTGCATTGTTAATCAAAGGAAAACAGCCCGAAAAAACGTGCACAAGAGGGAGCGCACATGACGGGGCGATCGGTGGCTCTTGACTGGCAACGAGGTCAACAAGAGTTATTGCTGAATCGCGCTTAGTTTGTCGACATAGAAAAGAGCCCTAGTTTAGGAGAAATTGGTTGAATCACGGCTTTTGTCTTGGCCTGTTGGTGCATTGTTAATCAAAGGAAAACAGCCCGAAAAAACGTGGACAAGAGGGAGCGCACATGACGGGGCGATCGGTGGCTCTTGACTGGCAACGAGGTCAACAAGAGTTATTGCTGGATCGTGCTTAGTTTGTCGACATAGAAAAGAGCCCTATTTTAGGAGAAATTGGTTGAATCACGGCTTTTGTCTTGGCCTGTTGGTGCATTGTTAATCAAAGGAAAACAGCCCGAAAAAACGTGGACAAGAGGGAGCGCACATGACGGGGCGATCGGTGGCTCTTGACTGGCAACGAGGTCAACAAGAGTTATTGCTGGATCGTGCTTAGTTTGTCGACATAGAAAAGAGCCCTATTTTAGGAGAAATTGGTTGAATCACGGCTTTTGTCTTGGCCTGTTGGTGCATTGTTAATCAAAGGAAAACAGCCCGAAAAAACGTGGACAAGAGGGAGCGCACATGACGGGGCGATCGGTGGCTCTTGACTGGCAACGAGGTCAACAAGAGTTATTGCTGGATCGTGCTTAGTTTGTCGACATAGAAAAGAGCCCTATTTTAGGAGAAATTGGTTGAATCACGGCTTTTGTCTTGGCCTGTTGGTGCATTGTTAATCAAAGGAAAACAGCCCGAAAAAACGTGGACAAGAGAGAGCGCACATGACGGGGCGATCGGTGGCTCTTGACTGGCAACGAGGTCAACAAGAGTTATTGCTGGATCGTGCTTAGTTTGTCGACATAGAAAAGAGCCCTATTTTAGGAGAAATTGATTGAATCACGGCTTTTGTCTTGGCCTGTTGGTGCATTGTTAATCAAAGGAAAACAGCCCGAAAAAACGTGCACAAGAGGGAGCGCACATGACGGGGCGATCGGTGGCTCTTGACTGGCAACAAGGTCAACAAGAGTTATTGCTGGATCGTGCTTAGTTTGTCGACATAGAAAAGAGCCCTATTTTAGGAGAAATTGGTTGAATCAGGGCTTTTGTCTTGGCCTGTTGGTGCATTGTTAATCAAAGGAAAACAGCCCGAAAAAACGTGCACAAGAGGGAGCGCACATGACGGGGCGATCGGTGGCTCTTGACTGGCAACAAGGTCAACAAGAGTTATTGCTGGATCGTGCTTAGTTTGTCGACATAGAAAAGAGCCCTATTTTAGGAGAAATTGGTTGAATCACGGCTTTTGTCTTGGCCTGTTGGTGCATTGTTAATCAAAGGAAAACAGCCCGAAAAAACGTGGACAAGAGGGAGCGCACATGACGGGGCGATCGGTGGCTCTTGACTGGCAACAAGGTCAACAAGAGTTATTGCTGGATCGTGCTTAGTTTGTCGACATAGAAAAGAGCCCTATTTTAGGAGAAATTGGTTGAATCACGGCTTTTGTCTTGGCCTGTTGGTGCATTGTTAATCAAAGGAAAACAGCCCGAAAAAACGTGGACAAGAGAGAGCGCACATGACGGGGCGATCGGTGGCTCTTGACTGGCAACAAGGTCAACAAGAGTTATTGCTGGATCGTGCTTAGTTTGTCGACATAGAAAAGAGCCCTATTTTAGGAGAAATTGGTTGAATCAGGGCTTTTGTCTTGGCCTGTTGGTGCATTGTTAATCAAAGCAAAACAGCCCGAAAAAACGTGCACAAGAGGGAGCGCACATGACGGGGCGATCGGTGGCTCTTGACTGGCAACAAGGTCAACAAGAGTTATTGCTGGATCGTGCTTAGTTTGTCGACATAGAAAAGAGCCCTATTTTAGGAGAAATTGGTTGAATCACGGCTTTTGTCTTGGCCTGTTGGTGCATTGTTAATCAAAGGAAAACAGCCCGAAAAAACGTGGACAAGAGGGAGCGCACATGACGGGGCGATCGGTGGCTCTTGACTGGCAACAAGGTCAACAAGAGTTATTGCTGGATCGTGCTTAGTTTGTCGACATAGAAAAGAGCCCTATTTTAGGAGAAATTGGTTGAATCACGGCTTTTGTCTTGGCCTGTTGGTGCATTGTTAATCAAAGGAAAACAGCCCGAAAAAACGTGGACAAGAGGGAGCGCACATGACGGGGCGATCGGTGGCTCTTGACTGGCAACGAGGTCAACAAGAGTTATTGCTGGATCGTGCTTAGTTTGTTGACATAGAAAAGAGCCCTATTTTAGGAGAAATTGGTTGAATCACGGCTTTTGTCTTGGCCTGTTGGTGCATTGTTAATCAAAGGAAAACAGCCCGAAAAAACGTGGACAAGAGGGAGCGCACATGACGGGGCGATCGGTGGCTCTTGACTGGCAACAAGGTCAACAAGAGTTATTGCTGGATCGTGCTTAGTTTGTCGACATAGAAAAGAGCCCTATTTTAGGAGAAATTGGTTGAATCACGGCTTTTGTCTTGGCCTGTTGGTGCATTGTTAATCAAAGGAAAACAGCCCGAAAAAACGTGGACAAGAGGGAGCGCACATGACGGGGCGATCGGTGGCTCTTGACTGGCAACAAGGTCAACAAGAGTTATTGCTGGATCGTGCTTAGTTTGTCGACATAGAAAAGAGCCCTATTTTAGGAGAAATTGGTTGAATCACGGCTTTTGTCTTGGCCTGTTGGTGCATTGTTAATCAAAGGAAAACAGCCCGAAAAAACGTGGACAAGAGGGAGCGCACATGACGGGGCGATCGGTGGCTCTTGACTGGCAACAAGGTCAACAAGAGTTATTGCTGGATCGTGCTTAGTTTGTCGACATAGAAAAGAGCCCTATTTTAGGAGAAATTGGTTGAATCACGGCTTTTGTCTTGGCCTGTTGGTGCATTGTTAATCAAAGGAAAACAGCCCGAAAAAACGTGGACAAGAGGGAGCGCACATGACGGGGCGATCGGTGGCTCTTGACTGGCAACAAGGTCAACAAGAGTTATTGCTGGATCGTGCTTAGTTTGTCGACATAGAAAAGAGCCCTATTTTAGGAGAAATTGGTTGAATCACGGCTTTTGTCTTGTCCTGTTGGTGCATTGTTAATCAAAGGAAAACAGCCCGAAAAAACGTGGACAAGAGGGAGCGCACATGACGGGGCGATCGGTGGCTCTTGACTGGCAACAAGGTCAACAAGAGTTATTGCTGGATCGTGCTTAGTTTGTCGACATAGAAAAGAGCCCTATTTTAGGAGAAATTGGTTGAATCACGGCTTTTGTCTTGGCCTGTTGGTGCATTGTTAATCAAAGGAAAACAGCCCGAAAAAACGTGGACAAGAGGGAGCGCACATGACGGGGCGATCGGTGGCTCTTGACTGGCAACAAGGTCAACAAGAGTTATTGCTGAATCGCGCTTAGTTTGTCAACATAGAAAAGAGCCCTAGTTTAGGAGAAATTGGTTGAATCACGGCTTTTGTCTTGGCCTGTTGGTGCATTGTTAATCAAAGGAAAACAGCCCGAAAAAACGTGGACAAGAGGGAGCGCACATGACGGGGCGATCGGTGGCTCTTGACTGGCAACAAGGTCAACAAGAGTTATTGCTGGATCGTGCTTAGTTTGTCGACATAGAAAAGAGCCCTATTTTAGGAGAAATTGGTTGAATCACGGCTTTTGTCTTGGCCTGTTGGTGCATTGTTAATCAAAGGAAAACAGCCCGAAAAAACGTGGACAAGAGGGAGCGCACATGACGGGGCGATCGGTGGCTCTTGACTGGCAACAAGGTCAACAAGAGTTATTGCTGGATCGTGCTTAGTTTGTCAACATAGAAAAGAGCCCTAGTTTAGGAGAAATTGGTTGAATCACGGCTTTTGTCTTGGCCTGTTGGTGCATTGATAATCAAAGGAAAACAGCCCGAAAAAACGTGGACAAGAGGGAGCGCACATGACGGGGCGATCGGTGGCTCTTGACTGGCAACGAGGTCAACAAGAGTTATTGCTGGATCGTGCTTAGTTTGTCGACATAGAAAAGAGCCCTATTTTAGGAGAAATTGGTTGAATCACGGCTTTTGTCTTGGCCTGTTGGTGCATTGTTAATCAAAGGAAAACAGCCCGAAAAAACGTGCACAAGAGGGAGCGCACATGACGGGGCGATCGGTGGCTCTTGACTGGCAACAAGGTCAACAAGAGTTATTGCTGAATCGCGCTTAGTTTGTCAACATAGAAAAGAGCCCTAGTTTAGGAGAAATTGGTTGAATCACGGCTTTTGTCTTGGCCAGTTGGTGCATTGTTAATCAAAGGAAAACAGCCCGAAAAAACGTGGACAAGAGGGAGCGCACATGACGGGGCGATCGGTGGCTCTTGACTGGCAACGAGGTCAACAAGAGTTATTGCTGGATCGTGCTTAGTTTGTCGACATAGAAAAGAGCCCTATTTTAGGAGAAATTGGTTGAATCACGGCTTTTGTCTTGGCCTGTTGGTGCATTGTTAATCAAAGGAAAACAGCCCGAAAAAACGTGGACAAGAGGGAGCGCACATGACGGGGCGATCGGTGGCTCTTGACTGGCAACGAGGTCAACAAGAGTTATTGCTGGATCGCGCTTAGTTTGTCAACATAGAAAAAAGCCCTAGTTTAGGAGAAATTGGTTGAATCACGGCTTTTGTCTTGGCCTGTTGGTGCATTGTTAATCAAAGGAAAACAGCCCGAAAAAACGTGGACAAGAGGGAGCGCACATGACGGGGCGATCGGTGGCTCTTGACTGGCAACAAGGTCAACAAGAGTTATTGCTGGATCGTGCTTAGTTTGTCGACATAGAAAAGAGCCCTATTTTAGGAGAAATTGGTTGAATCACGGCTTTTGTCTTGGCCTGTTGGTGCATTGTTAATCAAAGGAAAACAGCCCGAAAAAACGTGGACAAGAGGGAGCGCACATGACGGGGCGATCGGTGGCTCTTGACTGGCAACAAGGTCAACAAGAGTTATTGCTGGATCGTGCTTAGTTTGTCGACATAGAAAAGAGCCCTATTTTAGGAGAAATTGGTTGAATCACGGCTTTTGTCTTGGCCTGTTGGTGCATTGTTAATCAAAGGAAAACAGCCCGAAAAAACGTGGACAAGAGGGAGCGCACATGACGGGGCGATCGGTGGCTCTTGACTGGCAACGAGGTCAACAAGAGTTATTGCTGGATCGCGCTTAGTTTGTCAACATAGAAAAAAGCCCTAGTTTAGGAGAAATTGGTTGAATCACGGGTTTTGTCTTGGCCTGTTGGTGCATTGTTAATCAAAGGAAAACAGCCCGAAAAAACGTGGACAAGAGGGAGCGCACATGACGGGGCGATCGGTGGCTCTTGACTGGCAACAAGGTCAACAAGAGTTATTGCTGGATCGTGCTTAGTTTGTCGACATAGAAAAGAGCCCTATTTTAGGAGAAATTGGTTGAATCACGGCTTTTGTCTTGGCCTGTTGGTGCATTGTTAATCAAAGGAAAACAGCCCGAAAAAACGTGGACAAGAGGGAGCGCACATGACGGGGCGATCGGTGGCTCTTGACTGGCAACGAGGTCAACAAGAGTTATTGCTGGATCGTGCTTAGTTTGTCGACATAGAAAAGAGCCCTATTTTAGGAGAAATTGGTTGAATCACGGCTTTTGTCTTGGCCTGTTGGTGCATTGTTAATCAAAGGAAAACAGCCCGAAAAAACGTGGACAAGAGGGAGCGCACATGACGGGGCGATCGGTGGCTCTTGACTGGCAACGAGGTCAACAAGAGCTATTGCTGGATCGTGCTTAGTTTGTCGACATAGAAAAGAGCCCTATTTTAGGAGAAATTGGTTGAATCACGGCTTTTGTCTTGGCCTGTTGGTGCATTGTTAATCAAAGGAAAACAGCCCGAAAAAACGTGGACAAGAGGGAGCGCACATGACGGGGCGATCGGTGGCTCTTGACTGGCAACAAGGTCAACAAGAGTTATTGCTGGATCGTGCTTAGTTTGTCGACATAGAAAAGAGCCCTATTTTAGGAGAAATTGGTTGAATCACGGCTTTTGTCTTGGCCTGTTGGTGCATTGTTAATCAAAGGAAAACAGCCCGAAAAAACGTGGACAAGAGGGAGCGCACATGACGGGGCGATCGGTGGCTCTTGACTGGCAACGAGGTCAACAAGAGTTATTGCTGAATCGTGCTTAGTTTGTCGACATAGAAAAGAGCCCTAGTTTAGGAGAAATTGGTTGAATCACGGGTTTTGTCTTGGCCTGTTGGTGCATTGTTAATCAAAGGAAAACAGCCCGAAAAAACGTGGACAAGAGGGAGCGCACATGACGGGGCGATCGGTGGCTCTTGACTGGCAACGAGGTCAACAAGAGTTATTGCTGGATCGTGCTTAGTTTGTCGACATAGAAAAGAGCCCTATTTTAGGAGAAATTGGTTGAATCACGGCTTTTGTCTTGGCCTGTTGGTGCATTGTTAATCAAAGGAAAACAGCCCGAAAAAACGTGGACAAGAGGGAGCGCACATGACGGGGCGATCGGTGGCTCTTGACTGGCAACGAGGTCAACAAGAGTTATTGCTGGATCGTGCTTAGTTTGTCGACATAGAAAAGAGCCCTAGTTTAGGAGAAATTGGTTGAATCACGGGTTTTGTCTTGGCCTGTTGGTGCATTGTTAATCAAAGGAAAACAGCCCGAAAAAACGTGGACAAGAGGGAGCGCACATGACGGGGCGATCGGTGGCTCTTGACTGGCAACGAGGTCAACAAGAGTTATTGCTGGATCGTGCTTAGTTTGTCGACATAGAAAAGAGCCCTATTTTAGGAGAAATTGGTTGAATCACGGCTTTTGTCTTGGCCTGTTGGTGCATTGTTAATCAAAGGAAAACAGCCCGAAAAAACGTGGACAAGAGGGAGCGCACATGACGGGGCGATCGGTGGCTCTTGACTGGCAACGAGGTCAACAAGAGTTATTGCTGAATCGTGCTTAGTTTGTCGACATAGAAAAGAGCCCTATTTTAGGAGAAATTGGTTGAATCACGGCTTTTGTCTTGGCCTGTTGGTGCATTGTTAATCAAAGGAAAACAGCCCGAAAAAACGTGGACAAGAGGGAGCGCACATGACGGGGCGATCGGTGGCTCTTGACTGGCAACGAGGTCAACAAGAGTTATTGCTGAATCGTGCTTAGTTTGTCGACATAGAAAAGAGCCCTATTTTAGGAGAAATTGGTTGAATCACGGCTTTTGTCTTGGCCTGTTGGTGCATTGTTAATCAAAGGAAAACAGCCCGAAAAAACGTGGACAAGAGGGAGCGCACATGACGGGGCGATCGGTGGCTCTTGACTGGCAACGAGGTCAACAAGAGTTATTGCTGGATCGTGCTTAGTTTGTCGACATAGAAAAGAGCCCTAGTTTAGGAGAAATTGGTTGAATCACGGGTTTTGTCTTGGCCTGTTGGTGCATTGTTAATCAAAGGAAAACAGCCCGAAAAAACGTGGACAAGAGGGAGCGCACATGACGGGGCGATCGGTGGCTCTTGACTGGCAACGAGGTCAACAAGAGTTATTGCTGGATCGTGCTTAGTTTGTCGACATAGAAAAGAGCCCTATTTTAGGAGAAATTGGTTGAATCACGGCTTTTGTCTTGGCCTGTTGGTGCATTGTTAATCAAAGGAAAACAGCCCGAAAAAACGTGGACAAGAGGGAGCGCACATGACGGGGCGATCGGTGGCTCTTGACTGGCAACGAGGTCAACAAGAGTTATTGCTGGATCGTGCTTAGTTTGTCGACATAGAAAAGAGCCCTATTTTAGGAGAAATTGGTTGAATCACGGCTTTTGTCTTGGCCTGTTGGTGCATTGTTAATCAAAGGAAAACAGCCCGAAAAAACGTGGACAAGAGGGAGCGCACATGACGGGGCGATCGGTGGCTCTTGACTGGCAACGAGGTCAACAAGAGTTATTGCTGGATCGTGCTTAGTTTGTCGACATAGAAAAGAGCCCTATTTTAAGAGAAATTGGTTGAATCACGGCTTTTGTCTTGGCCTGTTGGTGCATTGTTAATCAAAGGAAAACAGCCCGAAAAAACGTGGACAAGAGGGAGCGCACATGACGGGGCGATCGGTGGCTCTTGACTGGCAACGAGGTCAACAAGAGTTATTGCTGGATCGTGCTTAGTTTGTCGACATAGAAAAGAGCCCTATTTTAGGAGAAATTGGTTGAATCACGGCTTTTGTCTTGGCCTGTTGGTGCATTGTTAATCAAAGGAAAACAGCCCGAAAAAACGTGGACAAGAGGGAGCGCACATGACGGGGCGATCGGTGGCTCTTGACTGGCAACAAGGTCAACAAGAGTTATTGCTGGATCGTGCTTAGTTTGTCGACATAGAAAAGAGCCCTATTTTAGGAGAAATTGGTTGAATCACGGCTTTTGTCTTGGCCTGTTGGTGCATTGTTAATCAAAGGAAAACAGCCCGAAAAAACGTGGACAAGAGGGAGCGCACATGACGGGGCGATCGGTGGCTCTTGACTGGCAACGAGGTCAACAGGAGTTATTGCTGGATCGCGCTTAGTTTGTCAACATAGAAAAAAAGCCCTAGTTTAGGAGAAATTGGTTGAATCACGGCTTTTGTCTTGGCCTGTTGGTGCATTGTTAATCAAAGGAAAACAGCCCGAAAAAACGTGGACAAGAGGGAGCGCACATGACGGGGCGATCGGTGGCTCTTGACTGGCAACGAGGTCAACAAGAGTTATTGCTGGATCGCGCTTAGTTTGTCAACATAGAAAAAAAGCCCTAGTTTAGGAGAAATTGGTTGAATCACGGCTTTTGTCTTGGCCTGTTGGTGCATTGTTAATCAAAGGAAAACAGCCCGAAAAAACGTGGACAAGAGGGAGCGCACATGACGGGGCGATCGGTGGCTCTTGACTGGCAACGAGGTCAACAAGAGTTATTGCTGGATCGCGCTTAGTTTGTCAACATAGAAAAAAGCCCTAGTTTAGGAGAAATAGGTTGAATCACGGCTTTTGTTTTGGCCTGTTGGTGCATTGTTAATCAAAGGAAAACAGCCCGAAAAAACGTGGACAAGAGGGAGCGCACAAGACGGGGCGATCGGTGGCTCTTGACTGGCAACGAGGTCAACAATAGTTATTGCTGGATCGTGCTTAGTTTGTCGACATAGAAAAGAGCCCTATTTTAGGAGAAATTGGTTGAATCACGGCTTTTGTCTTGGCCTGTTGGTGCATTGTTAATCAAAGGAAAACAGCCCGAAAAAACGTGGACAAGAGGGAGCGCACATGACGGGGCGATCGGTGGCTCTTGACTGGCAACGAGGTCAACAAGAGTTATTGCTGGATCGTGCTTAGTTTGTCGACATAGAAAAGAGCCCTAGTTTAGGAGAAATTGGTTGAATCACGGCTTTTGTCCTGGCCTGTTGGTGCATTGTTAATCAAAGGAAAACAGCCCGAAAAAACGTGGACAAGAGGGAGCGCACATGACGGGGCGATCGGTGGCTCTTGACTGGCAACAAGGTCAACAAGAGTTATTGCTGGATCGTGCTTAGTTTGTCGACATAGAAAAGAGCCCTATTTTAGGAGAAATTGGTTGAATCACGGCTTTTGTCTTGGCCTGTTGGTGCATTGTTAATCAAAGGAAAACAGCCCGAAAAAACGTGGACAAGAGGGAGCGCACATGACGGGGCGATCGGTGGCTCTTGACTGGCAACGAGGTCAACAAGAGTTATTGCTGGATCGTGCTTAGTTTGTCAACATAGAAAAGAGCCCTAGTTTAGGAGAAATTGGTTGAATCACGGCTTTTGTCTTGGCCTGTTGGTGCATTGTTAATCAAAGGAAAACAGCCCGAAAAAACGTGGACAAGAGGGAGCGCACATGACGGGGCAATCGGTGGCTCTTGACTGGCAACGAGGTCAACAAGAGTTATTGCTGGATCGTGCTTAGTTTGTCGACATAGAAAAGAGCCCTAGTTTAGGAGAAATTGGTTGAATCAGGGCTTTTGTCTTGGCCTGTTGGTGCATTGTTAATCAAAGGAAAATAGCCCGAAAAAACGTGGACAAGAGGGAGCGCACATGACGGGGCGATCGGTGGCTCTTGACTGGCAACGAGGTCAACAAGAGCTATTGCTGGATCGTGCTTAGTTTGTCGACATAGAAAAGAGCCCTGTTTTAGGAGAAATTGGTTGAATCACGGCTTTTGTCTTGGCCTGTTGGTGCATTGTTAATCAAAGGAAAACAGCCCGAAAAAACGTGGACAAGAGGGAGCGCACATGACGGGGCGATCGGTGGCTCTTGACTGGCAACGAGGTCAACAAGAGTTATTGCTGGATCGTGCTTAGTTTGTCGACATAGAAAAGAGCCCTATTTTAGGAGAAATTGGTTGAATCACGGCTTTTGTCTTGGCCTGTTGGTGCATTGTTAATCAAAGGAAAACAGCCCGAAAAAACGTGGACAAGAGGGAGCGCACATGACGGGGCGATCGGTGGCTCTTGACTGGCAACAAGGTCAACAAGAGTTATTGCTGGATCGTGCTTAGTTTGTCGACATAGAAAAGAGCCCTATTTTAGGAGAAATTGGTTGAATCACGGCTTTTGTCTTGGCCTGTTGGTGCATTGTTAATCAAAGGAAAACAGCCCGAAAAAACGTGGACAAGAGGGAGCGCACATGACGGGGCGATCGGTGGCTCTTGACTGGCAACGAGGTCAACAAGAGTTATTGCTGGATCGTGCTTAGTTTGTCGACATAGAAAAGAGCCCTATTTTAGGAGAAATTGGTTGAATCACGGCTTTTGTCTTGGCCTGTTGGTGCATTGTTAATCAAAGGAAAACAGCCCGAAAAAACGTGCACAAGAGGGAGCGCACATGACGGGGCGATCGGTGGCTCTTGACTGGCAACGAGGTCAACAAGAGTTATTGCTGGATCGTGCTTAGTTTGTCAACATAGAAAAGAGCCCTAGTTTAGGAGAAATTGGTTGAATCACGGCTTTTGTCTTGGCCTGTTGGTGCATTGTTAATCAAAGGAAAACAGCCCGAAAAAACGTGGACAAGAGGGAGCGCACATGACGGGGCGATCGGTGGCTCTTGACTGGCAACAAGGTCAACAAGAGTTATTGCTGGATCGTGCTTAGTTTGTCGACATAGAAAAGAGCCCTATTTTAGGAGAAATTGGTTGAATCACGGCTTTTGTCTTGGCCTGTTGGTGCATTGTTAATCAAAGGAAAACAGCCCGAAAAAACGTGGACAAGAGGGAGCGCACATGACGGGGCGATCGGTGGCTCTTGACTGGCAACGAGGTCAACAAGAGTTATTGCTGAATCGCGCTTAGTTTGTCGACATAGAAAAGAGCCCTATTTTAGGAGAAATTGGTTGAATCACGGCTTTTGTCTTGGCCTGTTGGTGCATTGTTAATCAAAGGAAAACAGCCCAAAAAAACGTGGACAAGAGGGAGCGCACATGACGGGGCGATCGGTGGCTCTTGACTGGCAACAAGGTCAACAAGAGTTATTGCTGAATCGCGCTTAGTTTGTCAACATAGAAAAAAGCCCTAGTTTAGGAGAAATTGGTTGAATCACGGCTTTTGTCTTGGCCTGTTGGTGCATTGTTAATCAAAGGAAAACAGCCCAAAAAAACGTGGACAAGAGGGAGCGCACATGACGGGGCGATCGGTGGCTCTTGACTGGCAACGAGGTCAACAAGAGTTATTGCTGAATCGCGCTTAGTTTGTCGACATAGAAAAGAGCCCTATTTTAGGAGAAATTGGTTGAATCACGGCTTTTGTCTTGGCCTGTTGGTGCATTGTTAATCAAAGGAAAACAGCCCGAAAAAACGTGCACAAGAGGGAGCGCACATGACGGGGCGATCGGTGGCTCTTGACTGGCAACAAGGTCAACAAGAGTTATTGCTGAATCGCGCTTAGTTTGTCGACATAGAAAAGAGCCCTATTTTAGGAGAAATTGGTTGAATCACGGCTTTTGTCTTGGCCTGTTGGTGCATTGTTAATCAAAGGAAAACAGCCCAAAAAAACGTGGACAAGAGGGAGCGCACATGACGGGGCGATCGGTGGCTCTTGACTGGCAACAAGGTCAACAAGAGTTATTGCTGAATCGCGCTTAGTTTGTCAACATAGAAAAAAGCCCTAGTTTAGGAGAAATTGGTTGAATCACGGCTTTTGTCTTGGCCTGTTGGTGCATTGTTAATCAAAGGAAAACAGCCCGAAAAAACGTGGACAAGAGGGAGCGCACATGACGGGGCGATCGGTGGCTCTTGACTGGCAACGAGGTCAACAAGAGTTATTGCTGGATCGTGCTTAGTTTGTCGACATAGAAAAGAGCCCTATTTTAGGAGAAATTGATTGAATCAGGGCTTTTGTCTTGGCCTGTTGGTGCATTGTTAATCAAAGGAAAACAGCCCGAAAAAACGTGCACAAGAGGGAGCGCACATGACGGGGCGATCGGTGGCTCTTGACTGGCAACGAGGTCAACAAGAGTTATTGCTGGATCGTGCTTAGTTTGTCGACATAGAAAAGAGCCCTATTTTAGGAGAAATTGGTTGAATCACGGCTTTTGTCTTGGCCTGTTGGTGCATTGTTAATCAAAGCAAAAAAGCCCGAAAAAACGTGCACAAGAGGGAGCGCACATGACGGGGCGATCGGTGGCTCTTGACTGGCAACAAGGTCAACAAGAGTTATTGCTGAATCGCGCTTAGTTTGTCAACATAGAAAAAAGCCCTAGTTTAGGAGAAATTGGTTGAATCACGGCTTTTGTCTTGGCCTGTTGGTGCATTGTTAATCAAAGGAAAACAGCCCGAAAAAACGTGGACAAGAGGGAGCGCACATGACGGGGCGATCGGTGGCTCTTGACTGGCAACGAGGTCAACAAGAGTTATTGCTGGATCGTGCTTAGTTTGTCAACATAGAAAAGAGCCCTAGTTTAGGAGAAATTGGTTGAATCACGGCTTTTGTCTTGGCCTGTTGGTGCATTGTTAATCAAAGGAAAACAGCCCGAAAAAACGTGGACAAGAGGGAGCGCACATGACGGGGCGATCGGTGGCTCTTGACTGGCAACGAGGTCAACAAGAGTTATTGCTGGATCGTGCTTAGTTTGTCAACATAGAAAAGAGCCCTAGTTTAGGAGAAATTGGTTGAATCACGGCTTTTGTCTTGGCCTGTTGGTGCATTGTTAATCAAAGGAAAACAGCCCGAAAAAACGTGGACAAGAGGGAGCGCACATGACGGGGCGATCGGTGGCTCTTGACTGGCAACGAGGTCAACAAGAGTTATTGCTGGATCGTGCTTAGTTTGTCAACATAGAAAAGAGCCCTAGTTTAGGAGAAATTGGTTGAATCACGGCTTTTGTCTTGGCCTGTTGGTGCATTGTTAATCAAAGGAAAACAGCCCGAAAAAACGTGGACAAGAGGGAGCGCACATGACGGGGCATTCGGTGGCTCTTGACTGGCAACGAGGTCAACAAGAGTTATTGCTGAATCGCGCTTAGTTTGTCAACATAGAAAAAAGCCCTAGTTTAGGAGAAATTGGTTGAATCACGGCTTTTGTCTTGGCCTGTTGGTGCATTGTTAATCAAAGGAAAACAGCCCGAAAAAACGTGGACAAGAGGGAGCGCACATGACGGGGCGATCGGTGGCTCTTGACTGGCAACGAGGTCAACAAGAGTTATTGCTGGATTGTGCTTAGTTTGTCAACATAGAAAAGAGCCCTAGTTTAGGAGAAATTGGTTGAATCACGGCTTTTGTCTTGGCCTGTTGGTGCATTGTTAATCAAAGGAAAACAGCCCGAAAAAACGTGGACAAGAGGGAGCGCACATGACGGGGCGATCGGTGGCTCTTGACTGGCAACGAGGTCAACAAGAGTTATTGCTGGATCGTGCTTAGTTTGTCAACATAGAAAAGAGCCCTAGTTTAGGAGAAATTGGTTGAATCACGGCTTTTGTCTTGGCCTGTTGGTGCATTGTTAATCAAAGGAAAACAGCCCGAAAAAACGTGGACAAGAGGGAGCGCACATGACGGGGCGGTCGGTGGCTCTTGACTGGCAACGAGGTCAACAAGAGTTATTGCTGGATCGTGCTTAGTTTGTCAACATAGAAAAGAGCCCTAGTTTAGGAGAAATTGGTTGAATCACGGCTTTTGTCTTGGCCTGTTGGTGCATTGTTAATCAAAGGAAAACAGCCCGAAAAAACGTGGACAAGAGGGAGCGCACATGACGGGGCGATCGGTGGCTCTTGACTGGCAACGAGGTCAACAAGAGTTATTGCTGAATCGCGCTTAGTTTGTCAACATAGAAAAAAGCCCTAGTTTAGGAGAAATTGGTTGAATCACGGCTTTTGTCTTGGCCTGTTGGTGCATTGTTAATCAAAGGAAAACAGCCCGAAAAAACGTGGACAAGAGGGAGCGCACATGACGGGGCGATCGGTGGCTCTTGACTGGCAACGAGGTCAACAAGAGTTATTGCTGGATCGTGCTTAGTTTGTCAACATAGAAAAGAGCCCTAGTTTAGGAGAAATTGGTTGAATCACGGCTTTTGTCTTGGCCTGTTGGTGCATTGTTAATCAAAGGAAAACAGCCCGAAAAAACGTGGACAAGAGGGAGCGCACATGACGGGGCGATCGGTGGCTCTTGACTGGCAACGAGGTCAACAAGAGTTATTGCTGGATCGTGCTTAGTTTGTCAACATAGAAAAGAGACCTAGTTTAGGAGAAATTGGTTGAATCACGGCTTTTGTCTTGGCCTGTTGGTGCATTGTTAATCAAAGGAAAACAGCCCGAAAAAACGTGGACAAGAGGGAGCGCACATGACGGGGCGATCGGTGGCTCTTGACTGGCAACGAGGTCAACAAGAGTTATTGCTGGATCGTGCTTAGTTTGTCAACATAGAAAAGAGCCCTAGTTTAGGAGAAATTGGTTGAATCACGGCTTTTGTCTTGGCCTGTTGGTGCATTGTTAATCAAAGGAAAACAGCACGAAAAAACGTGGACAAGAGGGAGCGCACATGACGGGGCGATCGGTGGCTCTTGACTGGCAACGAGGTCAACAAGAGTTATTGCTGGATCGTGCTTAGTTTGTCAACATAGAAAAGAGCCCTAGTTTAGGAGAAATTGGTTGAATCACGGCTTTTGTCTTGGCCTGTTGGTGCATTGTTAATCAAAGGAAAACAGCCCGAAAAAACGTGGACAAGAGGGAGCGCACATGACGGGGCGATCGGTGGCTCTTGACTGGCAACGACGTCAACAAGAGTTATTGCTGGATCGTGCTTAGTTTGTCAACATAGAAAAAAGCCCTAGTTTAGGAGAAATTGGTTGAATCACGGCTTTTGTCTTGGCCTGTTGGTGCATTGTTAATCAAAGGAAAACAGCCCGAAAAAACGTGGACAAGAGGGAGCGCACATGACGGGGCGATCGGTGGCTCTTGACTGGCAACGAGGTCAACAAGAGTTATTGCTGGATCGTGCTTAGTTTGTCAACATAGAAAAGAGCCCTAGTTTAGGAGAAATTGGTTGAATCACGGCTTTTGTCTTGGCCTGTTGGTGCATTGTTAATCAAAGGAAAACAGCCCGAAAAAACGTGGACAAGAGGGAGCGCACATGACGGGGCGATCGGTGGCTCTTGACTGGCAACGAGGTCAACAAGAGTTATTGCTGGATCGTGCTTAGTTTGTCAACATAGAAAAGAGCCCTAGTTTAGGAGAAATTGGTTGAATCACGGCTTTTGTCTTGGCCTGTTGGTGCATTGTTAATCAAAGGAAAACAGCCCGAAAAAACGTGGACAAGAGGGAGCGCACATGACGGGGCGATCGGTGGCTCTTGACTGGCAACGACGTCAACAAGAGTTATTGCTGGATCGTGCTTAGTTTGTCAACATAGAAAAGAGCCCTAGTTTAGGAGAAATTGGTTGAATCACGGCTTTTGTCTTGGCCTGTTGGTGCATTGTTAATCAAAGGAAAACAGCCCGAAAAAACGTGGACAAGAGGGAGCGCACATGACGGGGCGATCGGTGGCTCTTGACTGGCAACGACGTCAACAAGAGTTATTGCTGGATCGTGCTTAGTTTGTCAACATAGAAAAAAGCCCTAGTTTAGGAGAAATTGGTTGAATCACGGCTTTTGTCTTGGCCTGTTGGTGCATTGTTCATCAAAGGAAAACAGCCCGAAAAAACGTGGACAAGAGGGAGCGCACATGACGGGGCGATCGGTGGCTCTTGACTGGCAACGAGGTCAACAAGAGTTATTGCTGGATCGTGCTTAGTTTGTCAACATAGAAAAGAGCCCTAGTTTAGGAGAAATTGGTTGAATCACGGCTTTTGTCTTGGCCTGTTGGTGCATTGTTCATCAAAGGAAAACAGCCCGAAAAAACGTGGACAAGAGGGAGCGCACATGACGGGGCGATCGGTGGCTCTTGACTGGCAACGACGTCAACAAGAGTTATTGCTGGATCGTGCTTAGTTTGTCAACATAGAAAAAAGCCCTAGTTTAGGAGAAATTGGTTGAATCACGGCTTTTGTCTTGGCCTGTTGGTGCATTGTTAATCAAAGGAAAACAGCCCGAAAAAACGTGGACAAGAGGGAGCGCACATGACGGGGCGATCGGTGGCTCTTGACTGGCAACAAGGTCAACAAGAGTTATTGCTGGATCGTGCTTAGTTTGTCGACATAGAAAAGAGCCCTATTTTAATAGAAATTGGTTGAATCAGGGCTTTTGTCTTGGCCTGTTGGTGCATTGTTAATCAAAGGAAAACAGCCCGAAAAAACGTGCACAAGAGGGAGCGCACATGACGGGGCGATCGGTGGCTCTTGACTGGCAACGAGGTCAACAAGAGTTATTGCTGGATCGTGCTTAGTTTGTCGACATAGAAAAGAGCCCTATTTTAATAGAAATTGGTTGAATCACGGCTTTTGTCTTGGCCTGTTGGTGCATTGTTAATCAAAGGAAAACAGCCCGAAAAAACGTGCACAAGAGGGAGCGCACATGACGGGGCGATCGGTGGCTCTTGACTGGCAACGAGGTCAACAAGAGTTATTGCTGGATCGTGCTTAGTTTGTCAACATAGAAAAGAGCCCTAGTTTAGGAGAAATTGGTTGAATCACGGCTTTTGTCTTGGCCTGTTGGTGCATTGTTAATCAAAGGAAAACAGCCCGAAAAAACGTGGACAAGAGGGAGCGCACATGACGGGGCGATCGGTGGCTCTTGACTGGCAACGAGGTCAACAAGAGTTATTGCTGGATCGTGCTTAGTTTGTCGACATAGAAAAGAGCCCTATTTTAATAGAAATTGGTTGAATCACGGCTTTTGTCTTGGCCTGTTGGTGCATTGTTAATCAAAGCAAAAAAGCCCGAAAAAACGTGCACAAGAGGGAGCGCACATGACGGGGCGATCGGTGGCTCTTGACTGGCAACGAGGTCAACAAGAGTTATTGCTGGATCGTGCTTAGTTTGTCAACATAGAAAAGAGCCCTAGTTTAGGAGAAATTGGTTGAATCACGGCTTTTGTCTTGGCCTGTTGGTGCATTGTTAATCAAAGGAAAACAGCCCGAAAAAACGTGGACAAGAGGGAGCGCACATGACGGGGCGATCGGTGGCTCTTGACTGGCAACGAGGTCAACAAGAGTTATTGCTGGATCGTGCTTAGTTTGTCAACATAGAAAAGAGCCCTAGTTTAGGAGAAATTGGTTGAATCACGGCTTTTGTCTTGGCCTGTTGGTGCATTGTTAATCAAAGGAAAACAGCCCGAAAAAACGTGGACAAGAGGGAGCGCACATGACGGGGCGATCGGTGGCTCTTGACTGGCAACGAGGTCAACAAGAGTTATTGCTGGATCGTGCTTAGTTTGTCGACATAGAAAAGAGCCCTATTTTAGGAGAAATTGGTTGAATCACGGCTTTTGTCTTGGCCTGTTGGTGCATTGTTAATCAAAGCAAAAAAGCCCGAAAAAACGTGCACAAGAGGGAGCGCACATGACGGGGCGATCGGTGGCTCTTGACTGGCAACAAGGTCAACAAGAGTTATTGCTGAATCGCGCTTAGTTTGTCAACATAGAAAAAAGCCCTAGTTTAGGAGAAATTGGTTGAATCACGGCTTTTGTCTTGGCCTGTTGGTGCATTGTTAATCAAAGAAAAACAGCCCGAAAAAACGTGGACAAGAGGGAGCGCACATGACGGGGCGATCGGTGGCTCTTGACTGGCAACGAGGTCAACAAGAGTTATTGCTGGATCGTGCTTAGTTTGTCAACATAGAAAAGAGCCCTAGTTTAGGAGAAATTGGTTGAATCACGGCTTTTGTCTTGGCCTGTTGGTGCATTGTTAATCAAAGGAAAACAGCCCGAAAAAACGTGGACAAGAGGGAGCGCACATGACGGGGCGATCGGTGGCTCTTGACTGGCAACAAGGTCAACAAGAGTTATTGCTGGATCGTGCTTAGTTTGTCAACATAGAAAAGAGCCCTAGTTTAGGAGAAATTGGTTGAATCACGGCTTTTGTCTTGGCCTGTTGGTGCATTGTTAATCAAAGGAAAACAGCCCGAAAAAACGTGCACAAGAGGGAGCGCACATGACGGGGCGATCGGTGGCTCTTGACTGGCAACGAGGTCAACAAGAGTTATTGCTGGATCGTGCTTAGTTTGTCGACATAGAAAAGAGCCCTATTTTAGGAGAAATTGGTTGAATCACGGCTTTTGTCTTGGCCTGTTGGTGCATTGTTAATCAAAGCAAAAAAGCCCGAAAAAACGTGCACAAGAGGGAGCGCACATGACGGGGCGATCGGTGGCTCTTGACTGGCAACAAGGTCAACAAGAGTTATTGCTGAATCGCGCTTAGTTTGTCAACATAGAAAAAAGCCCTAGTTTAGGAGAAATTGGTTGAATCACGGCTTTTGTCTTGGCCTGTTGGTGCATTGTTAATCAAAGGAAAACAGCCCGAAAAAACGTGGACAAGAGGGAGCGCACATGACGGGGCGATCGGTGGCTCTTGACTGGCAACGAGGTCAACAAGAGTTATTGCTGGATCGTGCTTAGTTTGTCAACATAGAAAAGAGCCCTAGTTTAGGAGAAATTGGTTGAATCACGGCTTTTGTCTTGGCCTGTTGGTGCATTGTTAATCAAAGGAAAACAGCCCGAAAAAACGTGGACAAGAGGGAGCGCACATGACGGGGCGATCGGTGGCTCTTGACTGGCAACGAGGTCAACAAGAGTTATTGCTGGATCGTGCTTAGTTTGTCAACATAGAAAAGAGCCCTAGTTTAGGAGAAATTGGTTGAATCACGGCTTTTGTCTTGGCCTGTTGGTGCATTGTTAATCAAAGGAAAACAGCCCGAAAAAACGTGGACAAGAGGGAGCGCACATGACGGGGCGATCGGTGGCTCTTGACTGGCAACGAGGTCAACAAGAGTTATTGCTGGATCGTGCTTAGTTTGTCAACATAGAAAAGAGCCCTAGTTTAGGAGAAATTGGTTGAATCACGGCTTTTGTCTTGGCCTGTTGGTGCATTGTTAATCAAAGGAAAACAGCCCGAAAAAACGTGGACAAGAGGGAGCGCACATGACGGGGCGATCGGTGGCTCTTGACTGGCAACGAGGTCAACAAGAGTTATTGCTGAATCGCGCTTAGTTTGTCAACATAGAAAAAAGCCCTAGTTTAGGAGAAATTGGTTGAATCACGGCTTTTGTCTTGGCCTGTTGGTGCATTGTTAATCAAAGGAAAACAGCCCGAAAAAACGTGGACAAGAGGGAGCGCACATGACGGCGCGATCGGTGGCTCTTGACTGGCAACAAGGTCAACAAGAGTTATTGCTGAATCGCGCTTAGTTTGTCAACATAGAAAAAAGCCCTAGTTTAGGAGAAATTGGTTGAATCACGGCTTTTGTCTTGGCCTGTTGGTGCATTGTTAATCAAAGGAAAACAGCCCGAAAAAACGTGGACAAGAGGGAGCGCACATGACGGGGCGATCGGTGGCTCTTGACTGGCAACGAGGTCAACAAGAGTTATTGCTGGATCGTGCTTAGTTTGTCAACATAGAAAAGAGCCCTAGTTTAGGAGAAATTGGTTGAATCACGGCTTTTGTCTTGGCCTGTTGGTGCATTGTTAATCAAAGGAAAACAGCCCGAAAAAACGTGGACAAGAGGGAGCGCACATGACGGGGCGATCGGTGGCTCTTGACTGGCAACGAGGTCAACAAGAGTTATTGCTGGATCGTGCTTAGTTTGTCAACATAGAAAAGAGCCCTAGTTTAGGAGAAATTGGTTGAATCACGGCTTTTGTCTTGGCCTGTTGGTGCATTGTTAATCAAAGGAAAACAGCCCGAAAAAACGTGGACAAGAGGGAGCGCACATGACGGGGCGATCGGTGGCTCTTGACTGGCAACGAGGTCAACAAGAGTTATTGCTGGATCGTGCTTAGTTTGTCAACATAGAAAAGAGCCCTAGTTTAGGAGAAATTGGTTGAATCACGGCTTTTGTCTTGGCCTGTTGGTGCATTGTTAATCAAAGGAAAACAGCCCGAAAAAACGTGGACAAGAGGGAGCGCACATGACGGGGCGATCGGTGGCTCTTGACTGGCAACGAGGTCAACAAGAGTTATTGCTGAATCGCGCTTAGTTTGTCAACATAGAAAAAAGCCCTAGTTTAGGAGAAATTGGTTGAATCACGGCTTTTGTCTTGGCCTGTTGGTGCATTGTTAATCAAAGGAAAACAGCCCGAAAAAACGTGGACAAGAGGGAGCGCACATGACGGGGCGATCGGTGGCTCTTGACTGGCAACGAGGTCAACAAGAGTTATTGCTGGATCGTGCTTAGTTTGTCAACATAGAAAAGAGCCCTAGTTTAGGAGAAATTGGTTGAATCACGGCTTTTGTCTTGGCCTGTTGGTGCATTGTTAATCAAAGGAAAACAGCCCGAAAAAACGTGGACAAGAGGGAGCGCACATGACGGGGCGATCGGTGGCTCTTGACTGGCAACGAGGTCAACAAGAGTTATTGCTGGATCGTGCTTAGTTTGTCAACATAGAAAAGAGACCTAGTTTAGGAGAAATTGGTTGAATCACGGCTTTTGTCTTGGCCTGTTGGTGCATTGTTAATCAAAGGAAAACAGCCCGAAAAAACGTGGACAAGAGGGAGCGCACATGACGGGGCGATCGGTGGCTCTTGACTGGCAACGAGGTCAACAAGAGTTATTGCTGGATCGTGCTTAGTTTGTCAACATAGAAAAAAGCCCTAGTTTAGGAGAAATTGGTTGAATCACGGCTTTTGTCTTGGCCTGTTGGTGCATTGTTAATCAAAGGAAAACAGCCCGAAAAAACGTGGACAAGAGGGAGCGCACATGACGGGGCGATCGGTGGCTCTTGACTGGCAACGAGGTCAACAAGAGTTATTGCTGGATCGTGCTTAGTTTGTCAACATAGAAAAGAGCCCTAGTTTAGGAGAAATTGGTTGAATCACGGCTTTTGTCTTGGCCTGTTGGTGCATTGTTAATCAAAGGAAAACAGCCCGAAAAAACGTGGACAAGAGGGAGCGCACATGACGGGGCGATCGGTGGCTCTTGACTGGCAACGAGGTCAACAAGAGTTATTGCTGAATCGCGCTTAGTTTGTCAACATAGAAAAGAGCCCTAGTTTAGGAGAAATTGGTTGAAACTCGGCTTTTGTCTTGGCCTGTTGGTGCATTGTTAATCAAAGGAAAACAGCCCGAAAAAACGTGGACAAGAGGGAGCGCACATGACGGGGCGATCGGTGGCTCTTGACTGGCAACGAGGTCAACAAGAGTTATTGCTGGATCGTCCTTAGTTTGTCAACATAGAAAAGAGCCCTAGTTTAGGAGAAATTGGTTGAATCACGGCTTTTGTCTTGGCCTGTTGGTGCATTGTTAATCAAAGGAAAACAGCCCGAAAAAACGTGGACAAGAGGGAGCGCACATGACGGGGCGATCGGTGGCTCTTGACTGGCAACGAGGTCAACAAGAGTTATTGCTGGATCGTGCTTAGTTTGTCAACATAGAAAAGAGCCCTAGTTTAGGAGAAATTGGTTGAATCACGGCTTTTGTCTTGGCCTGTTGGTGCATTGTTAATCAAAGGAAAACAGCCCGAAAAAACGTGGACAAGAGGGAGCGCACATGACGGGGCGATCGGTGGCTCTTGACTGGCAACGAGGTCAACAAGAGTTATTGCTGGATCGTGCTTAGTTTGTCAACATAGAAAAGAGCCCTAGTTTAGGAGAAATTGGTTGAATCACGGCTTTTGTCTTGGCCTGTTGGTGCATTGTTAATCAAAGGAAAACAGCCCGAAAAAACGTGGACAAGAGGGAGCGCACATGACGGGGCGATCGGTGGCTCTTGACTGGCAACGAGGTCAACAAGAGTTATTGCTGGATCGTGCTTAGTTTGTCAACATAGAAAAGAGCCCTAGTTTAGGAGAAATTGGTTGAATCACGGCTTTTGTCTTGGCCTGTTGGTGCATTGTTAATCAAAGGAAAACAGCCCGAAAAAACGTGGACAAGAGGGAGCGCACATGACGGGGCGATCGGTGGCTCTTGACTGGCAACGAGGTCAACAAGAGTTATTGCTGGATCGTGCTTAGTTTGTCAACATAGAAAAGAGCCCTATTTTAGGAGAAATTGGTTGAATCAGGGCTTTTGTCTTGGCCTGTTGGTGCATTGTTAATCAAAGGAAAACAGCCCGAAAAAACGTGCACAAGAGGGAGCGCACATGACGGGGCGATCGGTGGCTCTTGACTGGCAACAAGGTCAACAAGAGTTATTGCTGAATCGCGCTTAGTTTGTCGACATAGAAAAAAGCCCTAGTTTAGGAGAAATTGGTTGAATCAGGGCTTTTGTCTTGGCCTGTTGGTGCATTGTTAATCAAAGGAAAACAGCCCGAAAAAACGTGGACAAGAGGGAGCGCACATGACGGGGCGATCGGTGGCTCTTGACTGGCAACAAGGTCAACAAGAGTTATTGCTGGATCGTGCTTAGTTTGTCGACATAGAAAAGAGCCCTATTTTAGGAGAAATTGGTTGAATCAGGGCTTTTGTCTTGGCCTGTTGGTGCATTGTTAATCAAAGGAAAACAGCCCGAAAAAACGTGGACAAGAGGGAGCGCACATGACGGGGCGATCGGTGGCTCTTGACTGGCAACGAGGTCAACAAGAGTTATTGCTGGATCGTGCTTAGTTTGTCGACATAGAAAAGAGCCCTATTTTAGGAGAAATTGGTTGAATCAGGGCTTTTGTCTTGGCCTGTTGGTGCATTGTTAATCAAAGGAAAACAGCCCGAAAAAACGTGGACAAGAGGGAGCGCACATGACGGGGCGATCGGTGGCTCATGACTGGCAACAAGGTCAACAAGAGTTATTGCTGAATCGCGCTTAGTTTGTCGACATAGAAAAAAGCCCTAGTTTAGGAGAAATTGGTTGAATCACGGCTTTTGTCTTGGCCTGTTGGTGCATTGTTAATCAAAGGAAAACAGCCCGAAAAAACGTGGACAAGAGGGAGCGCACATGACGGGGCGATCGGTGGCTCTTGACTGGCAACGAGGTCAACAAGAGTTATTGCTGGATCGTGCTTAGTTTGTCGACATAGAAAAGAGCCCTATTTTAGGAGAAATTGGTTGAATCACGGCTTTTGTCTTGGCCTGTTGGTGCATTGTTAATCAAAGGAAAACAGCCCGAAAAAACGTGGACAAGAGGGAGCGCACATGACGGGGCGATCGGTGGCTCTTGACTGGCAACAAGGTCAACAAGAGTTATTGCTGAATCGCGCTTAGTTTGTCAACATAGAAAAGAGCCCTAGTTTAGGAGAAATTGGTTGAATCACGGCTTTTGTCTTGGCCTGTTGGTGCATTGTTAATCAAAGGAAAACAGCCCGAAAAAACGTGGACAAGAGGGAGCGCACATGACGGGGCGATCGGTGGCTCTTGACTGGCAACAAGGTCAACAAGAGTTATTGCTGAATCGCGCTTAGTTTGTCAACATATAAAAGAGCCCTAGTTTAGGAGAAATTGGTTGAATCACGGCTTTTGTCTTGGCCTGTTGGTGCATTGTTAATCAAAGGAAAACAGCCCGAAAAAACGTGGACAAGAGGGAGCGCACATGACGGGGCGATCGGTGGCTCTTGACTGGCAACAAGGTCAACAAGAGTTATTGCTGGATCGTGCTTAGTTTGTCGACATAGAAAAGAGCCCTATTTTAGGAGAAATTGGTTGAATCACGGCTTTTGTCTTGGCCTGTTGGTGCATTGTTAATCAAAGGAAAACAGCCCGAAAAAACGTGGACAAGAGGGAGCGCACATGACGGGGCGATCGGTGGCTCTTGACTGGCAACGAGGTCAACAAGAGTTATTGCTGGATCGTGCTTAGTTTGTCAACATAGAAAAGAGCCCTAGTTTAGGAGAAATTGGTTGAATCACGGCTTTTGTCTTGGCCTGTTGGTGCATTGTTAATCAAAGGAAAACAGCCCGAAAAAACGTGCACAAGAGGGAGCGCACATGACGGGGCGATCGGTGGCTCTTGACTGGCAACAAGGTCAACAAGAGTTATTGCTGGATCGTGCTTAGTTTGTCGACATAGAAAAGAGCCCTATTTTAGGAGAAATTGGTTGAATCACGGCTTTTGTCTTGGCCTGTTGGTGCATTGTTAATCAAAGGAAAACAGCCCGAAAAAACGTGGACAAGAGGGAGCGCACATGACGGGGCGATCGGTGGCTCTTGACTGGCAACGAGGTCAACAAGAGTTATTGCTGGATCGTGCTTAGTTTGTCGACATAGAAAAGAGCCCTATTTTAGGAGAAATTGGTTGAATCACGGCTTTTGTCTTGGCCTGTTGGTGCATTGTTAATCAAAGGAAAACAGCCCAAAAAAACGTGGACAAGAGGGAGCGCACATGACGGGGCGATCGGTGGCTCTTGACTGGCAACAAGGTCAACAAGAGTTATTGCTGAATCGCGCTTAGTTTGTCAACATAGAAAAAAGCCCTAGTTTAGGAGAAATTGGTTGAATCACGGCTTTTGTCTTGGCCTGTTGGTGCATTGTTAATCAAAGGAAAACAGCCCGAAAAAACGTGGACAAGAGGGAGCGCACATGACGGGGCGATCGGTGGCTCTTGACTGGCAACGAGGTCAACAAGAGTTATTGCTGGATCGTGCTTAGTTTGTCGACATAGAAAAGAGCCCTATTTTAGGAGAAATTGGTTGAATCAGGGCTTTTGTCTTGGCCTGTTGGTGCATTGTTAATCAAAGGAAAACAGCCCGAAAAAACGTGCACAAGAGGGAGCGCACATGACGGGGCGATCGGTGGCTCTTGACTGGCAACGAGGTCAACAAGAGTTATTGCTGGATCGCGCTTAGTTTGTCGACATAGAAAAGAGCCCTATTTTAGGAGAAATTGGTTGAATCACGGCTTTTGTCTTGGCCTGTTGGTGCATTGTTAATCAAAGCAAAAAAGCCCGAAAAAACGTGCACAAGAGGGAGCGCACATGACGGGGCGATCGGTGGCTCTTGACTGGCAACGAGGTCAACAAGAGTTATTGCTGAATCGTGCTTAGTTTGTCGACATAGAAAAGAGCCCTATTTTAGGAGAAATTGGTTGAATCACGGCTTTTGTCTTGGCCTGTTGGTGCATTGTTAATCAAAGCAAAAAAGCCCGAAAAAACGTGGACAAGAGGGAGCGCACATGACGGGGCGATCGGTGGCTCTTGACTGGCAACGAGGTCAACAAGAGTTATTGCTGGATCGTGCTTAGTTTGTCAACATAGAAAAGAGCCCTAGTTTAGGAGAAATTGGTTGAATCACGGCTTTTGTCTTGGCCTGTTGGTGCATTGTTAATCAAAGGAAAACAGCCCGAAAAAACGTGCACAAGAGGGAGCGCACATGACGGGGCGATCGGTGGCTCTTGACTGGCAACGAGGTCAACAAGAGTTATTGCTGGATCGTGCTTAGTTTGTCAACATAGAAAAAAGCCCTAGTTTAGGAGAAATTGGTTGAATCACGGCTTTTGTCTTGGCCTGTTGGTGCATTGTTAATCAAAGGAAAACAGCCCGAAAAAACGTGGACAAGAGGGAGCGCACATGACGGGGCGATCGGTGGCTCTTGACTGGCAACGAGGTCAACAAGAGTTATTGCTGAATCGCGCTTAGTTTGTCAACATAGAAAAGAGCCCTAGTTTAGGAGAAATTGGTTGAATCACGGCTTTTGTCTTGGCCTGTTGGTGCATTGTTAATCAAAGGAAAACAGCCCGAAAAAACGTGGACAAGAGGGAGCGCACATGACGGGGCGATCGGTGGCTCTTGACTGGCAACGAGGTCAACAAGAGTTATTGCTGGATCGTGCTTAGTTTGTCAACATAGAAAAGAGCCCTAGTTTAGGAGAAATTGGTTGAATCACGGCTTTTGTCTTGGCCTGTTGGTGCATTGTTAATCAAAGGAAAACAGCCCGAAAAAACGTGGACAAGAGGGAGCGCACATGACGGGGCGATCGGTGGCTCTTGACTGGCAACGAGGTCAACAAGAGTTATTGCTGGATCGTGCTTAGTTTGTCAACATAGAAAAGAGCCCTAGTTTAGGAGAAATTGGTTGAATCACGGCTTTTGTCTTGGCCTGTTGGTGCATTGTTAATCAAAGGAAAACAACCCGAAAAAACGTGGACAAGAGGGAGCGCACATGACGGGGCGATCGGTGGCTCTTGACTGGCAACGAGGTCAACAAGAGTTATTGCTGGATCGTCCTTAGTTTGTCAACATAGAAAAGAGCCCTAGTTTAGGAGAAATTGGTTGAATCACGGCTTTTGTCTTGGCCTGTTGGTGCATTGTTAATCAAAGGAAAACAGCCCGAAAAAACGTGGACAAGAGGGAGCGCACATGACGGGGCGATCGGTGGCTCTTGACTGGCAACGAGGTCAACAAGAGTTATTGCTGGATCGTGCTTAGTTTGTCAACATAGAAAAGAGCCCTAGTTTAGGAGAAATTGGTTGAATCACGGCTTTTGTCTTGGCCTGTTGGTGCATTGTTAATCAAAGGAAAACAGCCCGAAAAAACGTGGACAAGAGGGAGCGCACATGACGGGGCGATCGGTGGCTCTTGACTGGCAACGAGGTCAACAAGAGTTATTGCTGGATCGTGCTTAGTTTGTCAACATAGAAAAGAGCCCTAGTTTAGGAGAAATTGGTTGAATCACGGCTTTTGTCTTGGCCTGTTGGTGCATTGTTAATCAAAGGAAAACAGCCCGAAAAAACGTGCACAAGAGGGAGCGCACATGACGGGGCGATCGGTGGCTCTTGACTGGCAACGAGGTCAACAAGAGTTATTGCTGGATCGTGCTTAGTTTGTCGACATAGAAAAGAGCCCTATTTTAGGAGAAATTGGTTGAATCACGGCTTTTGTCTTGGCCTGTTGGTGCATTGTTAATCAAAGCAAAAAAGCCCGAAAAAACGTGCACAAGAGGGAGCGCACATGACGGGGCGATCGGTGGCTCTTGACTGGCAACAAGGTCAACAAGAGTTATTGCTGAATCGCGCTTAGTTTGTCAACATAGAAAAAAGCCCTAGTTTAGGAGAAATTGGTTGAATCACGGCTTTTGTCTTGGCCTGTTGGTGCATTGTTAATCAAAGGAAAACAGCCCGAAAAAACGTGGACAAGAGGGAGCGCACATGACGGGGCGATCGGTGGCTCTTGACTGGCAACGAGGTCAACAAGAGTTATTGCTGGATCGTGCTTAGTTTGTCAACATAGAAAAGAGCCCTAGTTTAGGAGAAATTGGTTGAATCACGGCTTTTGTCTTGGCCTGTTGGTGCATTGTTAATCAAAGGAAAACAGCCCGAAAAAACGTGGACAAGAGGGAGCGCACATGACGGGGCGATCGGTGGCTCTTGACTGGCAACGAGGTCAACAAGAGTTATTGCTGGATCGTGCTTAGTTTGTCAACATAGAAAAGAGCCCTAGTTTAGGAGAAATTGGTTGAATCACGGCTTTTGTCTTGGCCTGTTGGTGCATTGTTAATCAAAGGAAAACAGCCCGAAAAAACGTGGACAAGAGGGAGCGCACATGACGGGGCGATCGGTGGCTCTTGACTGGCAACGAGGTCAACAAGAGTTATTGCTGGATCGTGCTTAGTTTGTCAACATAGAAAAGAGCCCTAGTTTAGGAGAAATTGGTTGAATCACGGCTTTTGTCTTGGCCTGTTGGTGCATTGTTAATCAAAGGAAAACAGCCCGAAAAAACGTGGACAAGAGGGAGCGCACATGACGGGGCGATCGGTGGCTCTTGACTGGCAACGAGGTCAACAAGAGTTATTGCTGAATCGCGCTTAGTTTGTCAACATAGAAAAAAGCCCTAGTTTAGGAGAAATTGGTTGAATCACGGCTTTTGTCTTGGCCTGTTGGTGCATTGTTAATCAAAGGAAAACAGCCCGAAAAAACGTGGACAAGAGGGAGCGCACATGACGGGGCGATCGGTGGCTCTTGACTGGCAACGAGGTCAACAAGAGTTATTGCTGGATCGTGCTTAGTTTGTCAACATAGAAAAGAGCCCTAGTTTAGGAGAAATTGGTTGAATCACGGCTTTTGTCTTGGCCTGTTGGTGCATTGTTAATCAAAGGAAAACAGCCCGAAAAAACGTGGACAAGAGGGAGCGCACATGACGGGGCGATCGGTGGCTCTTGACTGGCAACGAGGTCAACAAGAGTTATTGCTGGATCGTGCTTAGTTTGTCGACATAGAAAAGAGCCCTATTTTAGGAGAAATTGGTTGAATCACGGCTTTTGTCTTGGCCTGTTGGTGCATTGTTAATCAAAGCAAAAAAGCCCGAAAAAACGTGCACAAGAGGGAGCGCACATGACGGGGCGATCGGTGGCTCTTGACTGGCAACAAGGTCAACAAGAGTTATTGCTGAATCGCGCTTAGTTTGTCAACATAGAAAAAAGCCCTAGTTTAGGAGAAATTGGTTGAATCACGGCTTTTGTCTTGGCCTGTTGGTGCATTGTTAATCAAAGGAAAACAGCCCGAAAAAACGTGGACAAGAGGGAGCGCACATGACGGGGCGATCGGTGGCTCTTGACTGGCAACGAGGTCAACAAGAGTTATTGCTGGATCGTGCTTAGTTTGTCAACATAGAAAAGAGCCCTAGTTTAGGAGAAATTGGTTGAATCACGGCTTTTGTCTTGGCCTGTTGGTGCATTGTTAATCAAAGGAAAACAGCCCGAAAAAACGTGGACAAGAGGGAGCGCACATGACGGGGCGATCGGTGGCTCTTGACTGGCAACGAGGTCAACAAGAGTTATTGCTGGATCGTGCTTAGTTTGTCAACATAGAAAAGAGCCCTAGTTTAGGAGAAATTGGTTGAATCACGGCTTTTGTCTTGGCCTGTTGGTGCATTGTTAATCAAAGGAAAACAGCCCGAAAAAACGTGGACAAGAGGGAGCGCACATGACGGGGCGATCGGTGGCTCTTGACTGGCAACGAGGTCAACAAGAGTTATTGCTGGATCGTGCTTAGTTTGTCAACATAGAAAAGAGCCCTAGTTTAGGAGAAATTGGTTGAATCACGGCTTTTGTCTTGGCCTGTTGGTGCATTGTTAATCAAAGGAAAACAGCCCGAAAAAACGTGGACAAGAGGGAGCGCACATGACGGGGCGATCGGTGGCTCTTGACTGGCAACGAGGTCAACAAGAGTTATTGCTGAATCGCGCTTAGTTTGTCAACATAGAAAAAAGCCCTAGTTTAGGAGAAATTGGTTGAATCACGGCTTTTGTCTTGGCCTGTTGGTGCATTGTTAATCAAAGCAAAACAGCCCGAAAAAACGTGGACAAGAGGGAGCGCACATGACGGGGCGATCGGTGGCTCTTGACTGGCAACGAGGTCAACAAGAGTTATTGCTGGATCGTGCTTAGTTTGTCAACATAGAAAAGAGCCCTAGTTTAGGAGAAATTGGTTGAATCACGGCTTTTGTCTTGGCCTGTTGGTGCATTGTTAATCAAAGGAAAACAGCCCGAAAAAACGTGGACAAGAGGGAGCGCACATGACGGGGCGATCGGTGGCTCTTGACTGGCAACGAGGTCAACAAGAGTTATTGCTGGATCGTGCTTAGTTTGTCAACATAGAAAAGAGACCTAGTTTAGGAGAAATTGGTTGAATCACGGCTTTTGTCTTGGCCTGTTGGTGCATTGTTAATCAAAGGAAAACAGCCCGAAAAAACGTGGACAAGAGGGAGCGCACATGACGGGGCGATCGGTGGCTCTTGACTGGCAACGAGGTCAACAAGAGTTATTGCTGGATCGTGCTTAGTTTGTCAACATAGAAAAAAGCCCTAGTTTAGGAGAAATTGGTTGAATCACGGCTTTTGTCTTGGCCTGTTGGTGCATTGTTAATCAAAGGAAAACAGCCCGAAAAAACGTGGACAAGAGGGAGCGCACATGACGGGGCGATCGGTGGCTCTTGACTGGCAACGAGGTCAACAAGAGTTATTGCTGAATCGCGCTTAGTTTGTCAACATAGAAAAGAGCCCTAGTTTAGGAGAAATTGGTTGAATCACGGCTTTTGTCTTGGCCTGTTGGTGCATTGTTAATCAAAGGAAAACAGCCCGAAAAAACGTGGACAAGAGGGAGCGCACATGACGGGGCGATCGGTGGCTCTTGACTGGCAACGAGGTCAACAAGAGTTATTGCTGGATCGTCCTTAGTTTGTCAACATAGAAAAGAGCCCTAGTTTAGGAGAAATTGGTTGAATCACGGCTTTTGTCTTGGCCTGTTGGTGCATTGTTAATCAAAGGAAAACAGCCCGAAAAAACGTGGACAAGAGGGAGCGCACATGACGGGGCGATCGGTGGCTCTTGACTGGCAACGAGGTCAACAAGAGTTATTGCTGGATCGTGCTTAGTTTGTCAACATAGAAAAGAGCCCTAGTTTAGGAGAAATTGGTTGAATCACGGCTTTTGTCTTGGCCTGTTGGTGCATTGTTAATCAAAGGAAAACAGCCCGAAAAAACGTGGACAAGAGGGAGCGCACATGACGGGGCGATCGGTGGCTCTTGACTGGCAACGAGGTCAACAAGAGTTATTGCTGGATCGTGCTTAGTTTGTCAACATAGAAAAGAGCCCTAGTTTAGGAGAAATTGGTTGAATCACGGCTTTTGTCTTGGCCTGTTGGTGCATTGTTAATCAAAGGAAAACAGCCCGAAAAAACGTGGACAAGAGGGAGCGCACATGACGGGGCGATCGGTGGCTCTTGACTGGCAACGAGGTCAACAAGAGTTATTGCTGGATCGTGCTTAGTTTGTCAACATAGAAAAGAGCCCTAGTTTAGGAGAAATTGGTTGAATCACGGCTTTTGTCTTGGCCTGTTGGTGCATTGTTAATCAAAGGAAAACAGCCCGAAAAAACGTGGACAAGAGGGAGCGCACATGACGGGGCGATCGGTGGCTCTTGACTGGCAACGAGGTCAACAAGAGTTATTGCTGGATCGTGCTTAGTTTGTCAACATAGAAAAGAGCCCTAGTTTAGGAGAAATTGGTTGAATCACGGCTTTTGTCTTGGCCTGTTGGTGCATTGTTAATCAAAGGAAAACAGCCCGAAAAAACGTGGACAAGAGGGAGCGCACATGACGGGGCGATCGGTGGCTCTTGACTGGCAACGAGGTCAACAAGAGTTATTGCTGGATCGTGCTTAGTTTGTCGACATAGAAAAGAGCCCTATTTTAGGAGAAATTGGTTGAATCACGGCTTTTGTCTTGGCCTGTTGGTGCATTGTTAATCAAAGGAAAACAGCCCGAAAAAACGTGGACAAGAGGGAGCGCACATGACGGGGCGATCGGTGGCTCTTGACTGGCAACAAGGTCAACAAGAGTTATTGCTGGATCGTGCTTAGTTTGTCGACATAGAAAAGAGCCCTATTTTAGGAGAAATTGGTTGAATCAGGGCTTTTGTCTTGGCCTGTTGGTGCATTGTTAATCAAAGGAAAACAGCCCGAAAAAACGTGGACAAGAGGGAGCGCACATGACGGGGCGATCGGTGGCTCTTGACTGGCAACAAGGTCAACAAGAGTTATTGCTGGATCGTGCTTAGTTTGTCGACATAGAAAAGAGCCCTAGTTTAGGAGAAATTGGTTGAATCACGGCTTTTGTCTTGGCCTGTTGGTGCATTGTTAATCAAAGGAAAACAGCCCGAAAAAACGTGGACAAGAGGGAGCGCACATGACGGGGCGATCGGTGGCTCTTGACTGGCCACGAGGTCAACAAGAGTTATTGCTGGATCGTGCTTAGTTTGTCGACATAGAAAAGAGCCCTAGTTTAGAAGAAATTGGTTGAATCACGGCTTTTGTCTTGGCCTGTTGGTGCATTGTTAATCAAAGGAAAACAGCCCGAAAAAACGTGGACAAGAGGGAGCGCACATGACGGGGCGATCGGTGGCTCTTGACTGGCAACGAGGTCAACAAGAGTTATTGCTGGATCGTGCTTAGTTTGTCGACATAGAAAAGAGCCCTAGTTTAGAAGAAATTGGTTGAATCACGGCTTTTGTCTTGGCCTGTTGGTGCATTGTTAATCAAAGGAAAACAGCCCGAAAAAACGTGGACAAGAGGGAGCGCACATGACGGGGCGATCGGTGGCTCTTGACTGGCAACAAGGTCAACAAGAGTTATTGCTGAATCGCGCTTAGTTTGTCGACATAGAAAAAAGCCCTAGTTTAGGAGAAATTGGTTGAATCAGGGCTTTTGTCTTGGCCTGTTGGTGCATTGTTAATCAAAGGAAAACAGCCCGAAAAAACGTGGACAAGAGGGAGCGCACATGACGGGGCGATCGGTGGCTCTTGACTGGCAACAAGGTCAACAAGAGTTATTGCTGGATCGTGCTTAGTTTGTCGACATAGAAAAGAGCCCTATTTTAGGAGAAATTGGTTGAATCAGGGCTTTTGTCTTGGCCTGTTGGTGCATTCTTAATCAAAGGAAAACAGCCCGAAAAAACGTGGACAAGAGGGAGCGCACATGACGGGGCGATCGGTGGCTCTTGACTGGCAACGAGGTCAACAAGAGTTATTGCTGGATCGTGCTTAGTTTGTCGACATAGAAAAGAGCCCTAGTTTAGAAGAAATTGGTTGAATCACGGCTTTTGTCTTGGCCTGTTGGTGCATTGTTAATCAAAGGAAAACAGCCCGAAAAAACGTGGACAAGAGGGAGCGCACATGACGGGGCGATCGGTGGCTCTTGACTGGCAACAAGGTCAACAAGAGTTATTGCTGAATCGCGCTTAGTTTGTCGACATAGAAAAGAGCCCTAGTTTAGAAGAAATTGGTTGAATCACGGCTTTTGTCTTGGCCTGTTGGTGCATTGTTAATCAAAGGAAAACAGCCCGAAAAAACGTGGACAAGAGGGAGCGCACATGACGGGGCGATCGGTGGCTCATGACTGGCAACAAGGTCAACAAGAGTTATTGCTGGATCGTGCTTAGTTTGTCGACATAGAAAAGAGCCCTAGTTTAGAAGAAATTGGTTGAATCACGGCTTTTGTCTTGGCCTGTTGGTGCATTGTTAATCAAAGGAAAACAGCCCGAAAAAACGTGGACAAGAGGGAGCGCACATGACGGGGCGATCGGTGGCTCTTGACTGGCAACGAGGTCAACAAGAGTTATTGCTGGATCGTGCTTAGTTTGTCGACATAGAAAAGAGCCCTAGTTTAGAAGAAATTGGTTGAATCACGGCTTTTGTCTTGGCCTGTTGGTGCATTGTTAATCAAAGGAAAACAGCCCGAAAAAACGTGGACAAGAGGGAGCGCACATGACGGGGCGATCGGTGGCTCTTGACTGGCAACAAGGTCAACAAGAGTTATTGCTGGATCGTGCTTAGTTTGTCGACATAGAAAAGAGCCCTAGTTTAGAAGAAATTGGTTGAATCACGGCTTTTGTCTTGGCCTGTTGGTGCATTCTTAATCAAAGGAAAACAGCCCGAAAAAACGTGGACAAGAGGGAGCGCACATGACGGGGCGATCGGTGGCTCTTGACTGGCAACAAGGTCAACAAGAGTTATTGCTGAATCGCGCTTAGTTTGTCGACATAGAAAAAAGCCCTAGTTTAGGAGAAATTGGTTGAATCAGGGCTTTTGTCTTGGCCTGTTGGTGCATTGTTAATCAAAGGAAAACAGCCCGAAAAAACGTGGACAAGAGGGAGCGCACATGACGGGGCGATCGGTGGCTCTTGACTGGCAACAAGGTCAACAAGAGTTATTGCTGGATCGTACTTAGTTTGTCGACATAGAAAAGAGCCCTATTTTAGGAGAAATTGGTTGAATCAGGGCTTTTGTCTTGGCCTGTTGGTGCATTGTTAATCAAAGGAAAACAGCCCGAAAAAACGTGGACAAGAGGGAGCGCACATGACGGGGCGATCGGTGGCTCTTGACTGGCAACGAGGTCAACAAGAGTTATTGCTGGATCGTGCTTAGTTTGTCGACATAGAAAAGAGCCCTATTTTAGGAGAAATTGGTTGAATCAGGGCTTTTGTCTTGGCCTGTTGGTGCATTGTTAATCAAAGGAAAACAGCCCGAAAAAACGTGGACAAGAGGGAGCGCACATGACGGGGCGATCGGTGGCTCATGACTGGCAACAAGGTCAACAAGAGTTATTGCTGAATCGCGCTTAGTTTGTCGACATAGAAAAAAGCCCTAGTTTAGGAGAAATTGGTTGAATCACGGCTTTTGTCTTGGCCTGTTGGTGCATTGTTAATCAAAGGAAAACAGCCCGAAAAAACGTGGACAAGAGGGAGCGCACATGACGGGGCGATCGGTGGCTCTTGACTGGCAACGAGGTCAACAAGAGTTATTGCTGGATCGTGCTTAGTTTGTCGACATAGAAAAGAGCCCTAGTTTAGGAGAAATTGGTTGAATCACGGCTTTTGTCTTGGCCTGTTGGTGCATTGTTAATCAAAGGAAAACAGCCCGAAAAAACGTGGACAAGAGGGAGCGCACATGACGGGGCGATCGGTGGCTCTTGACTGGCAACGAGGTCAACAAGAGTTATTGCTGGATCGTGCTTAGTTTGTCGACATAGAAAAGAGCCCTATTTTAGGAGAAATTGGTTGAATCAGGGCTTTTGTCTTGGCCTGTTGGTGCATTGTTAATCAAAGGAAAACAGCCCGAAAAAACGTGGACAAGAGGGAGCGCACATGACGGGGCGATCGGTGGCTCTTGACTGGCAACAAGGTCAACAAGAGTTATTGCTGGATCGTGCTTAGTTTGTCGACATAGAAAAGAGCCCTATTTTAGGAGAAATTGGTTGAATCACGGCTTTTGTCTTGGCCTGTTGGTGCATTGTTAATCAAAGGAAAACAGCCCGAAAAAACGTGGACAAGAGGGAGCGCACATGACGGGGCGATCGGTGGCTCTTGACTGGCAACGAGGTCAACAAGAGTTATTGCTGGATCGTGCTTAGTTTGTCGACATAGAAAAGAGCCCTATTTTAGGAGAAATTGGTTGAATCAGGGCTTTTGTCTTGGCCTGTTGGTGCATTGTTAATCAAAGGAAAACAGCCCGAAAAAACGTGGACAAGAGGGAGCGCACATGACGGGGCGATCGGTGGCTCATGACTGGCAACAAGGTCAACAAGAGTTATTGCTGGATCGTGCTTAGTTTGTCGACATAGAAAAGAGCCCTATTTTAGGAGAAATTGGTTGAATCACGGCTTTTGTCTTGGCCTGTTGGTGCATTGTTAATCAAAGGAAAACAGCCCGAAAAAACGTGGACAAGAGGGAGCGCACATGACGGGGCGATCGGTGGCTCTTGACTGGCAACGAGGTCAACAAGAGTTATTGCTGGATCGTGCTTAGTTTGTCGACATAGAAAAGAGCCCTAGTTTAGGAGAAATTGGTTGAATCACGGCTTTTGTCTTGGCCTGTTGGTGCATTGTTAATCAAAGGAAAACAGCCCGAAAAAACGTGGACAAGAGGGAGCGCACATGACGGGGCGATCGGTGGCTCTTGACTGGCAACGAGGTCAACAAGAGTTATTGCTGGATCGTGCTTAGTTTGTCGACATAGAAAAGAGCCCTATTTTAGGAGAAATTGGTTGAATCAGGGCTTTTGTCTTGGCCTGTTGGTGCATTGTTAATCAAAGGAAAACAGCCCGAAAAAACGTGGACAAGAGGGAGCGCACATGACGGGGCAATCGGTGGCTCTTGACTGGCAACAAGGTCAACAAGAGTTATTGCTGAATCGCGCTTAGTTTGTCGACATAGAAAAAAGCCCTAGTTTAGGAGAAATTGGTTGAATCACGGCTTTTGTCTTGGCCTGTTGGTGCATTGTTAATCAAAGGAAAACAGCCCGAAAAAACGTGGACAAGAGGGAGCGCACATGACGGGGCGATCGGTGGCTCTTGACTGGCAACGAGGTCAACAAGAGTTATTGCTGGATCGTGCTTAGTTTGTCGACATAGAAAAGAGCCCTATTTTAGGAGAAATTGGTTGAATCAGGGCTTTTGTCTTGGCCTGTTGGTGCATTGTTAATCAAAGGAAAACAGCCCGAAAAAACGTGCACAAGAGGGAGCGCACATGACGGGGCGATCGGTGGCTCTTGACTGGCAACGAGGTCAACAAGGGTTATTGCTGGATCGTGCTTAGTTTGTCGACATAGAAAAGAGCCCTATTTTAGGAGAAATTGGTTGAATCACGGCTTTTGTCTTGGCCTGTTGGTGCATTGTTAATCAAAGCAAAAAAGCCCGAAAAAACGTGCACAAGAGGGAGCGCACATGACGGGGCGATCGGTGGCTCTTGACTGGCAACGAGGTCAACAAGAGTTATTGCTGGATCGTGCTTAGTTTGTCGACATAGAAAAGAGCCCTATTTTAGGAGAAATTGGTTGAATCACGGCTTTTGTCTTGGCCTGTTGGTGCATTGTTAATCAAAGCAAAAAAGCCCGAAAAAACGTGCACAAGAGGGAGCGCACATGACGGGGCGATCGGTGGCTCTTGACTGGCAACGAGGTCAACAAGAGTTATTGCTGGATCGTGCTTAGTTTGTCGACATAGAAAAGAGCCCTATTTTAGGAGAAATTGGTTGAATCAGGGCTTTTGTCTTGGCCTGTTGGTGCATTGTTAATCAAAGGAAAACAGCCCGAAAAAACGTGCACAAGAGGGAGCGCACATGACGGGGCGATCGGTGGCTCTTGACTGGCAACGAGGTCAACAAGGGTTATTGCTGGATCGTGCTTAGTTTGTCGACATAGAAAAGAGCCCTATTTTAGGAGAAATTGGTTGTATCACGGCTTTTGTCTTGGCCTGTTGGTGCATTGTTAATCAAAGGAAAACAGCCCGAAAAAACGTGCACAAGAGGGAGCGCACATGACGGGGCGATCGGTGGCTCTTGACTGGCAACGAGGTCAACAAGAGTTATTGCTGGATCGCGCTTAGTTTGTCGACATAGAAAAGAGCCCTATTTTAGGAGAAATTGGTTGAATCACGGCTTTTGTCTTGGCCTGTTGGTGCATTGTTAATCAAAGGAAAACAGCTCGAAAAAACGTGCACAAGAGGGAGCGCACATGACGGGGCGATCGGTGGCTCTTGACTGGCAACGAGGTCAACAAGAGTTATTGCTGGATCGTGCTTAGTTTGTCGACATAGAAAAGAGCCCTATTTTAGGAGAAATTGGTTGAATCAGGGCTTTTGTCTTGGCCTGTTGGTGCATTGTTAATCAAAGGAAAACAGCCCGAAAAAACGTGCACAAGAGGGAGCGCACATGACGGGGCGATCGGTGGCTCTTGACTGGCAACGAGGTCAACAAGAGTTATTGCTGGATCGTGCTTAGTTTGTCGACATAGAAAAGAGCCCTATTTTAGGAGAAATTGGTTGAATCAGGGCTTTTGTCTTGGCCTGTTGGTGCATTGTTAATCAAAGGAAAACAGCCCGAAAAAACGTGCTCAAGAGGGCGCGCACATGACGGGGCGATCGGTGGCTCTTGACTGGCAACAAGGTCAACAAGAGTTATTGCTGAATCGCGCTTAGTTTGTCAACATAGAAAAGAGCCCTAGTTTAGGAGAAATTGGTTGAATCAGGGCTTTTGTCTTGGCCTGTTGGTGCATTGTTAATCAAAGGAAAATAGCCCGAAAAAACGTGCACAAGAGGGAGCGCACATGACGGGGCGATCGGTGGCTCTTGACTGGCAACGAGGTCAACAAGAGTTATTGCTGGATCGTGCTTAGTTTGTCGACATAGAAAAGAGCCCTATTTTAGAAGAAATTGGTTGAATCAGGGCTTTTGTCTTGGCCTGTTGGTGCATTGTTAATCAAAGGAAAACAGCCCGAAAAAACGTGCACAAGAGGGAGCGCACATGACGGGGCGATCGGTGGCTCTTGACTGGCAACAAGGTCAACAAGAGTTATTGCTGAATCGCGCTTAGTTTGTCAACATAAAAAAGAGCCCTAGTTTAGGAGAAATTGGTTGAATCAGGGCTTTTGTCTTGGCCTGTTGGTGCATTGTTATTCAAAGGAAAACAGCCCGAAAAAACGTGGACAAGAGGGAGCGCACATGACGGGGCGATCGGTGGCTCTTGACTGGCAACAAGGTAAACAAGAGTTATTGCTGAATCGCGCTTAGTTTGTCGACATAGAAAATAGCCCTATTTTAGGAGAAATTGGTTGAATCACGGCTTTTGTCTTGGCCTGTTGGTGCATTGTTAATCAAAGGAAAACAGCCCGAAAAAACGTGGACAAGAGGAAGCACACATGACGGGGCGGGCAGTGGCTCTTGACTGGCAACAAGGTAAACAAGAGTTATTGCTGAATCGCGCTTAGTTTGCGACATAGAAAATAGCCCTATTTTAGGAGAAATTGGTTGAATCAGGGCTTTTGTCTTGGCCTGTTGGCGCATTGGTAATCAAAGGAAAACAGCCCGAAAAAACGTGGACAAGAGGGAGCGCACATGACGGGGCGATCGGTGGCTCTTGACTGGCAACAAGGTAAACAAGAGTTATTGCTGAATCGCGCTTAGTTTGTCGACATAGAAAAGAGCCCTATTTTAGGAGAAATTGGTTGAATCAGGGCTTTTGTCTTGGCTTGTTGGTGCATTGTTAATCAAAGGAAAACAGCCCGAAAAAACGTGGACAAGAGGGAGCGCACATGACGGGGCGGGCAGTGGCTCTTGACTGGCAACAAGGTAAACAAGAGTTATTGCTGGATCGTGCTTAGTTTGTCGACATAGAAAAGAGCCCTATTTTAGAAGAAATTGGTTGAATCAGGGCTTTTGTCTTGGCCTGTTGGTGCATTGTTAATCAAAGGAAAACAGCCCGAAAAAACGTGGACAAGAGGGAGCGCACATGACGGGGCGGGCAGTGGCTCTTGACTGGCAACAAGGTAAACAAGAGTTATTGCTGAATCGCGCTTAGTTTGTCGACATAGAAAAGAGCCCTATTTTAGGAGAAATTGGTTGAATCAGGGCTTTTGTCTTGGCCTGTTGGTGCATTGTTAATCAAAGGAAAACAGCCCGAAAAAACGTGGACAAGAGGGAGCGCACATGACGGGGCGATCGGTGGCTCATGACTGGCAACAAGGTCAACAAGAGTTATTGCTGAATCGCGCTTAGTTTGTCGACATAGAAAAAAGCCCTAGTTTAGGAGAAATTGGTTGAATCACGGCTTTTGTCTTGGCCTGTTGGTGCATTGTTAATCAAAGGAAAACAGCCCGAAAAAACGTGGACAAGAGGGAGCGCACATGACGGGGCGATCGGTGGCTCTTGACTGGCAACGAGGTCAACAAGAGTTATTGCTGGATCGTGCTTAGTTTGTCGACATAGAAAAGAGCCCTAGTTTAGGAGAAATTGGTTGAATCACGGCTTTTGTCTTGGCCTGTTGGTGCATTGTTAATCAAAGGAAAACAGCCCGAAAAAACGTGGACAAGAGGGAGCGCACATGACGGGGCGATCGGTGGCTCTTGACTGGCAACGAGGTCAACAAGAGTTATTGCTGGATCGTGCTTAGTTTGTCGACATAGAAAAGAGCCCTATTTTAGGAGAAATTGGTTGAATCAGGGCTTTTGTCTTGGCCTGTTGGTGCATTGTTAATCAAAGGAAAACAGCCCGAAAAAACGTGGACAAGAGGGAGCGCACATGACGGGGCAATCGGTGGCTCTTGACTGGCAACAAGGTCAACAAGAGTTATTGCTGAATCGCGCTTAGTTTGTCGACATAGAAAAAAGCCCTAGTTTAGGAGAAATTGGTTGAATCACGGCTTTTGTCTTGGCCTGTTGGTGCATTGTTAATCAAAGGAAAACAGCCCGAAAAAACGTGGACAAGAGGGAGCGCACATGACGGGGCGATCGGTGGCTCTTGACTGGCAACGAGGTCAACAAGAGTTATTGCTGGATCGTGCTTAGTTTGTCGACATAGAAAAGAGCCCTATTTTAGGAGAAATTGGTTGAATCAGGGCTTTTGTCTTGGCCTGTTGGTGCATTGTTAATCAAAGGAAAACAGCCCGAAAAAACGTGCACAAGAGGGAGCGCACATGACGGGGCGATCGGTGGCTCTTGACTGGCAACGAGGTCAACAAGAGTTATTGCTGGATCGTGCTTAGTTTGTCGACATAGAAAAGAGCCCTATTTTAGGAGAAATTGGTTGAATCACGGCTTTTGTCTTGGCCTGTTGGTGCATTGTTAATCAAAGCAAAAAAGCCCGAAAAAACGTGCACAAGAGGGAGCGCACATGACGGGGCGATCGGTGGCTCTTGACTGGCAACGAGGTCAACAAGAGTTATTGCTGGATCGTGCTTAGTTTGTCGACATAGAAAAGAGCCCTATTTTAGGAGAAATTGGTTGAATCAGGGCTTTTGTCTTGGCCTGTTGGTGCATTGTTAATCAAAGGAAAACAGCCCGAAAAAACGTGCACAAGAGGGAGCGCACATGACGGGGCGATCGGTGGCTCTTGACTGGCAACGAGGTCAACAAGGGTTATTGCTGGATCGTGCTTAGTTTGTCGACATAGAAAAGAGCCCTATTTTAGGAGAAATTGGTTGTATCACGGCTTTTGTCTTGGCCTGTTGGTGCATTGTTAATCAAAGGAAAACAGCCCGAAAAAACGTGCACAAGAGGGAGCGCACATGACGGGGCGATCGGTGGCTCTTGACTGGCAACGAGGTCAACAAGAGTTATTGCTGGATCGCGCTTAGTTTGTCGACATAGAAAAGAGCCCTATTTTAGGAGAAATTGGTTGAATCACGGCTTTTGTCTTGGCCTGTTGGTGCATTGTTAATCAAAGGAAAACAGCTCGAAAAAACGTGCACAAGAGGGAGCGCACATGACGGGGCGATCGGTGGCTCTTGACTGGCAACGAGGTCAACAAGAGTTATTGCTGGATCGTGCTTAGTTTGTCGACATAGAAAAGAGCCCTATTTTAGGAGAAATTGGTTGAATCAGGGCTTTTGTCTTGGCCTGTTGGTGCATTGTTAATCAAAGGAAAACAGCCCGAAAAAACGTGCACAAGAGGGAGCGCACATGACGGGGCGATCGGTGGCTCTTGACTGGCAACGAGGTCAACAAGAGTTATTGCTGGATCGTGCTTAGTTTGTCGACATAGAAAAGAGCCCTATTTTAGGAGAAATTGGTTGAATCAGGGCTTTTGTCTTGGCCTGTTGGTGCATTGTTAATCAAAGGAAAACAGCCCGAAAAAACGTGCTCAAGAGGGCGCGCACATGACGGGGCGATCGGTGGCTCTTGACTGGCAACAAGGTCAACAAGAGTTATTGCTGAATCGCGCTTAGTTTGTCAACATAGAAAAGAGCCCTAGTTTAGGAGAAATTGGTTGAATCAGGGCTTTTGTCTTGGCCTGTTGGTGCATTGTTAATCAAAGGAAAATAGCCCGAAAAAACGTGCACAAGAGGGAGCGCACATGACGGGGCGATCGGTGGCTCTTGACTGGCAACGAGGTCAACAAGAGTTATTGCTGGATCGTGCTTAGTTTGTCGACATAGAAAAGAGCCCTATTTTAGAAGAAATTGGTTGAATCAGGGCTTTTGTCTTGGCCTGTTGGTGCATTGTTAATCAAAGGAAAACAGCCCGAAAAAACGTGCACAAGAGGGAGCGCACATGACGGGGCGATCGGTGGCTCTTGACTGGCAACAAGGTCAACAAGAGTTATTGCTGAATCGCGCTTAGTTTGTCAACATAAAAAAGAGCCCTAGTTTAGGAGAAATTGGTTGAATCAGGGCTTTTGTCTTGGCCTGTTGGTGCATTGTTATTCAAAGGAAAACAGCCCGAAAAAACGTGGACAAGAGGGAGCGCACATGACGGGGCGATCGGTGGCTCTTGACTGGCAACAAGGTAAACAAGAGTTATTGCTTAATCGCGCTTAGTTTGTCGACATAGAAAATAGCCCTATTTTAGGAGAAATTGGTTGAATCACGGCTTTTGTCTTGGCCTGTTGGTGCATTGTTAATCAAAGGAAAACAGCCCGAAAAAACGTGGACAAGAGGAAGCACACATGACGGGGCGGGCAGTGGCTCTTGACTGGCAACAAGGTAAACAAGAGTTATTGCTGAATCGCGCTTAGTTTGTCGACATAGAAAAGAGCCCTATTTTAGGAGAAATTGGTTGAATCACGGCTTTTGTCTTGGCCTGTTGGTGCATTGTTAATCAAAGGAAAACAGCCCGAAAAAACGTGGACAAGAGGAAGCACACATGACGGGGCGATCGGTGGCTCTTGACTGGCAACAAGGTCAACAAGAGTTATTGCTGAATCGCGCTTAGTTTGTCAACATAGAAAAAAGCCCTAGTTTAGGAGAAATTGGTTGAATCACGGCTTTTGTCTTGGCCTGTTGGTGCATTGTTAATCAAAGGAAAACAGCCCGAAAAAACGTGGACAAGAGGGAGCGCACATGACGGGGCGATCGGTGGCTCTTGACTGGCAACGAGGTCAACAAGAGTTATTGCTGGATCGTGCTTAGTTTGTCAACATAGAAAAGAGCCCTAGTTTAGGAGAAATTGGTTGAATCACGGCTTTTGTCTTGGCCTGTTGGTGCATTGTTAATCAAAGGAAAACAGCCCGAAAAAACGTGGACAAGAGGGAGCGCACATGACGGGGCGATCGGTGGCTCTTGACTGGCAACGAGGTCAACAAGAGTTATTGCTGGATCGTGCTTAGTTTGTCAACATAGAAAAGAGCCCTAGTTTAGGAGAAATTGGTTGAATCACGGCTTTTGTCTTGGCCTGTTGGTGCATTGTTAATCAAAGGAAAACAGCCCGAAAAAACGTGGACAAGAGGGAGCGCACATGACGGGGCGATCGGTGGCTCTTGACTGGCAACGAGGTCAACAAGAGTTATTGCTGGATCGTGCTTAGTTTGTCAACATAGAAAAGAGCCCTAGTTTAGGAGAAATTGGTTGAATCACGGCTTTTGTCTTGGCCTGTTGGTGCATTGTTAATCAAAGGAAAACAGCCCGAAAAAACGTGGACAAGAGGGAGCGCACATGACGGGGCGATCGGTGGCTCTTGACTGGCAACGAGGTCAACAAGAGTTATTGCTGAATCGCGCTTAGTTTGTCAACATAGAAAAAAGCCCTAGTTTAGGAGAAATTGGTTGAATCACGGCTTTTGTCTTGGCCTGTTGGTGCATTGTTAATCAAAGGAAAACAGCCCGAAAAAACGTGGACAAGAGGGAGCGCACATGACGGGGCGATCGGTGGCTCTTGACTGGCAACGAGGTCAACAAGAGTTATTGCTGGATCGTGCTTAGTTTGTCAACATAGAAAAGAGCCCTAGTTTAGGAGAAATTGGTTGAATCACGGCTTTTGTCTTGGCCTGTTGGTGCATTGTTAATCAAAGGAAAACAGCCCGAAAAAACGTGGACAAGAGGGAGCGCACATGACGGGGCGATCGGTGGCTCTTGACTGGCAACGAGGTCAACAAGAGTTATTGCTGGATCGTGCTTAGTTTGTCGACATAGAAAAGAGCCCTATTTTAGGAGAAATTGGTTGAATCACGGCTTTTGTCTTGGCCTGTTGGTGCATTGTTAATCAAAGCAAAAAAGCCCGAAAAAACGTGCACAAGAGGGAGCGCACATGACGGGGCGATCGGTGGCTCTTGACTGGCAACAAGGTCAACAAGAGTTATTGCTGAATCGCGCTTAGTTTGTCAACATAGAAAAAAGCCCTAGTTTAGGAGAAATTGGTTGAATCACGGCTTTTGTCTTGGCCTGTTGGTGCATTGTTAATCAAAGGAAAACAGCCCGAAAAAACGTGGACAAGAGGGAGCGCACATGACGGGGCGATCGGTGGCTCTTGACTGGCAACGAGGTCAACAAGAGTTATTGCTGGATCGTGCTTAGTTTGTCAACATAGAAAAGAGCCCTAGTTTAGGAGAAATTGGTTGAATCACGGCTTTTGTCTTGGCCTGTTGGTGCATTGTTAATCAAAGGAAAACAGCCCGAAAAAACGTGGACAAGAGGGAGCGCACATGACGGGGCGATCGGTGGCTCTTGACTGGCAACGAGGTCAACAAGAGTTATTGCTGGATCGTGCTTAGTTTGTCAACATAGAAAAGAGCCCTAGTTTAGGAGAAATTGGTTGAATCACGGCTTTTGTCTTGGCCTGTTGGTGCATTGTTAATCAAAGGAAAACAGCCCGAAAAAACGTGGACAAGAGGGAGCGCACATGACGGGGCGATCGGTGGCTCTTGACTGGCAACGAGGTCAACAAGAGTTATTGCTGGATCGTGCTTAGTTTGTCAACATAGAAAAGAGCCCTAGTTTAGGAGAAATTGGTTGAATCACGGCTTTTGTCTTGGCCTGTTGGTGCATTGTTAATCAAAGGAAAACAGCCCGAAAAAACGTGGACAAGAGGGAGCGCACATGACGGGGCGATCGGTGGCTCTTGACTGGCAACGAGGTCAACAAGAGTTATTGCTGAATCGCGCTTAGTTTGTCAACATAGAAAAAAGCCCTAGTTTAGGAGAAATTGGTTGAATCACGGCTTTTGTCTTGGCCTGTTGGTGCATTGTTAATCAAAGGAAAACAGCCCGAAAAAACGTGGACAAGAGGGAGCGCACATGACGGGGCGATCGGTGGCTCTTGACTGGCAACGAGGTCAACAAGAGTTATTGCTGGATCGTGCTTAGTTTGTCAACATAGAAAAGAGCCCTAGTTTAGGAGAAATTGGTTGAATCACGGCTTTTGTCTTGGCCTGTTGGTGCATTGTTAATCAAAGGAAAACAGCCCGAAAAAACGTGGACAAGAGGGAGCGCACATGACGGGGCGATCGGTGGCTCTTGACTGGCAACGAGGTCAACAAGAGTTATTGCTGGATCGTGCTTAGTTTGTCAACATAGAAAAGAGACCTAGTTTAGGAGAAATTGGTTGAATCACGGCTTTTGTCTTGGCCTGTTGGTGCATTGTTAATCAAAGGAAAACAGCCCGAAAAAACGTGGACAAGAGGGAGCGCACATGACGGGGCGATCGGTGGCTCTTGACTGGCAACGAGGTCAACAAGAGTTATTGCTGGATCGTGCTTAGTTTGTCAACATAGAAAAAAGCCCTAGTTTAGGAGAAATTGGTTGAATCACGGCTTTTGTCTTGGCCTGTTGGTGCATTGTTAATCAAAGGAAAACAGCCCGAAAAAACGTGGACAAGAGGGAGCGCACATGACGGGGCGATCGGTGGCTCTTGACTGGCAACGAGGTCAACAAGAGTTATTGCTGAATCGCGCTTAGTTTGTCAACATAGAAAAGAGCCCTAGTTTAGGAGAAATTGGTTGAATCACGGCTTTTGTCTTGGCCTGTTGGTGCATTGTTAATCAAAGGAAAACAGCCCGAAAAAACGTGGACAAGAGGGAGCGCACATGACGGGGCGATCGGTGGCTCTTGACTGGCAACGAGGTCAACAAGAGTTATTGCTGGATCGTGCTTAGTTTGTCAACATAGAAAAGAGCCCTAGTTTAGGAGAAATTGGTTGAATCACGGCTTTTGTCTTGGCCTGTTGGTGCATTGTTAATCAAAGGAAAACAGCCCGAAAAAACGTGGACAAGAGGGAGCGCACATGACGGGGCGATCGGTGGCTCTTGACTGGCAACGAGGTCAACAAGAGTTATTGCTGGATCGTGCTTAGTTTGTCAACATAGAAAAGAGCCCTAGTTTAGGAGAAATTGGTTGAATCACGGCTTTTGTCTTGGCCTGTTGGTGCATTGTTAATCAAAGGAAAACAGCCCGAAAAAACGTGGACAAGAGGGAGCGCACATGACGGGGCGATCGGTGGCTCTTGACTGGCAACGAGGTCAACAAGAGTTATTGCTGGATCGTGCTTAGTTTGTCAACATAGAAAAGAGCCCTAGTTTAGGAGAAATTGGTTGAATCACGGCTTTTGTCTTGGCCTGTTGGTGCATTGTTAATCAAAGGAAAACAGCCCGAAAAAACGTGGACAAGAGGGAGCGCACATGACGGGGCGATCGGTGGCTCTTGACTGGCAACGAGGTCAACAAGAGTTATTGCTGGATCGTGCTTAGTTTGTCAACATAGAAAAGAGCCCTAGTTTAGGAGAAATTGGTTGAATCACGGCTTTTGTCTTGGCCTGTTGGTGCATTGTTAATCAAAGGAAAACAGCCCGAAAAAACGTGGACAAGAGGGAGCGCACATGACGGGGCGATCGGTGGCTCTTGACTGGCAACGAGGTCAACAAGAGTTATTGCTGGATCGTGCTTAGTTGTCGACATAGAAAAGAGCCCTATTTTAGGAGAAATTGGTTGAATCACGGCTTTTGTCTTGGCCTGTTGGTGCATTGTTAATCAAAGGAAAACAGCCCGAAAAAACGTGGACAAGAGGGAGCGCACATGACGGGGCGATCGGTGGCTCTTGACTGGCAACAAGGTCAACAAGAGTTATTGCTGGATCGTGCTTAGTTTGTCGACATAGAAAAGAGCCCTATTTTAGGAGAAATTGGTTGAATCAGGGCTTTTGTCTTGGCCTGTTGGTGCATTGTTAATCAAAGGAAAACAGCCCGAAAAAACGTGGACAAGAGGGAGCGCACATGACGGGGCGATCGGTGGCTCTTGACTGGCAACAAGGTCAACAAGAGTTATTGCTGGATCGTGCTTAGTTTGTCGACATAGAAAAGAGCCCTAGTTTAGGAGAAATTGGTTGAATCACGGCTTTTGTCTTGGCCTGTTGGTGCATTGTTAATCAAAGGAAAACAGCCCGAAAAAACGTGGACAAGAGGGAGCGCACATGACGGGGCGATCGGTGGCTCTTGACTGGCCACGAGGTCAACAAGAGTTATTGCTGGATCGTGCTTAGTTTGTCGACATAGAAAAGAGCCCTAGTTTAGAAGAAATTGGTTGAATCACGGCTTTTGTCTTGGCCTGTTGGTGCATTGTTAATCAAAGGAAAACAGCCCGAAAAAACGTGGACAAGAGGGAGCGCACATGACGGGGCGATCGGTGGCTCTTGACTGGCAACGAGGTCAACAAGAGTTATTGCTGGATCGTGCTTAGTTTGTCGACATAGAAAAGAGCCCTAGTTTAGAAGAAATTGGTTGAATCACGGCTTTTGTCTTGGCCTGTTGGTGCATTGTTAATCAAAGGAAAACAGCCCGAAAAAACGTGGACAAGAGGGAGCGCACATGACGGGGCGATCGGTGGCTCTTGACTGGCAACAAGGTCAACAAGAGTTATTGCTGAATCGCGCTTAGTTTGTCGACATAGAAAAAAGCCCTAGTTTAGGAGAAATTGGTTGAATCAGGGCTTTTGTCTTGGCCTGTTGGTGCATTGTTAATCAAAGGAAAACAGCCCGAAAAAACGTGGACAAGAGGGAGCGCACATGACGGGGCGATCGGTGGCTCTTGACTGGCAACAAGGTCAACAAGAGTTATTGCTGGATCGTGCTTAGTTTGTCGACATAGAAAAGAGCCCTATTTTAGGAGAAATTGGTTGAATCAGGGCTTTTGTCTTGGCCTGTTGGTGCATTCTTAATCAAAGGAAAACAGCCCGAAAAAACGTGGACAAGAGGGAGCGCACATGACGGGGCGATCGGTGGCTCTTGACTGGCAACGAGGTCAACAAGAGTTATTGCTGGATCGTGCTTAGTTTGTCGACATAGAAAAGAGCCCTAGTTTAGAAGAAATTGGTTGAATCACGGCTTTTGTCTTGGCCTGTTGGTGCATTGTTAATCAAAGGAAAACAGCCCGAAAAAACGTGGACAAGAGGGAGCGCACATGACGGGGCGATCGGTGGCTCTTGACTGGCAACAAGGTCAACAAGAGTTATTGCTGAATCGCGCTTAGTTTGTCGACATAGAAAAAAGCCCTAGTTTAGGAGAAATTGGTTGAATCAGGGCTTTTGTCTTGGCCTGTTGGTGCATTGTTAATCAAAGGAAAACAGCCCGAAAAAACGTGGACAAGAGGGAGCGCACATGACGGGGCGATCGGTGGCTCTTGACTGGCAACAAGGTCAACAAGAGTTATTGCTGGATCGTACTTAGTTTGTCGACATAGAAAAGAGCCCTATTTTAGGAGAAATTGGTTGAATCAGGGCTTTTGTCTTGGCCTGTTGGTGCATTGTTAATCAAAGGAAAACAGCCCGAAAAAACGTGGACAAGAGGGAGCGCACATGACGGGGCGATCGGTGGCTCTTGACTGGCAACGAGGTCAACAAGAGTTATTGCTGGATCGTGCTTAGTTTGTCGACATAGAAAAGAGCCCTATTTTAGGAGAAATTGGTTGAATCAGGGCTTTTGTCTTGGCCTGTTGGTGCATTGTTAATCAAAGGAAAACAGCCCGAAAAAACGTGGACAAGAGGGAGCGCACATGACGGGGCGATCGGTGGCTCATGACTGGCAACAAGGTCAACAAGAGTTATTGCTGAATCGCGCTTAGTTTGTCGACATAGAAAAAAGCCCTAGTTTAGGAGAAATTGGTTGAATCACGGCTTTTGTCTTGGCCTGTTGGTGCATTGTTAATCAAAGGAAAACAGCCCGAAAAAACGTGGACAAGAGGGAGCGCACATGACGGGGCGATCGGTGGCTCTTGACTGGCAACGAGGTCAACAAGAGTTATTGCTGGATCGTGCTTAGTTTGTCGACATAGAAAAGAGCCCTAGTTTAGGAGAAATTGGTTGAATCACGGCTTTTGTCTTGGCCTGTTGGTGCATTGTTAATCAAAGGAAAACAGCCCGAAAAAACGTGGACAAGAGGGAGCGCACATGACGGGGCGATCGGTGGCTCTTGACTGGCAACGAGGTCAACAAGAGTTATTGCTGGATCGTGCTTAGTTTGTCGACATAGAAAAGAGCCCTATTTTAGGAGAAATTGGTTGAATCAGGGCTTTTGTCTTGGCCTGTTGGTGCATTGTTAATCAAAGGAAAACAGCCCGAAAAAACGTGGACAAGAGGGAGCGCACATGACGGGGCGATCGGTGGCTCTTGACTGGCAACAAGGTCAACAAGAGTTATTGCTGGATCGTGCTTAGTTTGTCGACATAGAAAAGAGCCCTATTTTAGGAGAAATTGGTTGAATCACGGCTTTTGTCTTGGCCTGTTGGTGCATTGTTAATCAAAGGAAAACAGCCCGAAAAAACGTGGACAAGAGGGAGCGCACATGACGGGGCGATCGGTGGCTCTTGACTGGCAACGAGGTCAACAAGAGTTATTGCTGGATCGTGCTTAGTTTGTCGACATAGAAAAGAGCCCTATTTTAGGAGAAATTGGTTGAATCAGGGCTTTTGTCTTGGCCTGTTGGTGCATTGTTAATCAAAGGAAAACAGCCCGAAAAAACGTGGACAAGAGGGAGCGCACATGACGGGGCGATCGGTGGCTCATGACTGGCAACAAGGTCAACAAGAGTTATTGCTGGATCGTGCTTAGTTTGTCGACATAGAAAAGAGCCCTATTTTAGGAGAAATTGGTTGAATCACGGCTTTTGTCTTGGCCTGTTGGTGCATTGTTAATCAAAGGAAAACAGCCCGAAAAAACGTGGACAAGAGGGAGCGCACATGACGGGGCGATCGGTGGCTCTTGACTGGCAACGAGGTCAACAAGAGTTATTGCTGGATCGTGCTTAGTTTGTCGACATAGAAAAGAGCCCTAGTTTAGGAGAAATTGGTTGAATCACGGCTTTTGTCTTGGCCTGTTGGTGCATTGTTAATCAAAGGAAAACAGCCCGAAAAAACGTGGACAAGAGGGAGCGCACATGACGGGGCGATCGGTGGCTCTTGACTGGCAACGAGGTCAACAAGAGTTATTGCTGGATCGTGCTTAGTTTGTCGACATAGAAAAGAGCCCTATTTTAGGAGAAATTGGTTGAATCAGGGCTTTTGTCTTGGCCTGTTGGTGCATTGTTAATCAAAGGAAAACAGCCCGAAAAAACGTGGACAAGAGGGAGCGCACATGACGGGGCGATCGGTGGCTCTTGACTGGCAACAAGGTCAACAAGAGTTATTGCTGGATCGTGCTTAGTTTGTCGACATAGAAAAGAGCCCTAGTTTAGGAGAAATTGGTTGAATCACGGCTTTTGTCTTGGCCTGTTGGTGCATTGTTAATCAAAGGAAAACAGCCCGAAAAAACGTGGACAAGAGGGAGCGCACATGACGGGGCGATCGGTGGCTCTTGACTGGCCACGAGGTCAACAAGAGTTATTGCTGGATCGTGCTTAGTTTGTCGACATAGAAAAGAGCCCTAGTTTAGAAGAAATTGGTTGAATCACGGCTTTTGTCTTGGCCTGTTGGTGCATTGTTAATCAAAGGAAAACAGCCCGAAAAAACGTGGACAAGAGGGAGCGCACATGACGGGGCGATCGGTGGCTCTTGACTGGCAACGAGGTCAACAAGAGTTATTGCTGGATCGTGCTTAGTTTGTCGACATAGAAAAGAGCCCTAGTTTAGAAGAAATTGGTTGAATCACGGCTTTTGTCTTGGCCTGTTGGTGCATTGTTAATCAAAGGAAAACAGCCCGAAAAAACGTGGACAAGAGGGAGCGCACATGACGGGGCGATCGGTGGCTCTTGACTGGCAACAAGGTCAACAAGAGTTATTGCTGAATCGCGCTTAGTTTGTCGACATAGAAAAAAGCCCTAGTTTAGGAGAAATTGGTTGAATCAGGGCTTTTGTCTTGGCCTGTTGGTGCATTGTTAATCAAAGGAAAACAGCCCGAAAAAACGTGGACAAGAGGGAGCGCACATGACGGGGCGATCGGTGGCTCTTGACTGGCAACAAGGTCAACAAGAGTTATTGCTGGATCGTGCTTAGTTTGTCGACATAGAAAAGAGCCCTATTTTAGGAGAAATTGGTTGAATCAGGGCTTTTGTCTTGGCCTGTTGGTGCATTCTTAATCAAAGGAAAACAGCCCGAAAAAACGTGGACAAGAGGGAGCGCACATGACGGGGCGATCGGTGGCTCTTGACTGGCAACGAGGTCAACAAGAGTTATTGCTGGATCGTGCTTAGTTTGTCGACATAGAAAAGAGCCCTAGTTTAGAAGAAATTGGTTGAATCACGGCTTTTGTCTTGGCCTGTTGGTGCATTGTTAATCAAAGGAAAACAGCCCGAAAAAACGTGGACAAGAGGGAGCGCACATGACGGGGCGATCGGTGGCTCTTGACTGGCAACAAGGTCAACAAGAGTTATTGCTGAATCGCGCTTAGTTTGTCGACATAGAAAAAAGCCCTAGTTTAGGAGAAATTGGTTGAATCAGGGCTTTTGTCTTGGCCTGTTGGTGCATTGTTAATCAAAGGAAAACAGCCCGAAAAAACGTGGACAAGAGGGAGCGCACATGACGGGGCGATCGGTGGCTCTTGACTGGCAACAAGGTCAACAAGAGTTATTGCTGGATCGTACTTAGTTTGTCGACATAGAAAAGAGCCCTATTTTAGGAGAAATTGGTTGAATCAGGGCTTTTGTCTTGGCCTGTTGGTGCATTGTTAATCAAAGGAAAACAGCCCGAAAAAACGTGGACAAGAGGGAGCGCACATGACGGGGCGATCGGTGGCTCTTGACTGGCAACGAGGTCAACAAGAGTTATTGCTGGATCGTGCTTAGTTTGTCGACATAGAAAAGAGCCCTATTTTAGGAGAAATTGGTTGAATCAGGGCTTTTGTCTTGGCCTGTTGGTGCATTGTTAATCAAAGGAAAACAGCCCGAAAAAACGTGGACAAGAGGGAGCGCACATGACGGGGCGATCGGTGGCTCATGACTGGCAACAAGGTCAACAAGAGTTATTGCTGAATCGCGCTTAGTTTGTCGACATAGAAAAAAGCCCTAGTTTAGGAGAAATTGGTTGAATCACGGCTTTTGTCTTGGCCTGTTGGTGCATTGTTAATCAAAGGAAAACAGCCCGAAAAAACGTGGACAAGAGGGAGCGCACATGACGGGGCGATCGGTGGCTCTTGACTGGCAACGAGGTCAACAAGAGTTATTGCTGGATCGTGCTTAGTTTGTCGACATAGAAAAGAGCCCTAGTTTAGGAGAAATTGGTTGAATCACGGCTTTTGTCTTGGCCTGTTGGTGCATTGTTAATCAAAGGAAAACAGCCCGAAAAAACGTGGACAAGAGGGAGCGCACATGACGGGGCGATCGGTGGCTCTTGACTGGCAACGAGGTCAACAAGAGTTATTGCTGGATCGTGCTTAGTTTGTCGACATAGAAAAGAGCCCTATTTTAGGAGAAATTGGTTGAATCAGGGCTTTTGTCTTGGCCTGTTGGTGCATTGTTAATCAAAGGAAAACAGCCCGAAAAAACGTGGACAAGAGGGAGCGCACATGACGGGGCGATCGGTGGCTCTTGACTGGCAACAAGGTCAACAAGAGTTATTGCTGGATCGTGCTTAGTTTGTCGACATAGAAAAGAGCCCTATTTTAGGAGAAATTGGTTGAATCACGGCTTTTGTCTTGGCCTGTTGGTGCATTGTTAATCAAAGGAAAACAGCCCGAAAAAACGTGGACAAGAGGGAGCGCACATGACGGGGCGATCGGTGGCTCTTGACTGGCAACGAGGTCAACAAGAGTTATTGCTGGATCGTGCTTAGTTTGTCGACATAGAAAAGAGCCCTATTTTAGGAGAAATTGGTTGAATCAGGGCTTTTGTCTTGGCCTGTTGGTGCATTGTTAATCAAAGGAAAACAGCCCGAAAAAACGTGGACAAGAGGGAGCGCACATGACGGGGCGATCGGTGGCTCATGACTGGCAACAAGGTCAACAAGAGTTATTGCTGGATCGTGCTTAGTTTGTCGACATAGAAAAGAGCCCTATTTTAGGAGAAATTGGTTGAATCACGGCTTTTGTCTTGGCCTGTTGGTGCATTGTTAATCAAAGGAAAACAGCCCGAAAAAACGTGGACAAGAGGGAGCGCACATGACGGGGCGATCGGTGGCTCTTGACTGGCAACGAGGTCAACAAGAGTTATTGCTGGATCGTGCTTAGTTTGTCGACATAGAAAAGAGCCCTAGTTTAGGAGAAATTGGTTGAATCACGGCTTTTGTCTTGGCCTGTTGGTGCATTGTTAATCAAAGGAAAACAGCCCGAAAAAACGTGGACAAGAGGGAGCGCACATGACGGGGCGATCGGTGGCTCTTGACTGGCAACGAGGTCAACAAGAGTTATTGCTGGATCGTGCTTAGTTTGTCGACATAGAAAAGAGCCCTATTTTAGGAGAAATTGGTTGAATCAGGGCTTTTGTCTTGGCCTGTTGGTGCATTGTTAATCAAAGGAAAACAGCCCGAAAAAACGTGGACAAGAGGGAGCGCACATGACGGGGCAATCGGTGGCTCTTGACTGGCAACAAGGTCAACAAGAGTTATTGCTGAATCGCGCTTAGTTTGTCGACATAGAAAAAAGCCCTAGTTTAGGAGAAATTGGTTGAATCACGGCTTTTGTCTTGGCCTGTTGGTGCATTGTTAATCAAAGGAAAACAGCCCGAAAAAACGTGGACAAGAGGGAGCGCACATGACGGGGCGATCGGTGGCTCTTGACTGGCAACGAGGTCAACAAGAGTTATTGCTGGATCGTGCTTAGTTTGTCGACATAGAAAAGAGCCCTATTTTAGGAGAAATTGGTTGAATCAGGGCTTTTGTCTTGGCCTGTTGGTGCATTGTTAATCAAAGGAAAACAGCCCGAAAAAACGTGCACAAGAGGGAGCGCACATGACGGGGCGATCGGTGGCTCTTGACTGGCAACGAGGTCAACAAGGGTTATTGCTGGATCGTGCTTAGTTTGTCGACATAGAAAAGAGCCCTATTTTAGGAGAAATTGGTTGAATCACGGCTTTTGTCTTGGCCTGTTGGTGCATTGTTAATCAAAGCAAAAAAGCCCGAAAAAACGTGCACAAGAGGGAGCGCACATGACGGGGCGATCGGTGGCTCTTGACTGGCAACGAGGTCAACAAGAGTTATTGCTGGATCGTGCTTAGTTTGTCGACATAGAAAAGAGCCCTATTTTAGGAGAAATTGGTTGAATCACGGCTTTTGTCTTGGCCTGTTGGTGCATTGTTAATCAAAGCAAAAAAGCCCGAAAAAACGTGCACAAGAGGGAGCGCACATGACGGGGCGATCGGTGGCTCTTGACTGGCAACGAGGTCAACAAGAGTTATTGCTGGATCGTGCTTAGTTTGTCGACATAGAAAAGAGCCCTATTTTAGGAGAAATTGGTTGAATCAGGGCTTTTGTCTTGGCCTGTTGGTGCATTGTTAATCAAAGGAAAACAGCCCGAAAAAACGTGCACAAGAGGGAGCGCACATGACGGGGCGATCGGTGGCTCTTGACTGGCAACGAGGTCAACAAGGGTTATTGCTGGATCGTGCTTAGTTTGTCGACATAGAAAAGAGCCCTATTTTAGGAGAAATTGGTTGTATCACGGCTTTTGTCTTGGCCTGTTGGTGCATTGTTAATCAAAGGAAAACAGCCCGAAAAAACGTGCACAAGAGGGAGCGCACATGACGGGGCGATCGGTGGCTCTTGACTGGCAACGAGGTCAACAAGAGTTATTGCTGGATCGCGCTTAGTTTGTCGACATAGAAAAGAGCCCTATTTTAGGAGAAATTGGTTGAATCACGGCTTTTGTCTTGGCCTGTTGGTGCATTGTTAATCAAAGGAAAACAGCTCGAAAAAACGTGCACAAGAGGGAGCGCACATGACGGGGCGATCGGTGGCTCTTGACTGGCAACGAGGTCAACAAGAGTTATTGCTGGATCGTGCTTAGTTTGTCGACATAGAAAAGAGCCCTATTTTAGGAGAAATTGGTTGAATCAGGGCTTTTGTCTTGGCCTGTTGGTGCATTGTTAATCAAAGGAAAACAGCCCGAAAAAACGTGCACAAGAGGGAGCGCACATGACGGGGCGATCGGTGGCTCTTGACTGGCAACGAGGTCAACAAGAGTTATTGCTGGATCGTGCTTAGTTTGTCGACATAGAAAAGAGCCCTATTTTAGGAGAAATTGGTTGAATCAGGGCTTTTGTCTTGGCCTGTTGGTGCATTGTTAATCAAAGGAAAACAGCCCGAAAAAACGTGCTCAAGAGGGCGCGCACATGACGGGGCGATCGGTGGCTCTTGACTGGCAACAAGGTCAACAAGAGTTATTGCTGAATCGCGCTTAGTTTGTCAACATAGAAAAGAGCCCTAGTTTAGGAGAAATTGGTTGAATCAGGGCTTTTGTCTTGGCCTGTTGGTGCATTGTTAATCAAAGGAAAATAGCCCGAAAAAACGTGCACAAGAGGGAGCGCACATGACGGGGCGATCGGTGGCTCTTGACTGGCAACGAGGTCAACAAGAGTTATTGCTGGATCGTGCTTAGTTTGTCGACATAGAAAAGAGCCCTATTTTAGAAGAAATTGGTTGAATCAGGGCTTTTGTCTTGGCCTGTTGGTGCATTGTTAATCAAAGGAAAACAGCCCGAAAAAACGTGCACAAGAGGGAGCGCACATGACGGGGCGATCGGTGGCTCTTGACTGGCAACAAGGTCAACAAGAGTTATTGCTGAATCGCGCTTAGTTTGTCAACATAAAAAAGAGCCCTAGTTTAGGAGAAATTGGTTGAATCAGGGCTTTTGTCTTGGCCTGTTGGTGCATTGTTATTCAAAGGAAAACAGCCCGAAAAAACGTGGACAAGAGGGAGCGCACATGACGGGGCGATCGGTGGCTCTTGACTGGCAACAAGGTAAACAAGAGTTATTGCTGAATCGCGCTTAGTTTGTCGACATAGAAAATAGCCCTATTTTAGGAGAAATTGGTTGAATCACGGCTTTTGTCTTGGCCTGTTGGTGCATTGTTAATCAAAGGAAAACAGCCCGAAAAAACGTGGACAAGAGGAAGCACACATGACGGGGCGGGCAGTGGCTCTTGACTGGCAACAAGGTAAACAAGAGTTATTGCTGAATCGCGCTTAGTTTGCGACATAGAAAATAGCCCTATTTTAGGAGAAATTGGTTGAATCAGGGCTTTTGTCTTGGCCTGTTGGCGCATTGGTAATCAAAGGAAAACAGCCCGAAAAAACGTGGACAAGAGGGAGCGCACATGACGGGGCGATCGGTGGCTCTTGACTGGCAACAAGGTAAACAAGAGTTATTGCTGAATCGCGCTTAGTTTGTCGACATAGAAAAGAGCCCTATTTTAGGAGAAATTGGTTGAATCAGGGCTTTTGTCTTGGCTTGTTGGTGCATTGTTAATCAAAGGAAAACAGCCCGAAAAAACGTGGACAAGAGGGAGCGCACATGACGGGGCGGGCAGTGGCTCTTGACTGGCAACAAGGTAAACAAGAGTTATTGCTGGATCGTGCTTAGTTTGTCGACATAGAAAAGAGCCCTATTTTAGAAGAAATTGGTTGAATCAGGGCTTTTGTCTTGGCCTGTTGGTGCATTGTTAATCAAAGGAAAACAGCCCGAAAAAACGTGGACAAGAGGGAGCGCACATGACGGGGCGGGCAGTGGCTCTTGACTGGCAACAAGGTAAACAAGAGTTATTGCTGAATCGCGCTTAGTTTGTCGACATAGAAAAGAGCCCTATTTTAGGAGAAATTGGTTGAATCAGGGCTTTTGTCTTGGCCTGTTGGTGCATTGTTAATCAAAGGAAAACAGCCCGAAAAAACGTGGACAAGAGGGAGCGCACATGACGGGGCGATCGGTGGCTCATGACTGGCAACAAGGTCAACAAGAGTTATTGCTGAATCGCGCTTAGTTTGTCGACATAGAAAAAAGCCCTAGTTTAGGAGAAATTGGTTGAATCACGGCTTTTGTCTTGGCCTGTTGGTGCATTGTTAATCAAAGGAAAACAGCCCGAAAAAACGTGGACAAGAGGGAGCGCACATGACGGGGCGATCGGTGGCTCTTGACTGGCAACGAGGTCAACAAGAGTTATTGCTGGATCGTGCTTAGTTTGTCGACATAGAAAAGAGCCCTAGTTTAGGAGAAATTGGTTGAATCACGGCTTTTGTCTTGGCCTGTTGGTGCATTGTTAATCAAAGGAAAACAGCCCGAAAAAACGTGGACAAGAGGGAGCGCACATGACGGGGCGATCGGTGGCTCTTGACTGGCAACGAGGTCAACAAGAGTTATTGCTGGATCGTGCTTAGTTTGTCGACATAGAAAAGAGCCCTATTTTAGGAGAAATTGGTTGAATCAGGGCTTTTGTCTTGGCCTGTTGGTGCATTGTTAATCAAAGGAAAACAGCCCGAAAAAACGTGGACAAGAGGGAGCGCACATGACGGGGCAATCGGTGGCTCTTGACTGGCAACAAGGTCAACAAGAGTTATTGCTGAATCGCGCTTAGTTTGTCGACATAGAAAAAAGCCCTAGTTTAGGAGAAATTGGTTGAATCACGGCTTTTGTCTTGGCCTGTTGGTGCATTGTTAATCAAAGGAAAACAGCCCGAAAAAACGTGGACAAGAGGGAGCGCACATGACGGGGCGATCGGTGGCTCTTGACTGGCAACGAGGTCAACAAGAGTTATTGCTGGATCGTGCTTAGTTTGTCGACATAGAAAAGAGCCCTATTTTAGGAGAAATTGGTTGAATCAGGGCTTTTGTCTTGGCCTGTTGGTGCATTGTTAATCAAAGGAAAACAGCCCGAAAAAACGTGCACAAGAGGGAGCGCACATGACGGGGCGATCGGTGGCTCTTGACTGGCAACGAGGTCAACAAGAGTTATTGCTGGATCGTGCTTAGTTTGTCGACATAGAAAAGAGCCCTATTTTAGGAGAAATTGGTTGAATCACGGCTTTTGTCTTGGCCTGTTGGTGCATTGTTAATCAAAGCAAAAAAGCCCGAAAAAACGTGCACAAGAGGGAGCGCACATGACGGGGCGATCGGTGGCTCTTGACTGGCAACGAGGTCAACAAGAGTTATTGCTGGATCGTGCTTAGTTTGTCGACATAGAAAAGAGCCCTATTTTAGGAGAAATTGGTTGAATCAGGGCTTTTGTCTTGGCCTGTTGGTGCATTGTTAATCAAAGGAAAACAGCCCGAAAAAACGTGCACAAGAGGGAGCGCACATGACGGGGCGATCGGTGGCTCTTGACTGGCAACGAGGTCAACAAGGGTTATTGCTGGATCGTGCTTAGTTTGTCGACATAGAAAAGAGCCCTATTTTAGGAGAAATTGGTTGTATCACGGCTTTTGTCTTGGCCTGTTGGTGCATTGTTAATCAAAGGAAAACAGCCCGAAAAAACGTGCACAAGAGGGAGCGCACATGACGGGGCGATCGGTGGCTCTTGACTGGCAACGAGGTCAACAAGAGTTATTGCTGGATCGCGCTTAGTTTGTCGACATAGAAAAGAGCCCTATTTTAGGAGAAATTGGTTGAATCACGGCTTTTGTCTTGGCCTGTTGGTGCATTGTTAATCAAAGGAAAACAGCTCGAAAAAACGTGCACAAGAGGGAGCGCACATGACGGGGCGATCGGTGGCTCTTGACTGGCAACGAGGTCAACAAGAGTTATTGCTGGATCGTGCTTAGTTTGTCGACATAGAAAAGAGCCCTATTTTAGGAGAAATTGGTTGAATCAGGGCTTTTGTCTTGGCCTGTTGGTGCATTGTTAATCAAAGGAAAACAGCCCGAAAAAACGTGCACAAGAGGGAGCGCACATGACGGGGCGATCGGTGGCTCTTGACTGGCAACGAGGTCAACAAGAGTTATTGCTGGATCGTGCTTAGTTTGTCGACATAGAAAAGAGCCCTATTTTAGGAGAAATTGGTTGAATCAGGGCTTTTGTCTTGGCCTGTTGGTGCATTGTTAATCAAAGGAAAACAGCCCGAAAAAACGTGCTCAAGAGGGCGCGCACATGACGGGGCGATCGGTGGCTCTTGACTGGCAACAAGGTCAACAAGAGTTATTGCTGAATCGCGCTTAGTTTGTCAACATAGAAAAGAGCCCTAGTTTAGGAGAAATTGGTTGAATCAGGGCTTTTGTCTTGGCCTGTTGGTGCATTGTTAATCAAAGGAAAATAGCCCGAAAAAACGTGCACAAGAGGGAGCGCACATGACGGGGCGATCGGTGGCTCTTGACTGGCAACGAGGTCAACAAGAGTTATTGCTGGATCGTGCTTAGTTTGTCGACATAGAAAAGAGCCCTATTTTAGAAGAAATTGGTTGAATCAGGGCTTTTGTCTTGGCCTGTTGGTGCATTGTTAATCAAAGGAAAACAGCCCGAAAAAACGTGCACAAGAGGGAGCGCACATGACGGGGCGATCGGTGGCTCTTGACTGGCAACAAGGTCAACAAGAGTTATTGCTGAATCGCGCTTAGTTTGTCAACATAAAAAAGAGCCCTAGTTTAGGAGAAATTGGTTGAATCAGGGCTTTTGTCTTGGCCTGTTGGTGCATTGTTATTCAAAGGAAAACAGCCCGAAAAAACGTGGACAAGAGGGAGCGCACATGACGGGGCGATCGGTGGCTCTTGACTGGCAACAAGGTAAACAAGAGTTATTGCTGAATCGCGCTTAGTTTGTCGACATAGAAAATAGCCCTATTTTAGGAGAAATTGGTTGAATCACGGCTTTTGTCTTGGCCTGTTGGTGCATTGTTAATCAAAGGAAAACAGCCCGAAAAAACGTGGACAAGAGGAAGCACACATGACGGGGCGGGCAGTGGCTCTTGACTGGCAACAAGGTAAACAAGAGTTATTGCTGAATCGCGCTTAGTTTGTCGACATAGAAAAGAGCCCTATTTTAGGAGAAATTGGTTGAATCACGGCTTTTGTCTTGGCCTGTTGGTGCATTGTTAATCAAAGGAAAACAGCCCGAAAAAACGTGGACAAGAGGAAGCACACATGACGGGGCGATCGGTGGCTCTTGACTGGCAACAAGGTAAACAAGAGTTATTGCTGAATCGCGCTTAGTTTGTCGACATAGAAAATAGCCCTATTTTAGGAGAAATTGGTTGAATCACGGCTTTTGTCTTGGCCTGTTGGTGCATTGTTAATCAAAGGAAAACAGCCCGAAAAAACGTGGACAAGAGGAAGCACACATGACGGGGCGGGCAGTGGCTCTTGACTGGCAACAAGGTAAACAAGAGTTATTGCTGAATCGCGCTTAGTTTGTCGACATAGAAAAGAGCCCTATTTTAGGAGAAATTGGTTGAATCACGGCTTTTGTCTTGGCCTGTTGGTGCATTGTTAATCAAAGGAAAACAGCCCGAAAAAACGTGGACAAGAGGGAGCGCACATGACGGGGCGATCGGTGGCTCTTGACTGGCAACAAGGTAAACAAGAGTTATTGCTGAATCGCGCTTAGTTTGTCGACATAGAAAATAGCCCTATTTTAGGAGAAATTGGTTGAATCACGGCTTTTGTCTTGGCCTGTTGGTGCATTGTTAATCAAAGGAAAACAGCCCGAAAAAACGTGGACAAGAGGAAGCACACATGACGGGGCGGGCAGTGGCTCTTGACTGGCAACAAGGTCAACAAGAGTTATTGCTGAATCGCGCTTAGTTTGCGACATAGAAAATAGCCCTATTTTAGGAGAAATTGGTTGAATCAGGGCTTTTGTCTTGGCCTGTTGGCGCATTGGTAATCAAAGGAAAACAGCCCGAAAAAACGTGGACAAGAGGGAGCGCACATGACGGGGCGATCGGTGGCTCTTGACTGGCAACAAGGTAAACAAGAGTTATTGCTGAATCGCGCTTAGTTTGTCGACATAGAAAAGAGCCCTATTTTAGGAGAAATTGGTTGAATCAGGGCTTTTGTCTTGGCTTGTTGGTGCATTGTTAATCAAAGGAAAACAGCCCGAAAAAACGTGGACAAGAGGGAGCGCACATGACGGGGCGGGCAGTGGCTCTTGACTGGCAACAAGGTAAACAAGAGTTATTGCTGGATCGTGCTTAGTTTGTCGACATAGAAAAGAGCCCTATTTTAGGAGAAATTGGTTGAATCAGGGCTTTTGTCTTGGCCTGTTGGTGCATTGTTAATCAAAGGAAAACAGCCCGAAAAAACGTGGACAAGAGGGAGCGCACATGACGGGGCGGGCAGTGGCTCTTGACTGGCAACAAGGTAAACAAGAGTTATTGCTGAATCGCGCTTAGTTTGTCGACATAGAAAAGAGCCCTATTTTAGGAGAAATTGGTTGAATCAGGGCTTTTGTCTTGGCCTGTTGGTGCATTGTTAATCAAAGGAAAACAGCCCGAAAAAACGTGGACAAGAGGGAGCGCACATGACGGGGCGGGCAGTGGCTCTTGACTGGCAACAAGGTAAACAAGAGTTATTGCTGGATCGTGCTTAGTTTGTCGACATAGAAAAGAGCCCTATTTTAGAAGAAATTGGTTGAATCAGGGCTTTTGTCTTGGCCTGTTGGTGCATTGTTAATCAAAGGAAAACAGCCCGAAAAAACGTGGACAAGAGGGAGCGCACATGACGGGGCGGGCAGTGGCTCTTGACTGGCAACAAGGTAAACAAGAGTTATTGCTGAATCGCGCTTAGTTTGTCGACATAGAAAAGAGCCCTATTTTAGGAGAAATTGGTTGAATCAGGGCTTTTGTCTTGGCCTGTTGGTGCATTGTTAATCAAAGGAAAACAGCCCGAAAAAACGTGGACAAGAGGGAGCGCACATGACGGGGCGGGCAGTGGCTCTTGACTGGCAACAAGGTAAACAAGAGTTATTGCTGAATCGCGCTTAGTTTGTCGACATAGAAAAGAGCCCTATTTTAGGAGAAATTGGTTGAATCAGGGCTTTTGTCTTGGCCTGTTGGTGCATTGTTAATCAAAGGAAAACAGCCCGAAAAAACGTGGACAAGAGGGAGCGCACATGACGGGGCGGGCAGTGGCTCTTGACTGGCAACAAGGTAAACAAGAGTTATTGCTGGATCGTGCTTAGTTTGTCGACATAGAAAAGAGCCCTATTTTAGAAGAAATTGGTTGAATCAGGGCTTTTGTCTTGGCCTGTTGGTGCATTGTTAATCAATGGAAAACAGCCCGAAAAAACGTGCACAAGAGGGAGCGCACATGACGGGGCGATCGGTGGCTCTTGACTGGCAACAAGGTAAACAAGAGTTATTGCTGAATCGCGCTTAGTTTGTCGACATAGAAAAGAGCCCGATTTTAGGAGAAATTGGTTGAATCAGGGCTTTTGTCTTGGCCTGTTGGTGCATTGGTAATCAAAGGAAAACAGCCCGAAAAAACGTGGACAAGAGGGAGCGCACATGACGGGGCGATCGGTGGCTCTTGACTGGCAACAAGGTAAACAAGAGTTATTGCTGGATCGTGCTTAGTTTGTCGACATAGAAAAGAGCCCTATTTTAGAAGAAATTGGTTGAATCAGGGCTTTTGTCTTGGCCTGTTGGTGCATTGTTAATCAATGGAAAACAGCCCGAAAAAACGTGCACAAGAGGGAGCGCACATGACGGGGCGATTGGTGGCTCTTGACTGGCAACAAGGTAAACAAGAGTTATTGCTGGATCGTGCTTAGTTTGTCGACATAGAAAAGAGCCCTATTTTAGAAGAAATTGGTTGAATCAGGGCTTTTGTCTTGGCCTGTTGGTGCATTGTTAATCAATGGAAAACAGCCCGAAAAAACGTGCACAAGAGGGAGCGCACATGACGGGGCGATCGGTGGCTCTTGACTGGCAACAAGGTAAACAAGAGTTATTGCTGGATCGTGCTTAGTTTGTCGACATAGAAAAGAGCCCTATTTTAGGAGAAATTGGTTGAATCAGGGCTTTTGTCTTGGCCTGTTGGTGCATTGGTAATCAAAGGAAAACAGCCCGAAAAAACGTGCACAAGAGGGAGCGCACATGACGGGGCGATCGGTGGCTCTTGACTGGCAACAAGGTCAACAAGAGTTATTGCTGAATCGCGCTTAGTTTGTCGACATAGAAAAGAGCCCTATTTTAGGAGAAATTGGTTGAATCAGGGCTTTTGTCTTGGCCTGTTGGTGCATTGGTAATCAAAGGAAAACAGCCCGAAAAAACGTGCACAAGAGGGAGCGCACATGACGGGGCGATCGGTGGCTCTTGACTGGCAACAAGGTAAACACGAGTTATTGCTGAATCGCGCTTAGTTTGTCGACATAGAAAAGAGCCCTATTTTAGAAGAAATTGGTTGAATCAGGGCTTTTGTCTTGGCCTGTTGGTGCATTGGTAATCAAAGGAAAACAGCCCGAAAAAACGTGCACAAGAGGGAGCGCACATGACGGGGCGATCGGTGGCTCTTGACTGGCAACAAGGTAAACAAGAGTTATTGCTGAATCGCGCTTAGTTTGTCGACATAGAAAAGAGCCCTATTTTAGAAGAAATTGGTTGAATCAGGGCTTTTGTCTTGGCCTGTTGGTGCATTGTTAATCAAAGGAAAACAGCCCGAAAAAACGTGCACAAGAGGGAGCGCACATGACGGGGCGATCGGTGGCTCTTGACTGGCAACAAGGTAAACAAGAGTTATTGCTGGATCGTGCTTAGTTTGTCGACATAGAAAAGAGCCCTATTTTAGAAGAAATTGGTTGAATCAGGGCTTTTGTCTTGGCCTGTTGGTGCATTGGTAATCAAAGGAAAACAGCCCGAAAAAACGTGCACAAGAGGGAGCGCACATGACGGGGCGATCGGTGGCTCTTGACTGGCAACAAGGTAAACAAGAGTTATTGCTGAATCGCGCTTAGTTTGTCGACATAGAAAAGAGCCCTATTTTAGAAGAAATTGGTTGAATCAGGGCTTTTGTCTTGGCCTGTTGGTGCATTGTTAATCAAAGGAAAACAGCCCGAAAAAACGTGCACAAGAGGGAGCGCACATGACGGGGCGATCGGTGGCTCTTGACTGGCAACAAGGTAAACACGAGTTATTGCTGAATCGCGCTTAGTTTGTCGACATAGAAAAGAGCCCTATTTTAGAAGAAATTGGTTGAATCAGGGCTTTTGTCTTGGCCTGTTGGTGCATTGGTAATCAAAGGAAAACAGCCCGAAAAAACGTGCACAAGAGGGAGCGCACATGACGGGGCGATCGGTGGCTCTTGACTGGCAACAAGGTAAACAAGAGTTATTGCTGAATCGCGCTTAGTTTGTCGACATAGAAAAGAGCCCTATTTTAGAAGAAATTGGTTGAATCAGGGCTTTTGTCTTGGCCTGTTGGTGCATTGGTAATCAAAGGAAAACAGCCCGAAAAAACGTGCACAAGAGGGAGCGCACATGACGGGGCGATCGGTGGCTCTTGACTGGCAACAAGGTAAACAAGAGTTATTGCTGGATCGTGCTTAGTTTGTCGACATAGAAAAGAGCCCTATTTTAGGAGAAATTGGTTGAATCAGGGCTTTTGTCTTGGCCTGTTGGTGCATTGGTAATCAAAGGAAAACAGCCCGAAAAAACGTGCACAAGAGGGAGCGCACATGACGGGGCGATCGGTGGCTCTTGACTGGCAACAAGGTAAACACGAGTTATTGCTGAATCGCGCTTAGTTTGTCGACATAGAAAAGAGCCCTATTTTAGAAGAAATTGGTTGAATCAGGGCTTTTGTCTTGGCCTGTTGGTGCATTGGTAATCAAAGGAAAACAGCCCGAAAAAACGTGCACAAGAGGGAGCGCACATGACGGGGCGATCGGTGGCTCTTGACTGGCAACAAGGTAAACACGAGTTATTGCTGAATCGCGCTTAGTTTGTCGACATAGAAAAGAGCCCTATTTTAGAAGAAATTGGTTGAATCAGGGCTTTTGTCTTGGCCTGTTGGTGCATTGTTAATCAAAGGAAAACACCCCGAAAAAACGTGCACAAGAGGGAGCGCACATGACGGGGCGATCGGTGGCTCTTGACTGGCAACAAGGTAAACAAGAGTTATTGCTGGATCGTGCTTAGTTTGTCGACATAGAAAAGAGCCCTATTTTAGAAGAAATTGGTTGAATCAGGGCTTTTGTCTTGGCCTGTTGGTGCATTGGTAATCAAAGGAAAACAGCCCGAAAAAACGTGCACAAGAGGGAGCACCACATGACGGGGCGATCGGTGGCTCTTGACTGGCAACAAGGTAAACAAGAGTTATTGCTGAATCGCGCTTAGTTTGTCGACATAGAAAAGAGCCCTATTTTAGAAGAAATTGGTTGAATCAGGGCTTTTGTCTTGGCCTGTTGGTGCATTGTTAATCAAAGGAAAACAGCCCGAAAAAACGTGCACAAGAGGGAGCGCACATGACGGGGCGATCGGTGGCTCTTGACTGGCAACAAGGTAAACAAGAGTTATTGCTGGATCGTGCTTAGTTTGTCGACATAGAAAAGAGCCCTATTTTAGAAGAAATTGGTTGAATCAGGGCTTTTGTCTTGGCCTGTTGGTGCATTGGTAATCAAAGGAAAACAGCCCGAAAAAACGTGCACAAGAGGGAGCGCACATGACGGGGCGATCGGTGGCTCTTGACTGGCAACAAGGTAAACAAGAGTTATTGCTGGATCGTGCTTAGTTTGTCGACATAGAAAAGAGCCCTATTTTAGAAGAAATTGGTTGAATCAGGGCTTTTGTCTTGGCCTGTTGGTGCATTGGTAATCAAAGGAAAACAGCCCGAAAAAACGTGCACAAGAGGGAGCACCACATGACGGGGCGATCGGTGGCTCTTGACTGGCAACAAGGTAAACAAGAGTTATTGCTGAATCGCGCTTAGTTTGTCGACATAGAAAAGAGCCCTATTTTAGAAGAAATTGGTTGAATCAGGGCTTTTGTCTTGGCCTGTTGGTGCATTGGTAATCAAAGGAAAACAGCCCGAAAAAACGTGCACAAGAGGGAGCGCACATGACGGGGCGATCGGTGGCTCTTGACTGGCAACAAGGTAAACAAGAGTTATTGCTGAATCGCGCTTAGTTTGTCGACATAGAAAAGAGCCCTATTTTAGAAGAAATTGGTTGAATCAGGGCTTTTGTCTTGGCCTGTTGGTGCATTGTTAATCAAAGGAAAACAGCCCGAAAAAACGTGCACAAGAGGGAGCGCACATGACGGGGCGATCGGTGGCTCTTGACTGGCAACAAGGTAAACAAGAGTTATTGCTGGATCGTGCTTAGTTTGTCGACATAGAAAAGAGCCCTATTTTAGAAGAAATTGGTTGAATCAGGGCTTTTGTCTTGGCCTGTTGGTGCATTGTTAATCAAAGGAAAACAGCCCGAAAAAACGTGCACAAGAGGGAGCGCACATGACGGGGCGATCGGTGGCTCTTGACTGGCAACAAGGTAAACAAGAGTTATTGCTGGATCGTGCTTAGTTTGTCGACATAGAAAAGAGCCCTATTTTAGGAGAAATTGGTTGAATCAGGGCTTTTGTCTTGGCCTGTTGGTGCATTGTTAATCAAAGGAAAACAGCCCGAAAAAACGTGGACAAGAGGGAGCGCACATGACGGGGCGATCGGTGGCTCTTGACTGGCAACAAGGTCAACAAGAGTTATTGCTGAATCGCGCTTAGTTTGTCGACATAGAAAAAAGCCCTAGTTTAGGAGAAATTGGTTGAATCACGGCTTTTGTCTTGGCCTGTTGGTGCATTGTTAATCAAAGGAAAACAGCCCGAAAAAACGTGGACAAGAGGGAGCGCACATGACGGGGCGATCGGTGGCTCTTGACTGGCAACGAGGTCAACAAGAGTTATTGCTGGATCGTGCTTAGTTTGTCGACATAGAAAAGAGCCCTAGTTTAGGAGAAATTGGTTGAATCACGGCTTTTGTCTTGGCCTGTTGGTGCATTGTTAATCAAAGGAAAACAGCCCGAAAAAACGTGGACAAGAGGGAGCGCACATGACGGGGCGATCGGTGGCTCTTGACTGGCAACGAGGTCAACAAGAGTTATTGCTGGATCGTGCTTAGTTTGTCGACATAGAAAAGAGCCCTATTTTAGGAGAAATTGGTTGAATCAGGGCTTTTGTCTTGGCCTGTTGGTGCATTGTTAATCAAAGGAAAACAGCCCGAAAAAACGTGGACAAGAGGGAGCGCACATGACGGGGCAATCGGTGGCTCTTGACTGGCAACAAGGTCAACAAGAGTTATTGCTGAATCGCGCTTAGTTTGTCGACATAGAAAAAAGCCCTAGTTTAGGAGAAATTGGTTGAATCACGGCTTTTGTCTTGGCCTGTTGGTGCATTGTTAATCAAAGGAAAACAGCCCGAAAAAACGTGGACAAGAGGGAGCGCACATGACGGGGCGATCGGTGGCTCTTGACTGGCAACGAGGTCAACAAGAGTTATTGCTGGATCGTGCTTAGTTTGTCGACATAGAAAAGAGCCCTATTTTAGGAGAAATTGGTTGAATCAGGGCTTTTGTCTTGGCCTGTTGGTGCATTGTTAATCAAAGGAAAACAGCCCGAAAAAACGTGCACAAGAGGGAGCGCACATGACGGGGCGATCGGTGGCTCTTGACTGGCAACGAGGTCAACAAGAGTTATTGCTGGATCGTGCTTAGTTTGTCGACATAGAAAAGAGCCCTATTTTAGGAGAAATTGGTTGAATCAGGGCTTTTGTCTTGGCCTGTTGGTGCATTGTTAATCAAAGGAAAACAGCCCGAAAAAACGTGCTCAAGAGGGCGCGCACATGACGGGGCGATCGGTGGCTCTTGACTGGCAACAAGGTCAACAAGAGTTATTGCTGAATCGCGCTTAGTTTGTCAACATAGAAAAGAGCCCTAGTTTAGGAGAAATTGGTTGAATCAGGGCTTTTGTCTTGGCCTGTTGGTGCATTGTTAATCAAAGGAAAATAGCCCGAAAAAACGTGCACAAGAGGGAGCGCACATGACGGGGCGATCGGTGGCTCTTGACTGGCAACGAGGTCAACAAGAGTTATTGCTGGATCGTGCTTAGTTTGTCGACATAGAAAAGAGCCCTATTTTAGAAGAAATTGGTTGAATCAGGGCTTTTGTCTTGGCCTGTTGGTGCATTGTTAATCAAAGGAAAACAGCCCGAAAAAACGTGCACAAGAGGGAGCGCACATGACGGGGCGATCGGTGGCTCTTGACTGGCAACAAGGTCAACAAGAGTTATTGCTGAATCGCGCTTAGTTTGTCAACATAAAAAAGAGCCCTAGTTTAGGAGAAATTGGTTGAATCAGGGCTTTTGTCTTGGCCTGTTGGTGCATTGTTATTCAAAGGAAAACAGCCCGAAAAAACGTGGACAAGAGGGAGCGCACATGACGGGGCGATCGGTGGCTCTTGACTGGCAACAAGGTAAACAAGAGTTATTGCTGAATCGCGCTTAGTTTGTCGACATAGAAAATAGCCCTATTTTAGGAGAAATTGGTTGAATCACGGCTTTTGTCTTGGCCTGTTGGTGCATTGTTAATCAAAGGAAAACAGCCCGAAAAAACGTGGACAAGAGGAAGCACACATGACGGGGCGGGCAGTGGCTCTTGACTGGCAACAAGGTAAACAAGAGTTATTGCTGAATCGCGCTTAGTTTGTCGACATAGAAAATAGCCCTATTTTAGGAGAAATTGGTTGAATCAGGGCTTTTGTCTTGGCCTGTTGGCGCATTGGTAATCAAAGGAAAACAGCCCGAAAAAACGTGGACAAGAGGGAGCGCACATGACGGGGCGATCGGTGGCTCTTGACTGGCAACAAGGTAAACAAGAGTTATTGCTGAATCGCGCTTAGTTTGTCGACATAGAAAAGAGCCCTATTTTAGGAGAAATTGGTTGAATCAGGGCTTTTGTCTTGGCCTGTTGGTGCATTGTTAATCAAAGGAAAACAGCCCGAAAAAACGTGGACAAGAGGGAGCGCACATGACGGGGCGGGCAGTGGCTCTTGACTGGCAACAAGGTAAACAAGAGTTATTGCTGGATCGTGCTTAGTTTGTCGACATAGAAAAGAGCCCTATTTTAGAAGAAATTGGTTGAATCAGGGCTTTTGTCTTGGCCTGTTGGTGCATTGGTAATCAAAGGAAAACAGCCCGAAAAAACGTGCACAAGAGGGAGCGCACATGACGGGGCGATCGGTGGCTCTTGACTGGCAACAAGGTAAACAAGAGTTATTGCTGAATCGCGCTTAGTTTGTCGACATAGAAAAGAGCCCTATTTTAGAAGAAATTGGTTGAATCAGGGCTTTTGTCTTGGCCTGTTGGTGCATTGTTAATCAAAGGAAAACAGCCCGAAAAAACGTGCACAAGAGGGAGCGCACATGACGGGGCGATCGGTGGCTCTTGACTGGCAACAAGGTAAACAAGAGTTATTGCTGGATCGTGCTTAGTTTGTCGACATAGAAAAGAGCCCTATTTTAGAAGAAATTGGTTGAATCAGGGCTTTTGTCTTGGCCTGTTGGTGCATTGGTAATCAAAGGAAAACAGCCCGAAAAAACGTGCACAAGAGGGAGCGCACATGACGGGGCGATCGGTGGCTCTTGACTGGCAACAAGGTAAACAAGAGTTATTGCTGAATCGCGCTTAGTTTGTCGACATAGAAAAGAGCCCTATTTTAGAAGAAATTGGTTGAATCAGGGCTTTTGTCTTGGCCTGTTGGTGCATTGTTAATCAAAGGAAAACAGCCCGAAAAAACGTGCACAAGAGGGAGCGCACATGACGGGGCGATCGGTGGCTCTTGACTGGCAACAAGGTAAACAAGAGTTATTGCTGAATCGCGCTTAGTTTGTCGACATAGAAAAGAGCCCTATTTTAGAAGAAATTGGTTGAATCAGGGCTTTTGTCTTGGCCTGTTGGTGCATTGTTAATCAAAGGAAAACAGCCCGAAAAAACGTGCACAAGAGGGAGCGCACATGACGGGGCGATCGGTGGCTCTTGACTGGCAACAAGGTAAACAAGAGTTATTGCTGAATCGCGCTTAGTTTGTCGACATAGAAAAGAGCCCTATTTTAGAAGAAATTGGTTGAATCAGGGCTTTTGTCTTGGCCTGTTGGTGCATTGTTAATCAAAGGAAAACAGCCCGAAAAAACGTGCACAAGAGGGAGCGCACATGACGGGGCGATCGGTGGCTCTTGACTGGCAACAAGGTAAACAAGAGTTATTGCTGGATCGTGCTTAGTTTGTCGACATAGAAAAGAGCCCTATTTTAGGAGAAATTGGTTGAATCAGGGCTTTTGTCTTGGCCTGTTGGTGCATTGTTAATCAAAGGAAAACAGCCCGAAAAAACGTGGACAAGAGGGAGCGCACATGACGGGGCGATCGGTGGCTCTTGACTGGCAACAAGGTCAACAAGAGTTATTGCTGAATCGCGCTTAGTTTGTCGACATAGAAAAAAGCCCTAGTTTAGGAGAAATTGGTTGAATCACGGCTTTTGTCTTGGCCTGTTGGTGCATTGTTAATCAAAGGAAAACAGCCCGAAAAAACGTGGACAAGAGGGAGCGCACATGACGGGGCGATCGGTGGCTCTTGACTGGCAACGAGGTCAACAAGAGTTATTGCTGGATCGTGCTTAGTTTGTCGACATAGAAAAGAGCCCTAGTTTAGGAGAAATTGGTTGAATCACGGCTTTTGTCTTGGCCTGTTGGTGCATTGTTAATCAAAGGAAAACAGCCCGAAAAAACGTGGACAAGAGGGAGCGCACATGACGGGGCGATCGGTGGCTCTTGACTGGCAACGAGGTCAACAAGAGTTATTGCTGGATCGTGCTTAGTTTGTCGACATAGAAAAGAGCCCTATTTTAGGAGAAATTGGTTGAATCAGGGCTTTTGTCTTGGCCTGTTGGTGCATTGTTAATCAAAGGAAAACAGCCCGAAAAAACGTGGACAAGAGGGAGCGCACATGACGGGGCAATCGGTGGCTCTTGACTGGCAACGAGGTCAACAAGAGTTATTGCTGGATCGTGCTTAGTTTGTCGACATAGAAAAGAGCCCTATTTTAGGAGAAATTGGTTGAATCAGGGCTTTTGTCTTGGCCTGTTGGTGCATTGTTAATCAAAGGAAAACAGCCCGAAAAAACGTGCACAAGAGGGAGCGCACATGACGGGGCGATCGGTGGCTCTTGACTGGCAACAAGGTCAACAAGAGTTATTGCTGAATCGCGCTTAGTTTGTCAACATAGAAAAGAGCCCTAGTTTAGGAGAAATTGGTTGAATCAGGGCTTTTGTCTTGGCCTGTTGGTGCATTGTTAATCAAAGGAAAATAGCCCGAAAAAACGTGCACAAGAGGGCGCGCACATGACGGGGCGATCGGTGGCTCTTGACTGGCAACAAGGTCAACAAGAGTTATTGCTGAATCGCGCTTAGTTTGTCAACATAGAAAAGAGCCCTAGTTTAGGAGAAATTGGTTGAATCAGGGCTTTTGTCTTGGCCTGTTGGTGCATTGTTAATCAAAGGAAAACAGCCCGAAAAAACGTGCACAAGAGGGCGCGCACATGACGGGGCGATCGGTGGCTCTTGACTGGCAACAAGGTCAACAAGAGTTATTGCTGAATCGCGCTTAGTTTGTCAACATAGAAAAGAGCCCTAGTTTAGGAGAAATTGGTTGAATCAGGGCTTTTGTCTTGGCCTGTTGGTGCATTGTTAATCAAAGGAAAATAGCCCGAAAAAACGTGCACAAGAGGGAGCGCACATGACGGGGCGATCGGTGGCTCTTGACTGGCAACGAGGTCAACAAGAGTTATTGCTGGATCGTGCTTAGTTTGTCGACATAGAAAAGAGCCCTATTTTAGAAGAAATTGGTTGAATCAGGGCTTTTGTCTTGGCCTGTTGGTGCATTGTTAATCAAAGGAAAACAGCCCGAAAAAACGTGCACAAGAGGGAGCGCACATGACGGGGCGATCGGTGGCTCTTGACTGGCAACAAGGTCAACAAGAGTTATTGCTGAATCGCGCTTAGTTTGTCAACATAAAAAAGAGCCCTAGTTTAGGAGAAATTGGTTGAATCAGGGCTTTTGTCTTGGCCTGTTGGTGCATTGTTATTCAAAGGAAAACAGCCCGAAAAAACGTGGACAAGAGGGAGCGCACATGACGGGGCGATCGGTGGCTCTTGACTGGCAACAAGGTAAACAAGAGTTATTGCTGAATCGCGCTTAGTTTGTCGACATAGAAAATAGCCCTGTTTTAGGAGAAATTGGTTGAATCACGGCTTTTGTCTTGGCCTGTTGGTGCATTGTTAATCAAAGGAAAACAGCCCGAAAAAACGTGGACAAGAGGAAGCACACATGACGGGGCGGGCAGTGGCTCTTGACTGGCAACAAGGTAAACAAGAGTTATTGCTGAATCGCGCTTAGTTTGTCGACATAGAAAATAGCCCTATTTTAGGAGAAATTGGTTGAATCAGGGCTTTTGTCTTGGCCTGTTGGCGCATTGGTAATCAAAGGAAAACAGCCCGAAAAAACGTGGACAAGAGGGAGCGCACATGACGGGGCGATCGGTGGCTCTTGACTGGCAACAAGGTAAACAAGAGTTATTGCTGAATCGCGCTTAGTTTGTCGACATAGAAAAGAGCCCTATTTTAGGAGAAATTGGTTGAATCAGGGCTTTTGTCTTGGCCTGTTGGTGCATTGTTAATCAAAGGAAAACAGCCCGAAAAAACGTGGACAAGAGGGAGCGCACATGACGGGGCGGGCAGTGGCTCTTGACTGGCAACAAGGTAAACAAGAGTTATTGCTGAATCGCGCTTAGTTTGTCGACATAGAAAAGAGCCCGATTTTAGGAGAAATTGGTTGAATCAGGGCTTTTGTCTTGGCCTGTTGGTGCATTGGTAATCAAAGGAAAACAGCCCGAAAAAACGTGGACAAGAGGGAGCGCACATGACGGGGCGATCGGTGGCTCTTGACTGGCAACAAGGTAAACAAGAGTTATTGCTGGATCGTGCTTAGTTTGTCGACATAGAAAAGAGCCCTATTTTAGAAGAAATTGGTTGAATCAGGGCTTTTGTCTTGGCCTGTTGGTGCATTGTTAATCAATGGAAAACAGCCCGAAAAAACGTGCACAAGAGGGAGCGCACATGACGGGGCGATCGGTGGCTCTTGACTGGCAACAAGGTAAACAAGAGTTATTGCTGGATCGTGCTTAGTTTGTCGACATAGAAAAGAGCCCTATTTTAGAAGAAATTGGTTGAATCAGGGCTTTTGTCTTGGCCTGTTGGTGCATTGTTAATCAAAGGAAAACAGCCCGAAAAAACGTGCACAAGAGGGAGCGCACATGACGGGGCGATCGGTGGCTCTTGACTGGCAACAAGGTAAACAAGAGTTATTGCTGGATCGTGCTTAGTTTGTCGACATAGAAAAGAGCCCTATTTTAGGAGAAATTGGTTGAATCAGGGCTTTTGTCTTGGCCTGTTGGTGCATTGGTAATCAAAGGAAAACAGCCCGAAAAAACGTGCACAAGAGGGAGCGCACATGACGGGGCGATCGGTGGCTCTTGACTGGCAACAAGGTCAACAAGAGTTATTGCTGAATCGCGCTTAGTTTGTCGACATAGAAAAGAGCCCTATTTTAGGAGAAATTGGTTGAATCAGGGCTTTTGTCTTGGCCTGTTGGTGCATTGGTAATCAAAGGAAAACAGCCCGAAAAAACGTGCACAAGAGGGAGCGCACATGACGGGGCGATCGGTGGCTCTTGACTGGCAACAAGGTAAACACGAGTTATTGCTGAATCGCGCTTAGTTTGTCGACATAGAAAAGAGCCCTATTTTAGAAGAAATTGGTTGAATCAGGGCTTTTGTCTTGGCCTGTTGGTGCATTGGTAATCAAAGGAAAACAGCCCGAAAAAACGTGCACAAGAGGGAGCGCACATGACGGGGCGATCGGTGGCTCTTGACTGGCAACAAGGTAAACAAGAGTTATTGCTGAATCGCGCTTAGTTTGTCGACATAGAAAAGAGCCCTATTTTAGAAGAAATTGGTTGAATCAGGGCTTTTGTCTTGGCCTGTTGGTGCATTGTTAATCAAAGGAAAACAGCCCGAAAAAACGTGCACAAGAGGGAGCGCACATGACGGGGCGATCGGTGGCTCTTGACTGGCAACAAGGTAAACAAGAGTTATTGCTGGATCGTGCTTAGTTTGTCGACATAGAAAAGAGCCCTATTTTAGAAGAAATTGGTTGAATCAGGGCTTTTGTCTTGGCCTGTTGGTGCATTGGTAATCAAAGGAAAACAGCCCGAAAAAACGTGCACAAGAGGGAGCGCACATGACGGGGCGATCGGTGGCTCTTGACTGGCAACAAGGTAAACAAGAGTTATTGCTGAATCGCGCTTAGTTTGTCGACATAGAAAAGAGCCCTATTTTAGAAGAAATTGGTTGAATCAGGGCTTTTGTCTTGGCCTGTTGGTGCATTGTTAATCAAAGGAAAACAGCCCGAAAAAACGTGCACAAGAGGGAGCGCACATGACGGGGCGATCGGTGGCTCTTGACTGGCAACAAGGTAAACAAGAGTTATTGCTGGATCGCGCTTAGTTTGTCGACATAGAAAAGAGCCCTATTTTAGAAGAAATTGGTTGAATCAGGGCTTTTGTCTTGGCCTGTTGGTGCATTGGTAATCAAAGGAAAACAGCCCGAAAAAACGTGCACAAGAGGGAGCGCACATGACGGGGCGATCGGTGGCTCTTGACTGGCAAAAAGGTAAACAAGAGTTATTGCTGAATCGCGCTTAGTTTGTCGACATAGAAAAGAGCCCTATTTTAGAAGAAATTGGTTGAATCAGGGCTTTTGTCTTGGCCTGTTGGTGCATTGGTAATCAAAGGAAAACAGCCCGAAAAAACGTGCACAAGAGGGAGCGCACATGACGGGGCGATCGGTGGCTCTTGACTGGCAACAAGGTAAACAAGAGTTATTGCTGAATCGCGCTTAGTTTGTCGACATAGAAAAGAGCCCTATTTTAGAAGAAATTGGTTGAATCAGGGCTTTTGTCTTGGCCTGTTGGTGCATTGTTAATCAAAGGAAAACAGCCCGAAAAAACGTGCACAAGAGGGAGCGCACATGACGGGGCGATCGGTGGCTCTTGACTGGCAACAATGTAAACAAGAGTTATTGCTGGATCGTGCTTAGTTTGTCGACATAGAAAAGAGCCCTATTTTAGAAGAAATTGGTTGAATCAGGGCTTTTGTCTTGGCCTGTTGGTGCATTGGTAATCAAAGGAAAACAGCCCGAAAAAACGTGCACAAGAGGGAGCGCACATGACGGGGCGATCGGTGGCTCTTGACTGGCAACAAGGTAAACAAGAGTTATTGCTGGATCGTGCTTAGTTTGTCGACATAGAAAAGAGCCCTATTTTAGAAGAAATTGGTTGAATCAGGGCTTTTGTCTTGGCCTGTTGGTGCATTGGTAATCAAAGGAAAACAGCCCGAAAAAACGTGCACAAGAGGGAGCACCACATGACGGGGCGATCGGTGGCTCTTGACTGGCAACAAGGTAAACAAGAGTTATTGCTGAATCGCGCTTAGTTTGTCGACATAGAAAAGAGCCCTATTTTAGAAGAAATTGGTTGAATCAGGGCTTTTGTCTTGGCCTGTTGGTGCATTGTTAATCAAAGGAAAACAGCCCGAAAAAACGTGCACAAGAGGGAGCGCACATGACGGGGCGATCGGTGGCTCTTGACTGGCAACAAGGTAAACAAGAGTTATTGCTGGATCGTGCTTAGTTTGTCGACATAGAAAAGAGCCCTATTTTAGAAGAAATTGGTTGAATCAGGGCTTTTGTCTTGGCCTGTTGGTGCATTGGTAATCAAAGGAAAACAGCCCGAAAAAACGTGCACAAGAGGGAGCGCACATGACGGGGCGATCGGTGGCTCTTGACTGGCAACAAGGTAAACAAGAGTTATTGCTGAATCGCGCTTAGTTTGTCGACATAGAAAAGAGCCCTATTTTAGAAGAAATTGGTTGAATCAGGGCTTTTGTCTTGGCCTGTTGGTGCATTGGTAATCAAAGGAAAACAGCCCGAAAAAACGTGCACAAGAGGGAGCGCACATGACGGGGCGATCGGTGGCTCTTGACTGGCAACAAGGTAAACAAGAGTTATTGCTGAATCGCGCTTAGTTTGTCGACATAGAAAAGAGCCCTATTTTAGAAGAAATTGGTTGAATCAGGGCTTTTGTCTTGGCCTGTTGGTGCATTGTTAATCAAAGGAAAACAGCCCGAAAAAACGTGCACAAGAGGGAGCGCACATGACGGGGCGATCGGTGGCTCTTGACTGGCAACAAGGTAAACAAGAGTTATTGCTGGATCGTGCTTAGTTTGTCGACATAGAAAAGAGCCCTATTTTAGAAGAAATTGGTTGAATCAGGGCTTTTGTCTTGGCCTGTTGGTGCATTGGTAATCAAAGGAAAACAGCCCGAAAAAACGTGCACAAGAGGGAGCGCACATGACGGGGCGATCGGTGGCTCTTGACTGGCAACAAGGTAAACAAGAGTTATTGCTGGATCGTGCTTAGTTTGTCGACATAGAAAAGAGCCCTATTTTAGAAGAAATTGGTTGAATCAGGGCTTTTGTCTTGGCCTGTTGGTGCATTGTTAATCAAAGGAAAACAGCCCGAAAAAACGTGCACAAGAGGGAGCGCACATGACGGGGCGATCGGTGGCTCTTGACTGGCAACAAGGTAAACAAGAGTTATTGCTGGATCGTGCTTAGTTTGTCGACATAGAAAAGAGCCCTATTTTAGGAGAAATTGGTTGAATCAGGGCTTTTGTCTTGGCCTGTTGGTGCATTGTTAATCAAAGGAAAACAGCCCGAAAAAACGTGGACAAGAGGGAGCGCACATGACGGGGCGATCGGTGGCTCTTGACTGGCAACAAGGTCAACAAGAGTTATTGCTGAATCGCGCTTAGTTTGTCGACATAGAAAAAAGCCCTAGTTTAGGAGAAATTGGTTGAATCACGGCTTTTGTCTTGGCCTGTTGGTGCATTGTTAATCAAAGGAAAACAGCCCGAAAAAACGTGGACAAGAGGGAGCGCACATGACGGGGCGATCGGTGGCTCTTGACTGGCAACGAGGTCAACAAGAGTTATTGCTGGATCGTGCTTAGTTTGTCGACATAGAAAAGAGCCCTAGTTTAGGAGAAATTGGTTGAATCACGGCTTTTGTCTTGGCCTGTTGGTGCATTGTTAATCAAAGGAAAACAGCCCGAAAAAACGTGGACAAGAGGGAGCGCACATGACGGGGCGATCGGTGGCTCTTGACTGGCAACGAGGTCAACAAGAGTTATTGCTGGATCGTGCTTAGTTTGTCGACATAGAAAAGAGCCCTATTTTAGGAGAAATTGGTTGAATCAGGGCTTTTGTCTTGGCCTGTTGGTGCATTGTTAATCAAAGGAAAACAGCCCGAAAAAACGTGGACAAGAGGGAGCGCACATGACGGGGCAATCGGTGGCTCTTGACTGGCAACAAGGTCAACAAGAGTTATTGCTGAATCGCGCTTAGTTTGTCGACATAGAAAAAAGCCCTAGTTTAGGAGAAATTGGTTGAATCACGGCTTTTGTCTTGGCCTGTTGGTGCATTGTTAATCAAAGGAAAACAGCCCGAAAAAACGTGGACAAGAGGGAGCGCACATGACGGGGCGATCGGTGGCTCTTGACTGGCAACGAGGTCAACAAGAGTTATTGCTGGATCGTGCTTAGTTTGTCGACATAGAAAAGAGCCCTATTTTAGGAGAAATTGGTTGAATCAGGGCTTTTGTCTTGGCCTGTTGGTGCATTGTTAATCAAAGGAAAACAGCCCGAAAAAACGTGGACAAGAGGGAGCGCACATGACGGGGCGATCGGTGGCTCTTGACTGGCAACGAGGTCAACAAGAGTTATTGCTGGATCGTGCTTAGTTTGTCGACATAGAAAAGAGCCCTATTTTAGGAGAAATTGGTTGAATCACGGCTTTTGTCTTGGCCTGTTGGTGCATTGTTAATCAAAGCAAAAAAGCCCGAAAAAACGTGCACAAGAGGGAGCGCACATGACGGGGCGATCGGTGGCTCTTGACTGGCAACGAGGTCAACAAGAGTTATTGCTGGATCGTGCTTAGTTTGTCGACATAGAAAAGAGCCCTATTTTAGGAGAAATTGGTTGAATCAGGGCTTTTGTCTTGGCCTGTTGGTGCATTGTTAATCAAAGGAAAACAGCCCGAAAAAACGTGCACAAGAGGGAGCGCACATGACGGGGCGATCGGTGGCTCTTGACTGGCAACGAGGTCAACAAGGGTTATTGCTGGATCGTGCTTAGTTTGTCGACATAGAAAAGAGCCCTATTTTAGGAGAAATTGGTTGTATCACGGCTTTTGTCTTGGCCTGTTGGTGCATTGTTAATCAAAGGAAAACAGCCCGAAAAAACGTGCACAAGAGGGAGCGCACATGACGGGGCGATCGGTGGCTCTTGACTGGCAACGAGGTCAACAAGAGTTATTGCTGGATCGCGCTTAGTTTGTCGACATAGAAAAGAGCCCTATTTTAGGAGAAATTGGTTGAATCACGGCTTTTGTCTTGGCCTGTTGGTGCATTGTTAATCAAAGGAAAACAGCCCGAAAAACGTGCACAAGAGGGAGCGCACATGACGGGGCGATCGGTGGCTCTTGACTGGCAACGAGGTCAACAAGAGTTATTGCTGGATCGTGCTTAGTTTGTCGACATAGAAAAGAGCCCTATTTTAGGAGAAATTGGTTGAATCAGGGCTTTTGTCTTGGCCTGTTGGTGCATTGTTAATCAAAGGAAAACAGCCCGAAAAAACGTGCACAAGAGGGAGCGCACATGACGGGGCGATCGGTGGCTCTTGACTGGCAACGAGGTCAACAAGAGTTATTGCTGGATCGTGCTTAGTTTGTCGACATAGAAAAGAGCCCTATTTTAGGAGAAATTGGTTGAATCAAGGCTTTTGTCTTGGCCTGTTGGTGCATTGTTAATCAAAGGAAAACAGCCCGAAAAAACGTGCACAAGAGGGAGCGCACATGACGGGGCGATCGGTGGCTCTTGACTGGCAACAAGGTAAACAAGAGTTATTGCTGAATCGCGCTTAGTTTGTCGACATAGAAAAGAGCCCTATTTTAGAAGAAATTGGTTGAATCAGGGCTTTTGTCTTGGCCTGTTGGTGCATTGGTAATCAAAGGAAAACAGCCCGAAAAAACGTGCACAAGAGGGAGCGCACATGACGGGGCGATCGGTGGCTCTTGACTGGCAACAAGGTAAACAAGAGTTATTGCTGAATCGCGCTTAGTTTGTCGACATAGAAAAGAGCCCTATTTTAGAAGAAATTGGTTGAATCAGGGCTTTTGTCTTGGCCTGTTGGTGCATTGTTAATCAAAGGAAAACAGCCCGAAAAAACGTGCACAAGAGGGAGCGCACATGACGGGGCGATCGGTGGCTCTTGACTGGCAACAAGGTAAACAAGAGTTATTGCTGGATCGTGCTTAGTTTGTCGACATAGAAAAGAGCCCTATTTTAGAAGAAATTGGTTGAATCAGGGCTTTTGTCTTGGCCTGTTGGTGCATTGGTAATCAAAGGAAAACAGCCCGAAAAAACGTGCACAAGAGGGAGCGCACATGACGGGGCGATCGGTGGCTCTTGACTGGCAACAAGGTAAACAAGAGTTATTGCTGAATCGCGCTTAGTTTGTCGACATAGAAAAGAGCCCTATTTTAGAAGAAATTGGTTGAATCAGGGCTTTTGTCTTGGCCTGTTGGTGCATTGTTAATCAAAGGAAAACAGCCCGAAAAAACGTGCACAAGAGGGAGCGCACATGACGGGGCGATCGGTGGCTCTTGACTGGCAACAAGGTAAACAAGAGTTATTGCTGAATCGCGCTTAGTTTGTCGACATAGAAAAGAGCCCTATTTTAGAAGAAATTGGTTGAATCAGGGCTTTTGTCTTGGCCTGTTGGTGCATTGGTAATCAAAGGAAAACAGCCCGAAAAAACGTGCACAAGAGGGAGCGCACATGACGGGGCGATCGGTGGCTCTTGACTGGCAACAAGGTAAACAAGAGTTATTGCTGAATCGCGCTTAGTTTGTCGACATAGAAAAGAGCCCTATTTTAGAAGAAATTGGTTGAATCAGGGCTTTTGTCTTGGCCTGTTGGTGCATTGTTAATCAAAGGAAAACAGCCCGAAAAAACGTGCACAAGAGGGAGCGCACATGACGGGGCGATCGGTGGCTCTTGACTGGAAACAAGGTAAACAAGAGTTATTGCTGGATCGTGCTTAGTTTGTCGACATAGAAAAGAGCCCTATTTTAGAAGAAATTGGTTGAATCAGGGCTTTTGTCTTGGCCTGTTGGTGCATTGTTAATCAAAGGAAAACAGCCCGAAAAAACGTGCACAAGAGGGAGCGCACATGACGGGGCGATCGGTGGCTCTTGACTGGCAACAAGGTAAACAAGAGTTATTGCTGGATCGTGCTTAGTTTGTCGACATAGAAAAGAGCCCTATTTTAGAAGAAATTGGTTGAATCAGGGCTTTTGTCTTGGCCTGTTGGTGCATTGTTAATCAAAGGAAAACAGCCCGAAAAAACGTGGACAAGAGGGAGCGCACATGACGGGGCGATCGGTGGCTCTTGACTGGCAACAAGGTCAACAAGAGTTATTGCTGAATCGTGCTTAGTTTGTCGACATAGAAAAGAGCCCTATTTTAGAAGAAATTGGTTGAATCAGGGCTTTTGTCTTGGCCTGTTGGTGCATTGTTAATCAAAGGAAAACAGCCCGAAAAAACGTGCACAAGAGGGAGCGCACATGACGGGGCGATCGGTGGCTCTTGACTGGCAACAAGGTAAACAAGAGTTATTGCTGGATCGTGCTTAGTTTGTCGACATAGAAAAGAGCCCTATTTTAGAAGAAATTGGTTGAATCAGGGCTTTTGTCTTGGCCTGTTGGTGCATTGTTAATCAAAGGAAAACAGCCCGAAAAAACGTGCACAAGAGGGAGCGCACATGACGGGGCGATCGGTGGCTCTTGACTGGCAACAAGGTAAACAAGAGTTATTGCTGGATCGTGCTTAGTTTGTCGACATAGAAAAGAGCCCTATTTTAGAAGAAATTGGTTGAATCAGGGCTTTTGTCTTGGCCTGTTGGTGCATTGGTAATCAAAGGAAAACAGCCCGAAAAAACGTGCACAAGAGGGAGCGCACATGACGGGGCGATCGGTGGCTCTTGACTGGCAACAAGGTCAACAAGAGTTATTGCTGGATCGTGCTTAGTTTGTCGACATAGAAAAGAGCCCTATTTTAGAAGAAATTGGTTGAATCAGGGCTTTTGTCTTGGCCTGTTGGTGCATTGGTAATCAAAGGAAAACAGCCCGAAAAAACGTGCACAAGAGGGAGCGCACATGACGGGGCGATCGGTGGCTCTTGACTGGCAACAAGGTCAACAAGAGTTATTGCTGAATCGCGCTTAGTTTGTCGACATAGAAAAGAGCCCTATTTTAGGAGAAATTGGTTGAATCAGGGCTTTTGTCTTGGCCTGTTGGTGCATTGGTAATCAAAGGAAAACAGCCCGAAAAAACGTGCACAAGAGGGAGCGCACATGACGGGGCGATCGGTGGCTCTTGACTGGCAACAAGGTAAACAAGAGTTATTGCTGAATCGCGCTTAGTTTGTCGACATAGAAAAGAGCCCTATTTTAGAAGAAATTGGTTGAATCAGGGCTTTTGTCTTGGCCTGTTGGTGCATTGTTAATCAAAGGAAAACAGCCCGAAAAAACGTGCACAAGAGGGAGCGCACATGACGGGGCGATCGGTGGCTCTTGACTGGCAACAAGGTAAACAAGAGTTATTGCTGGATCGTGCTTAGTTTGTCGACATAGAAAAGAGCCCTATTTTAGAAGAAATTGGTTGAATCAGGGCTTTTGTCTTGGCCTGTTGGTGCATTGGTAATCAAAGGAAAACAGCCCGAAAAAACGTGGACAAGAGGGAGCGCACATGACGGGGCGATCGGTGGCTCTTGACTGGCAACAAGGTAAACAAGAGTTATTGCTGAATCGCGCTTAGTTTGTCAACATAAAAAAGAGCCCTATTTTAGGAGAAATTGGTTGAATCAGACCTTTTGTCTTGGCCTGTTGGTGCATTGTTATTCAAAGGAAAACAGCCCGAAAAAACGTGGACAAGAGGGAGCGCACATGACGGGGCGATCGGTGGCTCTTGACTGGCAACAAGGTAAACAAGAGTTATTGCTGAATCGCGCTTAGTTTGTCGACATAGAAAAGAGCCCTATTTTAGGAGAAATTGGTTGAATCACGGCTTTTGGCTTGGCCTGTTGGTGCATTGTTAATCAAAGGAAAACAGCCCGAAAAAACGTGGACAAGAGGGAGCACACACGACAGGGCGGGCAGTGGCTCTTGACTGGCAACAAGGTAAACAAGAGTTATTGCTGAATCGCGCTTAGTTTGTCGACATAGAAAAGAGCCCTATTTTAGGAGAAATTGGTTGAATCAGGGCTTTTGACTTGGCCTCTTGGTGCATTGGTAATCAAAGGAAAACAGCCCGAAAAAACGTGGACAAGAGGGAGCGCACATGACGGGGCGATCGGTGGCTCTTGACTGGCAACAAGGTAAATAAGAGTTATTGCTGAATCGCGCTTAGTTTGTCGACATAGAAAAGAGCCCTATTTTAGGAGAAATTGGTTGAATCAGGGCTTTTGTCTTGGCCTGTTGGTGCATTGTTAATCAAAGGAAAACAGCCCGAAAAAACGTGCACAAGAGGGAGCGCACATGACGGGGCGATCGGTGGCTCTTGACTGGCAACAAGGTAAACAAGAGTTATTGCTGGATCGTGCTTAGTTTGTCGACATAGAAAAGAGCCCTATTTTAGAAGAAATTGGTTGAATCAGGGCTTTTGTCTTGGCCTGTTGGTGCATTGTTAATCAAAGGAAAACAGCCCGAAAAAACGTGCACAAGAGGGAGCGCACATGACGGGGCGATCGGTGGCTCTTGACTGGCAACGAGGTAAACAAGAGTTATTGCTGGATCGTGCTTAGTTTGTCGACATAGAAAAGAGCCCTATTTTAGAAGAAATTGGTTGAATCAGGGCTTTTGTCTTGGCCTGTTGGTGCATTGTTAATCAAAGGAAAACAGCCCGAAAAAACGTGGACAAGAGGGAGCGCACATGACGGGGCGATCGGTGGCTCTTGACTGGCAACAAGGTAAACAAGAGTTATTGCTGGATCGTGCTTAGTTTGTCGACATAGAAAAGAGCCCTATTTTAGAAGAAATTGGTTGAATCAGGGCTTTTGTCTTGGCCTGTTGGTGCATTGGTAATCAAAGGAAAACAGCCCGAAAAAACGTGGACAAGAGGGAGCGCACATGACGGGGCGATCGGTGGCTCTTGACTGGCAACAAGGTAAACAAGAGTTATTGCTGAATCGCGCTTAGTTTGTCAACATAAAAAAGAGCCCTATTTTAGGAGAAATTGGTTGAATCAGACCTTTTGTCTTGGCCTGTTGGTGCATTGTTATTCAAAGCAAAACAGCCCGAAAAAACGTGGACAAGAGGGAGCGCACATGACGGGGCGATCGGTGGCTCTTGACTGGCAACAAGGTAAACAAGAGTTATTGCTGAATCGCGCTTAGTTTGTCAACATAAAAAAGAGCCCTATTTTAGAAGAAATTGGTTGAATCAGGGCTTTTGTCTTGGCCTGTTGGTGCATTGTTATTCAAAGCAAAACAGCCCGAAAAAACGTGGACAAGAGGGAGCGCACATGACGGGGCGATCGGTGGCTCTTGACTGGCAACAAGGTAAACAAGAGTTATTGCTGAATCGCGCTTAGTTTGTCAACATAAAAAAGAGCCCTATTTTAGAAGAAATTGGTTGAATCAGGGCTTTTGTCTTGGCCTGTTGGTGCATTGTTATTCAAAGCAAAACAGCCCGAAAAAACGTGGACAAGAGGGAGCGCACATGACGGGGCGATCGGTGGCTCTTGACTGGCAACAAGGTAAACAAGAGTTATTGCTGAATCGCGCTTAGTTTGTCAACATAAAAAAGAGCCCTATTTTAGAAGAAATTGGTTGAATCAGGGCTTTTGTCTTGGCCTGTTGGTGCATTGTTATTCAAAGCAAAACAGCCCGAAAAAACGTGGACAAGAGGGAGCGCACATGACGGGGCGATCGGTGGCTCTTGACTGGCAACAAGGTAAACAAGAGTTATTGCTGAATCGCGCTTAGTTTGTCGACATAGAAAAGAGCCCTATTTTAGGAGAAATTGGTTGAATCACGGCTTTTGGCTTGGCCTGTTGGTGCATTGTTAATCAAAGGAAAACAGCCCGAAAAAACGTGGACAAGAGGGAGCACACATGACAGGGCGGGCAGTGGCTCTTGACTGGCAACAAGGTAAACAAGAGTTATTGCTGAATCGCGCTTAGTTTGTCGACATAGAAAAGAGCCCTATTTTAGGAGAAATTGGTTGAATCAGGGCTTTTGACTTGGCCTCTTGGTGCATTGGTAATCAAAGGAAAACAGCCCGAAAAAACGTGGACAAGAGGGAGCGCACATGACGGGGCGATCGGTGGCTCTTGACTGGCAACAAGGTAAACAAGAGTTATTGCTGAATCGCGCTTAGTTTGTCGACATAGAAAAGAGCCCTATTTTAGGAGAAATTGGTTGAATCAGGGCTTTTGTCTTGGCCTGTTGGTGCATTGTTAATCAAAGGAAAACAGCCCGAAAAAACGTGCACAAGAGGGAGCGCACATGACGGGGCGATCGGTGGCTCTTGACTGGCAACGAGGTCAACAAGAGTTATTGCTGGATCGTGCTTAGTTTGTCGACATAGAAAAGAGCCCTATTTTAGGAGAAATTGGTTGAATCAGGGCTTTTGTCTTGGCCTGTTGGTGCATTGTTAATCAAAGGAAAACAGCCCGAAAAAACGTGCTCAAGAGGGCGCGCACATGACGGGGCGATCGGTGGCTCTTGACTGGCAACAAGGTCAACAAGAGTTATTGCTGAATCGCGCTTAGTTTGTCAACATAGAAAAGAGCCCTAGTTTAGGAGAAATTGGTTGAATCAGGGCTTTTGTCTTGGCCTGTTGGTGCATTGTTAATCAAAGGAAAATAGCCCGAAAAAACGTGCACAAGAGGGAGCGCACATGACGGGGCGATCGGTGGCTCTTGACTGGCAACGAGGTCAACAAGAGTTATTGCTGGATCGTGCTTAGTTTGTCGACATAGAAAAGAGCCCTATTTTAGAAGAAATTGGTTGAATCAGGGCTTTTGTCTTGGCCTGTTGGTGCATTGTTAATCAAAGGAAAACAGCCCGAAAAAACGTGCACAAGAGGGAGCGCACATGACGGGGCGATCGGTGGCTCTTGACTGGCAACAAGGTCAACAAGAGTTATTGCTGAATCGCGCTTAGTTTGTCAACATAAAAAAGAGCCCTAGTTTAGGAGAAATTGGTTGAATCAGGGCTTTTGTCTTGGCCTGTTGGTGCATTGTTATTCAAAGGAAAACAGCCCGAAAAAACGTGGACAAGAGGGAGCGCACATGACGGGGCGATCGGTGGCTCTTGACTGGCAACAAGGTAAACAAGAGTTATTGCTGAATCGCGCTTAGTTTGTCGACATAGAAAATAGCCCTATTTTAGGAGAAATTGGTTGAATCACGGCTTTTGTCTTGGCCTGTTGGTGCATTGTTAATCAAAGGAAAACAGCCCGAAAAAACGTGGACAAGAGGAAGCACACATGACGGGGCGGGCAGTGGCTCTTGACTGGCAACAAGGTAAACAAGAGTTATTGCTGAATCGCGCTTAGTTTGTCGACATAGAAAATAGCCCTATTTTAGGAGAAATTGGTTGAATCAGGGCTTTTGTCTTGGCCTGTTGGCGCATTGGTAATCAAAGGAAAACAGCCCGAAAAAACGTGGACAAGAGGGAGCGCACATGACGGGGCGATCGGTGGCTCTTGACTGGCAACAAGGTAAACAAGAGTTATTGCTGAATCGCGCTTAGTTTGTCGACATAGAAAAGAGCCCTATTTTAGGAGAAATTGGTTGAATCAGGGCTTTTGTCTTGGCCTGTTGGTGCATTGTTAATCAAAGGAAAACAGCCCGAAAAAACGTGGATAAGAGGGAGCGCACATGACGGGGCGGGCAGTGGCTCTTGACTGGCAACAAGGTAAACAAGAGTTATTGCTGAATCGCGCTTAGTTTGTCGACATAGAAAAGAGCCCGATTTTAGGAGAAATTGGTTGAATCAGGGCTTTTGTCTTGGCCTGTTGGTGCATTGGTAATCAAAGGAAAACAGCCCGAAAAAACGTGGACAAGAGGGAGCGCACATGACGGGGCGATCGGTGGCTCTTGACTGGCAACAAGGTAAACAAGAGTTATTGCTGGATCGTGCTTAGTTTGTCGACATAGAAAAGAGCCCTATTTTAGAAGAAATTGGTTGAATCAGGGCTTTTGTCTTGGCCTGTTGGTGCATTGTTAATCAATGGAAAACAGCCCGAAAAAACGTGCACAAGAGGGAGCGCACATGACGGGGCGATCGGTGGCTCTTGACTGGCAACAAGGTAAACAAGAGTTATTGCTGGATCGTGCTTAGTTTGTCGACATAGAAAAGAGCCCTATTTTAGAAGAAATTGGTTGAATCAGGGCTTTTGTCTTGGCCTGTTGGTGCATTGTTAATCAAAGGAAAACAGCCCGATAAAACGTGCACAAGAGGGAGCGCACATGACGGGGCGATCGGTGGCTCTTGACTGGCAACAAGGTAAACAAGAGTTATTGCTGGATCGTGCTTAGTTTGTCGACATAGAAAAGAGCCCTATTTTAGGAGAAATTGGTTGAATCAGGGCTTTTGTCTTGGCCTGTTGGTGCATTGGTAATCAAAGGAAAACAGCCCGAAAAAACGTGCACAAGAGGGAGCGCACATGACGGGGCGATCGGTGGCTCTTGACTGGCAACAAGGTCAACAAGAGTTATTGCTGAATCGCGCTTAGTTTGTCGACATAGAAAAGAGCCCTATTTTAGGAGAAATTGGTTGAATCAGGGCTTTTGTCTTGGCCTGTTGGTGCATTGGTAATCAAAGGAAAACAGCCCGAAAAAACGTGCACAAGAGGGAGCGCACATGACGGGGCGATCGGTGGCTCTTGACTGGCAACAAGGTAAACACGAGTTATTGCTGAATCGCGCTTAGTTTGTCGACATAGAAAAGAGCCCTATTTTAGAAGAAATTGGTTGAATCAGGGCTTTTGTCTTGGCCTGTTGGTGCATTGGTAATCAAAGGAAAACAGCCCGAAAAAACGTGCACAAGAGGGAGCGCACATGACGGGGCGATCGGTGGCTCTTGACTGGCAACAAGGTAAACAAGAGTTATTGCTGAATCGCGCTTAGTTTGTCGACATAGAAAAGAGCCCTATTTTAGAAGAAATTGGTTGAATCAGGGCTTTTGTCTTGGCCTGTTGGTGCATTGTTAATCAAAGGAAAACAGCCCGAAAAAACGTGCACAAGAGGGAGCGCACATGACGGGGCGATCGGTGGCTCTTGACTGGCAACAAGGTAAACAAGAGTTATTGCTGGATCGTGCTTAGTTTGTCGACATAGAAAAGAGCCCTATTTTAGAAGAAATTGGTTGAATCAGGGCTTTTGTCTTGGCCTGTTGGTGCATTGGTAATCAAAGGAAAACAGCCCGAAAAAACGTGCACAAGAGGGAGCGCACATGACGGGGCGATCGGTGGCTCTTGACTGGCAACAAGGTAAACAAGAGTTATTGCTGAATCGCGCTTAGTTTGTCGACATAGAAAAGAGCCCTATTTTAGAAGAAATTGGTTGAATCAGGGCTTTTGTCTTGGCCTGTTGGTGCATTGGTAATCAAAGGAAAACAGCCCGAAAAAACGTGCACAAGAGGGAGCGCACATGACGGGGCGATCGGTGGCTCTTGACTGGCAACAAGGTAAACAAGAGTTATTGCTGAATCGCGCTTAGTTTGTCGACATAGAAAAGAGCCCTATTTTAGAAGAAATTGGTTGAATCAGGGCTTTTGTCTTGGCCTGTTGGTGCATTGTTAATCAAAGGAAAACAGCCCGAAAAAACGTGCACAAGAGGGAGCGCACATGACGGGGCGATCGGTGGCTCTTGACTGGCAACAAGGTAAACAAGAGTTATTGCTGGATCGTGCTTAGTTTGTCGACATAGAAAAGAGCCCTATTTTAGAAGAAATTGGTTGAATCAGGGCTTTTGTCTTGGCCTGTTGGTGCATTGGTAATCAAAGGAAAACAGCCCGAAAAAACGTGCACAAGAGGGAGCGCACATGACGGGGCGATCGGTGGCTCTTGACTGGCAACAAGGTAAACAAGAGTTATTGCTGAATCGCGCTTAGTTTGTCGACATAGAAAAGAGCCCTATTTTAGAAGAAATTGGTTGAATCAGGGCTTTTGTCTTGGCCTGTTGGTGCATTGGTAATCAAAGGAAAACAGCCCGAAAAAACGTGCACAAGAGGGAGCGCACATGACGGGGCGATCGGTGGCTCTTGACTGGCAACAAGGTAAACAAGAGTTATTGCTGAATCGCGCTTAGTTTGTCGACATAGAAAAGAGCCCTATTTTAGAAGAAATTGGTTGAATCAGGGCTTTTGTCTTGGCCTGTTGGTGCATTGTTAATCAAAGGAAAACAGCCCGAAAAAACGTGCACAAGAGGGAGCGCACATGACGGGGCGATCGGTGGCTCTTGACTGGCAACAAGGTAAACAAGAGTTATTGCTGGATCGTGCTTAGTTTGTCGACATAGAAAAGAGCCCTATTTTAGAAGAAATTGGTTGAATCAGGGCTTTTGTCTTGGCCTGTTGGTGCATTGGTAATCAAAGGAAAACAGCCCGAAAAAACGTGCACAAGAGGGAGCGCACATGACGGGGCGATCGGTGGCTCTTGACTGGCAACAAGGTAAACAAGAGTTATTGCTGAATCGCGCTTAGTTTGTCGACATAGAAAAGAGCCCTATTTTAGAAGAAATTGGTTGAATCAGGGCTTTTGTCTTGGCCTGTTGGTGCATTGTTAATCAAAGGAAAACAGCCCGAAAAAACGTGCACAAGAGGGAGCGCACATGACGGGGCGATCGGTGGCTCTTGACTGGCAACAAGGTAAACAAGAGTTATTGCTGAATCGCGCTTAGTTTGTCGACATAGAAAAGAGCCCTATTTTAGAAGAAATTGGTTGAATCAGGGCTTTTGTCTTGGCCTGTTGGTGCATTGGTAATCAAAGGAAAACAGCCCGAAAAAACGTGCACAAGAGGGAGCGCACATGACGGGGCGATCGGTGGCTCTTGACTGGCAACAAGGTAAACAAGAGTTATTGCTGGATCGTGCTTAGTTTGTCGACATAGAAAAGAGCCCTATTTTAGAAGAAATTGGTTGAATCAGGGCTTTTGTCTTGGCCTGTTGGTGCATTGTTAATCAAAGGAAAACAGCCCGAAAAAACGTGCACAAGAGGGAGCGCACATGACGGGGCGATCGGTGGCTCTTGACTGGCAACAAGGTAAACAAGAGTTATTGCTGGATCGTGCTTAGTTTGTCGACATAGAAAAGAGCCCTATTTTAGAAGAAATTGGTTGAATCAGGGCTTTTGTCTTGGCCTGTTGGTGCATTGGTAATCAAAGGAAAACAGCCCGAAAAAACGTGCACAAGAGGGAGCGCACATGACGGGGCGATCGGTGGCTCTTGACTGGCAACAAGGTCAACAAGAGTTATTGCTGGATCGTGCTTAGTTTGTCGACATAGAAAAGAGCCCTATTTTAGAAGAAATTGGTTGAATCAGGGCTTTTGTCTTGGCCTGTTGGTGCATTGGTAATCAAAGGAAAACAGCCCGAAAAAACGTGCACAAGAGGGAGCGCACATGACGGGGCGATCGGTGGCTCTTGACTGGCAACAAGGTCAACAAGAGTTATTGCTGAATCGCGCTTAGTTTGTCGACATAGAAAAGAGCCCTATTTTAGGAGAAATTGGTTGAATCAGGGCTTTTGTCTTGGCCTGTTGGTGCATTGGTAATCAAAGGAAAACAGCCCGAAAAAACGTGCACAAGAGGGAGCGCACATGACGGGGCGATCGGTGGCTCTTGACTGGCAACAAGGTAAACAAGAGTTATTGCTGAATCGCGCTTAGTTTGTCGACATAGAAAAGAGCCCTATTTTAGAAGAAATTGGTTGAATCAGGGCTTTTGTCTTGGCCTGTTGGTGCATTGTTAATCAAAGGAAAACAGCCCGCAAAAACGTGCACAAGAGGGAGCGCACATGACGGGGCGATCGGTGGCTCTTGACTGGCAACAAGGTAAACAAGAGTTATTGCTGGATCGTGCTTAGTTTGTCGACATAGAAAAGAGCCCTATTTTAGAAGAAATTGGTTGAATCAGGGCTTTTGTCTTGGCCTGTTGGTGCATTGGTAATCAAAGGAAAACAGCCCGAAAAAACGTGGACAAGAGGGAGCGCACATGACGGGGCGATCGGTGGCTCTTGACTGGCAACAAGGTAAACAAGAGTTATTGCTGAATCGCGCTTAGTTTGTCAACATAAAAAAGAGCCCTATTTTAGGAGAAATTGGTTGAATCAGACCTTTTGTCTTGGCCTGTTGGTGCATTGCTATTCAAAGGAAAACAGCCCGAAAAAACGTGGACAAGAGGGAGCGCACATGACGGGGCGATCGGTGGCTCTTGACTGGCAACAAGGTAAACAAGAGTTATTGCTGAATCGCGCTTAGTTTGTCGACATAGAAAAGAGCCCTATTTTAGGAGAAATTGGTTGAATCACGGCTTTTGGCTTGGCCTGTTGCTGCATTGTTAATCAAAGGAAAACAGCCCGAAAAAACGTGGACAAGAGGGAGCACACACGACAGGGCGGGCAGTGGCTCTTGACTGGCAACAAGGTAAACAAGAGTTATTGCTGAATCGCGCTTAGTTTGTCGACATAGAAAAGAGCCCTATTTTAGGAGAAATTGGTTGAATCAGGGCTTTTGACTTGGCCTCTTGGTGCATTGGTAATCAAAGGAAAACAGCCCGAAAAAACGTGGACAAGAGGGAGCGCACATGACGGGGCGATCGGTGGCTCTTGACTGGCAACAAGGTAAACAAGAGTTATTGCTGAATCGCGCTTAGTTTGTCGACATAGAAAAGAGCCTTATTTTAGGAGAAATTGGTTGAATCAGGGCTTTTGTCTTGGCCTGTTGGTGCATTGTTAATCAAAGGAAAACAGCCCGAAAAAACGTGCACAAGAGGGAGCGCACATGACGGGGCGATCGGTGGCTCTTGACTGGCAACAAGGTAAACAAGAGTTATTGCTGGATCGTGCTTAGTTTGTCGACATAGAAAAGAGCCCTATTTTAGAAGAAATTGGTTGAATCAGGGCTTTTGTCTTGGCCTGTTGGTGCATTGTTAATCAAAGAAAAACAGCCCGAAAAAACGTGCACAAGAGGGAGCGCACATGACGGGGCGATCGGTGGCTCTTGACTGGCAACAAAGTAAACAAGAGTTATTGCTGGATCGTGCTTAGTTTGTCGACATAGAAAAGAGCCCTATTTTAGAAGAAATTGGTTGAATCAGGGCTTTTGTCTTGGCCTGTTGGTGCATTGGTAATCAAAGGAAAACAGCCCGAAAAAACGTGGACAAGAGGGAGCGCACATGACGGGGCGATCGGTGGCTCTTGACTGGCAACAAGGTAAACAAGAGTTATTGCTGAATCGCGCTTAGTTTGTCAACATAAAAGAGCCCTATTTTAGGAGAAATTGGTTGAATCAGACCTTTTGTCTTGGCCTGTTGGTGCATTGTTATTCAAAGGAAAACAGCCCGAAAAAACGTGGACAAGAGGGAGCGCACATGACGGGGCGATCGGTGGCTCTTGACTGGCAACAAGGTAAACAAGAGTTATTGCTGAATCGCGCTTAGTTTGTCGACATAGAAAAGAGCCCTATTTTAGGAGAAATTGGTTGAATCACGGCTTTTGGCTTGGCCTGTTGGTGCATTGTTAATCAAAGGAAAACAGCCCGAAAAAACGTGGACAAGAGGGAGCACACACGACAGGGCGGGCAGTGGCTCTTGACTGGCAACAAGGTAAACAAGAGTTATTGCTGAATCGCGCTTAATTTGTCGACATAGAAAAGAGCCCTATTTTAGGAGAAATTGGTTGAATCAGGGCTTTTGACTTGGCCTCTTGGTGCATTGGTAATCAAAGAAAAACAGCCCGAAAAAACGTGGACAAGAGGGAGCGCACATGACGGGGCGATCGGTGGCTCTTGACTGGCAACAAGGTAAACAAGAGTTATTGCTGAATCGCTCTTAGTTTGTCGACATAGAAAAGAGCCCTATTTTAGGAGAAATTGGTTGAATCAGGGCTTTTGTCTTGGCCTGTTGGTGCATTGTTTATCAAAGGAAAACAGCCCGAAAAAACGTGGACAAGAGGGAGCACACACGACAGGGCGGGCAGTGGCTCTTGACTGGCAACAAGGTAAACAAGAGTTATTGCTGAATCGCTCTTAGTTTGTCGACATAGAAAAGAGCCCTATTTTAGGAGAAATTGGTTGAATCAGGGCCTTTGTCTTGGCCTGTTGGTGCATTGTTAATCAAAGGAAAACAGCCCGAAAAAACGTGGACAAGAGGGAGCACACACGACAGGGCGGGCAGTGGCTCTTGACTGGCAACAAGGTAAACAAGAGTTATTGCTGAATCGCTCTTAGTTTGTCGACATAGAAAAGAGCCCTATTTTAGGAGAAATTGGTTGAATCAGGGCCTTTGTCTTGGCCTGTTGGTGCATTGTTAATCAAAGGAAAACAGCCCGAAAAAACGTGGACAAGAGGGAGCACACACGACAGGGCGGGCAGTGGCTCTTGACTGGCAACAAGGTAAACAAGAGTTATTGCTGAATCGCTCTTAGTTTGTCGACATAGAAAAGAGCCCTATTTTAGGAGAAATTGGTTGAATCAGGGCCTTTGTCTTGGCCTGTTGGTGCATTGTTAATCAAAGGAAAACAGCCCGAAAAAACGTGGACAAGAGGGAGCACACACGACAGGGCGGGCAGTGGCTCTTGACTGGCAACAAGGTAAACAAGAGTTATTGCTGAATCGCGCTTAGTTTGTCGACATAGAAAAGAGCCCTATTTTAGGAGAAATTGGTTGAATCAGGGCTTTTGTCTTGGCCTGTTGGTGCATTGTTAATCAAAGGAAAACAGCCCGAAAAGCGTGGACAAGAGGGAGCGCACACGACAGGGCGGGCAGTGGCTCTTGACTGGCAACAAGGTAAACAAGAGTTATTGCTGAATCGCTCTTAGTTTGTCGACATAGAAAAGAGCCCTATTTTAGGAGAAATTGGTTGAATCAGGGCTTTTGTCTTGGCCTGTTGGTGCATTGTTTATCAAAGGAAAACAGCCCGAAAAAACGTGGACAAGAGGGAGCACACACGACAGGGCGGGCAGTGGCTCTTGACTGGCAACAAGGTAAACAAGAGTTATTGCTGAATCGCTCTTAGTTTGTCGACATAGAAAAGAGCCCTATTTTAGGAGAAATTGGTTGAATCAGGGCCTTTGTCTTGGCCTGTTGGTGCATTGTTAATCAAAGGAAAACAGCCCGAAAAAACGTGGACAAGAGGGAGCACACACGACAGGGCGGGCAGTGGCTCTTGACTGGCAACAAGGTAAACAAGAGTTATTGCTGAATCGCTCTTAGTTTGTCGACATAGAAAAGAGCCCTATTTTAGGAGAAATTGGTTGAATCAGGGCCTTTGCCTTGGCCTGTTGGTGCATTGTTAATCAAAGGAAAACAGCCCGAAAAAACGTGGACAAGAGGGAGCACACACGACAGGGCGGGCATTGGCTCTTGACTGGCAACAAGGTAAACAAGAGTTATTGCTGAATCGCTCTTAGTTTGTCGACATAGAAAAGAGCCCTATTTTAGGAGAAATTGGTTGAATCAGGGCCTTTGTCTTGGCCTGTTGGTGCATTGTTAATCAAAGGAAAACAGCCCGAAAAAACGTGGACAAGAGGGAGCACACACGACAGGGCGGGCAGTGGCTCTTGACTGGCAACAAGGTAAACAAGAGTGATTGCTGAATCGCTCTTAGTTTGTCGACATAGAAAAGAGCCCTATTTTAGGAGAAATTGGTTGAATCAGGGCCTTTGTCTTGGCCTGTTGGTGCATTGTTAATCAAAGGAAAACAGCCCGAAAAAACGTGGACAAGAGGGAGCACACACGACAGGGCGGGCAGTGGCTCTTGACTGGCAACAAGGTAAACAAGAGTTATTGCTGAATCGCTCTTCGTTTGTCGACATAGAAAAGAGCCCTATTTTAGGAGAAATTGGTTGAATCAGGGCTTTTGTCTTGGCCTGTTGGTGCATTGTTAATCAAAGGAAAACAGCCCGAAAAAACGTGGACAAGAGGGAGCACACACGACAGGGCGGGCAGTGGCTCTTGACTGGCAACAATGTAAACAAGAGTTATTGCTGAATCGCGCTTAGTTTGTCGACATAGAAAAGAGCCCTATTTTAGGAGAAATTGGTTGAATCAGGGCTTTTGTCTTGGCCTGTTGGTGCATTGTTAATCAAAGGAAAACAGCCCGAAAAAACGTGGACAAGAGGGAGCACACACGACAGGGCGGGCAGTGGCTCTTGACCGGCAACAAGGTAAACAAGAGTTATTGCTGAATCGCTCTTAGTTTGTCGACATAGAAAAGAGCCCTATTTTAGGAGAAATTGGTTGAATCAGGGCTTTTGTCTTGGCCTGTTGGTGCATTGTTAATCAAAGGAAAACAGCCCGAAAAAACGTGGACAAGAGGGAGCACACACGACAGGGCGGGCAGTGGCTCTTGACTGGCAACAATGTAAACAAGAGTTATTGCTGAATCGCGCTTAGTTTGTCGACATAGAAAAGAGCCCTATTTTAGGAGAAATTGGTTGAATCAGGGCTTTTGTCTTGGCCTGTTGGTGCATTGTTAATCAAAGGAAAACAGCCCGAAAAAACGTGGACAAGAGGGAGCACACACGACAGGGCGGGCAGTGGCTCTTGACTGGCAACAAGGTAAACAAGAGTTATGGCTGAATCGCTCTTAGTTTGTCGACATAGAAAAGAGCCCTATTTTAGGAGAAATTGGTTGAATCAGGGCTTTTGTCTTGGCCTGTTGGTGCATTGTTAATCAAAGGAAAACAGCCCGAAAAAACGTGGACAAGAGGGAGCACACACGACAGGGCGGGCAGTGGCTCTTGACTGGCAACAAGGTAAACAAGAGTTATTGCTGAATCGCTCTTAGTTTGTCGACATAGAAAAGAGCCCTATTTTAGGAGAAATTGGTTGAATCAGGGCTTTTGTCTTGGCCTGTTGGTGCATTGTTAATCAAAGGAAAACAGCCCGAAAAAACGTGGACAAGAGGGAGCACACACGACAGGGCGGGCAGTGGCTCTTGACTGGCAACAATGTAAACAAGAGTTATTGCTGAATCGCGCGTAGTTTGTCGACATAGAAAAGAGCCCTATTTTAGGAGAAATTGGTTGAATCAGGGCCTTTGTCTTGGCCTGTTGGTGCATTGTTAATCAAAGGAAAACAGCCCGAAAAAACGTGGACAAGAGGGAGCACACACGACAGGGCGGGCAGTGGCTCTTGACTGGCAACAAGGTAAACAAGAGTTATTGCTGAATCGCTCTTAGTTTGTCGACATAGAAAAGAGCCCTATTTTAGGAGAAATTGGTTGAATCAGGGCTTTTGTCTTGGCCTGTTGGTGCATTGTTAATCAAAGGAAAACAGCCCGAAAATACGTGGACAAGAGGGAGCACACACGACAGGGCGGGCAGTGGCTCTTGACTGGCAACAAGGTAAACAAGAGTTATTGCTGAATCGCGCTTAGTTTGTCGACATAGAAAAGAGCCCTATTTTAGGAGAAATTGGTTGAATCAGGGCTTTTGTCTTGGCCTGTTGGTGCATTGTTAATCAAAGGAAAACAGCCCGAAAAAACGTGGACAAGAGGGAGCACACACGACAGGGCGGGCAGTGGCTCTTGACTGGCAACAAGGTTAACAAGAGTTATTGCTGGATCGTGCTTATTTTGTCGACATAGAAAAGAGCCCTATTTTAGGAGAAATTGGTTGAATCACGGCTTTTGTCTAGGCCTGTTGGTGCATTGTTAATCAAAGGAAAACAGCCCGAAAAAACGTGCACAAGAGGGAGCGCACATGACGGGGCGATCGGTGGCTCTTGACTGGCAACGAGGTCAACAAGAGTTATTGCTGGATCGTGCTTAGTTTGTCGACATAGAAAAGAGTCCTATTTTAGGAGAAATTGGTTGAATCACGGCTTTTGTCTTGGCCTGTTGGTGCATTGTTAATCAAAGGAAAATAGCCCGAAAAAACGTGCACAAGAGGGAGCGCACATGACAGGCGATCGGTGGCTCTTGACTGGCAACGAGGTCAACAAGAGTTATTGCTGGATCGTGCTTAGTTTGTCGACATAGAAAAGAGTCCTATTTTAGGAGAAATTGGTTGAATCACGGCTTTTGTCTAGGCCTGTTGGTGCATTGTTAATCAAAGGAAAACAGCCCGAAAAAACGTGCACAAGAGGGAGCGCACATGACGGGGCGATCGGTGGCTCTTGACTGGCAACGAGGTCAACAAGAGTTATTGCTGGATCGTGCTTAGTTTGTCGACATAGAAAAGAGCCCTATTTTAGGAGAAATTGGTTGAATCACGGCTTTTGTCTTGGCCTGTTGGTGCATTGTTAATCAAAGGAAAATAGCCCGAAAAAACGTGCACAAGAGGGAGCGCACATGACGGTGCGATCGGTGGCTCTTGACTGGCAACGAGGTCAACAAGAGTTATTGCTGGATCGTGCTTAGTTTGTCGACATAGAAAAGAGTCCTATTTTAGGAGAAATTGGTTGAATCACGGCTTTTGTCTTGGCCTGTTGGTGCATTGTTAATCAAAGGAAAATAGCCCGAAAAAACGTGCACAAGAGGGAGCGCACACGACGGGGCGATCGGTGGCTCTTGACTGGCAACGAGGTCAACAAGAGTTATTGCTGGATCGTGCTTAGTTTGTCGACATAGAAAAGAGCCCTATTTTAGGAGAAATTGGTTGAATCACGGCTTTTGTCTTGGCCTGTTGGTGCATTGTTAATCAAAGGAAAATAGCCCGAAAAAACGTGCACAAGAGGGAGCGCACATGACATGGCGATCGGTGGCTCTTGACTGGCAACGAGGTCAACAAGAGTTATTGCTGGATCGTGCTTAGTTTGCGACATAGAAAAGAGCCCTATTTTAGGAGAAATTGGTTGAATCACGGCTTTTGTCTTGGCCTGTTGGTGCATTGTTAATCAAAGGAAAATAGCCCGAAAAAACGTGCACAAGAGGGAGCGCACATGACGGGGCGATCGGTGGCTCTTGACTGGCAACGAGGTCAACAAGAGTTATTGCTGGATCGTGCTTAGTTTGTCGACATAGAAAAGAGTCCTATTTTAGGAGAAATTGGTTGAATCAGGGCTTTTGTCTTGGCCTGTTGGTGCATTGTTAATCAAAGGAAAACAGCCCGAAAAAACGTGGACAAGAGGGAGCACACACGACAGGGCGGGCAGTGGCTCTTGACTGGCAACAATGTAAACAAGAGTTATTGCTGAATCGCGCTTAGTTTGTCGACATAGAAAAGAGCCCTATTTTAGGAGAAATTGGTTGAATCAGGGCTTTTGTCTTGGCCTGTTGGTGCATTGTTAATCAAAGGAAAACAGCCCGAAAAAACGAGGACAAGAGGGAGCACACACGACAGGGCGATCGGTGGCTCTTGACTGGCAACGAGGTCAACAAGAGTTATTGCTGGATCGTGCTTAGTTTGTCGACATAGAAAAGAGTCCTTTTTTAGGAGAAATTGGTTGAATCAGGGCTTTTGTCTTGGCCTGTTGGTGCATTGTTAATCAAAGGAAAACAGCCCGAAAAAACGTGGACAAGAGGGAGCACACACGACAGGGCGGGCAGTGGCTCTTGACTGGCAACAAGGTCAACAAGAGTTATTGCTGGATCGTGCTTAGTTTGTCGACATAGAAAAGAGCCCTATTTTAGGAGAAATTGGTTGAATCACGGCTTTTGTCTTGGCCTGTTGGTGCATTGTTAATCAAAGGAAAACAGCCCGAAAAAACGTGGACAAGAGGGAGCACACACGACAGGGCGATCGGTGGCTCTTGACTGGCAACGAGGTCAACAAGAGTTATTGCTGAATCGCGCTTAGTTTGTCGACATAGAAAAGAGCCCTATTTTAGGAGAAATTGGTTGAATCACGGCTTTTGTCTTGGCCTGTTGGTGCATTGTTAATCAAAGGAAAACAGCCCGAAAAAACGTGGACAAGAGGGAGCGCACATGACGGGGCGATCGGTGGCTCTTGACTGGCAACAAGGTCAACAAGAGTTATTGCTGGATCGTGCTTAGTTTGTCGACATAGAAAAGAGCCCTATTTTAGGAGAAATTGGTTGAATCACGGCTTTTGTCTTGGCCTGTTGGTGCATTGTTAATCAAAGGAAAACAGCCCGAAAAAACGTGGACAAGAGGGAGCGCACATGACGGGGCGATCGGTGGCTCTTGACTGGCAACGAGGTCAACAAGAGTTATTGCTGGATCGTGCTTAGTTTGTCGACATAGAAAAGAGCCCTATTTTAGGAGAAATTGGTTGAATCACGGCTTTTGTCTTGGCCTGTTGGTGCATTGTTAATCAAAGGAAAACAGCCCGAAAAAACGTGGACAAGAGGGAGCGCACATGACGGGGCGATCGGTGGCTCTTGACTGGCAACGAGGTCAACAAGAGTTATTGCTGGATCGCGCTTAGTTTGTCAACATAGAAAAAAGCCCTAGTTTAGGAGAAATTGGTTGAATCACGGCTTTTGTCTTGGCCTGTTGGTGCATTGTTAATCAAAGGAAAATAGCCCGAAAAAACGTGCACAAGAGGGAGCGCACATGACATGGCGATCGGTGGCTCTTGACTGGCAACGAGGTCAACAAGAGTTATTGCTGGATCGTGCTTAGTTTGCGACATAGAAAAGAGCCCTATTTTAGGAGAAATTGGTTGAATCACGGCTTTTGTCTTGGCCTGTTGGTGCATTGTTAATCAAAGGAAAATAGCCCGAAAAAACGTGCATAAGAGGGAGCGCACATGACGGGGCGATCGGTGGCTCTTGACTGGCAACGAGGTCAACAAGAGTTATTGCTGGATCCTGCTTAGTTTGCGACATAGAAAAGAGCCCTATTTTAGGAGAAATTGGTTGAATCACGGCTTTTGTCTTGGCCTGTTGGTGCATTGTTAATCAAAGGAAAATAGCCCGAAAAAACGTGCACAAGAGGGAGCGCACATGACGGGGCGATCGGTGGCTCTTGACTGGCAACGAGGTCAACAAGAGTTATTGCTGGATCGTGCTTAGTTTGCGACATAGAAAAGAGCCCTATTTTAGGAGAAATTGGTTGAATCACGGCTTTTGTCTTGGCCTGTTGGTGCATTGTTAATCAAAGGAAAATAGCCCGAAAAAACGTGCACAAGAGGGAGCGCACATGACGGGGCGATCGGTGGCTCTTGACTGGCAACGAGGTCAACAAGAGTTATTGCTGGATCGTGCTTAGTTTGCGACATAGAAAAGAGCCCTATTTTAGGAGAAATTGGTTGAATCACGGCTTTTGTCTTGGCCTGTTGGTGCATTGTTAATCAAAGGAAAATAGCCCGAAAAAACGTGCACAAGAGGGAGCTCACATGACGGGGCGATCGGTGGCTCTTGACTGGCAACGAGGTCAACAAGAGTTATTGCTGGATCGTGCTTAGTTTGTCGACATAGAAAAGAGCCCTATTTTAGGAGAAATTGGTTGAATCACGGCTTTTGTCTTGGCCTGTTGGTGCATTGTTAATGAAAGGAAAACAGCCCGAAAAAACGTGCACAAGAGGGAGCGCACATGACAGGGCGATCGGTGGCTCTTGACTGGCAACGAGGTCAACAAGAGTTATTGCTGGATCGCGCTTAGTTTGTCAACATAGAAAAAAGCCCTAGTTTAGGAGAAATTGGTTGAATCACGGCTTTTGTCTTGGCCTGTTGGTGCATTGTTAATCAAAGGAAAATAGCCCGAAAAAACGTGCACAAGAGGGAGCGCACATGACAAGGCGATCGGTGGCTCTTGACTGGCAACGAGGTCAACAAGAGTTATTGCTGGATCGTGCTTAGTTTGCGACATAGAAAAGAGCCCTATTTTAGGAGAAATTGGTTGAATCACGGCTTTTGTCTTGGCCTGTTGGTGCATTGTTAATCAAAGGAAAATAGCCCGAAAAAACGTGCACAAGAGGGAGCGCACATGACGGGGCGATCGGTGGCTCTTGACTGGCAACGAGGTCAACAAGAGTTATTGCTGGATCGTGCTTAGTTTGTCGACATAGAAAAGAGTCCTATTTTAGGAGAAATTGGTTGAATCAGGGCTTTTGTCTTGGCCTGTTGGTGCATTGTTAATCAAAGGAAAACAGCCCGAAAAAACGTGGACAAGAGGGAGCACACACGACAGGGCGATCGGTGGCTCTTGACTGGCAACGAGGTCAACAAGAGTTATTGCTGGATCGTGCTTAGTTTGTCGACATAGAAAAGAGTCCTATTTTAGGAGAAATTGGTTGAATCAGGGCTTTTTTCTTGGCCTGTTGGTGCATTGTTAATCAAAGGAAAACAGCCCGAAAAAACGTGGACAAGAGGGAGCACACACGACAGGGCGGGCAGTGGCTCTTGACTGGCAACAAGGTAAACAAGAGTTATTGCTGAATCGCGCTTAGTTTGTCGACATAGAAAAGAGCCCTATTTTAGGAGAAATTGGTTGAATCAGGGCTTTTGTCTTGGCCTGTTGGTGCATTGTTAATCAAAGGAAAACAGCCCGAAAAAACGTGGACAAGAGGGAGCACACACGACAGGGCGATCGGTGGCTCTTGACTGGCAACGAGGTCAACAAGAGTTATTGCTGGATCGCGCTTAGTTTGTCGACATAGAAAAGAGTCCTATTTTAGGAGAAATTGGTTGAATCACGGCTTTTGTCTTGGCCTGTTGGTGCATTGTTAATCAAAGGAAAATAGCCCGAAAAAACGTGCACAAGAGGGAGCGCACACGACGGGGCGATCGGTGGCTCTTGACTGGCAACGAGGTCAACAAGAGTTATTGCTGGATCGTGGTTAGTTTGTCGACATAGAAAAGAGTCCTATTTTAGGAGAAATTGGTTGAATCAGGGCTTTTGTCTTGGCCTGTTGGTGCATTGTTAATCAAAGGAAAACAGCCCGAAAAAACGTGGACAAGAGGGAGCACACACGACAGGGCGATCGGTGGCTCTTGACTGGCAACGAGGTCAACAAGAGTTATTGCTGGATCGTGCTTAGTTTGTCGACATAGAAAACAGTCCTATTTTAGGAGAAATTGGTTGAATCAGGGCTTTTGTCTTGGCCTGTTGGTGCATTGTTAATCAAAGGAAAACAGCCCGAAAAAACGTGGACAAGAGGGAGCACACACGACAGGGCGGGCAGTGGCTCTTGACTGGCAACAAGGTAAACAAGAGTTATTGCTGAATCGCGCTTAGTTTGTCGACATAGAAAAGAGCCCTATTTTAGGAGAAATTGGTTGAATCAGGGCTTTTGTCTTGGCCTGTTGGTGCATTGTTAATCAAAGGAAAACAGCCCGAAAAAACGTGGACAAGAGGGAGCACACACGACAGGGCGATCGGTGGCTCTTGACTGGCAACGAGGTCAACAAGAGTTATTGCTGAATCGCGCTTAGTTTGTCGACATAGAAAAGAGCCCTATTTTAGGAGAAATTGGTTGAATCAGGGCTTTTGTCTTGGCCTGTTGGTGCATTGTTAATCAAAGGAAAACAGCCCGAAAAAACGTGGACAAGAGGGAGCACACACGACAGGGCGATCGGTGGCTCTAGACTGGCAACGAGGTCAACAAGAGTTATTGCTGGATCGTGCTTAGTTTGTCGACATAGAAAAGAGTCCTATTTTAGGAGAAATTGGTTGAATCAGGGCTTTTGTCTTGGCCTGTTGGTGCATTGTTAATCAAAGGAAAACAGCCCGAAAAAACGTGGACAAGAGGGAGCACACACGACAGGGCGGGCAGTGGCTCTTGACTGGCAACAAGGTAAACAAGAGTTATTGCTGAATCGCGCTTAGTTTGTCGACATAGAAAAGAGCCCTATTTTAGGAGAAATTGGTTGAATCAGGGCTTTTGTCTTGGCCTGTTGGTGCATTGTTAATCAAAGGAAAACAGCCCGAAAAAACGTGGACAAGAGGGAGCACACACGACAGGGCGATCGGTGGCTCTTGACTGGCAACGAGGTCAACAAGAGTTATTGCTGGATCGCGCTTAGTTTGTCGACATAGAAAAGAGTCCTATTTTAGGAGAAATTGGTTGAATCACGGCTTTTGTCTTGGCCTGTTGGTGCATTGTTAATCAAAGGGAAATAGCCCGAAAAAACGTGCACAAGAGGGAGCGCACACGACGGGGCGATCGGTGGCTCTTGACTGGCAACGAGGTCAACAAGAGTTATTGCTGGATCGTGCTTAGTTTGTCGACATAGAAAAGAGTCCTATTTTAGGAGAAATTAGTTGAATCAGGGCTTTTGTCTTGGCCTGTTGGTGCATTGTTAATCAAAGGAAAACAGCCCGAAAAAACGTGGACAAGAGGGAGCACACACGACAGGGCGATCGGTGGCTCTTGACTGGCAACGAGGTCAACAAGAGTTATTGCTGGATCGTGCTTAGTTTGTCGACATAGAAAAGAGTCCTATTTTAGGAGAAATTGGTTGAATCAGGGCTTTTGTCTTGGCCTGTTGGTGCATTGTTAATCAAAGGAAAACAGCCCGAAAAAACGTGGACAAGAGGGAGCACACACGACAGGGCGATCGGTGGCTCTTGACTGGCAACGAGGTAAACAAGAGTTATTGCTGAATCGCGCTTAGTTTGTCGACATAGAAAAGAGTCCTATTTTAGGAGAAATTGGTTGAATCACGGCTTTTGTCTTGGCCTGTTGGTGCATTGTTAATCAAAGGAAAATAGCCCGAAAAAACGTGCACAAGAGGGAGCGCACACGACGGGGCGATCGGTGGCTCTTGACTGGCAACGAGGTCAACAAGAGTTATTGCTGGATCGTGCTTAGTTTGTCGACATAGAAAAGAGTCCTATTTTAGGAGAAATTGGTTGAATCAGGGCTTTTGTCTTGGCCTGTTGGTGCATTGTTAATCAAAGGAAAACAGCCCGAAAAAACGTGGACAAGAGGGAGCACACACGACAGGGCGATCGGTGGCTCTTGACTGGCAACGAGGTCAACAAGAGTTATTGCTGGATCGTGCTTAGTTTTTCGACATAGAAACGAGTCCTATTTTAGGAGAAATTGGTTGAATCACGGCTTTTGTCTTGGCCTGTTGGTGCATTGTTAATCAAAGGAAAATAGCCCGAAAAAACGTGGACAAGAGGGAGCACACACGACAGGGCGGGCAGTGGCTCTTGACTGGCAACATGGTAAACAAGAGTTATTGCTGGATTGTGCTTAGTTTGTCGACATAGAAAAGAGTCCTATTTTAGGAGAAATTGGTTGAATCAGGGCTTTTGTCTTGGCCTGTTGGTGCATTGTTAATCAAAGGAAAACAGCCCGAAAAAACGTGGACAAGGGGGAGCACACACGACAGGGCGATCGGTGGCTCTTGACTGGCAACGAGGTCAACAAGAGTTATTGCTGGATCGTGCTTAGTTTGTCGACATAGAAACGAGTCCTATTTTAGGAGAAATTGGTTGAATCCCGGCTTTTGTCTTGGCCTGTTGGTGCATTGTTAATCAAAGGAAAACAGCCCGAAAAAACGTGGACAAGAGGGAGCGCACATGACGGGGCGATCGGTGGCTCTTGACTGGCAACGAGGTCAACAAGAGTTATTGCTGGATCGTGCTTAGTTTGTCGACATAGAAAAGAGCCCTATTTTAGGAGAAATTGGTTGAATCAGGGCTTTTGTCTTGGCCTGTTGGTGCATTGTTAATCAAAGGAAAATAGCCCGAAAAAACGTGGACAAGAGGGAGCACACACGACAGGGCGATCGGTGGCTCTTGACTGGCAACGAGGAAAACAAGAGTTATTGCTGGATCGTGCTTAGTTTGTCGACATAGAAACGAGTCCTATTTTAGGAGAAATTGGTTGAATCACGGCTTTTGTCTTGGCCTGTTGGTGCATTGTTAATCAAAGGAAAACAGCCCGAAAAAACGTGGACAAGAGGGAGCACACACGACAGGGCGATCGGTGGCTCTTGACTGGCAACATGGTAAACAAGAGTTATTGCTGAATCGCGCTTAGTTTGTCGACATAGAAAAGAGCCCTATTTTAGGAGAAATTGGTTGAATCGGGGCTTTTGTCTTGGCCTGTTGGTGCATTGTTAATCAAAGGAAAACAGCCCGAAAAAACGTGGACAAGAGGGAGCACACACGACAGGGCGATCGGTGGCTCTTGACTGGCAACGAGGTCAACAAGAGTTATTGCTGTATCGTGCTTAGTTTGTCGACATAGAAACGAGTCCTATTTTAGGAGAAATTGGTTGAATCACGGCTTTTGTCTTGGCCTGTTGGTGCATTGTTAATCAAAGGAAAATAGCCCGAAAAAACGTGCACAAGAGGGAGCGCACACGACGGGGCGATCGGTGGCTCTTGACTGGAACGAGGAAAACAAGAGTTATTGCTGGATCGTGCTTAGTTTGTCGACATAGAAAAGAGCCCTATTTTAGGAGAAATTGGTTGAATCATGGCTTTTGTCTTGGCCTGTTGGTGCATTGTTAATCAAAGGAAAACAGCCCGAAAAAACGTGGACAAGAGGGAGCACACACGACAGGGCGATCGGTGGCTCTTGACTGGCAACGAGGAAAACAAGAGTTATTGCTGGATCGTGCTTAGTTTGTCGACATAGAAAAGAGCCCTATTTTAGGAGAAATTGGTTGAATCACGGCTTTTGTCTTGGCCTGTTGGTGCATTGTTAATCAAAGGAAAACAGCCCGAAAAAACGTGGACAAGAGGGAGCACACACGACAGGGCGATCGGTGGCTCTTGACTGGCAACGAGGTCAACAAGAGTTATTGCTGGATCGTGCTTAGTTTGTCGACATAGAAAAGAGCCCTATTTTAGGAGAAATTGGTTGAATCACGGCTTTTGTCTTGGCCTGTTGGTGCATTGTTAATCAAAGGAAAAGAGCCCGAAAAAACGTGGACAAGAGGGAGCACACACGACAGGGCGATCGGTGGCTCTTGACTGGCAACGAGGTCAACAAGAGTTATTGCTGGATCGTGCTTAGTTTGTCGACATAGAAAAGAGCCCTATTTTAGGAGAAATTGGTTGAATCACGGCTTTTGTCTTGGCCTGTTGGTGCATTGTTAATCAAAGGAAAACAGCCCGAAAAAACGTGGACAAGAGGGAGCACACACGACAGGGCGATCGGTGGCTCTTGACTGGCAACGAGGTCAACAAGAGTTATTGCTGGATCGTGCTTAGTTTGTCGACATAGAAAAGAGCCCTATTTTAGGAGAAATTGGTTGAATCACGGCTTTTGTCTTGGCCTGTTGGTGCATTGTTAATCAAAGGAAAATAGCCCGAAAAAACGTGCACAAGAGGGAGCGCACATGACGGGGCGATCGGTGGCTCTTGACTGGCAACGAGGTCAACAAGAGTTATTGCTGGATCGTGCTTAGTTTGTCGACATAGAAAAGAGCCCTATTTTAGGAGAAATTGGTTGAATCAGGGCTTTTGTCTTGGCCTGTTGGTGCATTGTTAATCAAAGGAAAATAGCCCGAAAAAACGTGCACAAGAGGGAGCGCACATGACGGGGCGATCGGTGGCTCTTGACTGGCAACGAGGTCAACAAGAGTTATTGCTGGATCGTGCTTAGTTTGTCGACATAGAAAAGAGCCCTATTTTAGGAGAAATTGGTTGAATCACGGCTTTTGTCTTGGCCTGTTGGTGCATTGTTAATCAAAGGAAAATAGCCCGAAAAAACGTGCACAAGAGGGAGCGCACATGACGGGGCGATCGGTGGCTCTTGACTGGCAACAAGGTAAACAAGAGTTATTGCTGAATCGCACTTAGTTTGTCGACATAGAAAACAGCCCTATTTTAGGAGAAATTGGTTGAATCAGGGCTTTTGTCTTGGCCTGTTGGTGCATTGTTAATCAAAGGAAAACAGCCCGAAAAAACGTTGACAAGAGGGAGCACACACGACAGGGCGATCGGTGGCTCTTGACTGGCAACGAGGTCAACAAGAGTTATTGCTGGATCGTGCTTAGTTTGTCGACATAGAAAAGAGCCCTATTTTAGGAGAAATTGGTTGAATCAGGGCTTTTGTCTTGGCCTGTTGGTGCATTGTTAATCAAAGGAAAATAGCCCGAAAAAACGTGCACAAGAGGGAGCGCACATGACGGGGCGATCGGTGGCTCTTGACTGGCAACGAGGTCAACAAGAGTTATTGCTGGATCGTGCTTAGTTTGTCGACATAGAAAAGAGCCCTATTTTAGGAGAAATTGGTTGAATCACGGCTTTTGTCTTGGCCTGTTGGTGCATTGTTAATCAAAGGAAAATAGCCCGAAAAAACGTGCACAAGAGGGAGCGCACATGACGGGGCGATCGGTGGCTCTTGACTGGCAACGAGGTCAACAAGAGTTATTGCTGGATCGTGCTTAGTTTGTCGACATAGAAAAGAGCCCTATTTTAGGAGAAATTGGTTGAATCACGGCTTTTGTCTTGGCCTGTTGGTGCATTGTTAATCAAAGGAAAACAGCCCGAAAAAACGTGCACAAGAGGGAACGCACATGACGGGGCGATTGGTGGCTCTTGACTGGCAACGAGGTCAACAAGAGTATTGCTGGATCGTGCTTAGTTTGTCGACATAGGAAAGAGCCCTCTTTTAGGAGAAATTGGTTGAATCACGGCTTTTGTCTTGGCCTGTTGGTGCATTGTTAATTAAAGGAAAATAGCCCGAAAAAACGTGCACAAGAGGGAGCGCACATGACGGGGCGATCGGTGGCTCTTGACTGGCAACGAGGTCAACAAGAGCTATTGCTGGATCGTGCTTAGTTTGTCGACATAGAAAAGAGCCCTATTTTAGGAGAAATTGGTTGAATCAGGGCTTTTGTCTTGGCCTGTTGGTGCATTGTTAATCAAAGGAATACAGCCCGAAAAAACGTGGACAAGAGGGAGCGCACATGACGGGGCGATCGGTGGCTCTTGACTGGCAGCGAGGTCAACAAGAGTTATTGCTGGATCGTGCTTAGTTTGTCGACATAGAAAAGAGCCCTATTTTAGGAGAAATTGGTTGAATCAGGGCTTTTGTCTTGGCCTGTTGGTGCATTGTTAATCAAAGGAAAATAGCCCGAAAAAACGTGCACAAGAGGGAGCGCACATGACGGGGCGATCGGTGGCTCTTGACTGGCAACGAGGTCAACAAGAGTTATTGCTGGATCGTGCTTAGTTTGTCGACATAGAAAAGAGCCCTATTTTAGGAGAAATTGGTTGAATCAGGGCTTTTGTCTTGGCCTGTTGGTGCATTGTTAATCAAAGGAAAATAGCCCGAAAAAACGTGCACAAGAGGGAGCGCACATGACGGGGCGATCGGTGGCTCTTGACTGGCAGCGAGGTCAACAAGAGTTATTGCTGGATCGTGCTTAGTTTCTCGACATAGAAAAGAGCCCTATTTTAGGAGAAATTGGTTGAATCGGGACTTGTCTTGGCTAGTTGGTGCATTCTTAATCAAAGGAAAATAGCCCGAAAAAATGTGCACAAGAGGGAGCGCACATGACGGGGCGATCGGTGGCTATTGACTGGCAACGAGGTCAACAAGAGTTATTGCTGGATCGTGCTTAGTTTGTCGACATAGAAAAGAGCCCTATTTTAGGAGAAATTGGTTGAATCACGGCTTTTGTCTTGGCCTGTTGGTGCATTGTTAATCAAAGGAAAATAGCCCGAAAAAACGTGCACAAGAGGGAGCGCACATGACGGGGCGATCGGTGGCTCTTGACTGGCAACGAGGTCAACAAGAGTATTGCTGGATCGTGCTTAGTTTGTCGACATAGGAAAGAGCCCTCTTTTAGGAGAAATTGGTTGAATCACGGCTTTTGTCTTGGCCTATTGGTGCATTGTTAATCAAAGGAAAATAGCCCGAAAAAACGTGCACAAGAGGGAGCGCACATGACGGGGCGATCGGTGGCTCTTGACTGGCAACGAGGTCAACAAGAGTATTGCTGGATCGTGCTTAGTTTGTCGACATAGGAAAGAGCCCTCTTTTAGGAGAAATTGGTTGAATCACGGCTTTTGTCTTGGCCTATTGGTGCATTGTTAATCAAAGGAAAATAGCCCGAAAAAACGTGCACAAGAGGGAGCGCACATGACGGGGCGATCGGTGGCTCTTGACTGGCAACGAGGTCAACAAGAGTATTGCTGGATCGTGCTTAGTTTGTCGACATAGGAAAGAGCCCTCTTTTAGGAGAAATTGGTTGAATCACGGCTTTTGTCTTGGCCTATTGGTGCATTCTTAATCAAAGGAAAACAGCCCGAAAAAACGTGCACAAGAGGGAACGCACATGACGGGGCGATTGGTGGCTCTTGACTGGCAACGAGGTCAACAAGAGTATTGCTGGATCGTGCTTAGTTTGTCGACATAGGAAAGAGCCCTCTTTTAGGAGAAATTGGTTGAATCACGGCTTTTGTCTTGGCCTATTGGTGCATTGTTAATCAAAGGAAAATAGCCCGAAAAAACGTGCACAAGAGGGAGCGCACATGACGGGGCGATCGGTGGCTCTTGACTGGCAGCGAGGTCAACAAGAGTTATTGCTGGATCGTGCTTAGTTTGTCGACATAGAAAAGAGCCCTATTTTAGGAGAAATTGGTTGAATCAGGGCTTTTGTCTTGGCCTGTTTGTGCATTGTTAATCAAAGGAAAATAGCCCGAAAAAACGTGCACAAGAGGGAGCGCACATGACGGGGCGATCGGTGGCTCTTGACTGGCAACGAGGTCAACAAGAGTTATTGCTGGATCGTGCTTAGTTTGTCGACATAGAAAAGAGCCCTATTTTAGGAGAAATTGGTTGAATCAGGGCTTTTGTCTTGGCCTGTTGGTGCATTGTTAATCAAAGGAAAACAGCCCGAAAAAACGTGGACAAGAGGGAGCGCACATGACGGGGCGATCGGTGGCTCTTGACTGGCAGCGAGGTTAACAAGAGTTATTGCTGGATCGTGCTTAGTTTCTCGACATAGAAAAGAGCCCTATTTTAGGAGAAATTGGTTGAATCACGGCTTTTGTCTTGGCCTGTTGGTGCATTGTTAATCAAAGGAAAATAGCCCGAAAAAATGTGCACAAGAGGGAGCGCACATGACGGGGCGATCGGTGGCTCTTGACTGGCAACGAGCTCAACAAGAGATATTGCTGGATCGCGCTTAGTTTGTCAACATAGAAACGAGCCCTAGTTTAGGAGAAATTGGTTGAATCGGGACTTGTCTTGGCTAGTTGGTGCATTCTTAATCAAAGGAAAATAGCCCGAAAAAACGTGCACAAGAGGGAGCGCACATGACGGGGCGATCGGTGGCTATTGACTGGCAACGAGGTCAACAAGAGTATTGCTGGATCGTGCTTAGTTTGTCGACATAGGAAAGAGCCCTCTTTTAGGAGAAATTGGGTGAATCACGGCTTTTGTCTTGGCCTGTTGGTGCATTGTTAATCAAAGGAAAATAGCCCGAAAAAATGTGCACAAGAGGGAGCGCACATGACGGGGCGATCGGTGGCTCTTGACTGGCAACGAGCTCAACAAGAGATATTGCTGGATCGCGCTTAGTTTGTCAACATAGAAACGAGCCCTAGTTTAGGAGAAATTGGTTGAATCGGGACTTGTCTTGGCTAGTTGGTGCATTCTTAATCAAAGGAAAATAGCCCGAAAAAACGTGCACAAGAGGGAGCGCACATGACGGGGCGATCGGTGGCTATTGACTGGCAACGAGGTCAACAAGAGTATTGCTGGATCGTGCTTAGTTTCTCGACATAGAAAAGAGCCCTATTTTAGGAGAAATTGGTTGAATCACGGCTTTTGTCTTGGCCTGTTGGTGCATTGTTAATCAAAGGAAAATAGCCCGAAAAAATGTGCACAAGAGGGAGCGCACATGACGGGGCGATCGGTGGCTCTTGACTGGCAACGAGCTCAACAAGAGATATTGCTGGATCGCGCTTAGTTTGTCAACATAGAAACGAGCCCTAGTTTAGGAGAAATTGGTTGAATCGGGACTTGTCTTGGCTAGTTGGTGCATTCTTAATCAAAGGAAAATAGCCCGAAAAAACGTGCACAAGAGGGAGCGCACATGACGGGGCGATTGGTGGCTCTTGACTGGCAACGAGGTCAACAAGAGTATTGCTGGATCGTGCTTAGTTTGTCGACATAGGAAAGAGCCCTCTTTTAGGAGAAATTGGGTGAATCACGGCTTTTGTCTTGGCCTATTGGTGCATTGTTAATCAAAGGAAAATAGCCCGAAAAAACGTGCACAAGAGGGAGCGCACATGACGGGGCGATCGGTGGCTCTTGACTGGCAACGAGGTCAACAAGAGTTATTGCTGGATCGTGCTTAGTTTGTCGACATAGAAAAGAGCCCTATTTTAGGAGAAATTGGTTGAATCAGGGCTTTTGTCTTGGCCTGTTGGTGCATTGTTAATCAAAGGAAAACAGCCCGAAAAAACGTGGACAAGAGGGAGCGCACATGACGGGGCGATCGGTGGCTCTTGACTGGCAGCGAGGTCAACAAGAGTTATTGCTGGATCGTGCTTAGTTTGTCGACATAGAAAAGAGCCCTATTTTAGGAGAAATTGGTTGAATCAGGGCTTTTGTCTTGGCCTGTTGGTGCATTGTTAATCAAAGGAAAACAGCCCGAAAAAACGTGCACAAGAGGGAACGCACATGACGGGGCGATTGGTGGCTCTTGACTGGCAACGAGGTCAACAAGAGTATTGCTGGATCGTGCTTAGTTTGTCGACATAGGAAAGAGCCCTATTTTAGGAGAAATTGGTTGAATCACGGCTTTTGTCTTGGCCTATTGGTGCATTGTTAATCAAAGGAAAATAGCCCGAAAAAACGTGGACAAGAGGGAGCGCACATGACGGGGCGATCGGTGGCTCTTGACTGGCAGCGAGGTCAACAAGAGTTATTGCTGGATCGTGCTTAGTTTGTCGACATAGAAAAGAGCCCTATTTTAGGAGAAATTGGTTGAATCAGGGCTTTTGTCTTGGCCTGTTGGTGCATTGTTAATCAAAGGAAAACAGCCCGAAAAAACGTGCACAAGAGGGAACGCACATGACGGGGCGATTGGTGGCTCTTGACTGGCAACGAGGTCAACAAGAGTATTGCTGGATCGTGCTTAGTTTGTCGACATAGGAAAGAGCCCTCTTTTAGGAGAAATTGGTTGAATCACGGCTTTTGTCTTGGCCTATTGGTGCATTGTTAATCAAAGAAAAATAGCCCGAAAAAATGTGCACAAGAGGGAGCGCACATGACGGGGCGATCGGTGGCTCTTGACTGGCAACGAGGTCAACAAGAGATATTGCTGGATCGCGCTTAGTTTGTCAACATAGAAACGAGCCCTAGTTTAGGAGAAATTGGTTGAATCGGGACTTGTCTTGGCCTATTGGTGCATTCTTAATCAAAGGAAAATAGCCCGAAAAAACGTGCACAAGAGGGAGCGCACATGACGGGGCGATCGGTGGCTCTTGACTGGCAACGAGGTCAACAAGAGTATTGCTGGATCGTGCTTAGTTTGTCGACATAGGAAAGAGCCCTCTTTTAGGAGAAATTGGTTGAATCACGGCTTTTGTCTTGGCCTATTGGTGCATTGTTAATCAAAGAAAAATAGCCCGAAAAAATGTGCACAAGAGGGAGCGCACATGACGGGGCGATCGGTGGCTCTTGACTGGCAACGAGGTCAACAAGAGTATTGCTGGATCGTGCTTAGTTTGTCGACATAGGAAAGAGCCCTATTTTAGGAGAAATTGGTTGAATCACGGCTTTTGTCTTGGCCTATTGGTGCATTGTTAATCAAAGGAAAATAGCCCGAAAAAACGTGGACAAGAGGGAGCGCACATGACGGGGCGATCGGTGGCTATTGACTGGCAACGAGGTCAACAAGAGTATTGCTGGATCGTGCTTAGTTTGTCGACATAGGAAAGAGCCCTCTTTTAGGAGAAATTGGTTGAATCACGGCTTTTGTCTTGGCCTATTGGTGCATTGTTAATCAAAGAAAAATAGCCCGAAAAAATGTGCACAAGAGGGAGCGCACATGACGGGGCGATCGGTGGCTCTTGACTGGCAGCGAGGTCAACAAGAGTTATTGCTGGATCGTGCTTAGTTTGTCGACATAGAAAAGAGCCCTATTTTAGGAGAAATTGGTTGAATCAGGGCTTTTGTCTTGGCCTGTTGGTGCATTGTTAATCAAAGAAAAATAGCCCGAAAAAATGTGCACAAGAGGGAGCGCACATGACGGGGCGATCGGTGGCTCTTGACTGGCAGCGAGGTCAACAAGAGTTATTGCTGGATCGTGCTTAGTTTGTCGACATAGAAAAGCGCCCTATTTTAGGAGAAATTGGTTGAATCAGGGCTTTTGTCTTGGCCTGTTGGTGCATTGTTAATCAAAGGAAAACAGCCCGAAAAAACGTGCACAAGAGGGAACGCACATGACGGGGCGATCGGTGGCTCTTGACTGGCAACGAGGTCAACAAGAGTTATTGCTGGATCGTGCTTAGTTTGTCGACATAGAAAAGAGCCCTATTTTAGGAGAAATTGGTTGAATCAGGGCTTTTGTCTTGGCCTGTTGGTGCATTGTTAATCAAAGGAAAACAGCCCGAAAAAACGTGGACAAGAGGGAGCGCACATGACGGGGCGATCGGTGGCTCTTGACTGGCAACGAGGTCAACAAGAGTTATTGCTGGATCGTGCTTAGTTTGTCGACATAGAAAAGAGCCCTATTTTAGGAGAAATTGGTTGAATCAGGGCTTTTGTCTTGGCCTGTTGGTGCATTGTTAATCAAAGGAAAACAGCCCGAAAAAACGTGGACAAGAGGGAGCGCACATGACGGGGCGATCGGTGGCTCTTGACTGGCAGCGAGGTCAACAAGAGTTATTGCTGGATCGTGCTTAGTTTGTCGACATAGAAAAGAGCCCTATTTTAGGAGAAATTGGTTGAATCAGGGCTTTTGTCTTGGCCTGTTGGTGCATTGTTAATCAAAGGAAAACAGCCCGAAAAAACGTGCACAAGAGGGAACGCACATGACGGGGCGATTGGTGGCTCTTGACTGGCAACGAGGTCAACAAGAGTATTGCTGGATCGTGCTTAGTTTGTCGACATAGGAAAGAGCCCTATTTTAGGAGAAATTGGTTGAATCACGGCTTTTGTCTTGGCCTATTGGTGCATTGTTAATCAAAGGAAAATAGCCCGAAAAAGCGTGGACAAGAGGGAGCGCACATGACGGGGCGATCGGTGGCTCTTGACTGGCAGCGAGGTCAACAAGAGTTATTGCTGGATCGTGCTTAGTTTGTCGACATAGAAAAGAGCCCTATTTTAGGAGAAATTGGTTGAATCAGGGCTTTTGTCTTGGCCTGTTGGTGCATTGTTAATCAAAGGAAAACAGCCCGAAAAAACGTGCACAAGAGGGAACGCACATGACGGGGCGATTGGTGGCTCTTGACTGGCAACGAGGTCAACAAGAGTATTGCTGGATCGTGCTTAGTTTGTCGACATAGGAAAGAGCCCTCTTTTAGGAGAAATTGGTTGAATCACGGCTTTTGTCTTGGCCTATTGGTGCATTGTTAATCAAAGAAAAATAGCCCGAAAAAACGTGCACAAGAGGGAGCGCACATGACGGGGCGATCGGTGGCTCTTGACTGGCAACGAGGTCAACAAGAGTTATTGCTGGATCGTGCTTAGTTTGTCGACATAGAAAAGAGCCCTATTTTAGGAGAAATTGGTTGAATCAGGGCTTTTGTCTTGGCCTGTTGGTGCATTGTTAATCAAAGGAAAACAGCCCGAAAAAACGTGGACAAGAGGGAGCGCACATGACGGGGCGATCGGTGGCTCTTGACTGACAACGAGGTCAACAAGAGTTATTGCTGGATCGTGCTTAGTTTGTCGACATAGAAAAGAGCCCTATTTTAGGAGAAATTGGTTGAATCAGGGCTTTTGTCTTGGCCTGTTGGTGCATTGTTAATCAAAGGAAAACAGCCCGAAAAAACGTGGACAAGAGGGAGCGCACATGACGGGGCGATCGGTGGCTCTTGACTGGCAGCGAGGTCAACAAGAGTTATTGCTGGATCGTGCTTAGTTTGTCGACATAGAAAAGAGCCCTATTTTAGGAGAAATTGGTTGAATCAGGGCTTTTGTCTTGGCCTGTTGGTGCATTGTTAATCAAAGGAAAACAGCCCGAAAAAACGTGCACAAGAGGGAACGCACATGACGGGGCGATTGGTGGCTCTTGACTGGCAACGAGGTCAACAAGAGTATTGCTGGATCGTGCTTAGTTTGTCGACATAGGAAAGAGCCCTCTTTTAGGAGAAATTGGTTGAATCACGGCTTTTGTCTTGGCCTATTGGTGCATTGTTAATCAGAGGAAAATAGCCCGAAAAAACGTGCACAAGAGGGAGCGCACATGACGGGGCGATCGGTGGCTCTTGACTGGCAACGAGGTCAACAAGAGTTATTGCTGGATCGTGCTTAGTTTGTCTACATAGAAAAGAGCCCTATTTTAGGAGAAATTGGTTGAATCAGGGCTTTTGTCTTGGCCTGTTGGTGCATTGTTAATCAAAGGAAAACAGCCCGAAAAAACGTGGACAAGAGGGAGCGCACATGACGGGGCGATCGGTGGCTCTTGACTGACAACGAGGTCAACAAGAGTTATTGCTGGATCGTGCTTAGTTTGTCGACATAGAAAAGAGCCCTATTTTAGGAGAAATTGGTTGAATCAGGGCTTTTGTCTTGGCCTGTTGGTGCATTGTTAATCAAAGGAAAACAGCCCGAAAAAACGTGGACAAGAGGGAGCGCACATGACGGGGCGATCGGTGGCTCTTGACTGGCAGCGAGGTCAACAAGAGTTATTGCTGGATCGTGCTTAGTTTGTCGACATAGAAAAGAGCCCTATTTTAGGAGAAATTGGTTGAATCAGGGCTTTTGTCTTGGCCTGTTGGTGCATTGTTAATCAAAGGAAAACAGCCCGAAAAAACGTGGACAAGAGGGAGCGCACATGACGGGGCGATCGGCGGCTCTTGACTGACAACGAGGTCAACAAGAGTTATTGCTGGATCGTGCTTAGTTTGTCGACATAGAAAAGAGCCCTATTTTAGGAGAAATTGGTTGAATCAGGGCTTTTGTCTTGGCCTGTTGGTGCATAGTTAATCAAAGGAAAATAGCCCGAAAAAACGTGCACAAGAGGGAGCGCACATGACGGGGCGATCGGTGGCTCTTGACTGGCAACGAGGTCAACAAGAGTTATTGCTGGATCGTGCTTAGTTTGTCGACATAGAAAAGAGCCCTATTTTAGGAGAAATTGGTTGAATCAGGGCTTTTGTCTTGGCCTGTTGGTGCATTGTTAATCAAAGGAAAACAGCCCGAAAAAACGTGGACAAGAGGGAGCGCACATGACGGGGCGATCGGTGGCTCTTGACTGGCAGCGAGGTCAACAAGAGTTATTGCTGGATCGTGCTTAGTTTGTCAACATAGAAAAGAGCCCTATTTTAGGAGAAATTGGTTGAATCAGGGCTTTTGTCTTGGCCTGTTGGTGCATTGTTAATCAAAGGAAAATAGCCCGAAAAAACGTGCACAAGAGGGAGCGCACATGACGGGGCGATCGGTGGCTCTTGACTGGCAACGAGGTCAACAAGAGTTATTGCTGGATCGTGCTTAGTTTCTCGACATAGAAAAGAGCCCTATTTTAGGAGAAATTGGTTGAATCACGGCTTTTGTCTTGGCCTGTTGGTGCATTGTTAATCAAAGGAAAATAGCCCGAAAAAACGTGGACAAGAGGGAGCGCACATGACGGGGCGATCGGTGGCTCTTGACTGGCAGCGAGGTCAACAAGAGTTATTGCTGGATCGTGCTTAGTTTGTCAACATAGAAAAGAGCCCTATTTTAGGAGAAATTGGTTGAATCAGGGCTTTTGTCTTGGCCTGTTGGTGCATTGTTAATCAAAGGAAAACAGCCCGAAAAAACGTGGACAAGAGGGAGCGCACATGACGGGGCGATCGGTGGCTCTTGACTGACAACGAGGTCAACAAGAGTTATTGCTGGATCGTGCTTAGTTTGTCGACATAGAAAAGAGCCCTATTTTAGGAGAAATTGGTTGAATCAGGGCTTTTGTCTTGGCCTGTTGGTGCATTGTTAATCAAAGGAAAATAGCCCGAAAAAACGTGCACAAGAGGGAGCGCACATGACGGGGCGATCGGTGGCTCTTGACTGGCAACGAGGTCAACAAGAGTTATTGCTGGATCGTGCTTAGTTTCTCGACATAGAAAAGAGCCCTATTTTAGAAGAAATTGGTTGAATCACGGCTTTTGTCTTGGCCTGTTGGTGCATTGTTAATCAAAGGAAAATAGCCCGAAAAAATGTGCACAAGAGGGAGCGCACATGACGGGGCGATCGGTGGCTCTTGACTGGCAACGAGGTCCACAAGAGATATTGCTGGATCGCGCTTAGTTTGTCAACATAGAAAAGAGCCCTATTTTAGGAGAAATTGGTTGAATCAGGGCTTTTGTCTTGGCCTGTTGGTGCATTGTTAATCAAAGGAAAATAGCCCGAAAAAACGTGGACAAGAGGGAGCGCACATGACGGGGCGATCGGTGGCTCTTGACTGGCAACGAGGTCAACAAGAGTTATTGCTGGATCGTGCTTAGTTTGTCGACATAGAAAAGAGCCCTATTTTAGGAGAAATTGGTTGAATCAGGGCTTTTGTCTTGGCCTGTTGGTGCATTGTTAATCAAAGGAAAACAGCCCGAAAAAACGTGCACAAGAGGGAGCGCACATGACGGGGCGATCGGTGGCTCTTGACTGGCAACGAGGTCAACAAGAGTTATTGCTGGATCGTGCTTAGTTTGTCGACATAGAAAAGAGCCCTATTTTAGGAGAAATTGGTTGAATCAGGGCTTTTGTCTTGGCCTGTTGGTGCATTGTTAATCAAAGGAAAATAGCCCGAAAAAACGTGCACAAGAGGGAGCGCACATGACGGGGCGATCGGTGGCTCTTGACTGGCAACGAGGTCAACAAGAGTTATTGCTGGATCGTGCTTAGTTTGTCGACATAGAAAAGAGCCCTATTTTAGGAGAAATTGGTTGAATCACGGCTTTTGTCTTGGCCTGTTGGTGCATTGTTAATCAAAGGAAAATAGCCCGAAAAAACGTGCACAAGAGGGAGCGCACATGACGGGGCGATCGGTGGCTCTTGACTGGCAACGAGGTCAACAAGAGTTATTGCTGGATCGTGCTTAGTTTGTCGACATAGAAAAGAGCCCTATTTTAGGAGAAATTGGTTGAATCAGGGCTTTTGTCTTGGCCTGTTGGTGCATTGTTAATCAAAGGAAAATAGCCCGAAAAAACGTGGACAAGAGGGAGCGCACATGACGGGGCGATCGGTGGCTCTTGACTGGCAACGAGGTCAACAAGAGTTATTGCTGGATCGTGCTTAGTTTCTCGACATAGAAAAGAGCCCTATTTTAGGAGAAATTGGTTGAATCAGGGCTTTTGTCTTGGCCTGTTGGTGCATTGTTAATCAAAGGAAAATAGCCCGAAAAAACGTGGACAAGAGGGAGCGCACATGACGGGGCGATCGGTGGCTCTTGACTGGCAACGAGGTCAACAAGAGTTATTGCTGGATCGTGCTTAGTTTCTCGACATAGAAAAGAGCCCTATTTTAGGAGAAATTGGTTGAATCAGGGCTTTTGTCTTGGCCTGTTGGTGCATTGTTAATCAAAGGAAAATAGCCCGAAAAAACGTGGACAAGAGGGAGCGCACATGACGGGGCGATCGGTGGCTCTTGACTGGCAACGAGGTCAACAAGAGTTATTGCTGGATCGTGCTTAGTTTCTCGACATAGAAAAGAGCCCTATTTTAGGAGAAATTGGTTGAATCACGGCTTTTGTCTTGGCCTGTTGGTGCATTGTTAATCAAAGGAAAATAGCCCGAAAAAATGTGCACAAGAGGGAGCGCACATGACGGGGCGATCGGTGGCTCTTGACTGGCAACGAGGTCCACAAGAGATATTGCTGGATCGCGCTTAGTTTGTCAACATAGAAAAGAGCCCTAGTTTAGGAGAAACTGGTTGAATCGGGACTTGTCTTGGCTAGTTGGTGCATTCTTAATCAAAGGAAAATAGCCCGAAAAAACGTGCACAAGAGGGAGCGCACATGACGGGGCGATCGGTGGCTCTTGACTGGCAGCGAGGTCAACAAGAGTTATTGCTGGATCGTGCTTAGTTTGTCGACATAGAAAAGAGCCCTATTTTAGGAGAAATTGGTTGAATCAGGGCTTTTGTCTTGGCCTGTTGGTGCATTCTTAATCAAAGGAAAATAGCCCGAAAAAACGTGGACAAGAGGGAGCGCACATGACGGGGCGATCGGTGGCTCTTGACTGGCAGCGAGGTCAACAAGAGTTATTGCTGGATCGTGCTTAGTTTCTCGACATAGAAAAGAGCCCTATTTTAGGAGAAATTGGTTGAATCACGGCTTTTGTCTTGGCCTGTTGGTGCATTGTTAATCAAAGGAAAATAGCCCGAAAAAATGTGCACAAGAGGGAGCGCACATGACGGGGCGATCGGTGGCTCTTGACTGGCAACGAGGTCAACAAGAGATATTGCTGGATCGCGCTTAGTTTGTCAACATTGAAAAGAGCCCTAGTTTAGGAGAAATTGGTTGAATCGGGACTTGTCTTGGCTAGTTGGTGCATTCTTAATCAAAGGAAAATAGCCCGAAAAAACGTGCACAAGAGGGAGCGCACATGACGGGGCGATCGGTGGCTCTTGACTGGCAACGAGGTCAACAAGAGTTATTGCTGGATCGTGCTTAGTTTGTCGACATAGAAAAGAGCCCTATTTTAGGAGAAATTGGTTGAATCAGGGCTTTTGTCTTGGCCTGTTGGTGCATTGTTAATCAAAGGAAAATAGCCCGAAAAAACGTGGACAAGAGGGAGCGCACATGACGGGGCGATCGGTGGCTCTTGACTGGCAACGAGGTCAACAAGAGTTATTGCTGGATCGTGCTTAGTTTGTCGACATAGAAAAGAGCCCTATTTTAGGAGAAATTGGTTGAATCACGGCTTTTGTCTTGGCCTGTTGGTGCATTGTTAATCAAAGGAAAATAGCCCGAAAAAACGTGGACAAGAGGGAGCGCACATGACGGGGCGATCGGTGGCTCTTGACTGGCAACGAGGTCAGCAAGAGTTATTGCTGGATCGTGCTTAGTTTGTCGACATAGAAAAGAGCCCTATTTTAGGAGAAATTGGTTGAATCAGGGCTTTTGTCTTGGCCTGTTGGTGCATTGTTAATCAAAGGAAAATAGCCCGAAAAAACGTGCACAAGAGGGAGCGCACATGACGGGGCGATCGGTGGCTCTTGACTGGCAACGAGGTCAACAAGAGTTATTGCTGGATCGTGCTTAGTTTGTCGACATAGAAAAGAGCCCTATTTTAGGAGAAATTGGTTGAATCAGGGCTTTTGTCTTGGCCTGTTGGTGCATTGTTAATCAAAGGAAAATAGCCCGAAAAAACGTGCACAAGAGGGAGCGCACATGACGGGGCGATCGGTGGCTCTTGACTGGCAACGAGGTCAACAAGAGTTATTGCTGGATCGTGCTTAGTTTGTCGACATAGAAAAGAGCCCTATTTTAGGAGAAATTGGTTGAATCAGGGCTTTTGTCTTGGCCTGTTGGTGCATTGTTAATCAAAGGAAAATAGCCCGAAAAAACGTGGACAAGAGGGAGCGCACATGACGGGGCGATCGGTGGCTCTTGACTGGCAACGAGCTCAACAAGAGTTATTGCTGGATCGCGCTTAGTTTGTCAACATAGAAAAGAGCCCTAGTTTAGGAGAAATTGGTTGAATCAGGGCTTTTGTCTTGGCCTGTTGGTGCATTGTTAATCAAAGGAAAATAGCCCGAAAAAACGTGGACAAGAGGGAGCGCACATGACGGGGCGATCGGTGGCTCTTGACTGGCAACGAGCTCAACAAGAGATATTGCTGGATCGCGCTTAGTTTGTCAACATAGAAAAGAGCCCTAGTTTAGGAGAAATTGGTTGAATCAGGGCTTTTGTCTTGGCCTGTTGGTGCATTGTTAATCAAAGGAAAATAGCCCGAAAAAACGTGCACAAGAGGGAGCGCACATGACGGGGCGATCGGTGGCTCTTGACTGGCAACGAGGTCAACAAGAGTTATTGCTGGATCGTGCTTAGTTTGTCGACATAGAAAAGAGCCCTATTTTAGGAGAAATTGGTTGAATCAGGGCTTTTGTCTTGGCCTGTTGGTGCATTGTTAATCAAAGGAAAATAGCCCGAAAAAACGTGCACAAGAGGGAGCGCACATGACGGGGCGATCGGTGGCTCTTGACTGGCAACGAGGTCAACAAGAGATATTGCTGGATCGCGCTTAGTTTGTCAACATAGAAAAGAGCCCTATTTTAGGAGAAATTGGTTGAATCAGGGCTTTTGTCTTGGCCTGTTGGTGCATTGTTAATCAAAGGAAAATAGCCCGAAAAAACGTGCACAAGAGGGAGCGCACATGACGGGGCGATCGGTGGCTCTTGACTGGCAACGAGGTCAACAAGAGTTATTGCTGGATCGTGCTTAGTTTGTCGACATAGAAAAGAGCCCTATTTTAGGAGAAATTGGTTGAATCAGGGCTTTTGTCTTGGCCTGTTGGTGCATTGTTAATCAAAGGAAAATAGCCCGAAAAAACGTGCACAAGAGGGAGCGCACATGACGGGGCGATCGGTGGCTCTTGACTGGCAACGAGGTCAACAAGAGATATTGCTGGATCGCGCTTAGTTTGTCAACATAGAAAAGAGCCCTAGTTTAGGAGAAATTGGTTGAATCAGGGCTTTTGTCTTGGCCTGTTGGTGCATTGTTAATCAAAGGAAAATAGCCCGAAAAAACGTGCACAAGAGGGAGCGCACATGACGGGGCGATCGGTGGCTCTTGACTGGCAACGAGGTCAACAAGAGTTATTGCTGGATCGTGCTTAGTTTGTCGACATAGAAAAGAGCCCTAGTTTAGGAGAAATTGGTTGAATCAGGGCTTTTGTCTTGGCCTGTTGGTGCATTGTTAATCAAAGGAAAATAGCCCGAAAAAACGTGCACAAGAGGGAGCGCACATGACGGGGCGATCGGTGGCTCTTGACTGGCAACGAGGTCAACAAGAGATATTGCTGGATCGCGCTTAGTTTGTCAACATAGAAAAGAGCCCTAGTTTAGGAGAAATTGGTTGAATCAGGGCTTTTGTCTTGGCCTGTTGGTGCATTGTTAATCAAAGGAAAATAGCCCGAAAAAACGTGCACAAGAGGGAGCGCACATGACGGGGCGATCGGTGGCTCTTGACTGGCAACGAGGTCAACAAGAGTTATTGCTGGATCGTGCTTAGTTTGTCGACATAGAAAAGAGCCCTATTTTAGGAGAAATTGGTTGAATCAGGGCTTTTGTCTTGGCCTGTTGGTGCATTGTTAATCAAAGGAAAATAGCCCGAAAAAACGTGCACAAGAGGGAGCGCACATGACGGGGCGATCGGTGGCTCTTGACTGGCAACGAGGTCAACAAGAGATATTGCTGGATCGCGCTTAGTTTGTCAACATAGAAAAGAGCCCTATTTTAGGAGAAATTGGTTGAATCAGGGCTTTTGTCTTGGCCTGTTGGTGCATTGTTAATCAAAGGAAAATAGCCCGAAAAAACGTGCACAAGAGGGAGCGCACATGACGGGGCGATCGGTGGCTCTTGACTGGCAACGAGGTCAACAAGAGTTATTGCTGGATCGTGCTTAGTTTGTCGACATAGAAAAGAGCCCTAGTTTAGGAGAAATTGGTTGAATCAGGGCTTTTGTCTTGGCCTGTTGGTGCATTGTTAATCAAAGGAAAATAGCCCGAAAAAACGTGCACAAGAGGGAGCGCACATGACGGGGCGATCGGTGGCTCTTGACTGGCAACGAGGTCAACAAGAGATATTGCTGGATCGCGCTTAGTTTGTCAACATAGAAAAGAGCCCTATTTTAGGAGAAATTGGTTGAATCAGGGCTTTTGTCTTGGCCTGTTGGTGCATTGTTAATCAAAGGAAAACAGCCCGAAAAAACGTGCACAAGAGGGAGCGCACATGACGGGGCGATCGGTGGCTCTTGACTGGCAACGAGGTCAACAAGAGATATTGCTGGATCGTGCTTAGTTTGTCGACATAGAAAAGAGCCCTAGTTTAGGAGAAATTGGTTGAATCAGGACTTTTGTCTTGGCTAGTTGGTGCATTGTTAATCAATGGAAAACACATACCGAAAAAACGTGGACAAGAGGGAGCACACACGACAGAGTGGCTGTTCGAGCGAGTTGGTTTGCCATGACGGAACATAAAGCGCTAAGACACCAGGACGGACAAAGAAAGAGACAACACGAGCGATACCTTTCAACTGAAGTTTATTCATTGCATGTGAATTTCTTATACAGGCTGAATATCGCAGAAATACTACCAGGTTATTACGCCGTGAGTCACCACATTACATGCACTTACTTTTTATTTACATCATCAAGGAATTCAATTTGAGAGCCAAATAGATGCTGCACTAACACATTTATCTTTCAGTTTTCGTTCTGTCGCTTCTACAATCTCACATGTTAGTTACTGTTTATTTTTACTGATGATTTGGTAATCTATGAAAACTGGATGGCACCTCACCAGCTTGCATTCCAAACAGTGTTCGGCAAGGTTTCCTTTGCCGTTCCCCAAGTTCCTATTATGTTCTCGGAGTCTTTCATTAACACACCTACCGGTCTGACCAATGTAATATTTTCCCCATGACAAGGGCAGGAAATATACGACGTCTTCTGCACATTCTACACGTTTCTACTGCTGCCTTATTCTGCACGTTTCTTTTTTATGAGCAAAGCGATCGGTCACCCTACAAAGTTAACTCCTGCACGCTGCCGATATTTTTTAGATTATGCGAAATCTCGTGAATATATGGGAGCACCGCTACTCGTTTATATTGCTCGGGCAAGCTTTGACCTGGTGACTGTTTTTTTCCGATGAAGCTTTCGGCTACTGCTACCAGGAGTGCACTCGGATAGCCTGCTTCTTGCAACCGTTCAACCTGCTGGCAGAAACTGTTGCTCGTCATGTGCTGGCATGACTTGTCCAGCGCTTTCTTAAGGGCACAGGGTAAGCCCTATACTTCCCATGCATTTTAGGCCATGTTGAGGTATATGTTTCTAACTAATAACAGTAGCCTAATAATACATATATCATTGTTTGCCAAATTTTGTGCTCTTTTTACTGAACTAGAATATTTTAAATGTGTTGAAAATTCGTTTTTTAATAAAAATTTTTCAGTACACAAATCTGGCCTTTCTTTGCGCATTTCAAAATTCATAACAGAATAACTGCTCAGTGAAATTGCTTAATTCTAGTTCAGTAGATGGCAACACTTATGTAGATGATTGCAAAAAAAAATCAGCCGTCTGTCTTGAAAGGCATTGGAAATAATGGTACCTTTGTAAGAAAAAACACTGTTTTGAGATAATAGAGCGTAAAGAGAAAAAAGATGTGAAAAACCATTTTTTATTCGCAGAAACGCCTCCATAGTAATTGGTTTAATAGCCCCCTGCTTCGTAGTCACTGTCGCCGTCATGTTTTCGCTTTTCGGCTTGTCGTTTTGACTGTCGGGCCTCTTTTGTAAGCTGTCGTGTTGCTCGGTCCGCAAAGTACATGCGCTTATGGTCAGCTTCCCTCAGCCACTTGATGGTGTTGCTCCCTGGGTTCAATCCACACGCCTTCAAAACGTTGGCCCGTGCGATGCTACCATCATTAAATGAAAGAACAGCATCCAGTGTTGCCATCCGTAGGGTCCGAAGCCTAACAAACACATTCTTTGGCGCGCGTTCCCAAACAACATGGTTGAACGACTCATTTGCATTTTGAGTTCGCCCATGCAGGCACTTCTCTAGGAGCTCAGCCTTCGATAGCTCCCTATAAATGGGTTTGATAGCCTCCAAGACAGATGCAGGCAAACTCTCCTTGTGGAAAAATGGCTTGCCCTCTGACTGACTTCTGTTGAAGGCACACCACGTATCAGGTCCCTTTGGGCAAAGTCCATGGCATGGGTCATCGTCTGTGGCCGATAAGTGGAAGAAGGTTGCCCAAACGGCCTTTCGCATTTCATCCAGGTTTCCTACATTTCTTCTGATGGCCAAACCATAGTACGTCTGGAGCTTGTCTATTACTGCATCAGTCAGTCGGCCTCGGCCCGAGAGGCTCTTTCCATCAGAGAGTTTTCCTGCTTTGTTTCCTTTTTTTAGCCTTCGTAACCTTGTGCCCATCCTTTTTTGCACGTGCCCTATGCACTCAACCTTGGATATTTCAACGGAATCACCATATGGAATTTGTGCCTTCACAGCCATAAAAGCCTTGCTGTCACCATCCCCAAGGTATTTGACGTATCGAACGCCGTGAAGCTCCTCACTCCTGCCGAAAATTTTCAGTGCTCCTGCGACTTCCATTCCACCGCTGGTGCCTTGATAGTTGCTTTGGCACACCTCTATGAAGGGGGTCACTGTTTGTACCATTGATGCTGCACTTTGGACAACGTTTAGACAAAACGTCCACATCCAGCACTTTCCCAGAGTCTACACTGGTCGCAGAGACTATGCCGTTATTGGAAGTATGGCCTCGCTTCTGCCAGCTTCCATCAAGAGCAACTGCGATGTCTTTATCCCCCTCATTCAGCTGCACAGCTTCGTCAGCTGCCCTTTTCATCGACTCCTGAGCAGCAGCTTCGATGTGACCTAGAAGCTCTTGATTGTATTTCGCAAACTTTGTCGGCGGCTTAGGAAGGTTTAGCATAGCACAGAGTATATTTCCTGCAGCCATTCCCTTACCAATGGACCTCAAGGCATACACTAACCTGAGGTTGGCTTCATAGAGGCCAGAAGTAGTTTTCTTCGACGTCTCAAATCGTTGTGCGGCACTACACACTTCACAGTTCAAACTGTAAACGCTTGCAACACCTACCCGTTTTGTCACAATTTCGATGAGCTCAACACTTCCACCGCACTCTCTGCACACACAAATCTGTGTAATTGCGGCACAAATGCCGTCCATGTCCATTAAGGCATATTGGCTGCTGCTCTGTAGCACATCCTCTTCCTGGAAGCACAGAGAAAATCTTGAAAGCTTCGGTGTCGAGGAGCTGGCGCGTTCGGCGTTCGGGATTTCATTCGGTCGTGGACATCCTTTTGCTTTTTCACGATGAGCGTAGCGGTTGCCGTGAAATTCACGCCTGACGAAGGCCTTCTTTGCCCTGGGCATCTCAACTTATCAGCAGCAACCAACACCGGCACAATTTACAATACTGATCGAAAGGGATAGCACTCGGACGCAGCTGCATGAAGGTTGCAGAAACGTTGAAAAACGTGCAAAGCGTCTCAGGATTGTCTTGGCTAAAAAAGAGGAGCTGTACAATAGTTGCCAGACAATTTTTTATATGTAGCTGATTTTAGACAAGTTTTGAAATCAGGTGGTGGACTTTTTGGCTGAAAAAATTGACGTTAATCCTGAAAGGGGGCGTGGCCGCTCACTACTTGGTTTCGGAAAAAGCGTTTTTCAGCCGTAAATATGGCTTTCTGAGGAAAGTGCGATCATGGAACATGTGTAGAAAGAATGGAACTTCTAAAATTCCAAAAGAAAAAAAAAACTATTTTTTTCTAATTTTACCTTACCCTGTGCCCTTAAGGGTAACGGAGTGGATTCCAAGAGAAAGCGTAGCAGAGGGCGGCAGAAGGTTAGGTGGGCGGATGAGATTAAGAAGTTTGCAGGCAAAGGGTGGATGCAGCTGGCAAAGGATAGGGTTAATTGGAGAGACATGCGAGAGGCCTTTGCCCTGCAGTGGGTGTAGTAAGGCTGATGATGATGATGATGATGACCACAGGGGAGTGTATTAGGCCCGCTTCTGTTTAACCTATACATAAATGACATAGTTCATATTGACAACAGTGTACAATTCATTATATATGTTGATGACAGTACTGTCCTTATTTCTGGTAATGATCCCAATGCCCTTGTGTCACATTGTAATGATGTACTTGAAAAATTGTTTGTCTCGTCCCAATTAAATCGCATAGAAATATACACCCAGAAAACGAAAGCTATTTTATTTTGAGCCAGAAATAAGAAATTCATTCTAGAAAATTCCCTAATGATTCAAGATAAAAATATTGACATTGTCGGTACTCACAAAATTCTCGGAGTATATTTTTCGTGCCATTTGAGTTGGGACACTCGTGTCAACTATGTTGCAAGGAAAATCTCTTCAGTGACTGGAGCTATGTCGCGATGTCTTACTGTTCTGCCGCAAGAAGTTAAACTTCAGTTATATAACGCATTATTCGCCCCGCACGTGAGCTACTGCAGTTTGGTGTGGGCAAGCATCACAAGAGCAAATATTGAGAAGATAATAGTTCTGCAAAAAAGGTACCTTCGCTTCTTAGCCAATATTGATCATCACTCTTCGACAAGACACTTCTTTGCAAAATACAAAATTATTAGTTTTGACTATCACTATGAACACCGATTGCTACATACTTTCTATTTTTCTCAGCATGACAGCCAGAGTTTCCTTCGTTCGATGGCATTGCTGCAACCTAGAGCTACTCCTTCTTTAACTCGAATTTCCGAACCCTGGTTAGTACCATACTTTCGCACTCAGTACAAATTGCAATCATTAAAACACATACGCCGGTCTTATTAAATCAACACAAACAGGTCGCCTTCAAATCTCCAAAAGAGCTACGAGTAGACTTTTCTCAATTGTAATTGATAAGAATCTATTGTGATAAATCATGCAGCAGGTCTGTATTTTCGAATGCCTTCTGCTACTCAGTGTTCGTAATTAATGTTAGCGTACTCTGCCACCAATGTCTGCTGCCGCTTTGTAAACGGCTCCAGGGCCCCAGTCAAGTTGTAGGCAGCAACTTTTAGCCCTGGAGACCGTCCAGTTTTCTGGTGAATAAAGAATTGAATTGAATTGAAAAAAGTCATACGTTTTTGGCTATCTTGTTGCAGTCCAACAAGATGGCATCATCCGGGTAACCTGCTTCTCTTAATCTTTTAGCCTGTTCATTGAAGCTCTTTTAATCAAATGGTCACAAGATTTGGACAAAGCAGAAAACAACGATGAAACAACAATTCCGGTTTTTACTGTTTTAGAATGATGCGACATGTAGTTCAACAATGGCTTGCCAGCCGTTGACAGGTATTCCCAACAGATATGTCCCGTCTGATCTTCCAGGCTCAAATCTAAAAACTGCAGCTTGTTATCGGTCGTGACCTCTGTGTTGAATTGCAAACCTTGAGCATTTTCTTTAAACACTTTCAGCACATCAGTCATATGTCTAGAAAAGTTAGTTTTATCAACAAAGATTAACAAGTCAACGTAACAGAAAATCCGCGACGCTATCCCGGACCAGTTTGCTTGAATATAACGGTCTACGAAGAATAAAAAAATGTCACTTAACAGCGGTGCCACCCTAGAACCCATGCAAACACCCGCATTTTGCGTGAAAAGTTTACCTTCCCATTCAATGAATGTAGCCTTTACATAAAATGACAGTAATTCAAGGAATCTAGCTACCGATATGCCACAAACCCTTATAAATTCTTCATCAGTGTCTGCTGTGATAGATTTTTCCACAGCACTCATCATTTCATTGTGAGGAAGAGTAAAACAAATCAACCACGTCGACATTAAATACATTACAGGACCCTGGATTATCATGCTGAAGAAATTTTACGATGCTCTCAGAGTTGCGAACTCTAAAAGGGTCATTAATAGCCAGGGAAGCCAAATGTATCTGTAGGTACCCGGAAACTTCATATTGCCAGGTACCCTTCTCCATCACAATCGCACGAAATGGCAAGTATTCTTTATGTGCCTTGACAGAGAAAAATACTTTTAAACAAAGGCCTTTCGCTTTTTCCACCCCTGCTCTGGGTCGGTCGAGGTTCAGTTCTTCAATTAAACGCAGGGCCGCTGTCTTTACTTGCTCCGGTTTATCCCGGATCGGAACAAAGTTCTTCTGGACAGCTAGCATCGCCTTAGCCGAGAACATTGTTTCAAGCAGGACGACAAAACAGCCCTCTTTACCTGCTGTCAGTAGTCTCAACTGGTTTGATACTAGAAACTTAACCAAAGACCTGTGCCCCTGCCTATATTTGTAATCACTTGCTGTCCTGGCCAAAACAGCAGTTGAATCATCAACACACTTCGGTCGGTAGTCATCGTGTACAAGACGCGAAATTAACCGGGCGAGTGTCACCTTTTCCTCTTTACGCAGGGTCCTGTAATGTATTTAGTGTCAACGTAGTTGATTTGTTTTACTCTCCCTCACAATGAAATGATGAGTGCCGTGGAAAAATCTATCACACCAGACAACGAGGAAGAAGAATTTATAAGTGTTTGTGGCGGATCGGTAGCTAGCTTCCTTGAATTACTGTCATTTTATGTAAAGGTTACATTCATTAAATGGAAAGGTAAACTTTTCACGCAAACATCATGTGTTTGCATTGGTTCTAAGGTGGCACCGGTGTTAAGGGACATCTTATCTTTCGTAGATCGGGGTATTCAAGCAAACTTGCCAGGTAGCACCAAAACGTCACGATAATGTTACATTTTTGTTATGATCAAATGTTATTTCAATGTGCTCATTGTGTTTTCTTCTAACGCTAGTGTTTACATTACAGCGAAATATTAGAATATCCTTCACCTAACATTCCTCAAACATAACAACATAAATGTAACACATAAGTAACATTCTCCAAAATGGTGAAGCAGGCCTGCACAAGCATGCAGGCCCACCGGTTGTGCTGGCACACAACTTACAACGTTTTGCAAGAGCCAGCAATGAGGGCGACACTTCAGTTCCACTATATAGCACAACACACACAACACACATTCACCTCCGCACGGATATCCTGGAGTCAGGCTTATATACCCATTACTGAAGGATGTCCCATGAGTGATAGTGGCGAATGGGTAATAACTAAAGTTTTCTGACAAAATAACGGGGCTCTGCACGCAATCTATGGTGAGTGCTATCTAAGAGATGTGGTTGCAAATTACTGCTAGTTTAAAAAACATCTTTGCTGTGAAACAGTGGGTAAGGTTCTGGAAATCAGTGCTCGACATATATTTGTAATGTTTTCTATTGTTATGGCCCTACATTCTAATAACGTTTCGGAAGACTATATTAAAACAATGTTTCTTTAGAGGATTAAAATAGCGCTTTCTATATAAGACAATGTTATATGTTAATTTTTAACGTTAATGTAATATAAGAATGTGTCAAGATATCGTGGGCGGCTGTGGTGTTGGTTGGTGCCGAAGTTACAATTAATCGGGCCAACCTTCCCACCACTGCACTCTCCGTAAGTTCGGAGGGGGAGGAGCGACAAACTTCTCCACCCCGCGTGCGAAAGATTGAGATTCGACTGCTGACCGGCGATAGGGGCCACGCCTGATTAGTCGTTGACCGGAGGCATGAGGCGTAGGCAAGATCCGTAGCAAATTAATTTAATTAGGCAAACAACAACCAAGTATTACAATATGCCCGACAAGGTAGCGCCGTACACTGACGTGACGCAAATAACACAAGCACCAATTGAACACGTTAACACTACAATTAACACAAAGAAAGAAACATCAGGGCGATTGCTATACAAAAATGTTACGGGACGGAAATACAGTACAAAGGATTACAACGAGAAACACAGGAAGCAAAAATAAAAGAGTTGAAGTGAGTGGTGAGAAACGATGGCTTAGCTGCGGAGTGGCAAGGTCCAGTCGCAGGGAGCGTCGGGCTGCGGTTGCTCGTCGCGGGGCTGATGGGGGCTTGCGGATACGGGCGAACTTGGGCCTCGCGTCTTCGGGACCACCGTCGCCGCGCTCTACGCGCCATATCTCCGCCTAGGCTCCTTGCCGACCACTTCCCTGGCTGACCTCACTCACGACCGCACGCACCGAAATCTCCAGACCAGCTGCCAGCGCGCGGCGGTCCCGTCGCCCCATTCGCATGGCAAAGAATGAAAAAAAAAAACACAGGGAAAAAAAGACTCTTCAGGAGCCACGCACAGAGGAATGCAGCTCCCCAAAAGAAAAAAAGAACGCATGAAGGAATGTCGAAAGAATTCGGCACAATGCCTTAATCCCACGAGGAGTCATTGGGGGGCCTCGAACACTGCCGGGGCATTCAATCCGCTTCTGCTGTTCCCAACACGTGCAAGCGCTTGCCACCTGTATGGCAACAATGCTAGGAGGGGGGGGGGGGTAGTTTTGAGTGACCCCTCCAGCGCTATGGTGAAAATGCCGTTCCCCCGCGGGGGAGGGGGAAAAAGTCGTCGACGCCGCTCGCGATATGTTTCTGGGGAAACAAAGGTCAAAGCTGGACAGGGCAGGCATGAACTTTGTGACACAACCCCCACGAAAAGAATGATATTCTCAATAACATTCACAAACAAAACACAAATTTCGTGCATGCACACACGCTCCTGGCGGACAAGCCACCTCAGATGAAAGACGCGCACATCACTTTCACCAGCGCGCACCACCTCGTCGTATCACCAGTTTTCCACGAAGGCTTGCAGGATAGAGCACCGACACAGGGCTCTCGCACTGCCACACCTCACGCAGTCACGTCCCAGTTAGCGAAAACAGTTCGACACTGCACATTCGGTCGTAACAGTCCAACACTGAAACACGACCACACGCAACCATCTTGCGCTGCATAGCATTTCAAAACACTACCAACAATGCACAAAATAACAATAAAAAAAATTTCTAGCTAAGGGTGAAACTGGCCCGTCGCAACGCGTTTAGTTCACCCCATGGCTTTTCACACCCTGCTGAGGTATATTCTGCGCCGACGTTATCTTTTCCATTAATGCTCTTGACCCCGAAGTCGTACTCCTGTAGGAGCAGCGCCCAGCGAAGCAGCCGTGAATTCATAAACTGAGCCTCGTTCAGATATTTCAGTGGCTGATGATCTGTCTGGACGGTGAATTGTTTGCCGTAGAGGTAGAAATTGAAGCGCTTGATAGCCCATACAATGGACAAGCACTCCTCCTCAACTGCTGCGCGTACGCCTTTTCTCTGGGAAGTAGCTTGCGACTCGCGTACGCGACGGGATGCAGAAGTCCGTCCTTTTCCTGCAACAGTACTGCCCCAACCTCTTGATCTGAGGCGTCGGTACGGAGTACAAATGGCTTGCTGAAATCCGCAACCTGTAGAATGGGGGCCTCTGAGAGCAGTTGTTTCAGGCTGTTAAAGGCTTGTTCTTCGTTATCCCCCCACCTAACGCTGTTTGGTGCGAGTTTTTTGGTCAGGTCTGTCAGAGGTGTGGCAACAGTTGCGTAACTCGGGATGAATTCACGATAGTATCTCGCTAGGCCCAAAAAGGCTCGTACTTGGCGTTTGGTTATCGGTCGTGGGGCTTGGCGGATCCTGTCCAGTGTTGATTCCATCGGGCCAAGGGTCCCCTTTCCAATCGTGTGACCGAGAAAACACAGTTGATCGACGCCGAGTTCGCATTTCTTCGGGTGTATGGTCATCCCGGCTTCCCGGATTCGCGTGAGAACCTGCTCCAGTGCCTTGACATGGTACTCCCACGACTCGGTCGCTGCGAGCAGGTCGTCGTAGTAATGATAGACGTTGTCTATCCCGTCTAGGAGCTTCCTCATCAGTTTAGCAAAGACGGTTGGGGCGGTCTTGATGCCGAAAGGCATGTTCCTGAATTGGTAAAGGCCCCTGGGAGCCGAAAACGCCGTCTTTTCCCTTGAGTGATCGTCGAAGGGGACCTGCCAATAGCCCTTCGCGAGGTCCATCTTAGAGAAGAAGTTTTTGCCTCCCACCTCCGCGATGAGGCACTCGGCGCGGGGGATCGGTTCGGCGTCGGCGACCAGTACCTCATTTAATCTCCTGAAATCTACGCAAAAGCGGTTCGAACCGTCGGGCTTCTTTATCAGAACTGTTGAGGCATTATACGGTGAGCGTGACTTCTCGATCACGCCCATCCGCAGCATCGCGGCAACCTCCCTCTCAACTTCCTGACGCACTGCGAAGGGAAGCGGGTACTGCTTGACCTGGATGGGCTTGTTGGTGGTAGTGGTCAAGTTGCACACGGCCCACGTGGTGTATCCGGGCCGATCGGAAAGCAGCTCCTTATGTCGAGCAATGAGGGACCGCAGCTCCTGTGCCTGTGGTGGGGTCAGTTTCTCGGACGCCGCAACATAGCGGTGGTCGGCTTGTTCCCCGAGAGGCCACACCAGCGCCCCATCGTCTATATTGGAGGCTACCGCCGCAACCACCGGCACGTGAGAGTCGGTTTCAGGGACCCAGCTGAAGTATTTCTTCAGCATATTGACATGGAATGTTTTTGGGTTGCCCTCAACATCTACCACGTAGTCGACTTCTCCCTTTTTCCCTTTAACCACATAGGGGCCCTTCCATTTCATCGTGAGCTTATTGTGCTCGGTGTGGAGCAGTAAGAGCACCTGGTCTCCAACCTGTAATGCCCTCAATTTAGACCCGCGGTCGTAATACCGTTTGTATCGCTCACCTGCCTCTTCTAGAGCCTCATGTGCCATCTGACAGGTCGTTTCGAGCCTCTCTCGCAGGTCAATCACATACTGGTAGGCCGTCTTGGTCTCCTCTTCCAGTTTGTCCCCCGTCCACAATTCCTTCAGTATAGTGAGGGGGCCTCGCACGTTCCGCCCGTACAAAAGCTCGAACGGGGAGAACCCGTGCTTGCCTGGGGGACCTCCCTGTAGGCGAACAAAAGCGGCTTGATAAACCAATCCCACTCCTTGGGCTGTTCTGTGCACATGCGGCGGAGCATCTTCTTGAGCGTCCCGTTGAGCCTTTCCACGAGACCGTTGGCCATCGGGTGGTAGGGCGAAGTCGTCTGCAGGCGAAGAGACAGCAGACGGCCCACTTCTGCCATGAGTTCTGAGGTGAAATTCGACCCTCGGTCGCTCTACATCTCCTCCGAAACACCCACTCGGGCGAAAATTTGTAAGAGAGCCTCGGCCACCCGCTCGGTCTCGATGCTGGGCAGGGCGACGGCCTCTGGGAACCGGGTCGCATAGTCGACTAGTGTCATGATGTAGCGATTCCCCTTCCGAGTTGTGGGCTTGAGGGGCCCAATAATATCGATAGCCACCCGGCGAAACGGCGTGTCAACAAGAGGCGTTTTCTCAAGGGGCACCTTTTTGACTGATCCCCGTGAGGCTGTCTTCTGGCAGCTGTCGCACGACGCCACAAACCTACTAGCGTCAATATGCACGCCGGGCCAGAAGAAATCGGCCAGAATGCGGTCACAAGTCCTTTTGTGCCCCAAATGACCTGCCATCAGTCCGCAGTGCACGAGGCGGAGAACCTTGTTTCGGTGCTGAAAGGGGACAACCAGCTGTAAAGTACCCGAGCCTGACTCTGGTAGGAACTGGCGATAGAGCATGTCATCTCTTAGCAGAAAGGTGTACGAACCCCCTCCCTTGCACCGGACCTTTCCCTCTTCCATCTGCATCAGAAAACAACGCCGGAGGGTCTCGTCCGCTTGTTGGTCTCGGCTAATCTGCGTCGGGGTGACTTCTGCCATCGCGGTTGGTACTCGTAACTTGCGGAACGTCTCCGACAATTGCTGCCTGGACTGTTGACGGGTGGTCACGGCCGCCGCGGGTGTGGGCTCGTCCGGAGTACTTGGCTGTCCCTGTGCAGGATCCGATGCACCCGCTTCGGCCCCTTCGATACTCAGGGCTATTCCCCTCCAAGTCGCGTCGGGCTCGGACGGATGCCTGGCGCCGTCGTAGGTCGAAGTGTGGCGATTCCATACATCCGACCAGCACCTCTCCCCTATAGTAAGGTGTGTCAACTTGAATTCGCGCCTCGGGTAGCGTTTTGACCGAGCGGTCCACCAGGTAAACGGCTCGGTGTCGGCCAGTAAGTTGGGACTTTGTTACAAGGTCTCGGTTGACAATAACAATGTTACACCCCGTGTCTCTCAACACCTTTATCCTCTGCCCAGCTTCAACGACGGGAAGGACCCCGGACTCTTGGGCCCTGCCGAGGTTCACCACTGGCAGGAACTGGCCATCTTTCAGCTCTAAATAGCCGTTTTGAATGCAGGCCGACACGTCCTTTGCTCCCGGGCGTGCCCGGTTGCCCTGCTCAGGATTTCTCCGGCTCTCCTTGTAATGCGCCGCGACGTGCCCCGGTCGCGCGCAAATGTAGCAGCGTGGTGCGGATGATACTGCCGCCGCGGGTAGCGGTTTTCCCTGGTGGCCCTTGCGGCCAGCGTATGAGGACTTGTCTACGGGCCGGTCCTCACGTTTCAGTTCACGCCGGCCAAAGTATGTGGACCCCCTAGCAGTGACATAGTCGTCTGCCCTTCGTAGCAGCTCATTCTGATCGCCCGCCGTTTTCTCCTTCAGGAAGGTAGCCATCGACGGCGTGCAGTTTTTTAAAAACTGCTCCCTCAAAAGGAGGCTCTTGATAGCCTCGTAGGTATGCTCGCACGAAGAAAGCTGTACCCACCGCTCCCAGTAATTCTCTAATCGGGAGAAGAACTGGGACGGGGTTTCGTGCTCGTGGGGTGCTTCTTTCCGGGACTTCTGTCGAAATCCCTCCTCCGTCAAGCGGAAACGAAGCAGAAGAGCTCGCTTGACCTTGTCATAGTCTACCGCATCCGCTCCCGGCATGCGGCCAAAAACGCTCAACGCCTCTCCCGCAAGGCACGTGCTAAGGGCAGTAGCCCACTGGTCTCGCGGCCACTTCTGCGCCTCTGCGACTCGCTCGAACCGTGTCAGGTAAGCGTCCAAGTCGTCCGTTTTATCGTTAAACGGCGCCATTAGCTCATGTGGACTGACGACCGTGAAACGCGATGTAGGTTCGCTTTGAACCAGCGCTCCCGCCACCCTCGCCTCTCACCTGGAGAATTTGTAGTTCAGCGTTCAGTTCGAGCATTCGACGAGCGGAGCGCGCCTTGTCCCTTTTTTCCTCCTCGATCAGCCGCTGCTCTTCTTCTTTCATGCGCTCGCGGCGCAACTGTTCCGCTTTTTCCCTGCGCTGCTCTTCTTTCATTTGCTCGCGCTGTTTCGAGCGCTCATCTCTGAGGAATTCCTGGAGGGCGACCCCTCGAAGCCTAGCTGCTTCCCGAGAGAAATTATTTTTACCAACTCTGCCATTGCACCAACGGTTCTTTGCTCTCAGTTCTGACAGTACGTGAGATATTACTTGAACGATATGCCTCGCGGTCACGGCCAATCGTGGTCAGCAAGTCCTGTCGCGGACGCCAGTTTGTCAAGATATCGTGGGCGGATGTGTTGGTTGGCGCCGAAGTTACAATTAATCGGGCCAACCTGCCCACCACTGCACTCTCCGTAAGTTCGGAGGGGGAGGAGCGACAAACTTCTCCACCCCGCGTGCGAGAGATTGTGATTCGACTGCTGACCGGCGATAGGGGCCACGCCTGATTAGTCATTGACCGGAGGCATGAGGCGTAGGCAAGTTTCGTAGCGAATTAATTTAACTAGGCAAACAACAACCAAGTATTACAATATGCCCGACAAGGTATAGCGCCGTACACTGGCGTGACGCAAATAACACAAGCACTAATTGAACACGTTAACACAACGATTAACCGAAAGAAAGAAACATCAGGGCGACTGCTATACAAAAATGTTACGGGACGAAAATACAGTACAAAAGATTACAACGAGAAACACAGGAAGCAAAAATACAAAGATAAAAGAGTTGGAGTGGTGAGAAACGATGGCTTAGCTGCGGAGTGGCAAGGTCCGGTCGCAGGGAGCGTCGGGCTGCGGTTGCTCGTCGCGGGGCTGATGGGGGCTTGCGGATACGGGCGAACTAGGGCCTTGCGTCTTCGGGACCACCGTCGCCGCGCTCTACGCGTCAGATCTCCGCCTAGGCTCCTTGCCGACCACTTCCCTGGCTGACCTCACTCACGACCGCACGCACCGAAATCTCCAGACCAACTGCCAGCGTGCGGCGTTCCCGTCGCCCCCTTCGCATGTAAAAGAATGAAAAAACAACAACACAGGGAAAACAAAGACTCTTCAGGAGCCACGCACAGAGGAATGCAGCTCCCAAAAAGAAAAAAAAAGAACACCTGAAGGAATGTCGAAAGAATTCGGCACAATGCCTTAATCCCACGAGGAGTCATTGGGCGCCGCGAACAGTGCCGGGGCATTCAATCCGCTTCTGCTGTTCCCAACACGTGCAAGCGCTTGCCACCTGTATGGCAACAATGCTAGGAGGGGGGGGGGGGGGGTAGTTTTGAGTGACCCCTCCAGCGCTATGGTGAGAATGCCGTTCCCCCGCGGGGGGAGGGGGAAAAAGTCGTCGACGCCGCTCCGCGACATGTTTCTGGGAAACAAAGGTCAAAGCTGGACAGGGCACACATGAACTTTGTGACACAATGGAACATGTAACATGTCTCCAATTTAAATACCATTTATGTAACACTGTTCTAATGTTCGGTGCTATCTAGGTTATCCGGGATAGCGTCGCGGATTTTCCGTTGCTTTGACGACTTCTTAATCTTTGTCCCTAAAACTAACTTTTCTAGACATATGACTGATGTTCTGAAAGTGTTTAAAGAAAATGATCAAGGTTCGCAATTCACCACAGAGATCACGGCCGATAACAAGCTACAGTTTTTAGATTTCAGCCTGTAAGATCAGACGGGACATATTTGTTGGGAATACCTGCCAACGGCTGGCAAGCCGTTGTTGAACTACAAGTCGCATCATTCTAAAACAGTAAAAACAGGAATTGTTTCACCGTTGTTTTCTGCTTTGTCGATATCTTGTGACCATTTGATTAAAAGAGCTTCAACGACCAGGCTAAAAGATTAAGAGAAACAGTTACCCGGATGATGCCATCTGGCTGGGCTGCAACAAGATAGCCAAAAAACTTAAGGCTTCGGCTGCTGTGCCTGGGTCAGAGTGGAGGAAAGGAACAAGGTTGCAATTTTCCCGTACGTACACCGCCTTTCACATAACCTGAAAAAGGTGGCGAACAGGTACAAAATAGGGGTAGTCTTTTCAGCTCCTAAAAAAAAACTTAAAAGGATGTGTGATATAATGGAAAGAAAGGCTGAAAAACTAAATGAATCCCAAAGTACCTGTGGAATTAAACACAAAACTAAATACGTTTCATGCTCTAAAGTAGTTGCTTATAAAATTCCTTTATCCTGCGGACAATATACATTGGCCAGACGGGTCGTTGTATTAACACGCGCCTAACAGAGCATGCTAACCCCTTGGAGGCTAATAAATCTACTAATCTAGTCGATCATGTTAGAGACAGCAAATCTTGCTTCCCTACTTTGCATCACAGTGATGTATAGTACCGTCACTCAACACAGTTAGAGATATTATGTAGGCTTCTTACATGAAGAAAAAAATTAGATTGTGCGTTAGCAGCCCGTCGATATGCCTGCATGACAGTGAGGTTCGCTTCCTCGATTCCACGTCTACACGCGTGTCTGCTTTGCTATCTTGATTATTTGCCCTCTTTATATTCTTATGTAACATGGTACCAGCGCAAGAGACAAGGGCGAAGGGAAAAGACAACACGAACGCCGGACATCAACTGAAATTTATTGCACACTTGCGGGACTTTCTAATATACAGAGAAGCGCCGCTACCGCCACCAACCGTTCAAAGCTATCAACACACGCCGGGCCACAAATGACGAATGCAACTAAACAAAGGCAAATCATACCAACGGCGTACAGGAGCACATCGCAGACCTTGTTTTTTCGTTTTTCTTTTTACCTGCCTAAACCTACAATCACATTTGCCTGTAAATACTCAATTTCCTTCTTCCGAGCGCGGCAGATGGGGCACTGACACACTTATCTTTTTCATTCAAGATACACAGGGCCCCGAAGATATCCCGGCTTCGCTTTGTGCCGAACTGCGCAGTACACGTGTATCCTTCAGAAACGCTTTGCATGCCGCCCTGTGCAAGCAACGACGAATGTGGGCAGCTAAATGGCCTCCGCCACTTACCGAATCGATATTCCGGCGGTGCTCTAGCAAGCGCTCGTTGAGACAGCACCCAGTTTGGACGATGTAACTTTTCCCGCAGGTGAGGGGAATTCTATACACCACGCCAACTTCACATTTAACAAGGGCTTTGGTGTGCTTTATTCTGCAGGCTGTCCTTTTCTCGTCATTTACACGGCAGCACATCTGCCCCAGTTTTTCCAGGTCCAAAAACACCATACGTTCTGCGCACTTGTCGCTGTCCTTTTTAATGCTATGTGACAACTGATGCCAGTATGGCACCACGACAGGCCGCTGTTGGGGGCGTGATTTTTCTTCTAGCCTGCGCTGCCCACCAGACTTTATCTCATGAATCAGCCTTTCCACTACCGAGGCTAGGATTTCTTTCGGGAAAGCGGCCTTCTCCAGACGCCTTAACTGGGCACCAACGCTGTCTTGATGTTCGCAAGACTTGTCCAGAGCAGAGCGGATGCCGTTTTTTGCAATAGCTCTTTTTACGAGCTTGGAATGAGCCGAATGATAGTTAAGAATTTGTTTTTTCGACTGTGGCTTATACTGCCAGCACACGTGCGCTTCATGGAAAATAAGGCATACATCAAGGTATTGGATGCTAGCATCCTACCATGCTACCATCTCTCTTCGTCCTTGTTTCTTGCGCTGGCACCATGTTCCATAATAATGCAAACAGCCAACTAGCCCAGCTCTCTACCCTTGTCTCTATATATTCCTTGCTTCCTGTGAATGAACCTTTAGTTGTGGGAAAAAATTCCCACACCTGCGCTTCATGGAAAATAAGGCACACATCAAGGTATTGGATGCTAGCATCCTACCATATGCTACCATCTCCCTTCGTCCTTGTCTCTTGCGCTGGTACCATGTTCCATAATAAGGCAAACAACTAACTAGCCCAGCTGTCTTCCCTTATCTCTTTATATTCCTTGCTTCCTGTGAATAAACCTTTAGTTGTGTGAAAAAATTCCCGCACCTGCCTTTTCGCGATCCTGCGAGGCATCGGTAGCAATAAGACTATGAGAGGGAGAGGAACTAAGGCGGTCCTGCAACACACCCTGAAGAAGAAGGAAGGGCTGCAGCTTTGCATTCGATGGGAAAATGTCATCGAATTCAATCTGGACAGAACGGGTGTTGTTATACATTTAGCGGACATTTGTGAAATGAATGTTTAAGGGATCAAGAATGGACTGCACGAAACATATCTGCGAAATATGTAAAAGGGACCAGGCGGCACTAAAAAGACGGAAGGTTGACTAAGAAATATTATACTGGAGGCGTGAAGAGATGAGTTGCACAACTTTAAAAATGTTTGTAGGGTTATTTATTTATTTCATAAATACTGCCGACTGCCCTTTGGCGGTCAAGGCAGGAGTGCACAAAGGAAAAAAATTACTAAGTGGTAACAACAAAATAACAGCGACCAAGGGCGATTACAGTACGAGGACAAAATTCAATAAGACCAACGGGAAGCAACAAAAAAAAAGTACAGGCAAATCATCCGACGTCAAACAGACTAAGTGAACAGAATAAAAACAAGGAAACCGAAATACACTGTGTACTAGACACGCTACTGCGATACATGAGCCGAAACAGCAGACAAGAAGGATTCTGAAGATACCAGGTTGGTGATATCGCTTGGCAGTCGGTTCCATTCGGAAATGGTGCGTGTAAAGAAGGAACAAGAATATGCTTTTGTTCGGCATCGTGGCATCAAGATAGTCCTTTCGTGTTTGTTACGGGTGGGGCGTGTTGTGTTGTATTGCATGTAACTCTGAAAATTCAGTTTTGTTTTATTATGTATGATATTGAACAACATTTTTAGTCGGTGCTGCTTGCGACGGGATTCAAGAGTGGGAAGCCCAGATCTGTTGAGCAAATCAGACACCGAGACCTGCCGACCATAGGCGTGGTAAATAAACCGGAATGCTTTCCTCTGGACGCCTTCAAGATTTTTTATATCCGTTTTTGTGTGCGGATCCCATACAGCGTCGGCGTATTCGAGCACTGGACGCACAAGTGATGTGTATGCTGTCAGTTTAGTTTTGCTCGTGCAATGCTTTAGGCGGTGCTTTAATAATCGAAGTTTTTTGGACGCTGCTGAGACAATGGACTGGATGTGTACGCTCCAGTTCAGGTTGGATGTCATGGTTACCCCAAGATATTTCACATGAGTCACTGAGTTGATCGGAAGGCCATTGATTTTGTATGTGCATTGGAGCGGTTGTTTCTTTCGTGTTACTGTCATTTTTCCGCATTTTGAACTGTTTATACCCATTTGCCGAGTACAACACCAGCTGGAAACTGCTGTTAAGTATTCGGCTAGGAGTGGCGAAACCTAGCTGATAAAGATGGGATTCGCGCCTCAAGGTGCAGAACAGCATTGGCGACATATTTTGGGAGCCCCAGACAGAAGCGCAACGCTTCACGCTCCAAGAGCACAAGAGGGCAAAGTTTACAGGCAGGAGCTCCTGAGAATAAAGCACAGCCGAACTCCGAAATTGGGCGGACGTACATTTTATAAATCATCAGAAGTGTACGCCTTCTCATGCCTGACCGAGCACTGCAAAGCCTACGCAGGATGCCAATTGCCCGAACTCCTGTTCCAGAAACTTGCTTAATGTGTGGCCGCCAGGATATAGTAGTGCCTTATATTACTCCAAGATACTTCGCCGTCTGTACTTGAGGAATTTTGTTATTTCTATAGACCAGGCAGATATTTACAGGAACAGAAACAGGAAATACTAACAATGCGCATTTCTTCACATTAAGGGACAGATGAATTCTTCCTAACCAGCTGTCAAAAGCATTGAGGTAATTTTGCAAAGTTTGATAAAGAGTGTGAATATCACCAGCTAATGCAAAAAATGCAATATCGTCGGCGTACACATATGTTTTCACATTTTGAATGCATGGAATTGAGCTTAGAAAAATGTCAAAAAGAACTGATCCTTGCGGTAACCCTCATGTCTCTTGAAATCTCCTAGAGGAAACACCATTTTAGCAGCAATAAAATTCTCTATTTTTCAAAAAAGCAGAAATAGTTTGGGAAGTTGAGTTCCTGTAATCTGATTAACAGAGTCGAGTGCTGAACGCTGTCATATGCCTTGCTGACATCCAAAGTGACAAGCGCAGCTAACTGTTTTCTGTTGCGAGCTAATTTAATAAGACTCTCTAGGTCTGTATGAGCACACCAAATTAAACAGCCCGGCCTGAAACCAATTTGACACGGATTCAAGGGAGCATGTTCAGAAATGAAAGACATGACACGGCTGAGAAGGACCCTTTCCACCAATTTCACTAGGTTCGATTTTAATGAAATAGGACGTATGTTGTGTAAAGTAAAATCCTCCCCTTGCTTTTTAAGCAATGGAACTACACTCTAAGAAAAAAGGGTGTGAGAAGGGGGTAAAAAAGACTTTTACACCCTTTAGAGGACCCTAGGAGTAACTTTGCACCCGTCAATAGCATGCTCCTGATCACTTACCCCCTTTTAGAAAACTTACTCTCTACTTACCCTCGCTACCAGTGTTGATAACTGCGCGTCCGTTCCCGCCCCTAAAACAGCGGGAAGATTAGTTTGCTCGTATGTCACGACGGGGCGCTCGTAGAGCATTTTGTGTAGGGTGCCTGGACGCCCGCTCACCTCCGCTTTCAGGGTGAGGACGCGCTTTGTACCACCCCGCGCCGCCGTTCCCCCCTCGCCGCGGCATGTTTCCCACTCGCAGGTCGCGTACTGCGCGCTATGCGTATGGCGACTTCAATAATGCGACTTAACTGGAAATAGCACACAATTGTTTCACTAGTGGCAGTAGCGTTTTAGCACTTTTGAGTGTATTTTATGCATGTTGCACTCGCTCCGACTACATGACAATCGACAAGATATGACGGATTGCTGTGTTTCTTTAATGGCTGCATTGAAAATCGACGGCAGTTATTTGTGCTTCATTGATAGTGATAAAATAGACTATATTAGGGTCACCAAATTCCATTAAATTATGCGGCTTTTGTTGTTTTGAACGTACGGACTTTTCGCAAAGCCCCGAGTTTCTCGTTTATACAAGCAACGCGGAGGATGACCTGCCAAATGTAATACTTTTGCGTAGTTAACACCCACTTTTCCAGATTTATCTGAAGTGCATTTGTCTTATTACTGCACTGTATGTGAAAAGTATTCCACGTAACAATGTCAAGTTTCTCTTCCAAGTGGTCCGTCGTGGCACTGCTCTGGAGTGAATTCAAACTGAGGACGCGTCTCAAACCAAATGACCATATCTTCTTAACTGCTTCTCTTAGCGGCTTGTACCGCAACAAAATAATTCAGATGGTTGCGTTTCCCTTTGGATGGTGTTGACTACAAGTACACTCATGATGCGATGCGACGACGTCTTCGTAATTCGAAGCGACTAAGTCGCTTTATTCGAGGGAAATTTAACTAAACAATTTTTTTTTTCATTCCAAAACACGAAGAAAAATCATTCAAATCGACTGATTCACAAAGACACTTCCCAAATCAGCTTCTGATAACTACTTATTTTGAATACCGTTGTCCCCGCCAGGCTACACTAACAAAGCGAAGCCGACGCAACACAGGCCGCCTTACTCGCTTCCGCGGAGCCGTCTGCTCCAGTTGCTAAAAGACGCTGTCTTACTGCCGAACTCGATTAGTCGTCGGGCAGGGCTGTAGATGGGTCTGGGCTAGTAGGAAAACCACGTTTGAGGTAAAGCGCGCAGGAAGACGCTGGCTAGTGAACACGACTGACAAGCACTCATCCCCACTGCATCGAAAGCTGAGGGGAAAAAAAGAGTAATCTATACGACGTTGTGTCCCAGAAACAAGTGTGACGAATTTTGCTGATGTGGCTGCATGGCGGAAATGAAAAGAGCCTTTTTCTTTAGTTGTAGATTCTTTTTAAGCGATACGAAAAGGAACGCAAATAAACCATTACTGGAGAAAAATCCGCCTTTTGTTGGCGTCACGCAGCCACGACTTCTTTGCTTACTGACGCACAGAAGATAGGTTTGGCGCCAGGATATTCGCAGTGAGCTGATGCAAAGAAGTAGAGAGAGGGGAGGGTTATAATGCCTTCGTGACATTAAGATAAGACATGATAGACTGAACAAAACGCTGCGACGAGAATATGCGGAAAATATTTGCTTGCTAACAAAACGTCTGGAAAAGATCCGTGTAGTGTATATAAATAGTATTTAGAATTTCATTGTTTAACGAACGTATTTGCTCTTCAAAACTTATGCTGCCACCTATGGCGCGAAGACGCTGCGGTGGAGAGTAGTCGCGCTTGCGCCTCGAAGGCATTCCAAAATTTCGAATGTCTCCGCGGAGCTCCGTCGACTCGAATTTCATGTGAACCGAATGCCGTTAAAAGACGTCGTGTAGCAGCGCAGCTATGGCAGTCGAGTCGAATGACATTCGTTTGGAAGGCATTCGAGGCATTCGAAAAGCCCGTGTAGCACAGGTATAACCCGTGCAGAAGGCTTCTACTCGAGGCGTGGCACATTCAATAGACACGAAAGAATGTTAATCGCTCCCTGGGGACACGCACCGCCAGCGCGACTGAAGCGGGGTCCTGTTTACAGCAATGGAAGGATCGCGAGGCTCTCGATGACTCTTTTCGTCACAGTTTGAAGCTCTTTCAGGTTCCACGAACTTCGCGGTTTAAGTTGTCCCTTCAATGCCGCCAAACCGTTCTCTCCCCGGCTTGAAATCCTCTCCGTCTGCTCGAGAGCCGAAGCAAGCCAGCACCAAGAACATGGAGATGCATACCCCTTTTCGACGCCTGTTCTGGCGTATGCCTTTACACTCTATTTCCAAATCTGGCGGCGAGCGTCGTGCTTCAGATTCTCTCCTCCGTTTCTCCCCACACCTGTTGGACGAAGAATACAGTGGAGGGCGACTGGGTGACTCATCTGCCCTCGCGCTAACTCTTTCAGTCAGCAGAGCAGGAAGTGAAAACGCGGTAATTGAACAATGGTTTTTGGCTGGAAAATATCTTCTTGTAAGTCAGCATTCCTGCAGTTTTGCGAGTTGTCCATTGTACTCCTGGACAGCTTTTTGTGGCTCTGCAGCCAAGGCTAGGCAGGAAAAAGAACAAAACGGGCCAAATTTCTGTTCCCAGAACTGGTCGCAATGTTCGTTGGCGCCCTCACCCCTATCTCTTTCCTACTATCCCCTCACCTCTTTCGTTTCACTTCTTCAAACTACCTGCTATCCTTTATTTCCGCTACCCCAGCTCAGGTGCCACCGATTAGTGATGGCAGATGCCGGGGTGAGCAAACATCTTTTACCTTCCTTTTGTTATTTTAAATAAATAATCACTTACATACAACTGGTCGCCACGATGAAGGACTTCTCACAATCTTTACACATTTTCCAGAGAAAACACATTTGGAACAGCAGTTTTCAGTGACACCGAAAATCTCCCAGAAAAGACGAGCGATAAAGATGGGGCGAATAAAGAACGAACGAATATTCAAAGCACTCTATCGCTAAAGAATAGCACAGGAGGGAAAGAGACGCGGACGCGCAGCTCGGGAGCCATGCTAACCCCTCTTGTTCATCAGAGCCTTTTAGTTTCAACCCCATACCCGCTACGTGCTCTCCACTCTCCGTGCGATTACCTTGCTGTCCGTGCACTGTGCTGACTCCCTGCTCATGAGAACGTATTTCTCCTTCGCTGAGACGATCATTTTGGTCAATACAGGCATGTACAAGTCGAGCACTGTGGAATGCTAAAGTAGTCATGGTTTTCAGCTGTGAGAGATGTCCCTACTATGCGTCAAGCTACGCGAGCGTAGTGAACCACATAGGGAAGGTTCACTCTCAAGAGCCGAACTTTAAAGTAGTGTGCGGGATAGAAGGCTGTCCTAACGTCTACGGCTCCTACAAGTCATACCGCCAGCACCTCAACAGAAAGCACTCTGAATTTATCAAGACCGCCGAAGTTTACAAGCCATGCAGCGGCAGTGACAACGTAGCATCGGATACCGGCGTGGACGAAGGCCCATCACCTCACTCCATCGAGACCACGTCCGACGAGACTCGGCGAGCAAATGGAAATCCACCTACTGACGACAGCCCTGAATATGAGCTCGACGAAGTTAAGCGCCATTTGATGCTCTTTTTTTTGAAGACGACAGAGACGCGCTGTTTGCCACGGAGTGTTGCGCATGACATATTTGATGATATTAAGGTGTTTGTGCAACTTCTGTTATCTGCAGTTCTGCGGCGCACTTTGAAGGCCGGGCAGAACGGCCGCACTAGTCTGTGTGATGAAGTGGAAACTTTGGGAGTTGACATTGTCGATTTTCTGTGGGCTGACCTTCAAAGTGATCATGCCGTTCTGGCATACGTGCAGAAAAGGCTTCATTATGTTCAGCTAGAGGAAGTTAAACTTTCAGGAGAAACTGACCCGAGAGTCTGTGGTGTGTGCTTTTATGTACCCTTGGAACGTTCCCTTAAAGCTCTGCTGACGTCTCATGAAGTAGTTGAAGCAGTTTTGCATCAGGCAAGAATTGATTCCAGCCAAAAGCTTCGGGATTTTTCTGACGGCGCTTTTGTTAAAGAGCACGCTTTACTCATAGAAGGCTCAGCGAAATCAGTACTTCTGTTATTGTATACTGACGAATTCGAAATCTGCAATCCTCTCGGCTCGGCTGCCGGATCGCACAAAATATTGGCAGTGTATTTTTCGATCCTGAATCTCCACCCAAAATACAGGAGCAAATTGAGCTCTATTCACCTGCTGCTCCTTGCCAAATACACCGATGTGCGAAGATTTGGCATATGTCAAGTAATCGCTCCGCTAGTGAATGACATAAAGCGTCTTTACGAGGAGGGCTTAACATTTCTTTTCAACAGTTCCGAGATTGCACTCCGTGTTTTTGTAGTTGGTTTTACCGGAGACAACCTGTCACTGCATAAGATAGGGGTGTTCCGCGCATCTTTTGCAAACGGCAGGGTCTGCCGATTTTGCCTTGCTCACAAAAAGAAGTTGAACACACTACTGTCGGAAGCAGATGTAACTGTGCGAACAGCAGCTGCACACAGCAGCCACCTCACGGCTGTAACGCTTGACAGAGACAATGCGCAACTGTATGGCGTTAATGAGGAGTCTTCCCTCCTGAAAATCCCTGACTTCGACGTCACACAACAGTTGCTTCCCGACTGTATGCACGATATTCTGGAGGGAGGAATAGGATTCGTGGTTAAACATGTGCTCCAGGGCTTATTGTCTTCTGGTGTGCTAAAGACCGAGCAGTTGAAGAACATTTGTAACTATAGTTTCCAACAAAATGATAAGAGAAATCGCCCAGTAGCAATCAGCATTTCTCGGAAGGGCATCGTGCTCAAAGGCACAGCAAGCCAGAAGCAGTGCTTATTCCGTTTACTGCCGCAGTTTTTCGCCGACATAGTGCCAGAAGGTGACCCTGACTGGGAGATATATCTTCAGTTCCGGGAGATAGTTAATATAGTCTTAGCAGAAGAAATTCCTGAAGATTGCTGCAGTTATTTGGAGGTCCAAATTTCTTATTTTTTAAAGAATTTTGGAACCAGATATCCAAATGTGCATATCATTCCCAAGATTCACTACTTAATCCATTACCCAAGATTCATTTCATTGTTCGGTCCTCCACGCCGGTACTGGAGCATGCGGTTTGAAGCAAAGCATGCTTACTTCAAGACTATCGGCACGCGCAGCAGGAACTTCAGGAACATCTGTCGTACTTTGTGCGAAAGGCATCAGCTACGAGCATGCTACGAACAGTCAGCTATGGTCGTCAGTGACAGTTTGAGCACTTCTCATGCGTCCTTGGTCAAGCCAGCAGATGTACCAGAGTTCGTGCGCATTGAACTTGGCATCACAGATCAGGAAGTGAAAATGTTCTCTGTGGCAAATGCCAGCGTCGACGCTTGCTCGTACAGGTGTTCAGATGTTCTACACATAGGCTGGGAAAATGAAGCTCCTGTCTTTGCTGAAGTGAAAAAGTTGCTGATTTTTCGAAATTGCCTTTTTCTTTGCTTGGATAAATTTCATACAAAATGATTTTCACGTCATCGTCAAAGCTATGGTGTGTCGCCGTCTGGAACAGACTTGCTTTTGCGTCCAGGACAAGAACTAGACAATCATGCGTTGGACATGTACGAGTACAGTCAGGGGTTTGAAGTTATCCCGCATTACGAACTTTTTGACTGATGTGGTAATGCTAGCGCAAGTCAGTGTGGATACTAGATCATGTGCAAACAATGCATGAAATAGACGTTGTGAAACTGTTTTATGTTTTATATCTATGTTCTTGCTAATTACATGTTGCTCCGCGAGGATGACGTCAAATGCAGTTGCCGCTAGGATGTATTGACATAAATGTATATATAATTTGATTGAGCAAATTTCAATGCGTCCATATAAGCGCACATATCTCTGTGTGTCTCACATCCTGTGGTCCATTAGACCATCTCTTCATGCATCTTTTTTCGAATATATGTATGTGTGCTTAAGTCTTCGTGTCTGAGAGTAAACAAGTATCTGCATTTTTAATACATTTGGCTTGATTCGCTGTCCTGAGATTTGCTTTCTTTTGATATCTGTCACATTCTCTTGGACGTTAATTAATCGCGCTTAGAAGACTACGTAAAGTATGGAAGAACTGATGATACGTACCAAAGTTGTACGTAACGCGTTACATGTAATTGATTACTTGTAAGCAGTTGCATTTTCGTGTTACTTTGGAATGTGCTTTCTTCGTACCGAAGCGGTGTCCTTGTGGTAGAGCATTAGCCTAACATTCGTGGGGTACTGGGTTCGATACGCAGTGCCACCGGGTACCCGCCTGTTTTTTGATGGCTACAAGATTTTCCCCGGCCTTGTGCTCGGCTCTTATAGGGTGAGATGCTTGGGAAAAGGGTCTTGGGCCAAACCGCTGTCTTGACGGATCAGAGATAAGGCGGATCAGAGCTAAGTTCCGCCGTCCAGCAACCCTAAATCCGGCTCGTGCGGTAGAAGCCCAACTTGTGTGCATCGATTGCTTTTTTCAAACGATGTTTCAGGTAATTCAGTTACTTTTTCTGCAGTTCATCACACGTAATCAGCTATTTTTTTTTTTCAAAAATTAGTTGTAACCAACGGTGCAGCTTTCCTGACGGCACTGGTGCTAGGGGACGTGTTTTCTTTGTGATCGAGTGACAACGAACCGGCTGCAGAGAAGCATTGCGCACGATTATGTCCGGACCACATCCGGGTTACCACCGCCGTCTACGGGAGTTCTCCACCCGAGAATATCATGTGACCGCCCTGTACCCCCCCCCCTTACACCCAACACCGGCGCAAGGTGTTCATATGTTAACTTATAGTACGGCTTTTCCGTGTAGCGCATGAATTGAGGGCGTGTTCAGTGCAGCAGCTGACCGCTTCACAAGGAAACATCGGAAGGTTATCGACCGCAGCTTCGACAAACAACTCCTCTCGGAAATTAACAGCGTAGGACAAATTATCAAGCAGGCCGCTGTAGTTCACTCCAGTCTCAGTAAATTTGTGTTAAGTGCAAACTACAAGGGCCCTTCCTGGAAGAACGCGCCCAGCGTCGGCGCTCTTGGGGTACGCCGAACGGGAGTCGAAAAGAGGCATGCATCTCCATTTTCGTGGCGCAGGCTCTCTTTCCCTCTCGAGCCGACGGAGAAAATTTCAAGCCGTGAAGAGAAGGGGTTGGGGGGCGATGAAAGGACAGCTTAAACCGCGAAGAAAAGTGTGTGTGTGTGTGTGTGTGGGGGGGGGGGGGGGGGGCTGGGCCTGAAAAGCTTAAAGCCATGAAGAAAAGAGCCACCGAGAGCCCCGCGACTCTCCTATTGTTGTAAACCAGACCCCGCTTTCGACGCGTACGCGAGCGCCCGTGCGCTGGCGCCGATATCTAGCATGGTCAGATGAGGTTTGCTGGCGTCTCCTGCAGTGTGCATGCGCAGACCGATTCTAGCGTACGCCAAGAGCGCCAATGCTGAGCGCGTACGCCCAGGAAGGGCCCTTTGAGTTGGCCCTTTATGGTAATATAAATGTCGGGAAGAAAGTGACGCAACAGTAGTCGATTACCTTTCTGTAATTGCCAAGTTACTTTCCTGGGACTGTACTTCACCACGATAATCAGTTTCATTTCAGATGGAGTCATTTTAAATGTAATCGGTTGCTTATTTTCTATAACGTGTGCAAATCTAATATTTAATGGAGCTATGTCACCTTTTAGTTTTCTTTCTAGCAGTAGTAAAAGCAATTGAGGTACACGTAAGAAGCGGCAGAAACACAATCCGAGAACAGGCCTTGTCCCTACAGGTGCGTGACTAGCTCATTTTCTAATTTATGTGCAATATCTCCGAAAGCACTCTTGAACCACCTTCATGGTGGTGCAAGCGTGCAAGGTGGTGCCATGTTAGGGACGACAAGCGCAGAGCATGTGTACATTTCTAATATTGCCTACTTCTCACTATTTTTAGCACTCAGCAAGTAAAGAAAACAGGCGATTTTTAATGCCGATAGTTAACCACGCAATGCGGTTTGTACCAATGCTCATTACGAAAAAGGTGGGGAAAAAAGGGAAAGATATTTTTACAAATTCATCTGTCTTTCCTCATTTTGTCTGTTTTAAGGGTACGTAAAACGTTAGAGGTGAGTAAATACCAAGAAAGCATACACGGGCAATGTTACTAGAACCAGCAACATCGGTTCGGAGAAGGAAACGGAGAGAATAAAGAATCGGCTTGCACAAGGTCCGAAGGGTGAGAGGTGGTGAAGAGAGGGTGCAGGGGACACGTGGGTTCGCTCATTCGTCCTTCCGCCAGACAACCGCGTCGTCTGCTAGCGCGACCGCCATTTTCTTGCATACGCTGGTCGCAAGGTGCGCGTTTGCTGCGTGACGCGCCTGGAATGAGGTGCCCCCCCCCCCCTGCAGTGAAAGCTTGAATTGGACTTTACCGTTGATATTCATTCCTTTTCTAGTTTAGATGAAAAGTAAGAGTAAAGAGTCGGTGATGCAGTAGATATTTCGAGACGATTAGCGAGAGTATAGCGGATATCTTTCTTTGTTTTGCAATAGGCCATCACGGCGGGCAACTGCTCGCCGTCGTTGTCATGCCGGCGCCATGAACTTGCTATCATTGCGCTTACGTGTGATATTGCGCTCGTCTGTCGTCTCGTGTGTTTCTTCTCCGTCTTCGTCTAAGTTTTGCGCTAACTTTTTCTATATCACGCCAAATGAACAGCTGCATATTCAAGTTCGGACGCATGGCATGCTTACGTCCACTTACACTATTATGCAATGGCGGAAAACTGTGTCATGCATACACTATGTGATCAAAACACAGACTTAGGCGCAAGCAAGAACAATGATTTAATACCCTAATGCACAAATACAATATCTTCAAAACGATTACGAACGACGATTCACTGCAAGCATAATGCAGCTTATGATTCTGACACTTAAATTTGTCTCATGCTTTTGTGCATGTAGACGAAAAGTTCGCACTGATTACAGCGTCTGATTACACAGATTACAGGAGACTAACACCAGCACAAGTTTTGCTTCCATGACCACCAGCACGTGTGGCTGGGGACTGACGCAGATGGATGTGCAGCCGCAGTTTTGTGTAGGTGGCTATCAGCATTTTGCCTATTGCTTCCTTGTGATCTGCGCATGGCCGGTCTACCTTCGAAAAGTATTCTGTAAGCAATTTCATCGGGGACTTCATCGTGTGTATATTGATTGTACACCACGCGGCAGCGCCTGTAAAGTACTGCTCCTAGTTCTTGAGAGTGCGGATCACTTCACTGCTCGGATAAATCAAGTTCCGTCCATCACTCACACACTCCTTGAGAATTGTCAAAAGAGGCATATTCATTGCTTGCTGTTCCCATGAGAGCATCCTTGAAGAATGCCGCCTTCCGTGTCTAGCGTGGGAGTCGGCGGGACGGCGGGAGCGGAATGCAAGAAAATGGCGGCGGCACCTCCCGAGAACCGGTTTTGGCAGCTACGACCCCTTCCAACACCCTCTCAATGCTAAGGCCTCTCCACCGGCCGCGTGACGTCACGCCAAGGGACCGTGCAGGCCCCGCGCTCCGCGATTTCAGCGCGCCGCGCCCGTCTGCACTATTCGGGTACTGCCGTACGTAGCTGCCTTATAAGTGATTCCTTCATTTTCATTTTTGTCGTTGCTGCAGAAAAGAAATTCGCTAGTTTGTGCGCGCCCTAGGCTATCATTTTATCTGCTTTATATATTTTTTTTATTGCAGAACACCTTATTGTCAAGAAAGTTCGAGCTGCTAATACAGTTTTTTATAATAAACAATTTAGCATACGGCCGCCAATTTCGCATTATTGGTCATTATAATAAAAAATTGATTAGTTAATTTCAATTAATCATCTAATTATTAGGTTCTATCACGTACATGATGTCTGCCGTGCGGTAAAATCCATCCGCACAGACCGCACATGCGTATATCTAGTTGTTAAAGTAGAAGTTCGTGAACATTGAAAAAAAAAACACCGTCTACTGCGCATTGTGTTAGTTTTATTCTGTATTGTGTTTTGCTTAAAGCTTTCACACACAGCAATAATGACACTCACAATAATGTTGCGCTGTTGAGTATTTGTACAGCTAATCTGACCCTTACAATAAAAAACGACGAGACACCAGCAATGAAGTGTGCGCAAAGCATTTTTATTGCTTGGGAATAAAACTTAATTCTTCTTAAGCGTTGCTGCTTTCCGGGCTGCGGCCTTCTGCTGCGCATTGTCTTGTATGGCATCATTTCTTAGTTTGCAAAAGTTGTTTAGAACAACGTTGGTTGCAACGCGTACTACCAAGCGCAGGAGAGTTTGTGCAGTGTGGCCATTTTCACATGTCTCAATGTCGTGTTCGTCCAGGAGGGAAATCGTCTGTGAAATCACGACACCACGTTGATTTCTACAGGAGAGAAAATCTTCCGCGGTTGCTCCAAAAGACAACTTCTCTGCAACTAGTTTAGTCATCAGTACCATGTGAACTGTGCATGGCTGGGGAAACTTCAGCCCTCCTCTCGACAGGTTAGCTATCATGGCAGTATTTTCCGCTTCGATCTCTCGATTTTCAATCACCAATGTGCTGAAGCAAGCAGAACATGAAAGCTTCTTTAAAGCAGCATGAGCAGCGTATCCTGCAATGTAGACAATAGCATCCATGTCAGAGTGGGCGTGTGTAATATCGTCGTCGCTGACAGCCACAGAAAAGTTGCATGGGACAAGATCCTCACTTACGTCTTCAAACTCTGTTTCCTCGCGTGGAAATGTCAAAAGTTTTTGAAGACGAAGCTTCTTCTCACATTCGTAGAGCTGACGCACGGAAATGTGGTACTGTGATCCTGCCAGCTGGCGGTAACGGCCGAACCGGTCTTCTAGCGCATCCGTCTGAAATTTGCCCAGCAGTACGTACTTGAAGTGAAGTTCTTCTAAGCAGTAGCGCGAGAGTTCTACCAGAGAATAGCATGTCAGTCGCAAAGCACTGTGAGTCTCTTTCGTCAGCGAGCCACTGGTGATGTTTATTCTTGCCCAAGCGTCCAACCAGTCCACAACGCCGCTCAGGAAAGCTAACTGTGTGTCATCAACAGACCTTACAGGGTCTTGCATGCTGTCCCTTAGCCTCTGGCCTTTGCAAGGGGTCTTAACATTGACTATTTGCCACCATGTGAGGATAACGTCAATGAAAAGAGCAGTCGACTCAGCTTGAGGAATCTTGAACGCGGAACCATGTGTCCTGAGGGCATTTGAAACAAACTGATTAATGACGTCGAGAGCGAGCTTTACATTTTGCCGCTCCATTGAGGTTGGATTCACGGCTTTTGCGTTCAGTCTGTAAGCAGCCTTCACAAGCGACGTCTTCTCTGAAGAATAAAGCTGCCGCACAGCTGCGAAAGAAGCAGCTTTCATACGAGGAGGCCCTTCGGGCATTGCTCCACTCAAGTCCATTTCAGGGAAATAGAGGCATGTTCCAGGGTTTTTCTGGTTAATCCAATTGTTCCTAATGCACTTCAAGAGATGCACAGGATCGACCACGTAGAAAAGAGGGCGAGCGTTATCGGCTGGATGGGGATAGACAATGCTCACCTGAGGACTTGTAGCAAATAACGACATCATCTTGCGGTTCAGAGCATTGTTGTCCGTTATCACAGCGATAATTTTGAGCCCCATTTTCTCAACATTAATGATTATGTTCTTAGCATGCTCGTGCAAAATTTCTGCGCTCAGTTTGCTCACAGGTAATATGTGAATGACGTCCTTGTTTGCAGAAAGGAGTGATTGTACCATGAACACATGGGCTGTTGTTGCTGGTTCCGTTGAATGAACCGACGATCCTACTATTGTGCCCCCTTTGTAGTCGAAGTATGGTTTTATGTGGATCTCATCGATCATCAGGGTCACTGTCTTCTCGTGGTCTTTCATTGATTTGACTCGTTCTCGGATGTAGGAGAGACAGTGCGGTTGATTTTGCTCCACAAGAGGGTCAGCTTTGTAATTTGAGCAAACACGGCGCAGTGTGGAAGGATGGGGCAGAATGATTCTTGATGCAGCTCTTGTGAAGTGATATGCGTGAGGAGAAATTGAATTCAAAATACTGGCGAATACCAGCAGCTCTGCGCTATACACATGCTGTTTCGCGAGGAGAAGCTCTATCTGCTCAACCAGAAATTTCAGCAAAGAAGACTGTTCTTTCGTCGTATCACTGTCCTCAATGAGGTCTGCAAGCAGTGAACCGACAAACTGCAATACTTTAGTATGTTTCGACTCTTTCGTCACCTCAGGTATATTATGCAAGCCTATCTCGAGTTCTTCTAGCAGCAAGGACAGGCTGGAGGTGTCGCATACTTGAGCTGGCAGAATCCTGCCTGAAGGAAGCGACAGAAGCTTCACTCCATTCAAGAAAACAGAAAGTGACAGATCAGGGAGAACTACCAAGGCGCATTTCACATTAGGTGAAGGATCATTCTCGATGAGAAGGAACCTAACGCACTGCTCATCGACAGAAACGGTCCAGAATTTCGTGTTGCAGATTCCAGGCAACTTAGATTTGAACTCCTCGTAAGATGAAACTTTGTTTCTTTTCTGTTCAAGCTCATTAGACTGAAGTGACTTCCTCATAGCCTCCTGCAAAGCAGCGTTTTCCCTTCTTGCTTTTTTCGTCTCTGGCGATTCACTCCGTCCAGGCGTTGAGGACAAGTATTTTGGGCAGTTTGGAAAAACAGAAGGCGCAGCATCAATCTTCAACTGTAGCCTGTCACGCTTCACCTCTATTATTTTCCCTGTCAGTTCATCTTGGTGTGACAACGTCGTAATGAAGTCGCCTGCGTGGAAGTGCAGTTCACACACCTGCACGAGAAAATGAAGCAAGGCCATTCGCCATGACTCTCCATTGCCTAAAACACTAAGTAAAAAGAGTCTGAATAGTGAACAGCTTTTACATATTTACACAGCTTTTACACAAGCCTTATGCACATCCACAGAACTAAATGCTTCCTGGACAATTCATACATAAGTGTAAGAAGTGATATCATTGCCTACAAAGACAGCATGCCTTTCCGGGAGCGACAGCTCACAACTAAGATAATTACCAGCGCCTATTAAGCAATATTTCAGTCTTACCCTCGAATGCTCTGTAGGTGTGAAATCCTTCCGTGGAATGGCTCGCAACCAGGCTTTTCTTCGTACTTCGTCTCTTGGGAAGCAATAAACACGTACTTTGGGACCATTCTGGTAGTTCCCGCGGCACCCGGGAACACAGCACCGGCCCATGTTTCACGAAGTTGCACTCGCTACACGGCAGGCAATCAGTTTCCCATTCGTGCGCTAGCACAGGTACGCACGCCACACAAGAAACGGCCACACGAAACAGACACAGCCGTGCGAGGAGCGAACGGAAATGCACCCAACGCCAGGCTGAAAGACTCAAGCAGCAGCTAGACGCTCACTGCAAGACTGCGTTCGTGTCTGTGCTTGCCCGGGCAAGCGCGAGCACATCGAGGGAGACAACCGAGCGGAGCGGAGCCGCGCTTGGTGAGCAGCCTGACCGGACACTTGGCGTGACGTAGCGCGTGTGGAAAGGAGGGCCTGGAGAGGCCTGAAGAAAGTATTTAGAGGGTGTTGCCCCTTCCAAGAGTGGCACCACCCTCAGTGGGGAGAGGGCGCGCATCGAGGCACCTGGCAGAAGCCAAGCACATTCCCCCCATGTAGCCACAAGAGAGCACTGACTGGTACTGGCAGCTATGCTTTGCACTTCGCGTCTCTGGACGATGCGTCATACTATCTGCTGTCAGATTCTGTATCTGTGGTGCGCAGTCGCCGAGCGAATAACGCGTTTTGATAGCCTGCCACAGGCTAACATAGGTCGCAATGACGCCATCAATCTTGGTAAGTACTTTCAAACGTTTATCTGCTCGTATTTGGTAGTAGGGCGGGGGTGAAAAATTACTTATGCTCACGTACACCCGTCGTCAAACTTTTATAGCACTTTTAGTAAAATGATTCAATTTTGTCATCGTCTTCCCATGCATTAGAATAGATCATCATCATCATCAGCCTGACTACGTCCACTGCAGGGCAAAGGCATCTCCCCTGTCTCTCCAATTAACCCTTTCCTTTGCCAGCTGTGCCCACCGTACGCAGACAAATTTTCACGGTGAAAATTGCGCAGTGCACCCTTATATCTCCAGCAGTAAGTTTTGAACGCAAAACGATTAGATGTTTAATCGCCTTTCATAAACTATTTACGGCGGGTGTACGTTGCAAAATGCATGTAACCTCCAGCATGAGCGCAGCTAATATTGACTTTGTGCTTCAAATGGTGAGTCCTACTTTCTTTTCGGAACCCTGATGATTGTTCGGAATAGTTTAAATGTAAATTAATTGAACTGTAGTGCAGGCCTCTTTTTGTGAGGCCTAAATCCATTTGGTGCCTTTGTTCCAGATGAAGCTGAGGTACGCGCGCAGGATTATTTTCACTTTTAATGCAAATATACGGCGTATTTTTCCCCCCGTACTCTAGCATTCCCTCCAAGCCCTAAGGGCTTGCTTCAGCTTCACCCGCCGTTTCACGTCACTAAGTCCTCATGACAGTTGGCAACTTGCAAAATTTGCCCCTGGCTTAGAAGATATTTTCCAACAAAGAAGACATTTTTCGCAGTCTGCGTTTTCACTTACTTCCCCCTGCCCACAAAATGCAAAATGCGTCAGTCGGTCACCAGATGCAATAAGGGACTTCTCCCACCTTCATTTTCTAAAAAGAATGCGGGGCTGCTGTCTGTATACGAGAGCTTTCAGTCTGAAAATATCCTGCTGCAGAAGCTAACATATACTTTTGCAAGTTGTTGCAGAAAGAAACTCACGAATCAGTGCGCGTGCGATTTTGTTGCACGCAGGCGGTGAGATGTGGAGTTGAACCTTTTATATGGACAACTTGCAAAATTGCAAGAAAGCTGACTTTCGGGAAGTTGTTTTTTAACCAAAAACCCTTGTTCACAGACCACGTTTTCAAAGTTGAGAGAAAACTGACGCCAACCAATATTTTTATTTTTGCCCAACGTTTTTGGACCTACTCGGTCCCTTCTTCAGGGGTGACTATATAAAAAAAACTCTGTGCCAGCCGCAGCAGCGGGTTGCTGCCTTCGCTCTCCCTTTGTTAGCACGTGGCGCAGTCCAATAACGTACGCGGAGGAGAGCGTTCCTGGAGTCATATTCATCGCCGCCTTTGTTAGCCGGATGTGCCAGGACTCAACATGTCGCATCTTGAACAGCTTTGGTTCCATGGTGCAAGACGCTCACCTTCTCGAAGGCTATCCTGTGGTCGGCGCGCTCGGAGTGGTCGGCGAGGGAGTTGGATTCTGAATTCATTAGTCGGATGGTTGGCGTCAGTTTTCTCTTAACTATCTCAAGAACCCGACCAGGCGGACCATAGATGTTTTAGTTCAAACCGCGTTTTCACTTCCTGCTCTGCTGAATGAAAGAGTTAGCGCGAGGGGAGATGAGTCAGTCGCCCTCCATTGTATTCTTTTTCCAAAATGTGAGGGGGACTGCCCCCTAGTGTGGGAGAACCTGAAGTCGATGCTCGTCACCATCTTTGTAGATATAAACGGAAGTCGTCGAAAGGTTATAGACATTTTTAGCATAATTGAGACGTATACCGGTTTACCCGACCCCTCCTGCGCACGCGCAGTGGCATTGTTGGAATTAGGGGGAACCACTGCGCGTGCGCAGGAGGGGTCGGGTAAACCGGTGTGTTCCCGGTATGCTAAAGGCGTCTAATAATACATTCCTTGACGAGTACCTGTCTAGCCAACACCCTCTAAATACTTTCTTCAGGCCTCTCCAGGCCCTCCTTTCCACACGCGCTACGTCACGCCAAGTGTCCGGTCAGGCTGCTCACCAAGCGCGGCTCCGCTCCGCTCGGTTGTCTCCCTCGATGTGCTCGCGCTTGCCCGGGCAAGCACAGACACGAACGCAGTCTTGCAGTGAGCGTCTAGCTGCTGCTTGAGTCTTTCAGCCTGGCGTTGGGTGCATTTCCGTTCGCTCCTCGCACGGCTGTGTCTGTTTCGTGTGGCCGTTTCTTGTGTGGCGTGCGTACCTGTGCTAGCGCACGAATGGGAAACTGATTGCCTGCCGTGTAGCGAGTGCAACTTCGTGAAACATGGGCCGGTGCTGTGTTCCCGGGTGCCGCGGGAACTACCAGAATGGTCCCAAAGTACGTGTTTATTGCTTCCCAAGAGACGAAGTACGAAGAAAAGCCTGGTTGCGAGCCATTCCACGGAAGGATTTCACACCTACAGAGCATTCGAGGGTAAGACTCTGAAATATTGCTTAATAGGCGCTGGTAATTATCTTAGTTGTGAGCTGTCGCTCCCGGAAAGGCATGCTGTCTTTGTAGGCAATGATATCACTTCTTACACTTATGTATGAATTGTCCAGGAAGCATTTAGTTCTGTGGATGTGCATAAGGCTTGTGTAAAAGCTGTGTAAATATGTAAAAGCTGTTCACTATTCAGACTCTTTTTACTTAGTGTTTTAGGCAATGGAGAGTCATGGCGAATGGCCTTGCTTCATTTTCTCGTGCAGGTGTGTGAACTGCACTTCCACGCAGGCGACTTCATTACGACGTTGTCACACCAAGATGAACTGACAGGGAAAATAATAGAGGTGAAGCGTGACAGGCTACAGTTGAAGATTGATGCTGCGCCTTCTGTTTTTCCAAACTGCCCAAAATACTTGTCCTCAACGCCTGGACGGAGTGAATCGCCAGAGACGAAAAAAGCAAGAAGGGAAAACGCTGCTTTGCAGGAGGCTATGAGGAAGTCACTTCAGTCTAATGAGCTTGAACAGAAAAGAAACAAAGTTTCATCTTACGAGGAGTTCAAATCTAAGTTGCCTGGAATCTGCAACACGAAATTCTGGACCGTTTCTGTCGATGAGCAGTGCGTTAGGTTCCTTCTCATCGAGAATGATCCTTCACCTAATGTGAAATGCGCCTTGGTAGTTCTCCCTGATCTGTCACTTTCTGTTTTCTTGAATGGAGTGAAGCTTCTGTCGCTTCCTTCAGGCAGGATTCTGCCAGCTCAAGTATGCGACACCTCCAGCCTGTCCTTGCTGCTAGAAGAACTCGAGATAGGCTTGCATAATATACCTGAGGTGACGAAAGAGTCGAAACATACTAAAGTATTGCAGTTTGTCGGTTCACTGCTTGCAGACCTCATTGAGGACAGTGATACGACGAAAGAACAGTCTTCTTTGCTGAAATTTCTGGTTGAGCAGATAGAGCTTCTCCTCGCGAAACAGCATGTGTATAGCGCAGAGCTGCTGGTATTCGCCAGTATTTTGAATTCAATTTCTCCTCACGCATATCACTTCACAAGAGCTGCATCAAGAATCATTCTGCCCCATCCTTCCACACTGCGCCGTGTTTGCTCAAATTACAAAGCTGACCCTCTTGTGGAGCAAAATCAACCGCACTGTCTCTCCTACATCCGAGAACGAGTCAAATCAATGAAAGACCACGAGAAGACAGTGACCCTGATGATCGATGAGATCCACATAAAACCATACTTCGACTACAAAGGGGGCACAATAGTAGGATCGTCGGTTCATTCAACGGAACCAGCAACAACAGCCCATGTGTTCATGGTACAATCACTCCTTTCTGCAAACAAGGACGTCATTCACATATTACCTGTGAGCAAACTGAGCGCAGAAATTTTGCACGAGCATGCTAAGAACATAATCATTAATGTTGAGAAAATGGGGCTCAAAATTATCGCTGTGATAACGGACAACAATGCTCTGAACCGCAAGATGATGTCGTTATTTGCTACAAGTCCTCAGGTGAGCATTGTCTATCCCCATCCAGCCGATAACGCTCGCCCTCTTTTCTACGTGGTCGATCCTGTGCATCTCTTGAAGTGCATTAGGAACAATTGGATTAACCAGAAAAACCCTGGAACATGCCTCTATTTCCCTGAAATGGACTTGAGTGGAGCAATGCCCGAAGGGCCTCCTCGTATGAAAGCTGCTTCTTTCGCAGCTGTGCGGCAGCTTTATTCTTCAGAGAAGACGTCGCTTGTGAAGGCTGCTTACAGACTGAACGCAAAAGCCGTGAATCCAACCTCAATGGAGCGGCAAAATGTAAAGCTCGCTCTCGACGTCATTAATCAGTTTGTTTCAAATGCCCTCAGGACACATGGTTCCGCGTTCAAGATTCCTCAAGCTGAGTCGACTGCTCTTTTCATTGACGTTATCCTCACATGGTGGCAAATAGTCAATGTTAAGACCCCTTGCAAAGGCCAGAGGCTAAGGGACAGCATGCAAGACCCTGTAAGGTCTGTTGATGACACACAGTTAGCTTTCCTGAGCGGCGTTGTGGACTGGTTGGACGCTTGGGCAAGAATAAACATCACCAGTGGCTCGCTGACGAAAGAGACTCACAGTGCTTTGCGACTGACATGCTATTCTCTGGTAGAACTCTCGCGCTACTGCTTAGAAGAACTTCACTTCAAGTACGTACTGCTGGGCAAATTTCAGACGGATGCGCTAGAAGACCGGTTCGGCCGTTACCGCCAGCTGGCAGGATCACAGTACCACATTTCCGTGCGTCAGCTCTACGAATGTGAGAAGAAGCTTCGTCTTCAAAAACTTTTGACATTTCCACGCGAGGAAACAGAGTTTGAAGACGTAAGTGAGGATCTTGTCCCATGCAACTTTTCTGTGGCTGTCAGCGACGACGATATTACACACGCCCACTCTGACATGGATGCTATTGTCTACATTGCAGGATACGCTGCTCATGCTGCTTTAAAGAAGCTTTCATGTTCTGCTTGCTTCAGCACATTGGTGATTGAAAATCGAGAGATCGAAGCGGAAAATACTGCCATGATAGCTAACCTGTCGAGAGGAGGGCTGAAGTTTCCCCAGCCATGCACAGTTCACATGGTACTGATGACTAAACTAGTTGCAGAGAAGTTGTCTTTTGGAGCAACCGCGGAAGATTTTCTCTCCTGTAGAAATCAACGTGGTGTCGTGATTTCACAGACGATTTCCCTCCTGGACGAACACGACATTGAGACATGTGAAAATGGCCACACTGCACAAACTCTCCTGCGCTTGGTAGTACGCGTTGCAACCAACGTTGTTCTAAACAACTTTTGCAAACTAAGAAATGATGCCATACAAGACAATGCGCAGCAGAAGGCCGCAGCCCGGAAAGCAGCAACGCTTAAGAAGAAGTAAGTTTTATTCCCAAGCAATAAAAATGCTTTGCGCACACTTCATTGCTGGTGTCTCGTCGTTTTTTATTGTAAGGGTCAGATTAGCTGTACAAATACTCAACAGCGCAACATTATTGTGAGTGTCATTATTGCTGTGTGTGAAAGCTTTAAGCAAAACACAATACAGAATAAAACTAACACAATGCGCAGTAGACGGTGTTTTTTTTTTCAATGTTCACGAACTTCTACTTTAACAACTAGATATACGCATGTGCGGTCTGTGCGGATGGATTTTACCGCACGGCAGACATCATGTACGTGATAGAACCTAATAATTAGATGATTAATTGAAATTAACTAATCAATTTTTTATTATAATGACCAATAATGCGAAATTGGCGGCCGTATGCTAAATTGTTTATTATAAAAAACTGTATTAGCAGCTCGAACTTTCTTGACAATAAGGTGTTCTGCAATAAAAAAAATATATAAAGCAGATAAAATGATAGCCTAGGGCGCGCACAAACTAGCGAATTTCTTTTCTGCAGCAACGACAAAAATGAAAATGAAGGAATCACTTATAAGGCAGCTACGTACGGCAGTACCCGAATAGTGCAGACGGGCGCGGCGCGCTGAAATCGCGGAGCGCGGGGCCTGCACGGTCCCTTGGCGTGACGTCACGCGGCCGGTGGAGAGGCCTTAGCATTGAGAGGGTGTTGGTCTAGCCCGCTCCTCAAGTTCGCAGCCCTGCTCTATTGTGTCCTTCCAACAACTTCTCTCTCAAACAGATAAAGGGACATCTCCCCTCCCTATTCGAAGAAGAATGTCAGATTTCCGTCTGTGATTGAGGGTTTTCGGTTGGAAAATTGTAGAGGGTGCTTGATATTACGCAAGTTGTATTTTGCTTGTGCCAAAAGCATTACTGCTCATCAGCTGAACAATGTTTATTTCAGCTTGTTTTTGTTAGTAAAAATGTTCCAGGGTCATAGTATGCCCTTTTGAATCAAAGCCAGAAAAACACTGTAGATAAAGAACTAGGCCATTTCGAAGTGGGAGCTGCGCCCAACTTCCACTGCATTTCAGATATGTTTGGTTCTATGGAAGTTTGCCATCCCAAAGCGACTCAGGCTATGACGGATGCCGTAGTGAAGAGCTCCGGATAATTTCGACCACCTGCGGGTCTTCCACGTGCACCGACATCGCACAGTACATGGGTCTCTAGCATTTCACCTCCATGGAAAATTCGGCCGCCGCGGCCGGGATAAAACCCGCGTTTTTCGGGTCAGCAGCCGAGCACCATAACCACTGAGCCACTGCGATGATTTGGTGTCCAAAGGGGGTTCATTTTTTTTTGTTTATTACGCCTTACAGTATGCTCGATTCGAAAACGCCACACATACACCTTCACGCTTTTGGCCAAAACTGCCGAAGCTTAAATTTTGATTTCATAAATGAAACAGATCATTTGCAGAAATCTGTAAATCAGCTTCTCCGCAAGGCTTGTTTTCCAACCAAACGGTCTCGTTTCCAGACGACGCTCTCGCATTGTTTGAGGAAAAGAAAATAGTCAAGTTCCCCCTTCTGAGTAAACTCAGGAATGTCTCCAGTTTACTTCAAGGTCAACCTTCTGTAGCACTGCAGTAGAGGCTAGGCAGGAACTAGAAGAAAATGGGCCTTTGTTCCTGTGCCAGCAGTATTGAGCTACCTCATACTACACTTTCTTAAAACTTCCTGCTGAACAACACCCTCGCGCTAACTTCCCTTTACCCCACTACACCCGTGGCCAGAACAAGGAACAACCTACTCCCCACAGCACTATGACAAAATACGGTCTCCCTCCTTTTCCTTCCTAGACTGCTGCAGGCAGATTGCGACCATCCGCAGTTTTCATTCGCTCGAAGATTGAGAGTGTGTCGTTTGGGCTGGAGATCTTTTGGTTGGAAAACAAGCCTTACAGAGAGGATGACTGACAGGTTTCCGCTAATGGTGAATTCATGCGTTAAATGTGTGCACTGTCCGTCATGTTTCAACGATCTTTTTTTTTTCACACAGGTTCACTTGGAGCATGGATGCCATCATGGCGTTGGCAGAAGACTGCTGTGTTATGTTGCAATTTTAAATTCATTAAAAAATAAACTCTGTCGTGCGCATTGATGTTCTATCACTGGCGTGCAGAAGTGCACACTGAAGTGCTGCGCGGCACGCCACAGATTATCGCACTAACACTAACATAACCAGGAATGTGGGAGAGAAAAACATCTCTGAACTGCCGGCCATCGAGGTGGTTATCATGCCTTTTCGGCAAGCAGCTTCGTTCTACAGGTGTATGATAATGCTGAGTTTAGTTGCAATGTGAGTTATACATTGCAGTAGATGCACGATTAGCGTACACCTACAAAGTGAAGTGGTTTCCTTAACAGGCCCAGAAACGACCTTGCTTTTAACAACAATGGGTGCCTCGCATCACAGCGAACGTGCCTGTGCGTTTCTTTCGAGAATATGTAACAATACACTGTAATAAGGGTTTAGTACATTCCTCTGGACGGTAACGTTACCCTTCTGCAAGAGTCGTAAAGATACATATAAAAGAGCAAAATATACACGCTTGCGGAGCAGTGTTATGCCCTCTCATGCGGTGCAAATTTGCACCTTACAAGCGTTGTAATAAGCTCGTTAGATAAATTTAACTACAGTCCTTGGAAGGGTAAGTTTAAGCTTAAGGTTACCCTTCGAAAAGAGACGTAAGGATGCACCTAAAAGAGCAGAACATGCACACTTGCAGAGCAATGTTATGCCCATTGACACGGTGCAAAGTTGTACCTTAGAAGCGTTGTAATAAACTCATTAGGTAGGTTTTGACTATAGCCCTTGCGAGGGTAAGTTTACGCTTAAGGTTACCCTTCCTAACACGGCGTAAAGGTGCACCTAAAAGAGCAAAACCATATGCTTTCGCGGAGCAATGTTACACCCATTGATAAGGTGCAAAGTTGTACTCTAGCAGCGTTGTAGTAAGCTCATTAGATAGGCTTAACCGTAACCCTTGCAAGGATAAGTTTACGCTCTGAGATTGAGCATAAGCTTATTCCGAGTGGGTGCAAATATGCACCAGAAAATAAAACGTATGTTTGCACCTTCATGGCCTAAGCGTTACTCTTTCTGAGGAAGGGTAACGTTAGTCATCAAAGGCTTATACTTACACTTGACCAAACGGAGTAACATTACCCCGATAACAGCCTAAACATTACTCCGTACGCACTTAGTCCCCCGACGAAGGAGTAACTTTGCACCCAAAGGGGGTCGCCACAGCGTCAGTGGATTTACCCCCTTAAAGGAGTAAGACCACTCCTTTTTTCCTTAGAGTGTATATTTCAGCAAGACGCCACTCATGGGGTACCCAAAGACCTTAAATTTAGTGGTTAACTAGAGCTCAGGAGATTCATTGAACAAAATTTTGATTATAGATGAAGTGACCTTATCGGGGACAGGAGCCGCGGGGCTAAGCGCAGAACAATTTGCGATAGTTCAGGCATAAAGACCTCAGTGAAATCACTCGAAGTGATTATGAATATATCTGTAGAAGGTAGAGCAGATGAAAAGCGAAGCTCTAAGCAGCACGCAATGTCCTCTAAGGCCTTGGCGATGTCAGCAGGGGCCTGAACGAGGGATTCAATGTTGACAGCCGGTAGAATCACTTTTTTACGCCTCATGAAATTAAACAAAGCTCGTTTATTTCATGGTCGCGAACGGAAATCATACTGATTTGTATTATACTCCTCCTTTGCGCGGGAGACAGTGCGCTTAAATGTTGTTGCAACATACATATAATGCAAGCAATTTTGGGGGCATTTATTTATGAGAAGTTTCTTCCAAGCTGATTTCCATCGTCTATATGCACGCGCGCACTAAGCATTCCACCAATTGTTGGCGATTGCACCCTTGGTTCCTTTGACCCAAAATTCAGACTTTTGCCGTGCGTGTTCCAGTACTGAACATAGATATGTAGCCTTGCATTCGGCAATTGTCTGAGCGCATGGGTCTGAAGTGATTTTGAGAGCTGATTTTAGCGTGTCTTTAAAGCAACTGTAAATTATTAACGTGCACTGATGTCACTTGGAAAGAGTTAATTTACACGCAAACTTGAAACTAATCGGTAGATGATCACTGTTTGATGCACAGTCAACAGGCGGCCAAGACGGAACATAGACTCCTGGGGAGGAAAAAGGTAAATCTAAGGCAGAGCGGCATTGACTCAGAACAAATGCAGGCAATCCGGAATTGTTGCAGATCAAGTTGTCAGAAACCCAATCAAATAGCATAAAACCAAATCTGTCTGTACTAAACCCCCACGTCACATGGTGCGAATTGAAGTCACCAAGTATTAAAACCTGAGAACGGCTACTAGACATGAATGAGCCAAGGGGCCGAGTGTCATGCACACATGACGGGAAATATGCATTAGCTACCGTAAAGGGCTGTTGACATGGGACACTAAGGTCAACCGCAAAGGATTTCACATTCATTGTCCGCATTTTGAAAAGAAATGCATGCCCTGTGACAAAACTTTACAGAGATTAACTACACTCCCCTTGGTGATGACCGGTCAAGCCGGAACGGACGGTAATTTTTAGATGATAATTGAAATCTGTAGTTAGCGATGTTTCTTGTAATGCAACTAAATCTGGTAGAAGCTGAGTGCATAGGCCGTTTAAATATGTTGAAGCTGAGAATATAGAACGGCACTTCCACTGGAGTACACTTAATCTTGGGGGGAGTGCCGCAGCCGCGACTGGCTTTTGTAGAATCCTGGTATTTGGATTTTGACAAGCGCTATTTTCTTTGTCTTCGACTGGGAGCAAGATGGACCTGCAACATTCAAAGGAGACCCACTGCGTTTCCGGGCGCGGATATCTGACTGCATGTCCACACAGTCCATAGAGGATACGTCCATAACGCTGTTCGGAAGAGAGACCTCAGAAGTCTTTTGTTGCTCATATTGTTTTTTAGCCCTGTGGAGCGCACTTGATGACCACAGAAGGAGGAGCAGCTTCCGAAGCCAAAGAAGGCAAGAGCAGAGCGGTGGGCACCTGCAGCAGATTGGTCATCTGGGTAGCTATGACCTGCGAGATGCACGTGGATACGGTTTCCATAACGTGATCCATTGCATTTGTCACAGCTTTCTCAACTGCCACTGTGATAGCCTGGGACCAACTGGCATCTATTATGCGTGGGCATTTGGCGGCCACACTGGAGTAGCCTGAGGCTCTCGCCTTGACTGCGGCAAAAGCTTCTCTCCGCGTGCATCTGCGTTAGTCCATAAGCTCAAGCACCTGAACTTCTTGTGCTCGTGCAGCACAGTCAGGCGAATCAGCAGGGTCAGCACCACTACACAAATAACATTTCTCTTGCTGTTCGGGACATACATCTCTGCGATGACCTTTCCCACATGCACAGCAGCGTAAGGCCGATTTTCAGGCTTTGCCGCTGTGGCCAAATCACCAGCAGTTTTGACACTGAAGCGGCCGAGAGTTATAAGCATCTACACGAAATACCAATGGCCATACCTTTATCTCTGACGGGCAGAATATTCCTGCAAATGTGGTAATGACGGACTCTGTAGGAATTTTTACTCCGTCGACCATTTCGCTGCATCGATGTACAGCAATTACTCCCGCAGACGAGAAGTTGTCAAGCGTTTCCACGGGGCTCAATCGAGAGTCGAACCCTCGGTTGGAACACGCTAGATGAGGCGGAATAAATGCACTCACCGGGTGGTTGGAAAAGGACGCACACTTCAGCAGGTCTTCTATACAGCCTTTATCCGGTGCCCTGCTCAAAATACCACCCCTGCCGAACTGCCAGACATCAGTCATGCGCATGAAGTCTTTCGATGTGGATTGAAGAGCCACCCGTACTGCCTCCGGGTTGTTCAGTCGGATAGCGCCTCCATCGGAAGGCACTAAAGCGACTGGAATGCTGGAAACGCCACTGGAGAAAAAGAGATCAATTGGGAGTTGGCCTTGAGGAAGAGATGCCGACCAAGGGGAAAATCCCTGGCCGGGAGAAGTATACCACCCGCGTTCTTGGTCCCCCGGAAGGCGCCCGGAAGGCTGTCTCTGCGCACCTTTCTGCTGCCAGAGTCTGTGGCGGTCTCCCCGTTTATTTTCTGCTCGCGGCCTCTTTCTGCAAACAACGCCCCCCAACTGTCACTCGGAACTACCCAATGGGGACGCGAGGTCTAAGCGGGAAGAATGGACGGGAGGGTGATTTACAGCGCTTCTCAAAAGAGCCTCCCTTGGAAAGGAGGACAAGGTGGTGGTTGTGGTGGTTTGGTGCTATGAAATATTCTGGAGAGGGGCATTCTGGTCCCGACGTATGTTGGCCCTTAGAGCCGTTGTACGATCGTTTCGGAGCGCCTTCCGCCTCGTCCGCTTCGCGAGCGGGCCTGGCGGATCCGCCTCGTTCGGCGAAACACAGCACACAACTGCTTGCGTTAGCGTGCATCAATGAGCTTCCAGCCTTTTGCCGAAGCTCCAGCCCTTAAACACACTTACACGACATTACCGAGAAAGTTACAGTTAGAAAACACTATAGACACGCGACTCTATATCTTTAAACACACAGAACATTACCGAGGACGTTATGTTAGAAAACGCTATAATCTAGTGTCGCATATTTAGTGTTTTCAACTGTAACGTCCTCGGTAAAGTGTAAGGCTGTAGGTACGGCAGAAGGCTGGAAGCTCACGTAAGCCCACAAAAGCATTCGAAACATGAAGAAATTTAAACACGGGTCACTAGCAGCTATACGCTATACAGCATTTCAATCTTACACCTGCGCAAAGCTACATGCATACTTCCGCGCTGCCACAACGGTTCGGAACGCGCACAAGAGAGCGCCAGCAAAAGGGCGATGCAGCTACCCGCCGGGGCCGCGTTATCCTCAACGGGATCGGGAGTCGGTCCTGATTGGTCCTGATAACCAGCTTTGCCCTTGTAGTCGAACAGCAGTTGCGAAGCTCTACAGGCAGCGATGCGTACAGCCCCGCGCAGGTGGCCTCGGGAGTCACGCTGATGCTGCGATGTCCTCTGGAGCATACCACAGAGTCTGGGGCTCGGGCAGACGCACTCAAGGCACCGCGAAGCGACGACAGGCGTCCCAAGAGAAAGCATAAACATGCAAAGGTCGCGGACCTTGTCCACTGCAAGGCTTTAGACAGGTAATGAAGCTGCGGAACAAAAAAATGTATTTCAAACAAACAATTCCCCCCACTCCAGCAAATGACCTCCGACTTCGCTAAGTGGTCTGGGGAGAGGAAGATCCCGAGCAGCGTGAACACGAACACACATTCCGAAGCTCTGCTACCAAGTGTGCTGTGCAGTGAGTGCTTTACGTGCCTTTTTTTACTCACTCTCCTCCCCCCTCCCCCCCCCCCCACCCCCGCCGGGCCCTCGTTCGAAGGAATCGTACCCCCGCACATTGCGCGCATGGTGTCTTCGACATCTGAAAAGGCGCTTAGCGGGGGAGAGGTAGATACGCGGCGAGCGAGCCCAGTGGGGAGAAGGAAGGCACTGAGGAAAAGAAAGCTTCCCCCCCCCCTTCCACAAGCAACGGCCCCTTCCGGGTCTACCGGAAAAAAAGGGGGACCTTGACACCCCCCTTCGCTCCACAATGAGACATAGAAGGACCTTTTCTGCTGTGAACCGAAATACGTTTCGTTATCTACGATACTACACTCTACATGGGCGAGAGAACAAAACACTTGAAAACTCATGTTATACAGTGATGAAACATTTAAACGCCCAAAACACACTGAATAATTCATAGCCCTGTATTAAAACGCCGCGGCGCTCCGCTACTGAGCCAGAGTTCCCGGATGCGAACCCGGGCGCGGCGACCGCGTTTCGATGGAGGCGAAACGCCAAGGTGCCCGTGTGCTGTGCGATGCCAGTGCACGTTGAAGATCCCCAGGGGGTCGAAACTATCCCGCAGACCTCCACTACGACAAATCTGCAGATCTTTCTCTCTTTTCATTTTCAATCCCACCTTCCTGCCTTCCCTCGTTGTCCTGTGTCGATTGGTAAGCCTAGATGCAACTGTCCTGCAGTCAAGTCAAGTCAAAGTCAAAGTCAAATTTATTTTTCTCCGAGAGGAAGAAAGGGGGCAACGGAAAAAAGCTGCACATGCGCAGCTTGACGAAGCCCGGCCCCCTTGGGTACAGTTCAGCAGCAATTCAAGAAAAAATAAACAAAGGACGCTCAATGACAAGCATTGTACAAGATATATACATATGGACGACAATGTCAGGGTTTTATACGTGAGATGCAAAAAGTAAGCGGCTGACATAATACAATGCACGTGGTACAGGGCGTAGTTGCAGCAATATGTAAGCAAAAATGTCGTTAGCTGCACGATATAAAGAAAAAAGGAAGGGATATAAAATCATACAGGTGGGCAATAGTGCAGCGGAGGATAAGAAATGAAGCCAGAGACAATGGTGAGGGTATTAACAGAAAGCGGATGCATTACGATCTAATTTTTTGAAAAGTGAGCGTGCAGATTCTGTATTTGTATCAACACCAACGCGACTGAGTGCGTTCAAGAGGACGGCGATGTGGTACGATAAAGATTGATTGCCATATGTTGTGCGGCAGAAACGTTCGACCCATGAATTATTGTGTCTGGTGTTATGACTATGAGTGCGCGTGTCAAGGTTGAATAGCTGAAGAAAATACTGATTATTGGTGCGAACAGCAGTCTTGTACTGGCAAAGAAGGCGGAACGAATACATGGTTTCAATTGGAAGTATGCGATAGGATGCAAAGTATGCGGACGTATGATCACGGTATGAAATATTCGCAATGGCTCGAATTGCGCGTTTTTGACATATTTTTAGTTTATGAATGTTTTCTTTGGATGTGGTCGCCCATACAAGATGACAATAATTAAGTGCAGATAAAAATAAGGCGTTGTACACCATCCTTTTTACTTTTGTAGGTAATATATGCCGATTCCTACTCAATATTCCCGCGATTCTGTTTAATTTGTAGCAAACGTGTTCAATGTGCTTATCCCAGGTTAGGTTTTCTGAGAAAAAGACCCCAAGTGATTTAACGTGCGTTCCTATATCAATTTCATCAGTCGCTAGAAATAGCTTTTCTGTGGGAGTGACAGTGGTGTTTCTTGCACGAAAAAGTATTGCTTGAGTCTTTTTTGCATTAATTCTCAGAAAGTTATTTTCGGACCAACGCTTAACAAACTGTAATGCTATATTTGCTGTGTGTATCAAATTGTTTGGGTTATCTCCGGTAATGAAGAGCGCGGTATCATCTGCATATCCAATCCATTGTACCTCGCTTATAGTGGAAAAGATGTCATTTATGTAAAGAACAAATAGGAGGGGACCGAGAATACTGCCTTGAGGGACACCGGAAGTAAGTTTTTTGACGCTGGAATTTTTATTATTATGGCTAACATACTGAGAGCGGTGTTGAAGGTACGATGATAAGAGAGCATTAGAATTTCCCCGTATGCCATAATGCTGAAGTTTCATTATTAACGTTTTGTGACACACGCAATCAAATGCCTTTGAAAAATCTATATACATGCCTAAAACTAGTTTCTTATGCTCTAGAGCGTTAATAATGATTTCTTTTTGCGTTAAAAGAGCTGATTCTGTGGATTTTTGTTTCAGAAAACCGTGTTGGCAAGGTGAAATGAGTGAATGCTTGCCTAAAAATGAATAAAGACGAATGTGCATAATTTTTTCTAAACCTTTAGAGAACACTGGGAGAATTGAAATGGGTCGAAAGTTATTTATATTATTTTTGTCACCTCCTTTGTGTATTACAGTCACCTTGGCTATTTGCATTAGCTCTGGAAATGTATTTAGCTCAAAGGCTAAGTTATACATGCTAGTCAACACTGGAGCGATGATATCAATAATGTATTTAATAGGGGCAATTTGCATGTCATTTGCATCACGAGATTTAGAATTTTTGAGGTTCTTATATACATAAATCACTTCACTTTCATTAGTGGGAAAGAATACCATACTTCCAGAGATATTAGGGATGCAATCTGCAGTGGGAGAGTAAGCTGTGCTTGCGCAGTCAGTTTCCCCAACGGAGACAAAATGCGCATTGAACGCATTAGATAGATCAGTGCCGCTTATGTCTTCATTGTTGATTTTTATGCTGGTGATGTTGGAATGACTGATTGGTTTAATGATCTTATTTAGGCGTTTCCACAACAGGTCGACGTTCCCGGATGCGTCATGCAGATAGGTAGCAAAGTATTCGTCCTTGGCAACTTTGAGCTCTTTATTTACCCTATTTCTATATGTTTTATACGCTTTTAATAAATTTATGTCCTTGCTTTTCACAAATTTCCAGTAAAGATGGTTTTTTTTGTTAATTTTATTGACCAGATCCCGTGTTACCCACGGTTTCCGCGATTTCCTGTTCCTTCGTCGCGCTACAGATGGAAAGTGCTTTTGGTAAAGATCTGTAATTTGACATACAAGGGCTTTGTACATTGCATTTACATCAGTGCTTGAAAGAACATGGCTCCAGTCATGACACTGAACATCGGCTCGAAAAGATGCCAAGGAAGATTGGGTTATGTCTTGTCTACAAATCGGCGGATCGTTTGAAGGTGCAGGATAATCTTTTACATGAATGAAGGCGAAAATGGGCAAGTGATCACTGATGTCGCTAGCAAGCGCACCGCAAGAAGAAACACTTTTATCAGTATTAGTGATGAACAGATCGAGTAGAGTTGCTGACACTGATGTAACACGTGTTGGTTCATTTATAATGTTTAGAAACCCATATGACTCTAGAATGGACAGGAAATCATTTTTAGCCTTAGAAGTTTTGAGGATATCAATGTTTAGGTCACCGCCAAGAAAAACAGAGTATTTGTTAAGAGATATAAAATCTAAAAGGCTTTCAAGAAAAAGTAGGAAATTTTTCAGATCACCCTTTGGAGGACGATAAAGAACCGAGAAAAATTGTGAATTGTCACGCGCTGTCACTATTTCGTAGTCGTCAGTCGACTCAGTAAACTCAGGAACAGGGTTCACGTTAAAGCTGTTTTTCATTAATAGCATAACGCCGCCACCATGTTGCAGGGGGCGATTTAACGCAAATGTTTGGTAGTCGTGCGACAAGAACGGGACAGAGCTATTTTTGTACCACGTTTCACATACCATAATCGCATCGAAAGAAATGTCAGTTGCATTGATTAAATAATGAAGGTCATCGTGCTTGTTTTCTAATGAACGTGCATTAAGGTGAAGAAAAGATAAAAGACCTTTATGATGAAAATTTTTCAGATCGGAAGGTTGTACTGCCATGAGGGCGGTAGAAAACTACTAAAGACTGCAGATACAGGGCCACAGACCGGATTGCTAGCCTGATCAATGTGTGTCGGTTTGCCTAGCCATTTTTTCCAAGTCGTCCAAACAGTTGATTCGGAGTACAGTGCTGTTTTCAGCTTGACGCGCAAAGATTTTTCCATCTTTCGTCCATGCAAATTTCCAGTTAACCTGTTTTTTCTTTGTGATGGCAGCACCTAGCAGTTGCTTGTTTTTGCGTGTTAGATGTTCATTAACAAAGACGGCGCTTTCGGGGCTGTAGCCGAGGTCTGTTGTTGTTATTCGCGTTTTCTTCGCCTTTGCTAATACTAAATTGCGTTTCTCCCGCCGGGCAAAGCGCACAATGATGTTCTTTTCATCTTCTTTTGAGGTGGGTACTCTATGGCAGATATCAATGTCAGTTTTTGAGATAGGTTCGCCAACGAGTGTTCCTAGTTTGACCACAATGTCTGTTGCGTCACCGTCCTTAGGAACCCCTTTTATTTCAAGGTTATTTATTCGGGAATATTGTTCCAGTTCATCTACTCGCCGAGCAAGCTTGCGGTTTTCCTCTTTCATTGCATGATTAGTGTCTCGTAACGCTTTGACTTCTTTGATGAGTTCCTTAACATCAACCTTTGTTTCGGATATGTCATCACATGATTTGCTACAGAAGTCGACGCTTTTCTTCAGCTCCTGGAACTCAGCTAACATTTCTTTTCGGAATTTTTTAAGTTCCTGCCTCATACTGGTGCACTGTGTACATTCGGTGCATTCTTCCGCGTCCTTATCCTTCTTTCCCCTGGTTCCTGTCATGACTGAATGGGATCAGAAGAAGGCTACGCACACAGGGCAAACAGCTGTAAGCACAACTTGGCTCTGCACAGCTCGTAAGGCACAACAACTCGTAAGGCACAACAACTCGTAAGGCACAACAACTCGTAAGACGCAACAACTCGTAAGACACAACTCGTAAGACGCAACTCGTAAGACGCAACTCGTAAGACACAACTTGGCTCGGCAGCAGCGCGGAAAAGGCCTACAATACTTTAGAAGTGGAAAAAAACGCGGGCTTACCTGCAAAATGCAGGGGAAATAAGAACATGCACCACAGAAGCACTGCTGCCGAACGAAAGCGTCGAATTCCGGAGTTGGGTATATGTGGCCTTCTCAGGTGATGCAGATGGCGCTCCGCGGGCGTGCGCAGTAGCAGGGGTTGGTGATAAGCAGGCTTCAGAACGGACTCGTGCTTGTCATGTTGATGAAAAAGGGCCAAGTCTTGGGGTGATCCGATACGTAGTGTAGGCTGCAAAATGCAGGGGAAATAAGAACATGCACCACAGAAGCACTGCTGCCGAACGAAAGCGTCGAATTCCGGAGTTGGGTATATGTGGCCTTCTCAGGTGATGCAGATGGCGCTCCGCGGGCGTGCGCAGTAGCAGGGGTTGGTGATAAGCAGGCTTCAGAACGGACTCGTGCTTGTCATGTTGATGAAAAAGGGCCAAGTCTTGGGGTGATCCGATACGTAGTGTAGGCTGCAAAATGCAGGGGAAATAAGAACATGCACCACAGAAGCACTGCTGCCGAACGAAAGCAGTGGAGTAGCGTGGAGAGCTGTGGAGAGTAGCGTGGAGATTAGCTGTGGAGAGCGTCACGAGAAGTTTTGCTGCGCTTTTCACTGCCCCAATTCTCCGGCACCCGCCGCGGAGGCTCAGTGGTTAGAACTCTAGGCCACTGAGCCGTATGGTTTGGTTTGGTTTGGTTTATTGGGGTTTTACGTCCCAAAGCGACTCAGGCTATGAGGGACGCCGTAGTGAAGGGCTCCGGAAATTTCGACCACCTGGGGTTCTTTGCCGTGCACTGACATCGCACAGTACACGGGCCTCTAGAATTTCGCCTCCATCGAAATTCCACCGCCACGGCCGGGATCGAACCCGCGTCTTTCGGGCCAGCAGCCGAGCGCCATAACCACTGAGCCACCGCAGCGGCCCACTGAGCCGTAGTATACCCGGGTTCGAACTCGGCCGCGGCGGCCGCGTTTCGTTGGAGTCGGAACGCAAAGGCGCCTGTGTGCTGTGATGTCAGTGAGGTGGTCGAAATTATTCCGGAGCCCTCCACTAAGGCAACTTTACCCTCCACCACAAACATCGCTATCAAAACAACAACAGACGACCTGGCGACAACTGCAAGCTCGCACCTTTCCCTCCCTGGCGCTACTTGCTCTTTTCTTCCCTTCAACTCACACCCCCGAGAAACTGGTAATGAAAATTTGTTGTTGGGGGAAAAGAAATGGCACAGTATCTGTCTCACAAATCGGCGGACACCTGAACCGCGCCGTAAGAGAAGGGATAAAGAAAGGAGTGAAAGAAAGAAGGAAGAAAGAGGTGCCGGCAGTAGTGGAGGGCTCCGGTATAATTTCAACCACGTGGGGATCTTTAACGTGCACTGGCATCGCACAGCACACGGGCGCCATAGCGGTTGGCCTCCATCGCAAATCGACCACATTACGTTCATCTGCAAACTGCAACCACCGGCCCAATGGGCCCTCGCGGACTCGGAGGGGGTGGGACGTCCTGGTCTCTAGCTTCGACCCGGCCTCGAAACTGAGGGTGGTGCAGTGAGCGCAGAAGGTCGCCGTCAGACACGGGCTGCCGGCCACCACCCACGACCAGGAGCCAGCCCACCTCTGAAATTGTGAACTATTGAACTATAAGGGTTCCGCCAGTAATAAATTTTTTCACCACCACCACCACTAAAGCGCCCCTTATCTCTTCCCTCACGGCGCTTTTGAGGTGTCCACCAAGAAGTGAGACAGCTAATGCGCTATTTCCTTTCCTCAAAAACCACTTATCGCTTATCATTCTCCGGCGCAGTTCATTTTAATCTCTGCCAGGATAAAGGAAAAGGAGACTATTCGAATTTTAGGCATGTGGCTACAGAGCAACGGCAAATGCAACCACACGATAAACCTCCTTAAAAAATGAACGGAACAAGTTTGCCGCATGATAACCAGAGTATCATCCAGAAGATACGGCATGAAGGAGTGCGACACGCTGAAACTAGTGAACAGCCTAGTCATCAGCAGAATAATCTACTCACTACCATACCACAACATGCTCAAAAGCGAGGAAAATCAGACGGAGGTTCTAATCAAAGCAGCCTACAAAACAGCTCTGAACTTACCAAGAAACACGTCAAACGACAAGCTGGCAGAACTGGGGCTGCACAACACTTTTGATGAGCTTAGTAAGGCACAATTCATGTCGCAAATACAAAGGCTAAGGAACTCGACAACAGGAAGGGCCCTCTTAAGAAGGCTGAACTATAAAGAAGCCTTGGACATCGAGGACAGGTCGGAAAACATCCCAGATGAAATACGTCGAACCTTCCATGTTAGTCCCATACCCAGGAATATGGATCCAAACCTCCACGCAGCAAGAAGACAGGCAAGGGCTAAATATGTAGAAACGAAGATAGCCACACAAGATCGAGTAGTGTACACTGACGCCACACTGTATCCATGGAATCGCAGCCAAAGCATCAAGAAAACAGTTTCGGTTGTAACAACGAAGGAAGGTGACCTCATCAGCGGTGCATCCACGAGAGATGGAACGATAGCTGAGGCAGAGGAGATAGCCGTAGCCCTAGCGGCAGCCGAGGGCTATCGCACCAACAAATCTCTCACAATCTTAACTGACTCCCAGGAAGCGTGCAGACGCTACATGGCAGGAAGAATCAATAAGAAAGCACTAAAGATACTCTTGAAAACGAAGCGAACCAATGAAAATATCCAACATAGGATCTACTGGGTACCAGGACACGCCGGAATCAAAGGCAATCTGAAGGCAGACAAGCTAGCTCGCGAGCTCACTACCCGAGCTGGTGCGTCAAATGCCTCGGACGGCCAGGGGATGACGGTGGAGCTCACGTACGCAGCTATCCTCAACCTCATTAAAGGCAGAAGGCGCAAATACCCCCAGCCACACCCTCAGCTAACACAATACGAGGCGACATGCTGGAGAAGACTCCAAACAGGGACCTTCTACAACCTTCATGTCCTACATAAGATGTATCCAGAGCAGTATAGGGATACATGTCCGTGGTGCGGGACAACCCCCACGTTATATCATATCACATGGGAATGTACACACAATGTAGCGTTCCGAAATAATAAAGACCCAAATGCGGAGCAGTGGGAGGACCGGCTAACCAACAGCCAGCTTAAGGTCCAAAGGGACCTAGTGAGCCACGCATGCCGGATGGCCAGGGACAGTGGTGCCTTGGACTAGGGGCGCCAACCACGCTCAGCCTGGAAGACATCGGCAGTCTCCGGGCACGCAACCAAACGTCTCAGTTGTTTACTCTCTCTCTCTGCCAGGATAAGTACCAGACTGACCCGACTCTTTCCAGTTATCGGATACCGCATATATGAAGTCCCTATTATTTCATGCTGCCACTGATATCGCGTAATCGTAACTTCGGTGTGGGAAGCTTAAAAGAATCACCCGGCTCGATGCAGCTTGAAATCGGACGCAATGAACAATAGCTTGTGCCCAGTGAGACTCAGGAACATCGGAATATGTCGGCAATAAGAAAAAATTAACTCAAACGTTAAAACTGCTGATGTGAGGAAGGACCGCCAAATTTTACGAATTGAGGGTGAGGGAGAGCTGAAGATTTATTGTCGAGGGTAATAAATAAGGTAGGAAAGACCCTTGGTCAGTGTAAGTGTTTCAAGCATACGTTTCCCGTGAGCAGCGTTCCGCTGCCCTGCCGACCCTCCCCCGCGGGGACAGCACGCCATCTCGAGCTGGGAAGACTGGGAGGTCCTGCTTATGTCTGCAGACCCGACATCGCAGCTTGCTGCGGTGACTCGGGCTGCCGACGTCATGTCCCGGCATGACCTACTTGATGCAGTGCGGGACCGCGCAGTGGCCCAGGGACCCAGCTGGGTCTAAAACTCATTTGTTCAACAAAGTTTTCTGTCTGTCTGTCTGTCTGTCTGTCTGTCTGTCTGTCTGTCTGTCTGTCTGTCTGTCTGTCTGTCTGTCTGTCTGTCCGGTCTCGTCTGATTAGAGTCCACAGCCTGCTTGATATAGGTATCATCGGGGGCAAAATTAACTGACAGGGTTTCTTACTATTCATACTAAGAAACTATGGTAGGAGACCCCCCTCACCTACAAGTTTCGGCCCGTGCCACCCTGCATGGGGGCGCCACCTGACAAAACAGTTCTGGTTATCAGACCGGCGCAGTGGGCCCGTTGACAAAGACGGGCCTGACAGAAGTTCTTTGAAGTGGCGCCCCTACGCAGAGTGGCACGGGTAGGTTTGGTTTGGTTCGGTTTTTAGGGGGTTTAACGTCCCAAAGCAACTCAGGCTGTGAGGGACGCCGTAGTGAAGGGCTCCGGAGATTTCGACCACCTGGGGTTCTTTAACGTGCACTGACATCGCACAATACAAGGGCCTCTAGAATTTCGCCTCCATCGAAATTCGACCGCCGCGGCCGGGATCTACCCGTGTCTTTCGGGTCAGCAGCCGAGCACCATAACCACTGAGCCAACGCGGCGGCTGGCACGGCTAGGAACTTGATAGCAAGGGGATTCTGCTAGGTTTTCCCCCGATGGTACACATTTTAATGAGTGTGAACACCATAGTTCGTGGCTTCGACTACTAGAATGCGCTTGTTAGCACACCAGGGCAAGGGTTGGTGTTCACGCTGTGATCAGAGAGCACAACGGTGTATGAATCTACTGCGATTAGTACTAACGCTATACTTGTGCGTGTGCGGTTTTTTTTATACATCGTGAAGCTCTCGGAAGGAAACACACGCAGCAGCCTGTACAGTCTTCTTTTTTGTCCCTTTTCCTGCGCTGTTTTTGCTTAAGTATGCAAAAACTCGGTCAACTCTCCGTTTTACTGTATCAGCTAAGATTCCATGAAATCCGCCTGTAAAGACTGCACACTTGCGAATCATTGGCTGCGTTTTATTTCAAAACGCAAGACACTTGCGTAACCCTTGCCAATCTTCAAACACCAACCCCGCCATCAGCTGGTAAAGAAAAAAAAATAAATGGCCACGAAACTCGCCCCATTTTTCAGCGCTAAAAAACGTTTATTCACCGTCCACGGACCAGGCGAGTCACACTTAAAAGGCAGCACTAAAATAATGGTCGAGTTGCGTCTGTCCTGCCATCGACCGACGACTGCTCCCGGAGACGGTTCCGCCAATTTTGAGTAGCTGTTGGAGATGTTTCGCTCACCGTCAACGACGCCATATTTTCTGCGACGCGACCTCTTTTAAGGCTGACGTAATTCTTGTTGGATCTGTGAAGGACAGATTATCTTAAAAGGGAAGGAACTACTGCCCCCCACTCTTCTAAGCGAGAAATTTTCCACGGGCAAACGACGTACGTGCTACCGCCACCCCCCTACTTTTTTATGACGAGAGCAGCTCGAAAACTACATTCAGGGTTCGTACAAGCTATACAGAAAAAAAATTCAAGGATATTCAAGGACTTTCAAGGCCCTTCTAGGAGGTTTTCAAGGACTTGCTACGAAGCTGTATTTCGTAGTTTCGCAACACAAAAGTATTTTCAAAAAATAAATATCCTTATTGCACTCAATGTAGGATACATATCTGTCAAGACGCACCAAGGAAAGTTCAAGAGACCTCCTGAAGCTTTGCCTCAATCTCTTTGTTGAGGTTTAACAATTGCTCAGCCTTAGCCTTTGCTGCTTTTCTCATAGAATTTGATTTGATTATGTAAGTGAGGTCATTGGCTGCTTCCGCCTTTTCAGCATAGTCGTCTGCTGATGCAGTCAGATCGCTAACAGCTGCTTCCAGTATCTTCCTTTTTTTATTGAGGCTGTCAAGCTGGGCCTCAGCACAGCGCTTTTTTGACTGCTTGACACATTCTTGTTCCAGCCTTTTCTGGGCTTCCAAGTAAGCACTATAATGATGCCTTGCAGCTGATACCGCCTTCCTCAAATCTTTTATGATGACAATGTTAAAGATACCACCTGCTTTTTCCACTGCATCGCACACAATTCGTTGTGAGATGTAAGAGAGGCCTTTCAAGTTCTCTACAGAGATCTGTCGGTTTATGCTAAAGCCTCCCTCAACAGTTGCCTGACCATGGCTTAGCACAAGCAAATATTTTACAACTTTCCACAGCTCTGCATAAGAAGCATTGAACTGCAGAAGTTCACTAAAAAAGGTGTCCAGACTGGTGGCTTTCTCGAAAAGTCGCAGTTGATGTTTTTCTTGCAACAGCTCCGTGTACTCTGCAAGTACAGAGTCTCGACGCTGATCTGTCAGCCTCCCTGCCGCAATGAGTGCTTCCAACACTTTCTTGAGGCCTGCCAGGCACTCATTAGGCCTGCAGCACATTTGTCGAGGGTCAAGCGAGGAAGGGCCTCTAACCACTGTGAACCTCAAGGGGCTCTTCTCAAGGACCTTCTTCGTCACTGCGACTAGGAACTGCTTACACTCCATCTTGAACTGAAATATATCTTCTGCACTTGCATTGCACTTCTTCAGGATTTGTTCGACTGTGTGACCAACATCCACTTTTTCCAGTGGTGTATGATTCTTTGGGTCCTCTATATCAATTTGCAGCATGCCAGTGATCCCCGTTGCTGAAGACAATGTAGAACACTTGATAAATTTTGTCATTAACTTTCTGACTATCGTCTCCAAGTCTCTCGCCAGAAGAAATAACATCGGTTTGTCTGTTTGGAATTCCATTAGGAATGGCTTCAGTGTGGCAGCAACACTAAGAGCAAAATTCAGCTTTGCCACTACTAATGTGTCCTGAATGAATTTAACAATGTTCTGAAAAGACACACACTTTGGCAGACTCACTTGCTTCTTCCTTGCGGATTCCACAAACTTCTTCACATCACTCCAGAGTTCCAGAGCTCTTTCGATGACTGCCACATTCTCAACCCAGCGATGGGCAACATATTTCAGAGGAAATACTGCCTTCCCAGTGAGTGCTGAAAAATCATGCCTCCTTGCAGGGGCATCCTCAAACAGTGCACTCAGACTGGACAAAAGGGTGTCGAGTCCCCACTTGCTCGCTATGACGCCTGCCTTGTAGGCATTGTGCACACTGTGAAGGCTGCAAGTACCCAAGTCAAGACAGTGGACTTGAAAGTTCTGCTGCAGGTGAGATTGCAGCATCTTGAAGAACTTCAGGTTCACGTTGGGTCCGTCCATTGAGATTTGAAGAATCTTCGCCAGTGGCAACGGTTCTAGTGCACTCAGAAGTTGGTCTTTAATATCCTCAGCCGTTGCGTGCCCCATGAAAACGGAAGTGTAGTACTTCGTTACCACCTTTCTGGACGAGTCCCAAAATCTTATGTGCACGTCCATTTGCTTTTCTTGAAGGCATTCCTTAGCAGACTCATAAAAAAGTACGACATAGTTCTCGCACCGTTCTATATCTCGTTGCAGCGATGACAGAAAAAAAGGTCTGAGGCCGTGGCAGGTTATGTAAGCACATTTCCTCTCACCACATGAGAAGCCTTTAGCGATCTCGCTATCAGGAAACATGCGTTTAAACAACTCGCCTGCTTCCGAAGAAGATCTGTAGGAGCAGTGGGTTGTGACTAACTTCAGCGTCCATCAAATTTCCGCATCTGTCACCAGCTCGTTTACCTTGCACGCGATGTTGACGTCAGACGACTGCGATGGAGTATCTACGGGTCGCGCGCTCGCGCTAAAGGAAAAATACTCGCGCACAGAACCTGCCGCTGCTCTCTTCATACAGGCGCTGTGCTTTGCACTCTTCATGTGGCTTTTCAGTGCAGACTCGCCCATAGCAACAAGGTCGAAGCACTTCCCGCAAGGTTTGCATTTTGCTCGATGTGGATTCGTAGCATCCGGTGCCACCCAATCCTTGTAGGCGCTGTTACTGAGCCACGCGCTTTGAAATGTACACTTTCCGGGCATTTCTGCGGATCGCGGGATTGCTGCAGTCCCACGCAGAGAACTGTCTGAACACACGGCTGCAGAGAGTAAACGTCAGCGTACGCACGTGCAACGCAAAACCACGAGACGCCGAACCAACGGCCGGTGATGTCGATGGCGATACGGCCGTACACTTTTGAACGGGCGATCACGCCACCTCAATGTGGCCAGCTGTCTAAAGGGCTCCACCAAACTTGTCAAACTTTCAAGAAATTTCGTGTAACGGTCAGTAGAAAAACTATGCGCTGAGAAAATAATCATTTTTCCACTTTATGCACGGGTTTCGCACCGATTTTTTTTTTGTGTATATCGCGATTTCCATCCCGCACAGGAAATTTCAAGGACTTTCAAGGGTTAAAAAAATTAAGCACTTTCAAGGGCCTTGAAAACGCAATTTCCAAATTCAAGGGTTTTCAAGGGTTTCAAGGACCTGTGCGCACTCTGCTACATTCTCCAGAGAATCACGCTAAGAATACGCTCCACAACGCACCTGGTTTTTGTCCTTTGTTTCTACAATTCAAGACGTGAAACCGTATGCAGAGTTGAAAATATGGAAGAAAGGCGGGCGAGCGCCGTCGGCTCAACGCGCACAGCTGCGGCCAGACGTGGCGAGTCACGTGGAATGACTTCACAGCAAGCTTCCATTCCTCCTGGTTTGAAGGTCGAATTCCATAGCCACACGACCTCCAGCTTTGTATGGTAGGAGTACAGCCTCCGCTCTAATACCGTGAATAGTACTAAGGCTATGTACGTCAGTGTGCGGCACTTTCTTTTTAGCTTTGTTACGTCATGAAACCGTCAGAAGGAAACACGCTTAGCGGCTCTGATAGCATGAAATCCCCCGTCGCGGTGGCTCAGTGGTTAGGGCGCTCGACTACTGATCCGGAATTCCCGGGTTCGAACCCGACCGCGGTGGCTGCGTTTTTATGGAGGAAAAGCGCCAAGGCGCCCGTGTGCTGTGCGATGTCAGTGCACGTTAAAGATCCCCAGGTGGTCGAAATTATTCCGGAGCCCTCCACTACGGCACCTCCTTCTTCCCTTCTTTCACTCCCTCCCTTGTACCTTCCCTTACGGCGCGGTTCAGGTGTCCAACAATATATGAGACAGATACTGCGCCATTTCCTCTCCTCCAAAACCAATTATTATCATGAAATCAGTGTCGAGACCGCGCACACTTGCGAACCATTGGCAGCGCTTTCCCTGTGTTTTTTTTAAACAAACAGATACCTGCATAACCGTTAGTAAGCTTCTAACGCCACCGCCACGACGGTGGTAAAGAAAAAAACTGAATGGTCACGTAACAAGTCGCCCCATTTTTCAGCGGTAAAAAAAACGTTTATTCCCCATCCACATAGAAGGCTAGTCACACTTAAAAGGCAAAACTAAAATAATGGGTGAGCTGCGTCTGTCCTGTCATCGACCGATGACAGCTCCCGGAGACAGTTGCGCCAATTTTGAGTAGCTGTTCCCACGAAGAGGAAACTTTCACTTGGACCTGACGGAGTTGCCAGCTTTGGAGGGCGCCTACAGAGTAGAAGAGAGCATGCAGCTAGGTTAATAAAGTACAGCACTTCCCCAGACTATAAGCTGTCTGTAGGACACTGTGCAGATGACGGGGAGGAAAGGGGGCAGTTAAAGCGCTTCCAAGCGAACCTCTAAGCAGACGCCTGTACGATTGGCCTCTCGCAGCTAGCGCGTTCAATACAGAGTGGGTCTCATCGTGTATTCATTTTGTGCGGCAACGAATTCCGAGTGACGAGAAGACAAGCGACAGCTTCAGATTTTTCAAAGAGCTTGAGAAAAGATGACACACCAGGTCGCTATCGCCCATTCCTCGGCGGTTTCAAAAAGTTGGCTTCACTGTGGATCCATGTGCATTGTCACGACGCACCCAAAGAAAATACAAAGGAGGCCCACAGCTGGGCCGCAATGCAGAGGGATTAGGGTTCAAGAAAGCGCTGTCTCAAGGAACGTGTTAATCTCTACTTCCGGCGCAACAATTCGTACACTGCCTCGAGCATCCAACTGATTCCATTCCGGTGTAGACTTACTTGCCTGCTCCCAAATGTGCGTCAGGTGCAAAACCCGCAATCTAGCTTCTTTTCTTGCTACAACTAGGCTATACAAAACGATTTAACCGTGCCACATTCACCGAAGATGCTCACCCATCAGCCACCACCTGTTTACGCCCAGATTTAAATTGTGAAAACAAAAAAAAATCAGGTGAACGCAGAAGACATGACAAACCAAACGTAAGCAACGAGGTGCCACAGACACAGAAGCGTATAGCCACTGCGTATAAGACTGCGCGGTTTCAGATTAAATCCTGCAACGGCAAAAATAATTACGTCTGCAAACCTGTAAACGTTACGGCTCGTTTGCGCCAATCGGAAGCACTCACCTTCTCCTGGACCTTTTTCGTTCCCTGGGGCCCTTTGGACGGAGCGGTAGCTACCATTCTCCCTTGGGCATTAGAGTCCAACTCCGCCAGCGCTCGGTCCTGCCGACATGCATGAGCTTTCTTGGGTGCCGCCGAACCAGCACCTTTCCCTCGGGGGGCGTTCACCAGCTCCTTCAAAGCGGAGCGGCCCGTGTCGGCGTCAGGCTTCTGTTTAGAGGGCTTCCTGTTCTCCAACATGGAGTCCTCAACGTTCTCCAATTGCTTCTTGAATCGGTCTTTCTGCGATCTTGTGCATGGCGGCGAGTAGAGGTCACCCACTCCTTTCACCGCCTTCCGAGGATTAGTCGCGTTAACGGAGGGCTTGCTGGTGGTAGTCGACGGCTTGCTTTTTCCTACTGCTTCTCCTGCTGCTATCGCTGTGGTCGGCTTGCGGCTGTCGCTGGCTGCTTTCTTCATTGTTGTATGAAGCGCGATAACCGAAGTCACACAGGGTGTTGCAGTGACGGGGAGCTAACGCTGAAGGGCGCTGGTTTGGCCTTGCGGTGCCCCCAGTGGCACGAGCTTTTGGATGGATGGATGGATGGATGGATGGATGGATGGATGGATGGATGGATGGATGGATGGATGGATGGATGGATGGATGGATGGATGGATGGATGGATGGATGGATGGATGGATGGATGGATGGATGGATGGATGGATGGATGGATGGATGGATGGACGGACGGACGGACGGACGGACGGACGGACGGACGGACGGACGGACGGACGGACGGACGGACGGACGGACGGATGGATGGATGGATGGATGGATGGATGGATGGATGGATGGATGGATGGATGGATGGATGGATGGATGGATGGATGGATGGATACGGCTGAACCCTTTACATCGGGCGGTGGCTCAAGCCACCTAGCCATGTCTTGTCAAATTTTACTCCTGTCTTGCTTTTAGCCACCAATCAGATAATCTCCGCTTGGTTACTTCTAACCTCTTAAAATCCACTTTCCCTTCACTATCTCTAAACCCCAATGCCTTGGGTAAGTCAGCCCCGCTGCCTTCCACTGTAGGGTGAAGCCCTTTACAGAAAAGTATCAAGTGTTCAGCTGTTTCCTCCTCCTCTCCGCACGCAATGCACAAAGTGTCTATCTCCTGGTACCTGACTCTATACGTCTTAGTCCGCAAAACTCCAGTCCTGGCCTCAAACAACAAAGAACTTCCCCTACAATTATCATAGATATTTTCTTTGACAATTTCCTGTTTAAAGGTCCGGTATGTTTTTAGTGCCGATTTCGTCAGCATCCCTGTTTTCCACAAAGCTCTCTCTGTTCCTTTAACCTTTTTCTTAACCGATAATTGCTGATTTGCCCCCTTACTGCTGTCCAGATATTTGCTTGTCAATTTTCTAGTTCGCTTTCTCCATTTCGTGTCAGCATTCTATATATACAGGTATCTGAAAACTTTCCTAGCCCACCGCTTTTCCTCCATCCTTCTCAATCGTTCCTCAAATGCTATCTTACTGCTAGCCTCTCTGCTCTCGAAAGACGCCCATCCCATATCACCCTGTACTCCCTGATTTGGTGTATTGCCATGTGCTCCCAAAGCTAACCTCCCTACTCCCCGTTGCCTAATTTCCAGCCTTGCTTGAACATCTGGCCTCATGCACAGGACCGCATTCCCGAAGGTCAGGCTAGGGACCATCACCCATTTCCAGATCCCTCTTACCCCCTCATACCTATTGTAATTCCACAGTGCCCTATTCTTCATGACAGCTGCATTCCTACTAGCTTTATTCATTACATATTTTTCATGCTCTGTCAGATACTCAACACTGTTGTTTATCCACACCCCAAGATACTTGTACTCATTCACTACTTTTAGCACGAACTCCTGTATTCTATGCTCGCCGCCCTCTTCATTAAATGTCATGACTGCAGATTTTTCCTTACTATACTTGAAGCCTAATCTATCTCCCTCTGTACTGCATATGTCTAACAACTTCTGCAGGTCTTCCTTGTTGTCAGCCATTATCACTATATCGTCCGCATATATTAGTCCCGGTAATGTCTGTTTAATCAATTCCCCTTGCTTGAAAAAATATGGGTTGAAACCTAGTCCGCTCCCCTCTAGCTTGGCCTCCAAACCTTGCAGGTACAACATGAACAACAAAGGGGACAGAGGACATCCTTATCTAAGCCCCCGCTGTATCTCTACAGGCCCTGATACATTTTTCTCCCATTTTATGAGCACTCTGTTACCTCTCTATATATCTTTTAAAAGACCAATTACTCCATTTTCCACATCTAATGTGCTCAATATGTCCCACAAATGCTCCTGAGTAACGTTGTCATAGGCTCCCCTAATATCCAGAAATGCTAGCAATAAGGGCCTATGTTCCTTTTCCGCAATTTCTATACACTGTGTCAATGAAAATAGATTGTCCTCCAACCTCCTTTGTTTCCGGAACCCATTCTGTAGTTCCCCTAGCACCCCCTCGTTCTCCACCCAAGCCTGCAGTCTATCCTTTATAATTTGCATCACCACCCTGTAAACCACAGACGTCACTGTTATGGGGCGACAGTTACTTACGTCTGCTTTGTCCCCCTTTCCCTTATATATCATGTTCATTCTACTTAATCGCCATTCATCGGGGACTTTCTCATCCACTATCATTTTGTTCACTAGCACACATGCAGCGCCCCCTAGTAACGGATGTGCTTTTTCGGCTTTGATCTCACCTTTTGATTAAGGTAGTCGAGCGGCTACGACTTTATTGATTACGTTGGTGTTGTCCTCTAAAGGAAAACCCTATATTGGTGACTGGCCAAGACTCCTGTGACGACGTCCCAGTGTTAAAAAAGAAAAAAAAATTGAAGCTGAGCATATTTTACTTGATATATTTTGTTTTTCAAGTAAAAAAGCGAGTGTTCAGAGAATTGCCTCCTTGCGCATGCGCACAGTGGCTCGTTTTGCGGAAACAATGATGTGGACCGTTGAAGTCGAGCAGCTGGAGCCATCGTTAAGACGAAAAAAAAAATTGGGAGGGGAGGTGCCACTTAAGGTCCGCCCTAAAGGGGCAATGACAGCCTATTTTGACGCATGCCCTGTTTATCGCCTTTAATTCCCAACAGGTTAAATTACTACAACCCTAATTTTCAGTTGATTCTGCGCGGCAAATACGTTTAAAACTATTTTTTTTTCTTTTGCGAACTGCTTGCTAGTCTGGCAACTTCTGATCGCTGACTTCACGAGCGCATAAACGCCACGCGTCGTCTGCTGCGAGCTGTTGGGGTGCTTGCATGCACACTGTAGACTGCGGTCGCTCGAAATTTTTTTTTCTTTTAGCCTAGCGAAATAAAATGCATTTTCCGTGTTCTCTTTTGGGAAGCCTTCAACTTAGTACGCGAGCTGAGTGATCCTTGGGGAAGCGGGCTTGCTCGTGGCGCCCACTTTCCGATTGTTGAGGAGACAGAAATCGATGGACTCCTGCTTCATTATTTACACTTAGAAGCATGCTGTTCGTATGTTACGAGTGTGGTCTCTTTTGAGCAGTCAAGTGCTCCCGTATGTGAAAAGCGGCACGTGCCGTGCATGCCTTCGCCGATGTGCGCCGTGAAAGCCGCGGCGTTTTGTACCTAGCTACCAAGTTCTTGTCCGCTATTCATCGCTCGATAATTAAACTCAAATTATCAAAAGGTGGCACTAGAGTAACCTTGAGGCACGAAATGAGCCGAGAAAAGTTCCGAGTGTGATGACTTCCGCGCTGCATGTAAGCTTTTGTAAGTCGAGCAACCATTTCCTTCGACTCATATATAGAACCTTTTTGCAGGAACCAAGCCAACTTGCAAAACCCTACGTAACTCGAATGCGTTCCCTGTCCACACCGATGAATAGTCTACGCCGTCTAAATGAGTGCTTCGAAATAATAGTACAGCATTTTCCTGTGCGTGCACATTGTGCCCCAGGAGTGCGACGATAACGACAACTGCAGCCCCGCGCTGAGGTTGATTACATGGCTGTGCGCAAACAGTACTGCTCGTTTGCGTGGCATAAAGCGTCAGGTGGGTTATCCCCATCTTAAATATTACGTACTCTTGCTCACAAATTGCACTTTCACTCATTTGCACACCATGATAACACTGCAATAAGCGCCGATGATGCTATATCGCCTGCTTGGGAAACGCTTCACGTAGGATACCGGCGCTTTCCACCAATTGTATCTGCTTTGTCTTATGTCACCAAAATTTAATTTTAGATCGGTTTAGCTAAAGATACGGTCGGACATTGCTCGAATTACCGAAAACAACCAGATTTGTTGTCCACTGTCGGCACCGACGGCTGCTGCCGGCTGCCTTCTGCACATGCTATGCAGACCGGGTCACATATATCGGCACTTCACTTTTATTTTACTCGCGTCCTGCAATGTTGGCAGTCGTCGCTTTGAGGGCACTGTAGCCAAATCTACGCTCTACAGCTATTTGAAGGCGCTAAAACTTGCGAATTCGCTGTCCGCAATCGCCGAAATCGCACACACGAATCCTGCGTACTCGCTAGGCCTTGTCACGAAAGGGGCCGGCGGTCCGCCGTCAACCGAAATTCAAGAATATGCCAAAAGTTCCTCACTGATTAGTAACAAAGTGTGAAGATATGATATGTAGCAGCTTGTTTCGCTTTTGTCGATACGGATAAGGTACACAAGCGCAGTTTCTCCGGCTGTCGCCTCACGGGGTGTGAATCTTTCGCTCTGCCGCACAAGCCCAGGCGACGGCGGCGAGCGGCACCGTCGTGCGGCGTTTTCTGCCCGTGTCGCTTGCCTCGCCGATAGGTTCTATGAGTAGGCACCGAATGAAAGCACATCATCGCGTTTGCACGCACATAGCGTATGTCGCCGTGGCTAGCATGAGGTCCCATAAGTTTTAAAATTCTCAAGTTCATAGAATGTCATACCAACTAGTCCACTATCACTCTCTTCTGATTCCCACCAAGTAGACTCTTTAACGTTACTACGATATGCGATCGTTGATCGTGCTCGCGTCGCCGCCGGTCTAGTGTAACAAACCAGTGCGTCACCGACGGCATTTGCGTACCGATTAGCCCACCGACCATCGATCCCTGTCGCATCGGCCTATAGTGTGACCGGACGCTACATATACCGACGAAAAACTGCGTTACTGTTATTATCGCTTTTGCGGTACCAGTCATTCATATATGGGGGACGACTGCTACTTCGATCGCCCGCGAAAGTACAGGGGGGAATGGGACCTCGCTGCACACATTGCAGAAGCGAGAGCAGACGACGTTGCTCCCTGCATGTGCTTATGACGTCACGACAGCTTTCAATATGGCGGTCACTGCCGGTGGGAGGACTCTCCCGGTCTCAATTTCGATCGTATTTTTTAGAAAATACAGCGCGTCCAGGGCAGCCCAATTCCGGAAATTGAATCATAAGCTCTTGCATCAGTTACTGTAGCAGAAAACTGCAATATGAAGAACGACCCTGTCATGGCCCCCTTAAGGGCACGACCCGATAGTGTTGATGGGTTAATGCCCACATATACGCAGAATTGGTCATCCTCTACGGAACATTCATAGGCGCTTCATCCATTGAGCCGCGTGAGATAAACTTGGCTGAGTTTTTTCCTGTTTGGATCTGCACCAAGCTCTGGCAAATCCCCCACCGTGGATATTTATTTATTTATTTATTTTACAATACTGCCGCTCTCAGCCGAGAGCCTAGCAGAAGGGCATAAAAAAATGATTTCTTGTACGCGTACAAGTATACGTGTGAGTGACACAAATCACGAAGAAACAACATAATTCATCAAAATACAAGCGACAAATTAATAGAAGCGTACAATAGAAAACAACGTAGTATATAATGACAACTGTGCACGTCATAGTCATAAGCAAAAACGAGAAAGTTTAAAGAAGCAACCGCATTTCAATTCTACTTATTGAGAGTGCTACCTAAAATAGAATCGCGAACAAACATTAGAAGATCTTAATAATCTTTTGTGATTCACTCTAACTGTGAAACAAACCCGGATGATGAATTTGTTGTTGTTAATGATGAGCTAAGTTCATTCCATTCTCTGATCACGCGAGGAAAAAATGAGTACCTGAAAGTGTCGTTAGAGAAAGAATACTCAGTTAGCGTATGCTCGTGTTGATACCGTGTTTTTCTAGCTTGCGAATATGAAATGTACTGGGTGGTATCCATTTTATACTGACAATGCAGAATCTGAAAAAGGAACTTAAGTCGAGCTTGTTTTGCTCTCGTCAATAGTGTGTCAAGGCCTGAACAAGCTAAGAGACGCGAGGGTGAGTCAGTAGGACGGCATTTGCTGTGAATGAACCTTACGGCTTTTCTTTGTACGTCTTCAAGTTTAGCTATGTTAGTTGCAGTGTAAGGAAACCAAACTGTATTAGCGTATTCTAAAATAGGTCTCACAAATGTTTTGTACGCCAGAAGCTTAATATTCATTGGAGCGAGCTTTAGGCGTCTTTTTAGATAAAATAGCTTTCGCAGTGCAGTAGCTGTAATATTAGTTATGTGTGTTTCCCATTTGAGGTTAGATGTAAATGTTATGCCTAAGTATTTATGTTGATCGACCTTCGAAAGAGGCATGTTATTACCGGTATAGGTGAAGGGAGATGGCTGTTTTTTTTCTTGTTATTTTCATTGACACTGATTTATTTACATTAATAGAAATTTGCCACTTGGAGCACCACTCGGCTAGCGTGTTAAGAGAACCAGAAAGAGCAAGATGGTCGTCATGGCTGTTAATTTCTTTATATATCACACAGTCATCAGCAAAGAGTTTAATTTTGCACCCTATATTATTGGTTATATCATTAATAAATATAATAAATAGCAGTGGCCCAAGAACTGGGCCTTGTGGTACTCCAGATATGACAGGTACAATATCAGATGGCGTGTGATCGAACAAAACAAGCTGAGAGCGGTTTATTAAAAAATCTGTAATCCAAGCGGAAACTTCTCCCTTCCCAATAGCTTGTTCCAGTTTTGCGATGGGCTTGACGTTACTTACGCAATCAAAGGCTTTAGAAAAATCAAGTAATATCATGTCAATTTGAGAGCGATTATTAACACAAAAAGCAAGGCCATGAACTACCTCTGTTAGTTGAGTGATGGTTGATAAGCCTGATCGAAAACCATGCTGGTGGGGCGAGAGTATATCTTCGCGTTCTAGAAAGACTGTTATGTGTTTTAAAATCATATGCTCTAGTATTTTGCATGAAGTGCTGGTGAGCGATATAGGTCTGAAACTAGCAACATTATTATTGTCTCCTGTCTTGTGGATCGGCACTATTTTAGCCTTTTTCCAATCATGTGGCAGATTAGCAGTTGATAGTGACTTGCGAAAAATCTGTCCTAGATACCTACTGCACCACTCAGCGTATTTTTTTAGGAATTCATTTGGAATTTCGTCGGGACCGTTTGCTTTTTTAGGGTCAATGTTGAGGAGAAGATTGTGAATTCCGGCGTCTGTTATTGTTAAGGGATCAAGCACCGAGGCACGGGGTGGCGGGAGAGGGGAAGTGAACAGTTGTCTTTCGTGAAGGCTGACTGGAAGAAATTGTTGTATTGATTAGCCATTGTACTTTTCTCGTCTTTGGTTAGTTTGGTTGTCGTTGGCTGGGTAGTGCGCAGATGTTTCCAGAATCTTTGTGGACTGTTCCTCAAGAAGCTAGGTAAAGTGATAGTGTAGTAGTATTGTTTCGAATCCTTTAGTTTTTGCTTGAACTGCGATATCGCAGACTTTAACTTTAAAGTTGTGGATAATTTTGGGCTGATCTTGTTAACCCTACGAAGCCGTTTTACGCGCAATTTAGCATGAATGACGTCACGTGTGATCCATGGATTCTTAAGCTGCTGTTTTTTCTTTATCATTGGGATGAAATTGTTTACACAGTGAAGGACGATGCTTTTAAAATGTAGCCATAAAGTATTTACGTCAGTAGGTTCTTCAGAAGCTTTTTCCAAGAAGGAATTGAATTCATGCGACAGATGGGTTAGCATGCTGCGTCATCTGCCCCATGAAGGTTGAAAAAACTTTTTACCGTAGACGGGCTAGTAATGGAATGATCAAGCGGGAGTGTGCACATAGGTATACTGTGGTCAGCTATCCCTTCAATAATTTCAATTTTTGCTTCACTTAAAGGAAAATGGTCATTAAGAAATATGAGGTCGAGGATATTTTTTGCTGAGCCTTGAATGCGAGTAGGACTAGTGACAAGTTGATGAAGGTTAAAATGTAGCATTATGTCTATTAGCACTTCTGAAGCTTCTGATGTGCAGTGCATTGTGGACCAGTCTATATCGGCAAGGTTGAAGTCTCCCGCAAGAATAATCCTGGATTGATGGACATGACGCTGCATATATTGTTGAATTGCTGAAAGACATGCACAGTCAGAGGAAGGGCTTCTATAAACGCAACCAGTTATGACTGACATCCCATCGCACAATAGTTTGCAGAAAACTGCTTCAGCGTTGTCCACCTCGGGAAGAAGGACAAAGTGAAGAGAATTTTTTATCAGCAAGGCCACGCCTCCACCTCGTGAAGGCCGGTCTTTCCGGATGATTGTGTAGTTTGGCGGGGCAATCTCGTGATCGAGTATAGCGGGCGATAGCCATGTTTCTGTGATGGCCACAATATCGGGATCGTAGTCGACTAGAAGGCTTTCTAAGTCTTCCGTTTTATTTAGGACAGTGTGGACATTTACATTTATCAATCTCAATTTTTTGATAGTGCAGCTTGTGCGGTTTGACGGGTTATTCGGCGGCTTGTTTCTGGGTCGTTTTTTTGCATCGGTACTTTCTCGCTCGTATGTGTCATCGTATTTGAGGAAACAACAACAGCAACATTGACAGATCCCTCGAAGTTCTCGTACGCCTCCTGGCGAAGTGGTGCAGCGGTCAATTACGCGATTCACTACCCTGCGATGGCAGGTGCTGCCACCGGTGGTGCTTGATCGGCCCAGGATGTTATTCGCGGTCAACCTGTCGCGACCACTCATTACTTTATCTGCCATAGAGCGCAGTTGGCTCACAATTATGGTTGTCAGGCTGTGATGACGCCACAAGGCTACGTGCCCCATGTGACCCACCTGCCGGTTGGGTTACTACTGTGGAGATTTTTGGAGGATTTTTCGCTCACCGTCCACGACGACGACGCCGTAATTTCTGCGACACAAAATTTTGTCGCATGTCCAAAAATCCTAGATTCTATTCCTGGTAATTCATATTTCTTTAATTCATTTGACTGTTCCAATTTTTATATTGATTTAGTCTTCTCACGCCAATTTTTCCCCGCGCAAATACCTCATTGGGATTATCTACTGAACCTTGGCCAATCCCCCTGCGTGAGTATGTGCCATGCTTACTAAGGAGAAGAAGACACGAGCTCTTTAAGGCTGACGCATTCATGTGGGATCTGTGCAAGTAAAGATTATCTTAAAAGGGGAGGAACTACAGCCCCCAACTCTTTTAAGCAAGAAATTTTCCACAGGCAAACGACGTGGTACAGCCACCCCCCTTACTTTTTTATGACGACAGCAGCTCGAAAACTGCATTCTGCAGAGGAGCATGCCAAGGATGCGCTCCATAATGCACTTGGTTTTCGGCCTTTATAGCTTCTCCAATTCAAGACGTGAAACCATGTGCCGAGTCGAAAATATGGTAGAAAGCGAGCTTGCGCCCTCGGCTCATCGCGAACCGCTGCGGCCAGGCGTGGCGAGTCACGTGGAATGACGTCACAGCAAGCTTCCATTCCTCCTGGTTTGAAGGTCGAATTTCATAGCCACACGACCTCCAGCTTTGTGTGGGAGGAGTGCAGCCTTGGCTCTAATACCGTGAATAGTACTAAGGCTATGTCCGTCAGTGTGCGGCACTTTTTTCTTTGTTATGTCAGTTTACGTTAGTTTTGTTACGTCATGAAACCCTAAGAAGGAAACACGCTTTGCTGCTCTGATTTCATGAGTAAGACGTTCTGGCAGGCTAGTTGGTACATATTCATTTCTGAAAGGGTCTGCACCAAAAAGACTTTCACAGGAAAAAGGGGGCAGAGACGATAGGAAAGAAGCGCAACTTTCAACTTTAATCACGACAAAAGAAGCCAGGCGCACTTATCTATCCGCTGTTATCCAGAGACAAGCTGCATGAAATAGTGTCAACCTAACAACCAACACGAGAAAGAGCGATGGGGCATATCTAAGTGAGATTAAAAACCTAGGAAGTCGAACATATCAACACGTGCCGAGGTATGGTAAAAAAAGAATTCACATGGGATAACAACAATGCATAACACCATAGAATACAGGGTTGCATGAAAGATGACAGTGAAAACAAAAGAAGTGCATAACAAGAAGAAGATATGCATCACATGAAAAAATTCTGACAATGAAAGGATACAAGAGAGACGGGGATAAAAACCGTGTAAAGGGCTGCACAAAAAAAGATAAAAGCACATTAAAAATTCTCAAAGCAAACTAAAAAACAGAGCAGCGACGGGGTTGAGAGACGATGTAACTATCCAAAAAGGATAGTTCATTCCTAGAAAGGTTAATAGAAGGCGTCCTAACGCACTTGTCTTTTCTTAGGTCATTTAAAAAGGCCTCAATTACTTCTCTATAGGTCTTGTTCTGAGCCTTAGCTAGAAACCGAGTTTCATCAAACTTGGGGTAGCATTTCTGGCAACTGCTGCAGTGTAAACGAAGGTTACCTCCATATTTTCTCTTCAGGGTGACGTTGTGCTTGCGGTTGCGCTCATTGAAACATTTTCCGGTTTGCCCCACACTCACTTTGCCGCACATGAAGGGAATCTCATACACAACATTGGCAGTGCATCGTTTGTGCAAGGTGTCTATAACAGCGGATATATCAGCGCGCCTGGCTTCTTTTGTCGTCATTAAAGTTGAAAGTGGCGCTTTCATCTCGTCTCTACCCCTTTTTTTCCTGTGAAGTCTTTTTAGCGCAAAGCCTTTCAGAAATGATTTCATGAAATCCATGTCAAGACCGCGCGCACTTGCAAACCATTGGCAACGCTTTCCGCATTTTTTTTTAAACAACAGATACCTGCATAACTATTAGCAAGCATCTAACACCACCGCCGCCATTGTGGTGAAGAAAAAAAACGAAATGGGCACATGACAACTCGCCCCATTTTTAAGCGCTAAAAAAACGTTTATTCCCCATCCATATAGAAGGCTAGTCACACTTAAAAGGCAAAACTAAAATAATAGGTGAGCTGCGTCTGTCCTGTCATCGACCGATGACTGCTCCCGGAGACAGTTGCGCCAATTTTGAGTAGCTGTTCCCACGGAGAGGAAACTTTCACTTGGACCTGACGGAGTTGCCAGCTTTGGAGGGCGCCTGCAGAGTAGAAGAGAGCATGCAGTTAGGTTAATACAGTACAGCACTTCAGACAAGCAGCTGCCAGTAGGACACTGTGCAGATGAGGGGGTTGGAGGGGGGGGGGGGGGGGGGAGTTAAAGCATTTCCAAGCGAACCTCTAACCAGACGCCTGTACGATTGGCCTTTTTTCACGGTTAGCGCGTTCAATGTGGCGTGGGTCTCGTCGTGTATTCATTTTGTGCGGCAACGAATACCGAGTCACGAGGAGACAAGCGACAGATTCAGATTTTTCAATGAGCTTGAGAAAAGCTGACACACCAGGTCGCTATTGCCCATCTCTCAGCGGTTTCAAAAAGTTTGCTTCACCATGGAACTATATGCATTGTCACGACGCACCAAAAAAAAAAGGAGGCCCACCGGTGGGCCGCAATGCAGAGGGACTAGGGCTCCAGAAAGCGCTGTCTCAGGGAATGTGTTAATCTGTACTTCAGGCGCAACAATTCGTACACTGCCTCATGCATCCAACGAATTCCATTCCTGTGTAGACTTACTTGCCTGCTCCCGAATGTGTGTCAGGTGCAAGAGCTGCAATCTAGCTTCTTTTCTTGTTTCAACTAGGTTATGAAAAACGATTTAACCGTGCCACATTCACCAAAGAAGCTCAGACGTCATCCACAACCTTTTTTTCGCCCAGACTTAAATTGTTAAGAAAAAAAATCGGGTGAACGCTGGGAACATGCCAAACCAAACGCAAGCAACCAGGAGCTACACACGTGGAAGCGTATAGTCACTGCTTATAAGACGGCGCGCTATAAGGTTAAATACTGTAACTGCAAACACAACTACCTCTGCTACTCTGTAAACGTTGAAGCACGTTTGCATCAATCGAAGCGCTCACATTTGCCTGGACCTTTTTCGCTCCCTTGGCCCCCTTGGACGGAGCGGTAGCTACAATTCTCCCTTGGGCGCTCGAGCCCAAGTCCGGCAGTGCTCGGTCCTGCCGACATGCATGAGCGTTCTTGGGTGCCGCCGAACCAGCACCTTTCCCTCGGCGGGCGTTCCCCAGCTCCTTCAAAGCGGGGCGGCCCATGTCGGCGTCAGGCTTCTGTTTAGAGGGCTGGTTGTTATCAAACATGGAGTCCTCGACGTTCTCCAATTGCTTCTTGAATCGGTCTTTCTGCGATCTTGTGCATGGCGGCGAATAAAGGTCACCCTCTCCTGTTGCCGCCTGCCGAGGCTTAGTCGCGTTTGCGGAGGGCTTGCTGGTGGTACTCGACGGCTTGCTTTTTCCTACTGCTTCTCCTGCTGCTATCGCTGTGGTCGGCTTGCGGCCGTCGCTGGCTGCTTTCTTCATTGTTGTATGAAGCGTGATAACCGAAGGCCTACACGGCGTTGCAGTGACGAAGAACTAACTCTGAAGGTCGCTGCTTTGGCTGCGCGGTACGCCCAGTGGCACGAGCTTTTCTAGGACACATGCAGCGCCCCCTAGCAACGGATGACTTTTTCGGTTTTGATCTCACCTTTTGATTAAGGTAGTCGAGCGGCTACTGCTTTAATGATTACGTTGCTGTTGTCCTCGAAAGGAAAACACTATGTTGGTGACTGGCCAAGACTCGTGTGACGACGTCCCAGTGTTAAAAAAGAAAAAGAAATTGAAGCTGGGCACATTTTACTTTCTATATACTTTTTTGCGGATGAATAAAAGAAGTGGTCAGAGAATTGCCTCTTTGCGCATGCGCACAGTAGCTTGTTTTGCTGAAACGATGACGTGCACCGTTCAAGTCGAGCACCTGGAGCCATTGTTGAGGAGAAAAAAAAATCGAGGTGACACGACAGCACCTTTCGTCAAACATAGTTCGATGGCGCCTGCCGGGCTCGTCTGTTCCCGCTGTCGGGGCCTCCGATCACAACAATCCGTCCGCCGCCAAGAAGACGCCACGAAGTGGTTGCAGCTGGTCGGTGCACCACGAATGGGCGTCAGAGTCCCAGTCGGCCTCGTAGTAGTCAGTCCACTTGACCTGCACAGCTGGCAAGGGTCCTCAACGGAGCATTAGCGATCCGATCTGAGCTCAGCCCCTACCTCCGGCTAGGCAGCATGCGGCCAGCCTCAGAACATTGCCAGGTCTTTAATACAGAGCAATATGGCTGCAAATTTTGGATGAGTTAACCCTCGCCAACAGCTCACGCCCGGAAGTCTGCTGAACCAAAACTAGTTCCTCTTTGTTTTTCCTTTTTTCGCATGACATGCGACGACTGCCTGAAACTCGAAACAGAGACTGGCTCTTCGAGGGGCGAGTGTCACGATTTCCCTCATCGTTCGCCGTTTCTCTGTTACGCGGAAATTCGGTTTGAAAATGACCTTAGCCTCATCGTGTTTCCACTTGTGCTCCTTTACGCTCGGCAGACAAGAACCAGGTGTGCAGTCTTTGTCGAAAGTACACAGCCCAAGGGGTCTGCTTCTGAGCTCTGCAGTGCGGCTCCTCTTGCATACTCAGGGACCCTAATCTTACGAAGGCGGGAGGAACAAATGTCCTCAACCGTCCCAATCTTAGAACTGTCAGATGTGCGTAAGAGCCCCGCTACAAGGGTTGGAGGCAAACCCCTTGGGCTGTATATTTCTTACAAAGACTGTATGTACGCCTTTGCTGCGGAAGGATGTGAAACCTCTACGTCTGTTTTCCTACATTTCTCTGAAATTATAGGCATTCTCCAAATGATACATTTCTAGCGTTAATATTTCTTATTCCTTTTTTTATTTGATACTGTAAGTCCCATCAGGGACTGTAACAGGAAGGGCTCTGAATGATACAGTTGTAGTGCACATATTGGTAAGTAAACAATTTGAACAATAACATATGGCAAAAATAGTTACAAAATCGGTTAGAGAATTCAAATTGAGGTACAAATAATAGGCGGCAAACATGATGACAAGCATACCAAAAACGGAAATCAGCTGCAGTTAGTGTTGTATTTTCAATCTAGGCACAAACAAAACGGTAAAAATAAACAGGGCAGAAAAGTGTGGAAAATGAGAATAACTACTGGGAAACAAACAGGTGATCTATAACCAGGGCACTGAACGCATCTAATGATGAGCTGTTAGTAATATCTATGTTTATATTGTTCCAATCTCGTGTAGCTCGAGAGAAAAATGAGTATTTGAATATGTCAGTTCGGAATGGAAACTCGATTAATTTGTGTGTGAGGTTGTGGCGGGTCGATCTAGTTTTTGTGGTCGTTATGTATTTTGTAGCGGGCACTTTTAGTTGGTTGTGTATTAGCTGATACATAATTTTAAGTCTTGCGAATTTTGCTCTGTTCTCCAGGGTTAGAAGTTCTGCACGTTTTAGTAATTGTGTTGGTGAGTCTGTAAGAGAGTGTTTATTATATACACATCTTAGTGCCTTTCTCTGCACCCCTTCAAGTTTTTTAATGAGCTTGTTAGTAAAGGGAAACCAAACGGTGTTGCCGTACTCTCGAATTGGTCTGACAATAGTTTTATATGCTAGTAATTTTGTTTCAGAGGGTGCTATTTAAAGCGTCTGTTACTGATGAAGACTTGTTTTAGTGCATTAGATGTGATGATATTAACGTGCGAATTCCATCTGAAATCAGAGGTTAGTGTCACACCAACGTACTTATGCTCAAGGACAGATGCAAGATGAATATTATTAAGCGCGTACTGAAAAGCTGATGTGTGTTTTTTCCTAGTTATAAAAGAACAGATTTATTTAAATTGATGTCCATCTGCCAGTCCTGACACCACTGGTACCCATATAAGGGCAGATGTCACGCGAGAACAACGCAAAAAACTACGAACGAAAGGACGAAAAACACGAATTTTTGCATTGATATACTCAGCAGACACCCGACTTCCGGGAGAAGCCGTCGAACTTCCGGCGACTTCAGTCGCGCTCGCCTCGGAAAGCGGGAATGCGGCATCCAGCCACCAAATGGAGGTCAGGGCTTTAGTTGTGCTTTAGTCAGGCTTGCCCTAATGCTCGAGCCCTCGTGCAGGGTGGAGTCATTCTGTGAAACGCTGAGTGCCGCCTAGCGCTTTTAGATAAAGGAAGTTGGGAAACAGCCGCAGCGCGCCAGTGAGCGGCGCGGACCCCTGCGATTGCCGCCTAGGCTGTGGCGCTACATGCAAGCGAACCGCTCGCGAACTCCGCCGCGGCGGCGAGTACACCCTCTCTCAAGCCGCGGGGAAAGCCCCAGCGGCTGGAACGGCGAGGTTCGGGCAAGTTGGAAATTTTCGCGGCGGCGACGCGACAGCACCGCATCTCAACCAATGACGGCCCGGCGTTGCCACGCGAGTTTCTACGCCGCACGTACAAACTTTTGTTTAAAAAATAAATTGTATAAAGTGCCGTTTAATGCTTAAAACGCATTATATATATTTATTTAAAGAAACTGTGAAAAGAATTGACAAAATAATGCTTTTATATTACGCTTTTTTTGTGTTTGCAGGCCACCAAAACTGGTTGCAGGCCACCAAAACCGGTTGCAGGCGCATATCTTTTGCCAGCAACATTGCTTTTCGCAGCGGTGGGAAACGCGCAGCGGCGATGCATGTGAAACGAAAGCTCGCGAACCGCTTCGCAGCGCCGCGACGCTGTTCGCTCTGTTCGCCAATTCGCTTGCATGTGAACCGCCCTTTAGAGGGTGCGCGCATTGAGGCAGCCTATGCGTGACTAAGCTACAACTAAAGTACTGATCTCCATTCGGTGGCTGGATGCCGCATTCCCGCTTTCGGAGGCGAGCGCGAGCGAAGTCAATGGAAGTTGGACGGCTTCACCCGGAAGTCGGGTGTCTGATGAGTATATCAATGCAATAAGTCGTGTTTTTCGTCCTTTCGTTCTTAGATTTTTTCGTTGTTCTCGCGTGAGGTCTGCCCTTATATCAAAGGAATAAGAAAGCTGAACGGGAGAAATGTAAGTATCTTTTGGAGAATGCCTATAATTTCAGAGAAATGTAGGAAAACAGACGTAGAGGTTTCACATCCTTCCGCAGCAAAGGCGTACATACAGTCTTTGTAAGAAATATACAGCCCAAGGGGTTTGCCTCCAACCCTTGTAGCGGGGCTCTTACGCACATCTGACAGTTCTGAGATTGGGACGGTTGAGGACATTTGTTCCTCCCGCCTTCGTAAGATTAGGGTCCCTGAGTATGCAAGAGGAGCCGCACTGCAGAGCTCAGAAGCAGACCCCTTGGGCTGTGTACTTTCGACAAAGACTGCACACCTGGTTCTTGTCTGCCGAGCGTAAAGGAGCACAAGTGGAAACACGATGAGGCTAAGGTCATTTTCAAACCGAATTTCCGCGTAACAGAGAAACGGCGAACGATGAGGGAAATCGTGACACTCGCCCCTCGAAGAGCCAGTCTCTGTTTCGAGTTTCAGGCAGTCGTCGCATAGATCGCGGGTGGTGTGCGCATCGGGACGACCGGCACACTGCTTGAGCAGACGGGGCTCCGTGCGTACGTGTTGTCTGTAGCGACATCCTGTCGTCTGCTCGTATCGTCGCATTTCAGTGCGTAAGACCCTTCTTTTTGAGACGCCTCTCCCCAAGACTGTGCTGGTCTTCTCGTGCAGGTGACGGCGCAACACGTGCGCATTGTCGCGGAGAAAGAAGGGAACGACGAAGGTGAAAACCGAGAGTGACAAAAGCTCGCGAAATGCAAAAACTTCACCGTGACAGCGATGCTGCTTCAGCGCCCCATGCGAGAAGTCCGCTTTTTACCAAAGGGCTTTTCTCGGCGCGGACTTTGCGTGAGCACTGGCAGAGATAAGCAGCTGTCACGTGGCAGCTTGCTTCAAGTTAGGGACGGTAAGTAAAGCTACGTAAATGATACCATTATGAAAACATTTCGGACGGCTGATTTTTAAGATGCCACTTGTGTTATGACATTGTATTGCTGGCAGCAAATATTAAAAAGTAAGGTAAATAATCATTCCAGTTTAATTAACAGAAGACTGCTGCAGACTAGGCCACGCTACTCTAACCCTGTGTTGGTATCACCGTTATAAGACGCCCCATATTTTTAAAGCCTTGTTTATCTTTAGCTGGAACACCGGATACGTTCGTCTAAAGATGAGAAAGGAAATTTTAAAGGGTTTATTTAGAGCCACAGGTCACGAAGTAGGGCAGATTAAGAGGCCTATTATGTCAACTCTTCTTTTATTTTTTTGAAGACTGAAGCCAGCGCACTGCTTTTGTGAACTGCTTTTTTGGCAATGACAAAACAACGATCTTGGAATTCAAAAAGGAAGCCGGAAAAATAATTGAGCGTTTATATATATGTTGACATGTGCAGGGTACTGTCCAAAATTAGTAAACTTTCTTTTTTTTCTGTCCAATGAGCAGTCATTCGCGGTATTGCTATCAACGCTTTATTACGGGCTTCATTTCAGCTCGCACACGAAATCATCCACCTCTTCCGTGAGCGGCTGGGAGACGTTGATCACGCCGCTCTGACCCCTGCACGCATCCAGCCCACCCAGGGTCGGACATTCGACGCCAGGCACGCATTTGTAGTGGCACTGGCTCTTATCTCAACCCCGCAGCGAACACCTGCGCGCAGCAAAATACACAGACGAACACAAACGCGTTAGCATGTGTTCCATGAAATCAGGACATGCGATAGTGAATTCTCACGTATAAAATCGCGACGGATTCTGCTGAGTGGTAGCTTTATTCATGAAGACACTTTTCTAGCGCAGACAAAGCACAGGACATAAGGCGATAATGATACACACAAGCCCTTCGTGTCTGTGTTCTGGTGTGCATGTCCTGAACAATTTCTGCGATACAAAAGTGTTTTTCACATAGCCTGGCATTGATCCAGGGTTTGATGGCCTCCGCGGACAAGTGCAAACTTTCCACATTAATGGACTTTTGTGAGGCTCCATGGAAAAAAAGTTAACTGGAAACCTCGCACTTTTCTCAGAAAATAAAACTCGCTTAGTAGAGCGCGGCCCTTTACAAAACCTTCATTACACAGCCTATACATTGCCCAGACTTCTGTCTATAAAGTCTATAGACTATAGACGAACCCTAGAGAACAGTGTATATATATAGGCAATGCAAATCCTATAGACAGTCCATAGACAATCCATAGATTTATGGCCATACACTTTTAGTAGACCTTTCTCTATAGATATTCTGTAGACTATGAATGAACAAAGAGAAATTTCTATAGGAAGGCGATATAGTATATAAGAAGTAAATAGACGCATGCATATCGTTAAACCAGCCCCTTTCGGCTAGAGGTTTTTAGCGCTGGCGGACAGCTGTACGACTAAAGCAGGATACACATGCGCGAAAACTTGGCTGTCGCTCTGCACCGGTCGCCGCTGGCGAACTGCCGCCCCGCTGCAAGCAGAGACACACGTAGCGGAGACATTGATGCGCAGCTCGACTCAAGCTCCGTGCACAACAGATGTCAAACTTAGCCACCGCGCCGCATTGTTTGAGGGCTGATTGGCTTGGTGTACTTGTGGTTCGCATCAGAAATGCAAAAGAGCCGTGTTATCATAAAGACTGCTTGCTAGGCGCGATAGTGGAAGTTCGGGCGGGTTGTTCAAGATATCTTGGTCACAGAGCGAGAACGACGTCACGAAAGGCAAGTCGCAAAGCCTACAGCCTGTTTCCCAACGAAACCGCCGCGGACAGGAATTCGGAAGTCGTCTCACTTATAATAAGAAGCCTACTCTTGACACCGCTTTACTTTCAATACCATCATCTAAAAGTGAAATAAACCTTCGGTCAATTACCGCGACGCCTTGGCCGCAGAACTGCGGACGCCCAGCGAGCCGTACCGCAACGACGGACCAGCTTCTGCTGCGGCGCGGTTATGACTAGAATTTAACTCCTTTGCTCATATTAACTGTTGTTCCTTCTGCCATCAACTCGTTGTTGGTCAACTATACACAAAAATAATATATTTTGACACTTCTCTATCCCAGTCTTTTTTTATTTACGTCTCACGCTTTAGCTCATCTTTATGACGACGGCGGACGCGATCCTGTGGTAGGCATGCAGGCTCGTTGTACTTCACGCTCGCACCTGAAAAGACAAAGGAGCCGCGCCATCAGAAAGGCCGCGCTCTATATTCGAGCAATGACAGCATTACTGCGGAGCAGCCGACCTTTCGACAACGACGCCGCATGCGGGCGCACCGGGACGTGAACTCCACTGTTCCACCGGACTGCCCTGATCGTCGCTAAGCCTAAATGGTTTCGCATTAATGCGGCGCAGCTAGAGTTAACTAAGCCTCAGCTGAGGGAGCTTCGGAGCTCGCCAGCGCAGAAATAAACGTAGTACTCGCGTCACCCCTTTACTGTGAACCCGTCCCATAAAAAAGTGATATGCTGGATTTCCAATACCCCTTCAGCAGTACAGCTACAAGACACCAGGCGAGCCGCAGCAGGCAGCAGCAGCAGCAGCAGCAGAGCGGCTATGAGATGAAATTTGCTGGTATCGCAATTATCACTTCTACCAGCAACTCGCTGTTGGCGAGCGAAACTCAGACACTGAAATGCATTGTAGTTGCTACCGTACGTAGCCGTAATTGCGTGGCCACATTTCCCATGCGATGATAGCTGCCACAATATAGTTAACGGTAATGGACTGAATTCCAAGAGAAGGCAAGCGTAGCAGGGGCCGGCCGAAAGTTACGTGGGCGGATGAGATTAAGAAGTTTTCGTGGTAACGGTGGCCGAAGCTGGCAAAGGAGAGGGTTAATGGAGAGGCAAGGAAGAGGCCTCTGCACACCCTGTAGTGGGCGCTCCCAGGCTTTCTATGATGGTGAATTATAGTTTTCATTCTTGGAGCCCTCCGTATGACGATGCTAAAAGTCTATTGTAACAAAATACTCTCCCGTTAATCGGCTGGTCGTCTCCATGCGGACTGGGCAATGGCCACTTTCGCCCAGGAGTTCTGTGTGACAATGCGCCCGGCAAGTTGCGTTTCTTGCAAATGGCGCTCCCGTGAAAAGCGCATGTGTGTGGTAGGTTTGGCGGTGGTGTGGGACAGGTTTGGCATAGGGGTCATTGCCACTTGTTCGCCACGGACGACTGCGGGAATGGTGGGTGGCACCAAGTGATCGAAAGCAAGCGGCAGTAAAACAAGCAGCCGGGGCCCGTAACAGCGTCTAGGGCGCCACTTACCGGTACTTGCAGGGGCTTGGATGTGATGTCCGCTTCCCATTCGCTCATTTTTCCTCCTGGCCGGCCTCGTCAGGCGCAGGGATATGCACCGGTGGTTCCGATGGCTGCTGAGGAGGAGGCGGCGAGGCTTGGAAGCGCCTCATAAACGCCTTAAGCGCTTTCTTCATAAAGCGCTTTTTTCCTCTCTTCTGGTACCATCTGCGCCGGCCGGCCCCGCCGCGAGGCTCCGTTTCCTCGTCATGCGGAGGGGTATGCACTGGAGGGTGCGATGGCTGCCGAGTTCAGCGGCTCAACAAGGATTCAGGGCTCGGCGTTGCAACCAAACCAAGAGGAGGCGGCGAGCCCGAGTCACGCGGGGAGAGCGTGCGAATCGCCTCGATAAGCTCCTCAAGAGCTTCGACGATCTCAGCCGCTTCTTCCTGCCGTCCCTGCAATCCAGTCCCGCCACTGGGCTCCGTGTCCTCACCGGCCGTCGCCGCCGCGGCGCACAGCATAGCCACAGCCAGGAACAGCATGTTCGTAGACGCCATCTCCCCTGCAGAGGTGCCCACAGCTCTCTCAAGCGATGAGTTGTGCTTTACCTGATTACCTTTCAACGCCTACTTGAAACCGTTGACAAAATGTCAGCAGAAGGACGTCGAAGGCTCAAGTATACTCAAATTACCAACGAAGGTGCTCCTAAAACTGTTATATTGCGAGATCGAACCCAAGTTGCGGTTGCAGAATCTCTGTAGAGGTGAAATTCGAAACACCGAGGCCTCTATCTCCCCACCACGGCACATCTTTATTCCTTTCTTTTCTTAGTCCTTCATTAATCCCTTCCATTACGAGGCGCTTCCGGTGTCTGCGTATATCTGAGACAGATACTAGGCCATTTCTTCTACCCAAAAACCAATTTTCCCGCATGCTGTGCTATGCCAATGCACAACATTCACACAACTTCAAGTGGTCCAAATTCAAACCCTCCACTGCGGTGTCCCTCATAGCCCATGCACAGTTACGGGTCGCTAGCCCTCGCATATCTGGACTGCCATTTTTAGTTATGGTGACTTTAGGAAACTTCCAAGAGAACATCTATAGGAGCATACCGCAAGACCTTGTATTTTTCCGAAATATATTTTTTTTCAGTGACAGCTGTTAAGCGCCCGTTCCTGGGTTTCGCGTCGTCGGCGTAGTAAAAGTAGTAGTAGTATGCCGTTGTCGTCGGCGCAACAGGCGGGTGGTTACTGTTGAAGGAGGAGGGCATGATTTTAGTGGAAGAGTGCAAAACCAGGGAGCGGCTACCATCCGAACATTCCGGAGGGTGGTCACCGCGGGAGGGGATATCGCGAGAGCGAAGGAACCCCCAGGCAGAAGAAGGTTACCATGGACGAAGAAGGGCATGGCGAGAGCGTAAGAAATTGCCACCGGTGGATGGTTGCCGCTAGAACCACTCGGAGGATTGTTACGCTGGAAGGAGTTGGAGGGTTGCCGGGGAAGAAGAAGCTATTTCGTAAGTGTTGGGAGGCTTAACCGGAAAGTGGTTACCATGGGAACCGTCCGGAAGCTGGTCATCGTGGAAGGAAGATTTGGTGAGGACATGGGAAAGCTTAATCGGAGAGTATACGGTGGAAAGATGAAGCTATGGCGATAGCGGAAGGCAGGAGCGGAAGGCGGTTGTCATGGGAACCACCCGGAGGATCGTTACTCTAGAAGTAGGTGTGTATACCGGGAACGGAGGAATGTGTCATGGTGCTTCTGTGGCAGGTGCCTCGAAATGCGCCGCCGAAAGAGAGGGTAATCGCTGACCCCGCGCGCCTAGAATGGTGGAATGGTGAGCAGAGCTATCCGGAAAGCGACTGTGTGTGGAAAACTGAAAGCAGTTTTCTACAGTTATAAAAACAACTAGTCGCTATTATATTAGTTCGTGTGTTCCAACGGCGGGTTAAGTGTACTATTACTAGGAAAGACAGACAGCGATAGATAACCATACTTACTGTGCACTTATTTTCCAGCAAAAAGCAATGAAATGACTGGTACCCAGATACCTGCCACCACAGAGGTTCAGAATTAAAATATATTGTAGCGAGAGCTACACTACGCCAGCTCTTCGAGCCTTCAGCGTGGCATCCCTCGAGCTCCGTGGCGGCGCCGGTTGGTCATGTGGTCTGGAGCAGCTGGTGCTGCCAGCGGCGCGGCGCGCCAACAAAACCGAGATGCAACCGCAGTGCGCATGCGCCATGTCGAACGGGAGAGGGGGGAATGGAGAGGGGGAGAGGTGTCACAGCTCTATGGTCATGCGGCTCGGCAGAGCCGCTGGGTCAAAGTTTGAGCGCAGAGGAGAGGTCGAGCTTAGGTCGGCAGCTCTGAAAGAAGCGAGGGCTCGGCGTTTTAACGAAACCAAGAAAAAGCGGTGAGCCGAGAAGACGGAGGAAGAACGTGCGATACGCCTCGATAAGCTGGGTAAGACCGACGCGGTTCGGAAGGCGCGCCTAGCCGCCGATAGTGAAATCATGTACAGGGACGAAGATGAAGAAGGAACGCCCAGCTCTCGCGTCACTCCAGGTTTAACCAAAGCTAAACCACAGCCAATTTTTAAAACTATAAATAAATGACTAAATCACTTGTCTGCACCCACCTTCTTTTCATACCATCCATCCACCTATCTACTAATTAACGGTCATATCCCTGTTATAAAATGCTCATCATAATCAGCCTGACTATGCTCATTGCAGGGTCATGGCCTCTCCCATTTAACCATGTCCCTTGCCAGCTGCGGCCACCGTAACCCCTCAATCTCTTTAATCTCATCCGCCCACCTAACCTTTTGCAGCCCCTTGGTACGCTTGCCTTCTCTTGGAATCCACTCCGTTACCCTTAAGGACCAGTGGTTACCTTGCCTCCGATTAACATGCCCTGCCCAAATCCATTTCTTCCCATTGATTTCGACTAGGTTGTCATTAATCCGCATTTGTTCCCTCACCCACTCTGCCCGCTTCCGGTCTCTTAACGTTACACCGATTCTTTTTTTCCATAGCTCGCTTCATTGTCCTTAACTTAAGCTGAACCTTTTCCGTTAGCCTCAGCGCTTCTGCCCCATATGTGAGTACCGGTAACATACAAGTGTTGCATAGTTCTCTCTCGAGGGATATTGTTGAACAGGCATTGATGATCTGCGAGAACCTCCGATGTTTGCTACACCCCTTTTCACTCTCATGATCCGGATCTGCCGTCACAACTCTGATGTACCAGTTGTTTACCAATTGTAAACTGCTGTTCCCTTCAAAATTTGTTGAAAATTACTTTGATTTTTTGCATATTAATTTTTAGACCCATCATTCTGCTATGTCTGCCTAACTCATTGATCATGTTTTATAGTTCATTTCCTAAGCGACTTAGAAAGTCAATGTCGTCACCAAATCGGAGATTACGTAGGTATTCTTCATTAATTCTTATTCCCAACTGTTCCTAATCCTGACCGCCTGTAAACAGGCGTCATATAGCACTGGCGAGATCGTGTCTCCTTGCCTGACACCCTTCATTATTAGAATACTTTTGCTGACAATATGGAGGACTATGGTAGCTATGCAGTCGTAGGTGTATTCCAGTATTCGCATAAAAGTCTTATGCGTATGGAACATATATACGACTGCATAGCCACCACAGTAATCCATAACGTCAGCAAAAAAATTTATTAAAGAACGGTGTCGGGCAAGCGGACACGATCTCGTCAATGCTATTCGTCGCTTGTTTACAGGAGGTCTGGATTAGGAACATTTGGCGATAAGATTAATGGAGAATACCTAAGCAATATGCGATTTGCTGAGGATAATGACTTGCTAAGTCGCTCAGGAGTTGAACTGCAAATCATGATCAATGATTTAGACAGACAGAGCAGATTGATGGGTCTAAAATTAATATACAAAAAACCAGAGTAACGTTCAACGGTCTCGGAAAAGAACAACAGTTTACAATTGGTAAACAATACTGGTAATTATTTACGGATATATATATATATATATATATATATATATATATATATATATATATATATATATATATATATATATATATATATATATATATATGTGTGTGTGTGCGCGTTGCTTATGTTTTGCTTATGTTTTGCTCATTTCTCTACCACCTGACTGATAGTGTGAATATTGCCTATATATGAGTATCCTTTACGAAATCCTGCCCGAAAATTTGGTTGATTGATGACTACGGTTTTTCTTATTCTATTTGCAATAACCTTAGTAAATAATTTCTAGGCAGCGGATAGTAAGCTGATCTTTCAGTAATTTCTCAAACCCTTGACGTCTCCTCTTTATGAACCGGGATAATGTTAGCGTTCTTCCAAGCTTCTGGTGCGCTCGAGGCCATAAGACATTGCGTGTACGGGGTGGCTAATTTTTCTAGTGCCATCTCCTCTCCCTCCTTCAAGAGGTCCGCTGTTACGTGATCCTTATCAGATGCTTTTCGCCTTTGCATTGCATTGCTGACAAGGCTTTCTTTACTTACTCCTAAAAATGTTAAGCTATAGGAATTAGCGAAGTGTCGAGTACAAATATTATATGGCTGCGTTGATCCATTAGATAGATAACACTTTATAGTTTGGACGTGAACGAGCAAAAGAGCAGCGGGGAAGCCCGCGGACTCACCGCTTGAGATCTCTGGATTGAAGGGCCTGCAGGAGCGTCTGCCCATGTCCCCAGTTTTCAGCCGTTTTATACACACGTCGTAGAGGAGCCGCATGCCGCCTTCCCTCCTAACTTCCGGTCTGCCCCAATACACTCTGATGAACAAGGAACAACGAGCACCTCGCTGCTAGGAGGAAGACCGCCCTCCCCTCCATCCGGGATGCACCAACACCATTGGAACACAGTATGTTGGCTGCGCCTGCCTTTTTTTCTTCTTATCCACGGAGGAAATGGTTGCCCCCGAATTGCACTCAAGAGACACGTGCGCGGTCAATGCTTTACAGGAAGCAACAGAAGAAACAACGAGCACCTCGCTGCCAGGAGGAAGACCGCGCCCCCCCCCCCCTCCATCCGGGCTACGCCAACACCATTCGAACACAGTATGTTGGCTTCGCCTGCCTTTTTTTCTTCTTATCCACGGAGGAAATGGTTGCCCCCGAATTGCACTCAAGAGACACGTGTGCGGTCAATGCTTTAAAGGAAGCAACAGAAGGAACAACGAGCACCTCGCTGCCAGGAGGAAGACCGCCTCCCCCCTCCATCCGGGCTGCGCCAACACCATTGGAACACAGTATGTTGGCTTCGCCTGCCTTTTTTTCTTCTTATCCACGGAGGAAATGGTTGCCCCCGAATTGCACTCAAGAGACACGTGCGCGGTCAATGCTTTACAGGAAGCAACAGAAGGAACAACGAGCACCTCGCTGCTAGGAGGAAGACCGCCCTCCCCTCCATCCGGGATGCGCCAACACCATTGGAGCACAGTATGTTGGCTGCGCCTGGCTTTTTTTCTTCTTATCCACGGAGGAAATGGTGGCCCCCGAATTGCACTCAAGAGACACGTGCGCGGTCAATGCTTTGCAGGACGCAACAGAAGGAACAACGAGCACCTCGTTGCCAGGAGGAAGACCGCGCCCCCCTTCTTCCGGGCTGCGCCAACACCATTGGAACACAGTATGTTGGCTGCGCCTGCCTTTTTTTTTCTTCTTATCCACGGAGGAAATGGTTGCCCCCGAATTGCACTCAAGAGACACGTGCGCGGTCAATGCTTTACAGGAAGCAACAGAAGGAACAATGAGCACCTCGCTGCCAGGAGGAAGACCGCAACCCCCCCCTCCATCCGGGCTGCGCCAACACCATTCGAACACAGTATGTTGGCTTCGCCTGCCTTTTTTTCTTCTTATCCACGGAGGAAATGGTTGGCCCCGAATTGCACTCAAGAGACACGACGCGCGGTCAATGCTTTACAGGAAGCAACAGAAGGAACAACGAGCACCTCGCTGCCAGGAGGAAGACCGCGCCCCCCTCCATCCGGGATACGCCAACACCATTGGAACACAGTATGTTGGCTGCGCCTGCCTTTTTTTCTTCTTATCCACGGAGGAAATGGTTGCCCCGAATTGCACTCAGGAGACACGTGCGCGGTCAATGCTTTGCAGGACGCTACAGAAGGAACAACGAGCACCTCGCTGCCAGGAGGAAGACAGCCCTCCCCTCCATCCGGGCTGCGCCAACACGCTTGGAGCACAGGATGTTGGCTGCGCCTGCCTCTTTTTCTTCTTATCCACGGAGGAAATGGTTGCCCCCGAATTGCACTCAAGAGACACGTGCGCGGTCAATGCTTTACAGGAAGCAACAGAAGGAACAATGAGCACCTCGCTGCCAGGAGGAAGACCGCACCCCCCCCCCCCTCCTTCCGGGCTGCGCCAACACCATTGGAACACAGTATGTTGGCTGCGCCTGCCTTTTTTTCTTCTTATCCACGGAGGAAATGGTTGCCCCCGAATTGCATTTAAGAGACACGTGCGCGGTCAATGCTTTACAAGAAGCAACAGAAGGAACGACGAGCACCTCGCTGCCAGGAGGAAGACCGTTCCCCCCTCCTTCCGGGCTGCGCCAACACCATTGGAACACAGTATAATGGCTGCGCCTGCCTTTCTTCTTATCGACGGAAGAAATGGTTGCCCTCGAATTGCACTCAGGAGACACGTGTGCGGTCAATGCTTTACAGGAAGCAACAGAAGGAACAACGAGCACCGCGCTGCCAGAAGGAAGACCGCCCCCCCCCCCCCCTCCTTCCGGGCTGCGCCAACACGCTCTGAACACAGGATGTTGGCTGCGCCTTCCTTTATTTCTTCTTATCCATGGAAGAAGTGTTTGCCCGTCATGGTGGCTTGAGCACCATGGTTTCTACCATCCGCCCAAATTGGCTTTCGTACGTCCATAGGTCCTAAAGACGGACTGGCTGTTTTGACGTCAGCAGTTCTGGCCTGAACTCGCAGCCACAATGTACGTATTGTACTGGCCATGGACGTTGAAAAGGCGTACGATAATATCAGTCATGCTGCCATCTTGGAATCGCTTGACATGCTGCATTTCCCCGTCAGAGTGCGCAATTTTGTTAAATCCTTCCTTGAAGGCCGACACTTTGCCATACGCCTCGGTGGTGAGGCCGTCGGATCATTTGTGCATCTTCGCGGAGTTCCCCAGAGATCCGTGTTATCGCCAACATTATTTAATATTGCTTTTATCCCCCTTTCTAGGCGCTTACAAGATGTTTCTGAGATTAAGTTCTAATTGTATGCTAATGATATAACGGTGTGGAGTACTCACAACGACCTGATGACTCAAGCAGCAGGCCTGCAATCAGCCATAGATATTACGTCGACTTTTGCTTCTTCAATCGGTCTGCAGCTTTCAGTGAGAAAAACGACGTTCGTGCCAGTCGCCAACCGCTGCGGGCGCCGTAAACAGGCTGCAACACCAATTCGTCTCCATCTATCCGGAGCTCCAATTCAAGAAAGTTCGACCGTAAAAATCTTGGGCTTGACAATACACGAGTCAGGAACAGGTACTGATTGGCTTTTTTGGGCTAAAAAGCAAGCAATTCAGGCGTTCGGTCTGATTAGACGCATTGCTCCTGAAACAGGCGGAGCCCGCTCTCATGCTGCACGACAGGTGGTGCGGGCGGTTGTGTAACCGCGCCTCGTCTACCAAGACCAATTCCAGCATTTGACGTGGGCTCAATGGGATCGTCTAGAAGCTGTTAATCGAGAGGCAATGGGGGTCACCACTTGCCTTCCCCGCATTACCCCGATCGTGGAGCTCCAAGAACATGCGCAGCTGAATACACTAGATGAGCTGGTGCAGCAACGACGCGATGCTCGCCGCCCAAAATCAAGTCTTACATACACAGCGTGTGCACTCAGGGCATATGCTTCATCGAACTCCATTCTACAGCCGCCCCCGCCACTTCTTCCTTCTTGGCGTTTTGTGCAGCTAAGCGACCACACGACAACTGATCTGCGTCGGCCATCGTCTACCCGCGCGACATCGTCGTTTCGCGACCGAATTACAGAGCAAGACGCCAATCTGCCGCATGGATCAATCGTTATGTACGTTGACGCAAGCATCAAGGCCTGCGAAACAACAACGGCAGTTTACTGTCCTTGCAAGCCTGCTCTGAACAAAACGTCAAGGTTTCGCCTCTCAGAACCTCCTTCCTACTTATGTGCGGAGATGCTTGCGGTTCAAGAGGCACCCATGCTACCCACGGCCCGCATTGTCATTCGCACCGACGCCCTTCACGTCACACGCCTACTACGACGAGTCAGTCGCACCCCAGAAATCAGCCAAGACATCCATCGTCTAGCGGCACACATCCCGCAGCAAATCCGTATTGAGTGGGTCCCGCGTGACCTCCTGAGCGCACAAAGCCGCGCAAATTCTACGACCCGCCTTTCGACCCCAACCTCGTCTTTGCCTCGAGTCCTCACTCTGGATGACACCACCCTCCTTTTAACAAACATCCCTTCAAAAAAAAAAGTGGTTGCCCACGAATTGCACTCAAGAGAAACGTGTGTGGTCGATGCTGCACACGAAGCAACAGAAGGAGCTACGAGAACCACGCTGCCTGGAGCATAATCGATATTTGTGTCAATAAACTAAATCTTTTTTTAGACAAGTGTGTTAATCGGATAATCGCGAAACGGGCGTGCAGTTTCTGGTTATAGCTTTCGTTCCGGTAAAAAACACACAACCAATGCACTTAAAAGATCTCTGCGTATAGGGGCTAAAGTTTTTCAAAAGAAGTTAAGCTTTTTCTTACGAGTGTATACAAAGAAGTTCAGGCGTTTTTCGGTTTCAATTTCTAGCATTCCGAGCAGTCGGTCACACCTGTGAGACTCCTTGCACACATCTCAGCCCCATCATCATCATGTATAATTTTCTTCAAAATCATTCGGGAGTTGCACAAATGGGGATGCGAGAAAAACGGGTAGTATTCGTAAAATCTGAACCATTTATTTAGCCTCCTTGAATATAAGCCCTGCAAATATGTGCGTTATAACTAAAATTATATCGTTAGAGGCTTTCATAAACCGATTTGGTAAATGTATATTATCTTCTGAATAACAATTGATCTGATTTGTATTTCAATTTATGTACATAATGTTGCTCGTCTGTTCCGTGTGTAGCCCACAGGTATTGAAGGCGATTTGTTGAGGGTACAGATTTTTCTTAATGCGAAAGCATTATAGTATGTCCCATTGAAACAAAAGTCGGCGTCCGTCGCCGTCATTGGCAGGAAATTCCTCAGTGACATCACCATGTTCTCTCATGACGTCAGCAGCAGACCATAAGATAGTGATGACTACAGCAAAGAAGAAAAAGTAAATTTTTTTTTCAACGACCACAGAATTCAAGATTGCGAGGCCACCACTCAACCCTTAGGCCGCAAAAAGGGATTTTTTTTTTAATGGCACTCATTGAAGTTACTTTCTGTTTACATGAATTATTTACAAAGTTTTTAGCAAATGACACGAAAAACATCTTAACAAAGACAGAGGAACTGAGCACTACACGGGGTATAAGTCTGAGCATATATGAACAAGAGGGAGTTCCATTGCGGTTCAAAAACGGTCTGCTTTTACAATTGCCGGAGATAGACAATCATTGTGCAGAAATGAGATTTCGTCCAACGAAATGATTCGCAGTGCCGGTCCATCATCCATGGGCTGTGTAGTCCGATCAGAAAAAAAAAACATACCGAGGGGTTCGTCAACAACAGCAAGGTACCATGTGGTATGAGAGGTGAAATAAAATCGCTTTTTCAAGATTCCTCGCAAGACATCCCAAAATAGAATTGCGTTCTTACAATAGATGGAGCAATGCTCAATTGTTTCAGTAACATCACAGAGGTCGCACATCACGGAAAACAAAAAAAATGCCCTTTCTCTCAAGCCGAGTCTTCAAGGGCAATGTTTCCGTGCGTGGCTTGTGGAAGAAAGTTGCATTTCTCGCACCGGCGTAAGTATGTCTTGTCCTGATAATGCAAAGTACATTGAGCGGTAAGTAGGAGGAAGGAAAACATTGAAATCAAGTCTTTATACAAGCGTTTTCGTGACACTGAAATTGTAAACTCCGTTCAAAAATGGACTGCGAGAAAACACGCAGAAGAATATACCTTATGCATGAACCCCCTAAACAAGGACGGTCGAGAAGTTAGAGGACACAGTCAGTGTGGGCAAAGCATCAACTGAATTTTTCCGCGAAAACGCTCGAAGTATCGAGTGGGAAGTGTCGCGAAAAGATATAAAGAAGGCAACAATCTGCCGCTCGTAAAGATGGACTTAACCTACACCATCCTCGCTCAGAGGTCGGAAAAAATAATAGCCTCGCAAAGGTTTCATTGAAGACCTCCAAACTAAGTTCGCAAAATTCTCTGTGGAAGCGATCAACAGAAATGCTGCCAATGAAATAAATTTTTGTTGCTCGAAACTAGTTGCAGCTGGTAGCTTTGCCGAATATTGGCAGGCCATGTTCGACAAATGTCTGATCATAGCGCTGCACAGCCGATAGCCGATCTTTCCAATGGCTTTCGCGGTGCCTTGTGAACTTTGGCGGTAAGCACACGCTCATGCCACGGCAGCATAATGAGCTGATGCAGATCGCCACAATCCAAAGCGCAGACGAACAACTCATGGAACGGCAGCCGACACTGCGCCAAACTTCATTTACGAGAACAGCTACAGGCTTGTGTGCAGAAAAATGCTGCATCATCTGCATAATTTAATAATTTGAGCTGACTGTCTAGGAAACGGAAACCTTGAATGCCACTACTGAAGAGTAATGCTCAACAACAGCTCTAAAAAGAATGCGAACAGAAGTGGGCGTGGTGGACACTCCTGTTTAAAAACAAACGAAAAGATGGACACGGGTTGCGAAAGAGAACAAAGCAAGCACATGGGGCAATAACTGCAGCAAAGACGTATTCAATCACAGAGAATTGTGCCAACATAAACGCGCTCTAAAGGTTAGAAGAGATAATTGTGCTGGACACGGTCAAAGGCCTTCGCAAGGCATCATACCACGCAAATCACGACAAAAGCATTTTTGAGCGGGAAACCATTCATGAACGCAATTTTTTTTCATGTATAACTATAACAATCATTATGTCCGTACAAGTTACCCGACGGCAGCATTGAATTTTTTTTCTACTAACGTTTTTCCTACCGTCAAAATTGTTCCCCATTGGTTTTCTAAGGCAGTCTTTACTGTTCGATGCGATCGATGAAAACACTTTAAAAGAAAGTTTTTGCTACTTATCAGAAGAAAGGAACTTCATCTTCAATAATTGTATAAGACTGTCATTCAATTTTACCATTTTCGAAATTTCTCTCTCAGGATGTCGGACATGAATTAGAAACATCGCAACTTGTTCCTGAGATTTCCCACAAAACTGTGCAACTGTTCGTGCAATATGTTTGCTAGAATGAATGGAACATCCCCCCAGACCACGTTTATTTTGAGGTTCAATGACAGTCGAACGTGGAAACTGTACATAGCCAATACGCTAAGACTTTTCGAAAAACCTTATAGTCTACGTTAGCTTGCTAGTGGGCATACACATTGCAATTTTTATTTATCAGCGCTCTTTAGTATCAGTGCTGTGCTACGTTTTGTAAACGCCTGCGGCAGAACTCCGATATTCAGAATAATAGTGAAAACCTTAGTAGAATGGGACTCGAAAAGGGCGTAAAGGGCTTTTACTTTGTCGAGCAGTCACCCTCTGACAGATGCTTCACAAGGGAGACGAACCATGCCACAACTTCAGCAAAGGAAGCGTGGGAGGAAGCGGAAATCAGACACGCATAGGGTTCCTCGACTTCGATTTTATTAAATCCGTGCTAATCACCACGGCCCTACCTTAGTAAAGTGCCGATATTCTCTTGGAAACCACATTAGGCGCTCGACAAGAAGCCTGGCGGGTTGGGTCCTCACAGTGCAAGGCGTTATTGCTGCGAGACGGAATACGAACACCCCTGTAGAGTTCCGCGTCAGAGTTGAAGATGTCACTTCAAATCAGCAATTTCCTCCATGTATACAATCCAGGAGCGCCACAGTCAAGATCATAAAGGTTATAAGATGTTTTCTGTAACTGCTTCTCTTCGGCTTTTTAGAGCAAGACAGCGTTACTTATTGGCTGAGCTGGGAAACCTGATGAGGTCGACCTCAACCTCAAACTGACGTCAACCTCACGCCGTGAGGTAAGGTTGAGGTGAGTTCTGCGACGGCTCTAAATTTTGTGAGTAAGGCCAGCAAATCAGACCTCAACTTCACGCTAGAGTTCGAGGTTGAGTGATGTCATTTAGTGAGCTCGAATTTTTGAGGTCGAGGATCTTTGCAGTTACCACGGCTTACTTCGACGAGTGCTGCTTCCGAAGCCGTGTTGGAGCGCACCTCCGCAGTGTTCATGCAATGACGCTTGGTCTTGGATTTCCCCTGTTTGGACAACCGGATGCCGCAATCCGCTCTTAGCTATCGGCGATCCGCCGTGATATCCGCTCAGCCAGATCCTACAGGAAGGCGCACCCCTCTTGTCTTCCTGGAAAGATTGCTGCTGGCACGACGCGCCACATTCCCTCCCCTTTCTTCCTCTGGCGTAGCATCCGTAGCGACCTGCAAGTCGGCCCAATCTCCTGGGAGCGCGCAAAGCACATTACCCATGTTAGCCCGCACTAGCTTTGTTTGATGCCACAGACGCTTAAGTTTAGTCCAATAAGCTCGCAATAAATTCGTCGCAGCGCGGATGGCCCAAAGCAAGTCTGCTTCGTGTTCATGCTCGTTACCAGCGCTGACGTCACGGCTCTTGCCTTGCAGTGGAGTAAATGGGACCCTGCTGTACATTACACGGTGATTTAACAGAAACTGGAGCAGCAGGCACAGGGGAGAGAATGTTATTCAGGCGCTTCCTAATAAGGACACCCGCTGATTTGATGAAAACAGTAGGAAGCCATAAAAACCTGTATAACACCTTCAAAACGTTTGATCGGTGTCTTACCGTTTCGAATTTCACGCTACTTCTTTATATTCCCATTCCGTAATGCCAGCAGGATACAAATATATTTTCACTTGCATATCGACCCCCTGGGATTCTTTAACGTGCACTGACATCGCACAGTACATGGGCTTCTAGCATTTCGCCTCCATAGAATTTCGACCGCCGCCGCCTGGATCGAACCCGCGTCTTTCCGGTCAGCAGCCCAGCGCCATAACCACCTGGCACCGCGGCGGCTCCAATTTAGTTTTGAAGTTTGTAAGCATTCTCTTTGTTCTTATGTTCTCGTATGTGAACAGTTGGCCTGGCGGCTTCTTGCAGACGACCAGGCGCTAGCAGTTATCTTTCCTTTAACTATATTGTAGAGACCCATCGTTCACCTTAAACGGCTTCGCGGAATGCTCGCGTGCTGGTCGCGGGTAAAAAAATTGAGGATACCGACGTGCCATTGATGCGTTCAGTTTTGCAGGAAAACAAGTGATTGAGTGAAAGCAGCTTCTCTCAGACTGGTTGACGAAATTGTACCCAAAATTCTGTTCAGGCATATGAGTATTTAGGCGGTGTTTTATTTTTTCTTGTCCGGGGGCGGAAGACGCGGGAAAAAGGTTTCGCTGCGGCGAAATTTGACGAAGAGCAGTGGTGCTTTCGGTTGAGTGAGAGCGGTTCACGCTGCACACTCTAGGCCAGTTGTTTACATCCGTGTGATTTTAAAAGTCGGTACGTACAGTGTTTAAAGATATAATCTGGCCCATTGCAAAATGCTGGGGAATCACAAAGTCATCGGAGAATTCCCGGGATTTCGAAACCAATATCATCGCCACCTGGAGGGAAGTGGCGGAAGCGGGGGATGGTCTTAGCTTCCCAAGAACATTAACACGCTATCCTTAACTATTAGCTTCAGGCATTCCTGTTTTCCCGCAGAATAATTGTCTTCGATGGCTGGGCAATGCACAATATTTATTCAATATTGTGGAAACATTTAATTCCGTAGCCGTATAGCAGAATTCCCCTGGGGCTCCTAAAAATACACTATTAGCATCATCATCATCATCATTATCATCAACATCATCATTGCCCTCATCTCGAGGATCAACGGAATGGGTCGTGGCATCGTCGTTGCAGTATGTCACACATGAGAACTGGCGCGTTTACCTGCTGGAGAACCCGAATGTCACGTGGACCTGGTTTAGGGCACTCTTTACAATGCGTTATGCGCGCATGCGTAGGAATGTGGAATTCATATGGATCATGAAATGGTGGTCGGTGGGGACCTGGTATGACGTGACATTACAGTGATGTAACGTGAATTGTTGTGACGTCACATTACATCGTTGTCACGTAATTAGGTGTCACGTCATATTACGTCGAATTCACATTACATGGTTGTCACATGACCTAGTATAACGTCACACACATATGATGACATCACTAATTATACTAATTAGTCTTTAGTTACCTAACTAATTCAGTTACCATTAAATAATGATATCTCGTCATAATCTTCGTCACGTGATTCGTCGCCTTGTGACGACTTCGTCACGTGATTCGTCGCCTTGGGGACACTTTTTTCGGATATCACCTTTAAACTGGGCCATTTAATGTTTTCACATCAATAAAGGAGCCACTCGCTTCTACCTATGCATAAACAGAACGCGCCTCTGTTGGTGTACCACAGTCGCAGTTTAAGTGTTTTCGAAGGCAGCACGCAGAGGACTGAAAAGAGCTTTCGCAGGGCGACAAAATTTTTATCAACGCCGAGTCCTCTCGCTATTGCGATAGATCTAGAAAATTTAAGTATACTGATTTTCATCTGCGTAGCCCTCACAGTGGAAAGTACATATGCGACCAGTTTCTTTACGTTCGCTAACTATTCTCAAGTCTAAAAAGAGTATCGCGATTCACCCCCTCCCCCCCCCCCCCTTCCCATTCCTGGTAGATGTTATAGAAAGTCTGTGTTTGTGAATTGTCGGTTGGAGCGCTAATGAGCGATGGGCTTCCAGTAAGAACAAGCATGCGCGAACAAGGTTGCCGAATACCGACACTGATAAGCTTACACATAGTCAGTGAAGCGAACCTAATGAAAAAAGTACCCTCCGAAGTACTGGTGCTAACCGCGTAAGGGACACCCCTGTCCGCAGGCCATCAGCTCTCCAAGGGTTCATCCCAGATTATAAGCTTCTCCGATAGCGTTCACATCAATTATCTGCACACATCTTATTAAAAAATACAGTCATCATTTTGGCTTTCCTCACTCACGGGATTCTCAGAAATGTTTTTACTGAAAACTTCTCAATCTCTTTTTGTTTTGTTTTTCTTTGTATTCGGAAGTCGAGCAGCCGACCTCAACCTCAAAATGTGAGGATGAGGTGATGTTCAGTGAGGTCGCCTGTGGCCTCAAGAAAAGTGAGGTGAAAGCGTCCTCAGGGGACCCCAACCTCAACTGATGAGGTTAAGGTTGAGTGAGGTCGGTAGTTTTTTTTTATGTTGAGGTGAGGTCGAGCTTTTTGAGGTTAAATGCCCACCTCTGCGTATTGGCGAATAATTTTGAACCTTGTGTATGCGTTTCCTTTCAACTCCATATGCGTCATTTGAAAGGTCGAGATCTTTAATTAACCTCGCAACAGGCCTCGCGACGAGAGACTGCTTTCTAATTCAAAGCACACAAGCAGTCTTAAGTGCCTTCCATATTAAAAAAAAAACTGTGGAATATACGTCAGCGTTGCCTGTAGATGGCACTGCAAGGTGGGCAATATATGTGCAGTCATTGAGAAAAATACTCATTAAAAGGGGTTTGCTTCCAGGCTGTGTAGCGGGGCTCGTAAGCACATTTGACAGTCCTAACCTTGGGAGAGTTGAGGACTTAAGTTCGCCCCGCCTTCCTGAGAGTAGGGTCATCATGTATGCAAGAGCAAGATTAGTCGCGATGCAGGGCTCAGAAGCAGACCCCTCGGACTGTATACTTTGACAAACACTGCACGTGACTTAGCAATGTGGTTCCGATTACCAAACGTCAAAGTTACTCACCTGAACGCTCGTTGATTTGTCTTTCACCTTCGACGTTGACGGCCTTCAATTTCGCAATATGATATTGGGCCCAAATCAAAAATTATTAAGTTCATTAGCGAATTTGGTTCAATAATATCCAAAATGCAGAGCTCTATCACGTGCATAATCCTCGCCTTGCTGCCCAGCTGATCTACGTCGGCCGTCATCTACCCGCGCGGCATCGTCGTTCCATCGTTATGTACGTTGAAGGAAGCAACCAGGCCTGCGTAACAACGGCAGTTTACTGTCCTTGCAAGCCTGCTCTGAACAAAACGTCAATGTTTCGCCTCTCAGTACCTCCTTCGTACTTATGTGCGGAGATGCTTGCGGTTCAAGAGGCACCCATGCTACCCACGGCCCGCATTGTCATTCGCGCCGACGCCCTTCACGTCACACGCCTACTACGACGAGTCAGTCGCCCCCCAGAAATCTGCCAAGACATCCATCGTCTAGCGGCACGCATCCCGCAGCAAATCCATATTGAGTGGGTCCCGCGTGACCTCCTGAGCGCACTGTTACGTTTCGCCTACGACGCGCGGTATAGCCGGCGCGGATGCAACGGACGCCGGGGCTTCGTTCAAAGTGGCGGTCATTTTGGGCCCGTTCAGTGCTGCCGTAACGCCTCCCGCCAAGCGCGTCCAGGCAGGTTTCAATGCCACGTGTCGTCGTGTGTGTGTGTGTGCATGTTGGTGCCCACGCTTGTCAAAGCGCGGCAGCCGGGGAGAGGAGCTCCCCAACTGGCAGGCGAGGAGGTCTGACCGGCACCGGCCCGGCGGACGCGCACGTCACGTCTGAACATGTCCGAGCGTCGCCGTATCGGGCGCCTCATCCCGTGCCGTTCCTTCTTGCCCTCGACTCCGAGGGTATAAAAGGCAGCTGCCCCGGACGCCAAAGAGGGACTTCGATTTCTTCCTTCGAGTAACGTGGTCGCCCTGACCGGCTGCTCTTTTGCGATGCCAGAATAAACAAGTTGTTCTGTTGCCAGTCGACTCATCCTTTGCCAGGACCTTCGGATGTTTCCAGCTGTGCCCCAGGCCGCCAGGCCAACGCTACCCTTGGGGCTTGCAACCCATTTGCAACAACTGGTTGCCAGCGGTGAGATCGCGACAACGGAGGCCAGCAGCGAAGATATGCGGTCAACTGTATGCTGAGCAGCACAACGACCATCCGGGAGCAGTGCAACGAGCCCTGTGTGATGACTGGTTGCCTGCAGCGGAACGACTGCGCTGAATTCTTGGCTGCGAGGTTTGGTGAGTGCGGGACTTTCTTCTTCTGAGTTTTGCCAGGCTTTTGTTAGTGTCAGAAACAGAGCTGGTAATTGTGGTTGTCGTTGCTGCCGGGTTAGTTTGCGGCAAGACAATAGTAGGCAGTAGAGAAAGCAGCATTCGGAGCAGCCATGGATTTGAAGTCGTTGCGCAAACCGAAATTGCTGGAGCTTGCAAGAGAGTTGGGTCTGGATGTCTCAGACGAACTCAGAAAACCAGAACTGCTAAGGGCTATTCTTGAGTTGGAGGCTGAAGATGACGAGCTGTCGGAATGCCTTGAGACCATTGAGGAGAGGGAGCAAAAAGAGAAAGACGAGCGCGAACATACAGAGCAAAAAGAGAAGGACGAGCGCGAACGTAAAGAACAAAAAGATAAAGAGAAAGAAGAGCGCGACCGTCAACACGCTTTGGAAATGAAGCGTCTCAAGGTAGAGATGGAACGCGCTCGTAATGGAAGTCAGGCACACGGTGCAGGAGAACGAGTATCGTTCAAAATGACTGACCTGATGCGGCCGTTTAAGCTTGGAGAGGACATTGGTTTGTTCCTGGTTAACTTTGAGCGAACGTGCGAGAAGCAGGGGTTCTCTCGGGAAACGTGGCCACAGCGCTTGCTCACTTTGTTACCCGGCGAGGCGGCCGACGTAGTCGCTCGCTTGAAGAGAGAGGAGGCAGACGATTTCGACCAAGTGAAATCGAGTCTGCTAAAAAAGTACAGGCTGTCAGCGGAGGCGTTCCGTCGGAAGTTTCGGGAAAATGAAAAAGGCAGAAGTGAGTCATATACAGAGTTTGCCTACAGGCTTATGTCAAACATGCAGGAGTGGCTCAAAGAAGAGAAAGCGTTTGGTGACCACGAGAAAATTCTGCAGTGTTTCGGGCTGGAACAGTTTTATAGTCGGTTACCTGAGAACGTGCGGTACTGGGTCTTGGATAGGCCAGACGTTAGTACAGTGGCTAAAGCCGCCGAGCTAGCCGAGGAGTTTGTGACGCGTCGGGCTCGCGGAGCTAAGGACGGTCAAAAGGGTGAATTTGGCTGCAAGTCTGAGAGGCCGAAGTTCACACCCATGAGAGCAAGGGGGGACACACGTAGTGCGGATGCGAGTGAAAGCAGTCCGACCGACCGAACGTAAGGAGACGGCGGCAGCCGAAGCCGAACGCAGAAAGCGGTTCGAGAGGAGGCAAGCGCGCCTGTGTTATACGTGCCAGAAGCCGGGTCACTTTTCGGCGCAGTGCCCAGAAACAAAAAGAAAAGTCGTGTGTTTGTCATTATGTAGCACTGACGAGAACATGAAGCTTCTCGAGCCTTACATGCGAGACTTCCTCGTGAACGGGAAAGAGTGCCGAGTGCTTCGTGATTCCGCAGCTACAATGGATGTAGTTCACCCCTCTTACGTAGAACCCGATATGTTCACGGGCGAGTGCGCATGGATCAAGCAAGCCGTGGAAGCTCATAGCGTGTGTCTGCCCGTAGCAAAAGTGCTTATTGAAGGACCTTTCGGAGCACTTGAGACGGAGGCCGTAGTGTCATCTATGCTGCCCCCCCCCCCCCCCCCCCAGTACCCGTACCTATTTTCGAACAGGTCCGATCACCTCCTGCGCGAGAAGGGGCTTTTGTTTGGTGAGGCTAGCGTTCAGACCTTAACCACATCGAGAGTTCGGGAGCTCGCTGCAAAGGCGGTAGTTGCGGGGCCGACGTTGTCGAACAATGAGAAAGGGTCGGAGGCGCAGCAAGCTGATATTCAGAGCACGTCCGAACTGAATAAAATTGAGCCTGTAGCGTTGAAGGCACCAGGTACTGGAGAGGAAATGCCCGACACGGGAAAGTTAGAAGAGCTATCTGCAGATTTGCTCATCGCGCCTACGTCCGATGGACTTAATAGGTTGCTAAAAGTCAGCCGGTCGGCTTTGATAGCCGAGCAAAAAAAGGATGGCAGCCTAGAAAACATGCGCTGCAATGTCAAGGAAGGTATCGCCAAGAAAAATGCTCGTTTTGTGGAAAGAGGTGGGGTCCTGTACCGGAAGTATCTAGACCGCAGAGGAGTGGAGTTCGATCAGCTGATCGTGCCTCAGTGTTACCGTCAGGATCTGTTGCGTTTGTCGCATGGCGGTTCGTGGTCCGGACACCTAGGAGTTAAGAAGACTAAGGACCGTCTCTTGCAAGAGTACTATTGGCCAGGGTGTTTTCGTGACGTAGAAACCTTTGTGAGGACATGTGATACCTGTCAGCGGGTTGGCAAACCAGGGGACAAATCGAGGGCGCCGTTGAAGTTGGTGCCTATCATTACGGAGCCTTTTAGACGGCTCGTTATTGATACAGTGGGACCTCTGCCGGTAACAGCCACGGGGTACAGACACATTTTAACTGTGATCTGCCCAGCGACAAAGTTCCCTGAAGCAGTGCCGCTTAAAGAACTCAGCTCAGTTGAGATAGTCAATGCACTACTGTCCATATTTGCGCGAGTTGGTTTTCCTGCGGAAATCCAGTCAGATCAGGGCACACTGTTTACTAGCGCTTTGACGACAGCCTTTCTCGAAAGGTGTGGGGTAAAGCTGTTACAAAGCTCAGTGTACCACCCACAGTCGAATTCCGTTGAGAAGCTCCACTCCGTCATGAAGCGCGTGTTGAGAGCATTGTGTTTTGAGCAACAAAGTGATTGGGAGCTGTGTCTGCCTGGGGTGATGTTTGCATTAAGGACCGCGCCGCATGCGGCTACGGGGTTTTCGCCAGCTGAGCTGGTATACGGTCGCTCGCTGCGGTCTCCGCTTCGCATGCTTCGAGACTCGTGGGAAGGCAGGGGCGACGACCCAGTCGTGGTCGAGTACGTGCTTAGTCTCCTCGAACGCTTAAGAAGGGCACAGGAGTTGTCAGGTGAAGCAATGGCAAAGGCCCAGCAGAGGGCCAAGGTTTATTATGATCGGACAGCCAGGGCCCGTCGTTTTGAGGTGGGCGATGAGGTAATGATATTGCGCACATCGCTAAAAAACAAACTCGACGTGCAGTGGGAGGGCCCAGCACGGATTGTTCAAAAACTGTCGGATGTTAACTACGTGGTGAGTCTGCCAGGAAAGCGGAAAGCACAGCAAGTTTACCACTATAATCTGCTCAAACCCTATAGACAACGGGAAGCAGTGGTGTGTATGATGATAAACGTTCCCGAAGAGCTTCCGGTCGACCTTCCGGGACTAGGCTCAGTGACGAACAGGGAAGACACTGATCAGGTCATTAGTGACTTACTCAGTAAAGCACCACTGTCGCCTGAGCAGAAAACCGAACTACACCAACTCTTACAAGAGTTTCAAGGTCAGTTCTCTGAGAGGCCTGGTAGGACTTCTGTCCTTACTCATGATATAGAACTTACCTCCCCAGAGCCAGTACGATCCAAGGCGTACCGGGTGTCACCCCGCCAGCGCGATATTATGGAGGCTGAGGTAAAGAAAATGCTACAGCTCGGTGTTATTGAGGCGGGTGAGAGTGATTATACCTCCCCTTTGATTTTAGTTGAGGTACCGGGCAACGAACCTCGTCCTTGCGTCGACTACCGCAGGCTTAATTCCATCACTAAGGATCAAATTTATCCGATCCCTAACATCGAGGAGCGCCTTGAGAAAGTTAGTAGCGCTCAGTTTATTTCCACCCTAGGTCTTGTCAGGGGTTATTGGCAGGTTCCACTTACAGAAGAGGCTAGTAGGTATGCGGCGTCCATTTCACCAATGGGAACATTCCGTCCTAAAGTTTTGAGTTTTGGTTTGAAGAACGCGCCATACTGCTTTTCAAGCCTCATGGACAAAGTGTTGCAGGGACAGGAAGAATTCGCTTTACCGTATTTAGACGACGTAGCGATATTCTCCGCATCCTGGTCTGAGCATATGGCACACTTGCGGGCAGTGCTAACCCGCCTGCGCGAAGCGGGCTAGACAGCCAAGGCTCCCAAGTGCCAATTAGCACAGGCCGAGGTTGTCTACCTCGGTCACGTGATTGGACAGGGTCGTCGCCGCCCCTCTGAAATAAAGGTGGCCGCTGTGCGAGACTTCCGCAACCGCGAACGAAGACCGATATTCGGTCGTTCTTAGGTGTCGCCGGCTACTATCAGAGGTACATCCCCAGGTACTCCGATATCGCAACTCCCCTGACGGATGCTCTAAGAAAAACAGAGCCCCAAACAGTCGTCTGGAGCGAGACAAAGGAAAGAGCTTTTAGCGCCTTAAAGAGCGCCTGAACAAGCCAGCCTGTGCTACGATCGCCAGACTACACAAAAGGGTTCGTTGTTCAGTGCGATGCTAGTGAGCGAGGCATGGGCGTTGTACTGTGCCAACGGGAAAATGGAGAAGTGGAACACCCCGTCCTTTATGCTAGTCGTAAGCTGACCTGTCGTGAGCAGGCGTACAGCGCCCCCGAGAAAGAGTGTGCGTGTCTCGTGTGGGCCGTTCAGAAATTGTCATGCTACCTAGCCGGCTCGAGGTTTATCATTGAAACGGATCACTGCCCTCTCCAATGGCTGCAGACCATCTCTCCCAAAAATGGCCGCCTCCTGCGCTGGAGCCTCGCTTTGCAACAATATTCCTTTGAGGTGCGTTACAAAAAGGGGAGTCTCAACGGTAACGCCGATGGCTTAAGTCGAAGCCCCTAACGTAGGAATCCGCCTCAAAGTTGTTTGTTACTGATGTTTTCTTCCTGAGGCAGGATTTTTAACATATTGCTTTTAGGGCTCCGGAATAATTTCGACCACCTGGGGATCTTTAACATCAGTGCACGTTAAAGATCCCCAGGTGGTCGAAATTATTCCGGAGCCCTCCACTACGGTACCTATTCTTCCTTTCTTCTTTCACTCCCTCCTTTATCCCTTCCCTTACGGCGCGGTTCAGGTGTCCAACGATATATAAGACAGATACTGCGCCATTTCCTTTCCCCAAAAACCAATTATTATTATTATTATTATTAGTGTTTCAAAGTGATTATGTGCTTTCTAGTGCAATTTTCCAATTTGTGGACGCGTTCTGAGTGCTGCTTGACTACTGTAAGGAACTAGGCAGTAGTATAAAAGGGGAAAGAGCCTGGCAGAGCTTAGTGAGGGTTGTCTCGTGCTTGCTGACTGAGCGGTTGCGTTTCGGCGTAGTTCTAACGCTTGCTGGGAACGAGCACAAAAATGGCAACTCTCCCGAAGTCACTTTGCAGTGTCCTGTGTGATCCTGAACCTGAGAACGAGGCCTTCTCTGCGCTGCGCTCAAGCAACGTCGAGGGACGACCGGTTTCGATTACGAGCATCATCGAGCGACATCCCTCCGGACAGCGGATGCAGTCCCCTGACCATCGGGATCTCCTTCTCCCGGCGGGGCGGTCTGTTACGTTTCGCCTACGACGCGCGGTATAGCCGGCGCGGATGCAACGGACGCCGGGGCTTCGTTCAAAGTGGCGGTCATTTTGGGCCCGTTCAGTGCTGCCGTAACGCCTCCCGCCAAGCGCGTCCAGGCAGGTTTCAATGCCACGTGTCGTCGTGTGTGTGTGTGTGCATGTTGGTGCCCACGCTTGTCAAAGCGCGGCAGCCGGGGAGAGGAGCTCCCCAACTGGCAGGCGAGGAGGTCTGACCGGCACCGGCCCGGCGGACGCGCACGTCACGTCTGAACATGTCCGAGCGTCGCCGTATCGGGCGCCTCATCCCGTGCCGTTCCTTCTTGCCCTCGACTCCGAGGGTATAAAAGGCAGCTGCCCCGGACGCCAAAGAGGGACTTCGATTTCTTCCTTCGAGTAACGTGGTCGCCCTGACCGGCTGCTCTTTTGCGATGCCAGAATAAACAAGTTGTTCTGTTGCCAGTCGACTCATCCTTTGCCAGGACCTTCGGATGTTTCCAGCTGTGCCCCAGGCCGCCAGGCCAACGCTACCCTTGGGGCTTGCAACCCATTTGCAACAGCACAAAGCCACGCAGATTCTGCGACCCGCCTTTCGACGCCAACCTCGTCTTTGCCTCGAGTCCTCACTATGGATGACACCACCTTCCTTTTAACAAGAAAGGAACACCTGTGGCGCCGCACACGTGCTCTAATCCGTCCGTGTGCGGTAACCCTCCCCCGTGGTCTTACCCGTGCAGAGGAGGTTGCGCTTCAGAGGATACAGGTCGGAATTGCCGTAACTCCAGCTGTGACACGCAAGTGGCCCCATTTCAAAGATTTATATCCGCGCCCCGCGTGTCCTGTCTGTAAGAACATAGAGAGTGAGGAGGATATCCACCATCTGCTGTGGGACTTCCCGGCGCTGAAGCCGACGAGAATTCGCCACCTGGCAGCAGTGGGACTCTCACCGGACAATTCGGATTGCTATATCGCCAGGACACAGGTTCCATATCATCGTTAACTTCTTGATTTCATCAAATCAGCCCACCTTTTTTCATTTATTTAAGCATCTTGCTCATCTCTCAGTTTTTATGCCCGGAGGCAATAAACATCCCTTAAAAAAAAAAAGTGGTTGCCCACGAATTGCACTCAAGAGAAACGTGTGTGGTCGATGCTGCACACGAAGCAACAGAAGGAGCTACGAGAACCACGCTGCCTGGAGCATAATCGATATTTGTGTCAATAAACTAAATCTTTTTTTAGACAAGTGTGTTAATCGGATAATCGCGAAACGGGCGTGCAGTTTCTGGTTATAGCTTTCGTTCCGGTAAAAAACACACAACCAATGCACTTAAAAGATCTCTGCGTATAGGGGCTAAAGTTTTTCAAAAGAAGTTAAGCTTTTTCTTACGAGTGTATACAAAGAAGTTCAGGCGTTTTTTGGTTTCAATTTCTAGCATTCCGAGCAGTCGGTCACACCTGTGAGACTCCTTGCACACATCTCAGCCCCATCATCATCATGTATAATTTTCTTCAAAATCATTCGGGAGTTGCACAAATGGGGATGCGAGAAAAACGGGTAGTATTCGTAAAATCTGAACCATTTATTTAGCCTCCTTGAATATAAGCCCTGCAAATATGTGCGTTATAACTAAAATTATATCGTTAGAGGCTTTCATAAACCGATTTGGTAAATGTATATTATCTTCTGAATAACAATTGATCTGATTTGTATTTCAATTTATGTACATAATGTTGCTCGTCTGTTCCGTGTGTAGCCCACAGGTATTGAAGGCGATTTGTTGAGGGTACAGATTTTTCTTAATGCGAAAGCATTATAGTATGTCCCATTAAAACAAAAGTCGGCGTCCATCGCCGTCATTGGCAGGAAATTCGTCACTGACATCACCATGTTCTCTCATGACGTCAGCAGCAGACCATAAGATAGTGATGACTACAGAAAAGAAGAAAATTGAAATTTATTTTCAACGACCGCAGAATTCAAGATTGCGAGGCGACCACTCAACCCTTAGGCCGCAAAAACGGATGTTTTTTTTTAATGGCACTCATTGAAGTTACTTTCTGTTTACATGAATTATTTACAAAGTTTTTAGCAAATGACACGAAAAACATCTTAACAAAGACAGAGCAACTGAGCACTACACGGGGAATAAGTCTGAGCATATATGAACAAGAGGGAGTTCCATTGCGGTTCAAAAACGGTCTGCTTTTACAATTGCCGGAGATAGACAATTATTGTGCAGAGAAGAGATTTCGTCCAACGAAATGATTCACAGTGCCGGTCCATCATCCATGGGCTGTGTAGTCCGATCAGAAAAAAAAACATACCGAGGGGTTCGTCAACAACAGCAAGGTACCTTGTGGTATGAGAGGTGAAATAAAATCGCTTTTTCAAGATTCCTCGAAAGACACCCCAAAACAGAATTGCGTTCTTAAAATAGATGGAGCAATGTTCAATTATTTCAGGAACATCACAGATGTCGCACATAACAGAAAAGAAAAAAATGCCGTTTCTCTCAAGACAAGACTTCAAGGGCAATGTTTCCGTGCGTGGCTTGCGGAAGAAAGTTAGATTTCTCGCACCCGCGTAAGTATGTCTTGTCGTGACAATGCAAAGTACATTGAGCGGTAAGTAGGAGGAAGGAAAACATTTAAATCATGTCTTTATACAAGCGTTTTCGTGACACTGAAATTGTAAACTCCGTTCAAAAATGGACTGCGAGAAAACACGCAGAAGAATATACCTTATGCATGAACCCCCCTAAACAAGGACGGTCGAGAAGTTAGAGGACACAGTCAGTGTGGGCAAAGCATCAACTGAATTTTTCCGCGAAAACGCTCGAAGTATCGAGTGGGAAGTGTCGCGAAGAGATATAAAGCAGGCAACAATCTGCCGCTCATAAAGATGGACTGAACCAAGACCATCCGCGCTGACAGGCCGGAAAAAATAATAGCCTCGCAAAGGTTTCATTGAAGACCTCCAAACTAAGTTTGCAAAATTCTCTGTGGAAGCGATCAACAGAAATGCTGCCAACGAAATAAATTTTTGTTGCTCGAAACTAGTTGCAGCTGGTAGCTTTGCCGAATATTGGCAGGCCATGTTCGACAAATGTCTGATCATAGCGCTGCACAGCCGATAGCCGATCTTTCCAATGGCCTTCGCGGTGCCTTGTGAACTTTGGCGGTAAGCACACGCTCATGCCACGGCAGCATAATGAGCTGATGCAGATCGCCACAATCCAAAGCGCAGACGAACAACTCATGAAACGGCAGCTGAAACTGCGCCAAACTTCATTTACGAGAACAGCTACAGGTTTTTATGCGCAGAGAAATGCTGCATCATCTACATAAGATTATACTTTGAGCTCACCGTCTAGGAAACGGAAGCCTTGAATGCCACTACTCAAGCGTAATGCTCAACAACAGGTCTAAAAAAATGCGAACAGAAGTGGCCGTGGTGGACACTCCTGTCTAACAAACGAAAAGATGGACACGGGTTGCGAAAGAGAACACAGCAAGCACATGGGGCAATAACTGTAGCAAAGACGTATTCAATCACAGAGAACTGTGCCAACGTAAACGCGCTCTAAAAGTTAGAACAGATAATTGTGCTGGACACGGTCAAAGGCCTTCGCAAGGTATCATACCACGCAAATCTCGACAAAGGCATTTTTAAGCGGGAAACCATTTATGAACTCAATTTTTTTCATGTATAACTATAACAATCATTATGTCCGTAGAGGTTACCCGACGGCAGCCTTGAATTTTTTTTCTACTAACGTTTTTCCTATCGTCAAAAGCGTTCCCCATTGGTTTTCTAAGGCAGTCTTTACTGTTCGATGCGAACGATCAAAACACTTTAAAAAACGTTTTTGCTACTTATCGGAAGGAAGGAACTTCATCTTCAATAATTGTATAAGACTGTCATTCAATTTTCCAATTTTCGAAATTTCTCTCTCAGAATGTCGGACATGAATTAGAAACATCGCAACTTGTTCCTGAGATTTCCCACAAAACTGTACAGCTGTTCGTGCAATATGTATAATAGTTTGAATGGTACATTCCCCCAAACCTCGGGCCTGAGGAGGTTCAGTGGCAGTCGACAGTGCAAACGGTACATAGCCGATACACTAAGACTGTTGCAAAAACTTAACAGTCTACGTTAGCTTGCTAGTGGGCATACACATTGCAATTTTTATTTATCAGCGCTCTTTAGTATCCGTGCTGTGCGACGTTTTGTAAAAGCCTGCGGCAGAACTCCGATATTCAGAATAATAGTGAAAACCTTAGTAGAATGGGACTCGAAAAGGGCGTAAAGGCCTTTTACTTTGTCGAGCAGTCATCCTCTGACAGGGGGCTTCACAAGGGAGACGAAGCGTGTCACACCTTCAGCAAACGAGGCGTGGGAGGAAGCGGAAATCAGACACGCATAGTATTCCTCGACTTGGATTTTATTAAATCCGTGCTAATCACCACGGCCCTTCCTTAGTAAAGTGCCGATATTCTCTTGTAAACCACATTAAGCGCTCGTCGAGAAGCCTGACGGGTTGGGTCCTCACAGTGCAAGGCGTTATTGCTGCGAGACGGAATACGAACACCCCTGTAGAGTTCCGCGTCAAACAGTTGAAGATGTCACTTCAAATCAGCAATTTCCTCCATGTATACAATTCAGGAGCGCCACAGTCAAGATCATAAAGGTTATAAAATGGTTTCTGTAACTGCATCTCTTCGGCTTTTTAAAGCAAGACAGCGTTACTTATTGGCTGGGCTGGGCAACCTGATGAGGTCGACCTCAACCTCAAACTGACGTCAACCTCACGCCGTGAGGTAAGGTTGAGGTGAGTTCGGCGACGGCTCTAAATTTTGTGAGTAAGGCCAGCAAATCAGACCTCAACTTCACGCTTGAGTTAGAGGTTGAGTGATGTCGTCATTTAGTGAGGTCGAAATTTTGAGGTCGAGGATCCTTGCAGTTGCACGGCTTACATCGACGAGTGCTGCTTCCGAAGCCGAGTTGGAGCGCACCAGCGCAGTGTTCATGCAATGACGCTTGGTCTTGGGTTCCCCTTTTTGGACAACCGGATGCCGCAATCCGCTCTTAGCTATCGGCGCTCCGCCGTGATATTCGTTCATCCAGATCCTACAGGTAGGCACACCCCTCTGGTCTTCATGGAAGGAGTGCTGCTGTCACGACGCGCCACTCTCCCTCCCCTTTCTTCCGCTGGCGTAGCATCCGTAGCGGCCTGCAAGTCGGCCCAATCACCTGGGAGCGCGCAAAGCACATAACCCATGTTAGCCCGCACTAGCTTTGTTTGATGCCGCAGACGCTTAATTTTAGTCCAATGAGCACGCAATAAATTCGTCAAAGCGCGGATGGCCCAAAGCAAGTCTGCTTCGTGTTCATGCTCGTTACCAGCGCTGACATCACGGCTCTTGCCTTGCAGTGGAGTAAATGGGACCCTGCTGTACATTACACGGTGATTTAACAGAAACTGAAGCAGCAGGCACAGGGGAGAGAATGTTATTCAGGCGCTTCCTAATAAGGACACCTGCTGATTTGATGAAAACAGTAGGAAGCGAGAAAAGCCTGTATAACACCTTCAAAACGTTTGATCGGTGTCTTCCCGTTTCGAATTTGACGCTACTTCTGTATATTCCCATTCCGTAATGCAAGCAGGATACAAATGTATTTTCACTTGCATATCCTTCGGAATAACCTCTCATTGGTCTCCTATTCCTTGTTCCTACTCGGAAATTCAGATATTATGCCAAAACACCGCCGCACGGTGCGAACGTACCAACACAGCGGTGTTATGGTGGTGAAAAAATAAAACTATAATGAATGCATGATGATGTGCCACCGAATTGCTTTTCCTTTAATGGACATGCGTGAAGAAAACTGATTACGTGCTCGCGCTGTGCTGCTGAGTCGCTGTTTCCAACCTTCTAATATGGCGTTCAATGGGGAGAACTGATGTTCGCTTCTATTTTTTGTGTGCAATTTTTGTTTCTTTCGTTCCTTTTATGGATGGAAAACGTGCCGAAGTGAGTCAGGCTATGACGGACGTCGTAGTGAAGGACGCCGGAAATATCGACCCCCTGGGATTCTTTAACGTGCACTGACATCGCACAGTACATGGGACTCGAGCATTTCGCCTCCATCGAATTTCGACTGCCGCGGCCTGGATCGAACCCGCGTCTTTCGGTCAGCAGCCCAGCGCCATAATAACTTGGCACCGCGGCGGCTCTGATATTTGTTTTGAAATTTGTAAGCATTCTCTTTGTATTTTTTTATTTTCCCGTATGGGAACAGTTACGCTGGCGGCTTCTTGCAGAAGACCAGGCGCTAGTAGCTATCTTTCCTTTAACTATTTTGCAGAGACCCATCGTTCACCTTAAACGGCTTCACGGAATGCTCGCGTGCAGGCCGCGGGTACAAAAATTGAGGATACCGGCGTGCCATTGATTTTTTTCAGTTTTGAAGGAAAAGAAGTGATTGACTCAAAGCGGCTTCTCTCAGACTGGTTGACGAAATTGTACCAAAAATCTGTTCAGGAGTATGAGTATTTAGGCGGTGTTTGATTTTTGCTTGTCCGGGGGTGGAAGACGCGGGAAAAAGATTTCGCTGCAGCGAAGTTTTACGAAGTGCCGTGGTGCTCTCGGTTGAGTGAGAGCGGTTCACGCTGCACACTCTAGGCCAGTTGTTTACATCCGTGTGATTTTAAAAGTCGGTACGTACAGTGTTTAAAGATATAATCTGGCCCATTGCAAAATGCTGGGGAATCACAAAGTCATCGGAGAATTCCCGGGATTTCGAAACCAATACCATCGCCACCTGGAGGGAAGTGGTGGAAACGGGGGATGGTCCTGGCTTCCCAAGAACATTAACACGTTATCCTTAACTATTAGCTGCAGGCATTCCTGTTTTCCCGCAGAATAATTGTCGTCGATGGCTGGGCAATGCACAAAATTTATTCAATATATTGGAAACTTTTAAATTCGTAGCGGTATAGCAGACTTCCCCTGGGCTGCTAAAGATACACTATTAGCATCATCATCATCATTATCATCAACATCATCATTGCCCTCATCTCGAGGATCAACGGAATTGGTCGTGGCATCGTCGTTGCAGTATGTCACACATGAGAACTGGCGCGTTTACCTGCTGGAGAACCCGAATGTCACGTGGACGTGGTTTTGGGCACTCTTTACAATGCGTTATGCGCGCATGTGTAGGAATGTGGGATTCATATGGATCTCGAAATGGGGGTGGGTAGGGACCTGGTATGACGTGACATTGCAGAGATGTCACGTGAATAGGTGTGACGTCACATTACATCGTTGTCACGTAATTAGGTGTCATGTCATATTACATCGTGAAATGGCTTGGTTTTAATCCACTTTACATGGTTGCCACAAGACGTAGTAAAACGTCACACTCATATGGTGTCATCACTAATTATACTAATTAGTCTTTTATTTACCTAAATTATGCAGTTACCATTAAATAATGATATGTCGTCATTCTCTTCGTCACGTGATTCGTCGCCTTGTGACGACACTTGGTGCCGTCTTGCGGACACATTTACCGCATATCACCTTGAAACTGAGCCCTCTAATGTTTTCGCATCAATAAAGGAGCCGCTGGCTTCTACCTATACATAAATATAACGCGCCTCTGTTGGTGTACCACAGTCGCAGCTTAAGTGTTTTCGAAGGCAGCACGCAGAGGACTCAAAAGAGCTTTCGCTGGGCGACAAAATTTTTATCAACGCTGAGTCCTCTCGCTATTGCGATAGATCTAGAAAATTGAAGTATACTGATTTTCATCTGTGTAGCCCTCACAGTGGAAAGTACATCGGCGACCAGTTTATTTACGTTCGCTAACTATTCTCAAGTCTAAAAAGAGTATCGCGATTCACCCTCCCCCCCCCCCCCCCCCCGTTCCCAATTCCTGGTAGATGTTATAGAAGGTCTGTGTGTGTCAATTGTCGGTTGTAGCGCTAATGAGCGATGGGCTTCCAGTAAGAACAAGCATGCGCGAACAAGGTTGCCGAATACCGACACTGATAAGCTTACACATAGTCAGTGAAGCGAACCTAATGAAAAAGTACCCTCCGAAGTACTGGTGCTAACCGCGTAAGGTACACCCCTGTCCGCAGGCCATCAACTCTCCAAGGGTTCATCCCAGATTATTAGCTTCTCCGATATCGTTCACATCAAGTGTCTGCACACATCTTATTAAAAAATACCGTCATCATTTTGGCTTCCCTCTCTAACGGGATTCTCAGAAATGTTTTTACTGAAAACTTCTCAATCTCTTTTTGTTTTGTTTTTCTTTGGTTTCGGAATTCGAGCAGCCGACCTCAGCCTCAAAATGTGAGGATGAGGTGATGTTCAGTGAGGTCGCCTGTGGCCTCAAGAAAAGTGAGGTGAAAGCGTCTCAGGGGACCCCAACTTCTACTGATGAGGTTAAGGTTGAGTGAGGTCGGTAGTTTTTTTTTTTATGTTGAGGTGAGGTCGAGCTTTTTGAGGTCAAATGCCCACCTCTGCTTATTTGCGAATAATTTTGAACCTAGTGTATGCGTTTCCTTTCAACTCTATATGCATCATTTCAAAAGGTCGGGATCTTTAATTAACCTCGCAACGGACCTCGCGAGACCTGCTTTGTAATTCAAAGCACACAAGCAGTCTTAAGTGCCTTCCATATTTTTTTTAAACTGTGGAAGATACGTCAGTGTTGCCTGTAGATGGCACTGCAAGGTGGGCAATATATGTTAAGTCATTGAGAAAAATACTCAGTAAAAGAGGTTTGCTTCCAGGCTGTGTAGCGGAGCTCGTAAGCACATTTGACAGTCCTAAGCTTGAGAGAGTTGAGGACTTATACCCGTGCTACACGGGCGCTTCGCATGCCTTCCAACCGAATGTCATTCGGCTCGATTGCCGTACTTACGCTGCTACACGAAATTTTTCGACGGCATTCGGTTCAGATGCCATTCGAGTCTACGGAGCTCCGCGGAGACATTCCAGATTATTGAATGCCTTCGAAACGCCCGAACCGGCCAATAGGCGTTGCCGCCGCCATCGCTTCGCTCCGCCCACAGCTGCGCGACTGCTTTCGGCTCTGTGGCTGCTCATTTTGATACCCGCTGCTCGCTTTTTCCTGCTCTTTGCTTAGAAAATAGCTCGTGTTATGTCTACGTAAGTGCTTGAAGGTAATAGTACACCAATGAACATTTACCGCATGAGCATGAAATTTCTCCAGCAGTGCACCGATGAGGACGGCTGCACTCATACTGTTGTTTACATCGCTGCCTACGAACAGCTAGCGCTCCTTTTCATGACATAAAACGCATTCTGCGCTTTAGTTCTATTAAATAAGCTCATCTCTTTTGTACCGGTTGCACCCGTGCTTGTTAAGGCAGTGCGACAATCTGTGGGAAAAAGCGCCGATACGATCGCTCGCCTGAGAAACACTTGACAGCCGGGCTGCTGACATCGCGTACGACCGGCGCTTGTCGCTAATTGTCCCGACTTCCTCCGACAGATCAGAATTTATTTCAAACTGCTTTATTCAGAGGCATGATTGGTGACCATTCGCGGTAATTGAAACGGCATAACTTGTTATCCACAAAATATCAACGGCGACGACTGCTGCTAGCCGTTAAGCAGTGTTCGGCGGTCTGGGTCACACCGGCGCTCCCCGTTCATCGTATGCGCGCCCTGCGATGTGAGCAATAGTTGATTTGAGGTCACTGTTGTCAAAACTACACTCGTCGATCATTTGCGTTCGCTCAAACGTGTGAATTCGCTCTTCACAACCGCCGAATTCACAGACGTAACCCTGCGGACTCACTAGGCCTAGTCGCGGAAGGGAAGGGAGTCGCCATCGATTAAAATTAATTTGGCAAGCACTTATAGCTGGTGAGTGTTCGAGAGTGCACATGTGAAATATACCGGTTCGTTTCGCTTGTTAACAATGTGTATAAGGTAGAATGGCGAATATATTCACACCGTCGCCTCATCGGCGTGGTTTCCCTCAGCCGCCAGCCTGCCGAGGAAATGAAGGCTGACCATCCGCCGTTCGGATTCGTCGGTGTCGTTGGCCTCAAAAACTTGTCCCACTACAATCATATATCCTGCTGTTGACCGTGGCAGTGTCGTTGTCGCACTAGTGTGACCACCGCCGCCGTCGTCATAGTACACTGAAAACTAGCTGAGGAAATTTCAAATGCGTTTGGAAAGTGTCGTGTAGCGCCGCGGAAGTCCGTCGAGTCCGAATGCCATTCCAAATCTCGAATGCCATTCGACTGAGATGTCATTCGAACGTGCCCGTGTAGCACAGGTATTAAGTTCGTCCCGCCTTCGTGAGAGTAGGGTTATCGTGTACGCAAGGGCAAGATTAGTCGCGATGCAGGGCTCAGAAGCAGACCCCTCGGGCTGTATACTTTTGACAAAGACTGCACGTCACTTAGCAATGTGGTTCCGATTACCGCACGTCAAAAGGACTCAAAAGCAGCGAATTTAGTTCAATAATATTCAAAATACAGAGCTCTATCACGTGCATAATCCTCGCCTTGCTGCACAGTCCCCCTGCACAGAGCACACGGACGTCGCTGTCAGTTTCAAAATTACAGCAATAACCGCAGCCGATTTGCTTTTTTTGGTATGCTTGTCACCATGTTTGTAGCCTATTATTTGTACCTCAACCTGAATTCTCTAACCGATTTTGCAACTATTTTTGCACACATGTTATTGTTCAAGTTGATTTACTTACCAATATGTGCACTACACCTGGTGGTATCATTCACAGCCCTTCCTGTTAGAGTCCCTGATGGGACATACAGTATCAAATAAAAAAATGAAGATCTGTAAACTTAAAAAAAACTGTACACATACATTATGTTATTCCGTAGCGTTTCTTTTTCTTTGTCAAGTGTGGGCTTTACTACGACGGCTGTTATTTAAGTGAAACTTCGCCCACATAACGCGTATTCGGGCCATGGGAAAACTGTAGGAACAGCAAAAGCAAAAATATACACGTGCGAAGGCACAGACAAGAGCGATCGCATGCCGCGTGGCCGACCAAAGGGTTAAATTGCGCGCGCCACAAAACGAGGGAGGATCGCCACAACACGGGGAAGGTGCGGAGTAAATCTTGACGTCAGAGCAGGTAGCACGTCGATGGCGCATCGAGTCAGGAGCGTCAGCGCCGCACTGGAGGGCGACAGGACTCTGTTCGGGCCTGGACTGCGGCGTATATATATGCACTGTTGTGATCGGAGGCCCCGACAGCGAGAACAGACGAGCCCGGCAGGCGCCATCGAACTATGTTTGACCAAAGGTGCTGTCGTCCTGAGAAGAGGATTAGGAATGGCTCCTGGCGACGGCGAGCTGTGACGAAAGGCATCTCATCCCTTCGTCCGGAGTATGGAATGCGGCCTTTCTCCCGAACTGCGCCCTCACGTGGACCGGCAGAAAGACCCGAACAAAGGCGCCGGACCCGCCTCGCTCGCTTGCACTTGCGCGGCCAGACAAAGCGGGGGCGGACACGGCTGATTCATCTTACCCTCTGGAATGCCCGGGTCCGTCAGGACGCATCTTTCCACGGAGGGGATCACCGCCTACAAAGCCAACGACCTTATGCACATGGTCAACCGGTCGGAAACAGCATTCCAGGACCTCAAGGCGCCAGGATTCCTTATCGCCTGTGCACGTGTTTGTGGGGGCGGAGTGGTCACGGGGTTAGGGAAGAGACTATGAAGAGTGTGTCTGCCCATTGGACGCTTATCAGCCACCGGTTTCCCTAGCTAGGTGCCTAGGGAATATCCACTGTATTTCAGCCGCGATTTGGCTGGTTTCACAGCACTTCATCTCTTACATTTGGTCTCCCTGCTTCTGTTGTAAATATGTAAATAAACCTTCAAGTTTACCAACCCTCCTGAATGCATCCCTCCGTCGTCTGCAGAGTTCATCGTCATGCGGTGAAGACCTCGGTCCCGATACCCAAGCATATCAACTGGTTGGCAGCGGTGGGATGGTCTGCGCCTGGTCCTGACTCTGGTATGGTAAGTGTGCGGTCTTTCTCTTGGAGCATTGCCAGGTTTTATAACTTTGGAAATTTGTTAGCCTAGGTAATCGAAGGTTGGTATAATAGGCAGCCGGGGCTCCTCTGACCACGTGAGTAGAGACTTGCCGTTGCTTAAATAGTCATGGACTGGAAGAAGCTGCGCAAACCAGACCTAGTTCTCGTATGTGGGGAATTGGGCATTGATTGTGGGTCGATCCGTAGAAAACCTGAATTGATTAGGGCAATTGAGGATTTCGGTACGGACGAGGAGGAGATAGTAGAATGTTGGGAGCTAATTAAGGAGGAGTTGGAGAAGGAAAGGGAACAAAAGAAGCGAGAGGATGAACAAAAGAAGCGAGAGGATGAAGAAAAAAGGAAGCGAGAGCACGAAAGGAAGCGCGAAGAGCAGGAAAGAGAGCATGAAAGAGAGATCGAGAAAAAACGGCTCGATCTACAGATAGCTCAGGCTGCACAGGCAGAACGCACTAGGTTAGAGGTGCCGAACACAGTGGCAAGCCAGGCAGCATCAAAAATAAAAATAAAGGACCTCTTGCAACCGTACAATCTTGGAGAGAACATAGGGCTCTTGTGAACTTTGAGCGGGTATGTGAAAGTTGCGAGTTCCCGACTGAGTCTTGGCCGCAGAAACTTCTGACCATTCTTCCATGTGAGGCGGCCCAAGTACTCGCTCGTCTGGCAAAAGAAGAGGCGGCAGACTATACTAAAGTAAAGGCAGCACTCCTAAAAAAGTACCGCCTGTCCGCAGAGGCCTTTCGGCGCCGCTTCAGGGAAGCCAGAAAATGCAGCCTAACCAGTCATTCCCGGATTTTGCGCATAACCTTCAGGCAGACCTGAAGGAATGGCTAAAAGGAGAACAGGCTTACGGAACTCACTATAAAGTAATAGAGGTGATCTGCCTGGAGCAGTTTTTTGGCTCCTTGAGGGAAGAAATGCGCGTGTGGGTGCAGGACCGGCCGGGAAATAAAACCCTAGAAAGTGCAGCAGAGCTGGCCGAAGAGTTCTATGCCAAGCGCGTAGCAGAGGGTGCGCGTGCCCCCGTAAGCCCCAAAGTATAAAAAAAATTTCCACGGATCCAGACAGGAGGGGCAGCAAGCCGCAACTGGGAGCGGAACGAGGGCCACAAAGCAGAATCAAGCAACCCCACAAAGGGGGCGACCGAAAAAGAGAGGGATAAGGCTTTTGAATCCAGAAAGAAACCAGTGTGTTTCCGTAGTCACGAGCCCGGTCACTTCGCCCACGCTTGCAGGAAGCAGGAAATCGTTCTCTCCTTGGTGGAGGCGGGCGATGAGAACGTGCGCCTGCTAGAGCCATACCTGAAAGACATGCAGGTTAATGAAAAACTGTGCCGGGTTCTGAGGGACTCCGCGGCCACCATGGACGTAATCCACCCCACGTACGTGAACGCAGCTGATTTTACTGGGGAATGTGCAGGGATTAGGCAGGTGGCCGAAGAGAATAGCGCGTGCTTGCCGATAGCACGAGTTAGAATAGAGGGCCCGTTTGGCGTTCTGGAAACGGAGGCAGTGGTATCACCGAATCTGCCGAAAAAAATTCCGTACCTCTTTTCAAATCGGTCGGAGCAGATGCTCCAAGAAGAGGGTCGTAGTTTCGGCGATCGAACCGTCCAGGCGCACACTCCTGCGAAGGCTCGCGAGATTGCAGCTGAAGTAAATCGTAGGAAGAACGAAGGCTCTCCCACGACGGGTCGGGCAGGGGCAAACCCAGGAGGCGATGCTTCTGAGACGAGCGGAGAGGCTCGCGGCATGAACAGATGCAACGCCGAGTACAAGGACTCAAATGGGGTCCAGTTCGATCAGCTCGTGGTGCCGCAGAAATACCGCGCAGGCATCCTTAAATTGTGCCATGGTGGGGGTCGGTCTTGCCACCTTGGAGTGAAGAAAACTAAAGCTAGGCTTCTACAGGAGTTTTATTGGCCTGGCTGCTCCAGGGATGTCAAGCAGTTTGTAAAGTCCTGCGACACCTGTCAGCGTGTCGGAAAGACGGGGGATTTAAGGAAGGCTCCGATGAAGCTAGTGCCCGTGATTAGCGAACCCTTCCGTCGTTTTTTGGAGGACGTAGTCGGTCCTCTACCAGTGACTCAGTCGGGCTACCGCTACCAAAAAGGGCGGGAAAACGGGAATGCCGACGGTCTCAGTCGTAGCTTTCCTGCATAATCTGGCGTAAAATGCCCTAATGCTCGAAAAAAGCTACCGTATCATTTTTGGTTTTTGTTTTGTTTTTTTTCTTGCTTCTCCGCACCAACCTCATTGCCGAAAAAAAAAGTTTATTACCAAATTTCAGACGCATGTCTTGCGAAAAAAAGGAAAAACAAAGAGGAACTAGTTTTGGTTCAGCAGACTTCCGGGCGTGAGCTGTTGGCGAGGGTTAAGTCATCCAAAATTTGCAGCCATATTGCTCTGTATTAAAGACCTGGCAATGTTCTGAGGCTGGCCGCGTGCTGCCTAGCCGGAGGTAGGGGCTGAGCTCAGATCGGATCGCTAATGCTCCGTTGAGGACCCTTGCCAGCTGTGCAGGTCAAGTGGACTGACTACTACGAGGCCGACTGGGACTCTGACGCCCATTCGTGGTGCACCGACCAGCTGCAACCACTTCGTGGCGTCTTCTTGGCGGCGGACGGATTGTTGTGATCGGAGGCCCCGACAGCGAGAACAGACGAGCCCGGCAGGCGCCATCGAACTATGTTTGACGAAAGGTGCTGTCGTGTCACCTCGATTTTTTTTTCTCCTCAACAATGGCTCCAAGTGCTCGACTTGAACGGTGCACATCATCGTTTCAGCAAAACAAGCTACTGTGCGCATGCGCAAAGAGGCAATTCTCTGACCACTTCTTTTATTCATCCGCAAAAAAGTATATAGAAAGTAAAATGTGCCCAGCTTCAATTTCTTTTTCTTTTTTAACACTGGGACGTCGTCACACGAGTCTTGGCCAGTCACCAACATAGTGTTTTCCTTTCGAGGACAACAGCAACGTAATCATTAAAGCAGTAGCCGCTCGACTACCTTAATCAAAAGGTGAGATCAAAACCGAAAAAGTCATCCGTTGCTAGGGGGCGCTGCATGTGTCCTAGAAAAGCTCGTGCCACTGGGCGTACCGCGCAGCCAAAGCAGCGACCTTCAGAGTTAGTTCTTCGTCACTGCAACGCCGTGTAGGCCTTCGGTTATCACGCTTCATACAACAATGAAGAAAGCAGCCAGCGACGGCCGCAAGCCGACCACAGCGATAGCAGCAGGAGAAGCAGTAGGAAAAAGCAAGCCGTCGAGTACCACCAGCAAGCCCTCCGCAAACGCGACTAAGCCTCGGCAGGCGGCAACAGGAGAGGGTGACCTTTATTCGCCGCCATGCACAAGATCGCAGAAAGACCGATTCAAGAAGCAATTGGAGAACGTCGAGGACTCCATGTTTGATAACAACCAGCCCTCTAAACAGAAGCCTGACGCCGACATGGGCCGCCCCGCTTTGAAGGAGCTGGGGAACGCCCGCCGAGGGAAAGGTGCTGGTTCGGTGGCACCCAAGAACGCTCATGCATGTCGGCAGGACCGAGCACTGCCGGACTTGGGCTCGAGCGCCCAAGGGAGAATTGTAGCTACCGCTCCGTCCAAGGGGGCCAAGGGAGCGAAAAAGGTCCAGGCAAATGTGAGCGCTTCGATTGATGCAAACGTGCTTCAACGTTTACAGAGTAGCAGAGGTAGTTGTGTTTGCAGTTACAGTATTTAACCTTATAGCGCGCCGTCTTATAAGCAGTGACTATACGCTTCCACGTGTGTAGCTCCTGGTTGCTTGCGTTTGGTTTGGCATGTTCCCAGCGTGCACCCGATTTTTTTTCTTAACAATTTAAGTCTGGGCGAAAAAAAGGTTGTGGATGACGTCTGAGCTTCTTTGGTGAATGTGGCACGGTTAAATCGTTTTTCATAACCTAGTTGAAACAAGAAAAGAAGCTAGATTGCAGCTCTTGCACCTGACACACATTCGGGAGCAGGCAAGTAAGTCTACACAGGAATGGAATTCGTTGGATGCATGAGGCAGTGTACGAATTGTTGCGCCTGAAGTACAGATTAACACATTCCCTGAGACAGCGCTTTCTGGAGCCCTAGTCCCTCTGCATTGCGGCCCACCGGTGGGCCTCCTTTTTTTTTTGGTGCGTCGTGACAATGCATATAGTTCCATGGTGAAGCAAACTTTTTGAAACCGCTGAGAGATGGGCAATAGCGACCTGGTGTGTCAGCTTTTCTCAAGCTCATTGAAAAATCTGAATCTGTCGCTTGTCTCCTCGTGACTCGGTATTCGTTGCCGCACAAAATGAATACACGACGAGACCCACGCCACATTGAACGCGCTAACCGTGAAAAAAGGCCAATCGTACAGGCGTCTGGTTAGAGGTTCGCTTGGAAGTGCTTTAACTCCCCCCCCCTCCAACCCCCTCATCTGCACAGTGTCCTACAGGCAGCTGCTTGTCTGAAGTGCTGTACTGTATTAACCTAACTGCATGCTCTCTTCTACTCTGCAGGCGCCCTCCAAAGCTGGCAACTCCGTCAGGTCCAAGTGAAAGTTTCCTCTCCGTGGGAACAGCTACTCAAAATTGGCGCAACTGTCTCCGGGAGCAGTCATCGGTCGATGACAGGACAGACGCAGCTCACCTATTATTTTAGTTTTGCCTTTTAAGTGTGACTAGCCTTCTATATGGATGGGGAATAAACGTTTTTTTAGCGCTTAAAAATGGGGCGAGTTGTCATGTGCCCATTTCGTTTTTTTTCTTCACCACAATGGCTGCAGGCCTAATGAGTGCCTGGCAGGCCTCAAGAAAGTGTTGGAAGCACTCATTGCGGCAGGGAGGCTGACAGATCAGCGTCGAGACTCTGTACTTGCAGAGTACACGGAGCTGTTGCAAGAAAAACATCAACTGCGACTTTTCGAGAAAGCCACCAGTCTGGACACCTTTTTTAGTGAACTTCTGCAGTTCAATGCTTCTTATGCAGAGCTGTGGAAAGTTGTAAAATATTTGCTTGTGCTAAGCCATGGTCAGGCAACTGTTGAGGGAGGCTTTAGCATAAACCGACAGATCTCTGTAGAGAACTTGAAAGGCCTCTCTTACATCTCACAACGAATTGTGTGCGATGCAGTGGAAAAAGCAGGTGGTATCTTTAACATTGTCATCATAAAAGATTTGAGGAAGGCGGTATCAGCTGCAAGGCATCATTATAGTGCTTACTTGGAAGCCCAGAAAAGGCTGGAACAAGAATGTGTCAAGCAGTCAAAAAAGCGCTGTGCTGAGGCCCAGCTTGACAGCCTCAATAAAAAAAGGAAGATACTGGAAGCAGCTGTTAGCGATCTGACTGCATCAGCAGACGACTATGCTGAAAAGGCGGAAGCAGCCAATGACCTCACTTACATAATCAAATCAAATTCTATGAGAAAAGCAGCAAAGGCTAAGGCTGAGCAATTGTTAAACCTCAACAAAGAGATTGAGGCAAAGCTTCAGGAGGTCTCTTGAACTTTCCTTGGTGCGTCTTGACAGATATGTATCCTACATTGAGTGCAATAAGGATATTTATTTTTTGAAAATACTTTTGTGTTGCGAAACTACGAAATACAGCTTCGTAGCAAGTCCTTGAAAACCTCCTAGAAGGGCCTTGAAAGTCCTTGAATATCCTTGAATTTTTTTTCTGTATAGCTTGTACGAGCCCTGAATGTAGTTTTCGAGCTGCTCTCGTCATAAAAAAGTAGGGGGGTGGCGGTAGCACGTACGTCGTTTGCCCGTGGAAAATTTCTCGCTTAGAAGAGTGGGGGGCAGTAGTTCCTTCCCTTTTAAGATAATCTGTCCTTCACAGATCCAACAAGAATTACGTCAGCCTTAAAAGAGGTCGCGTCGCAGAAAATATGGCGTCGTTGACGGTGAGCGAAACATCTCCAACAGCTACTCAAAATTGGCGGAACCGTCTCCGGGAGCAGTCGTCGGTCGATGGCAGGACAGACGCAACTCGACCATTATTTTAGTGCTGCCTTTTAAGTGTGACTCGCCTGGTCCGTGGACGGTGAATAAACGTTTTTTAGCGCTGAAAAATGAGGCGAGTTTCGTGGCCATTTATTTTTTTTTCTTTACCAGCTGATGGCGGGGTTGGTGTTTGAAGATTGGCAAGGGTTACGCAAGTGTCTTGCGTTTTGAAAAAAACGCAGCCAATGATTCGCAAGTGTGCAGTCTTTACAGGCGGATTTCATGGAATCTTAGCTGATACAGTAAAACGGAGAGTTGACCGAGTTTTCGCCTTCGTCCCGCGCCCAATCACCCCAGAACAGGAGCAAGCAGGCACAGACAAGGAGACATTGAGAAAGCTAGCGTAACACCTGGCGGTGTTGCGCTAGCAAGTTTGCCAAACTTGCCTCGCCTTGCAGTGAATGTGGGTTCTATCCATAGTTCAGCAACGTAACGATTCTTAATAGAGGCAAGGGAAAACAATAGGTAGAAACCTCGGAAGCGTGCCATATCAGTCTGGCAGGCCATGATTGCATTACCACAACCTCGGTGCGCTTACTCGTGAACGAATTCGTTTTTTTAGGTTGGTCACGGTAGATGGGATATCTTGTGTGTCCTGTGCGCTATGAGTTGTGATGCTGCTGTTGCGCATGCTTTGCTGGCCTTGCTGGGACTATGCCATTTCTAATAAATCTCAGTTGATAGACCAGTCGTGGCGTGAACACTCCTCCTCTTGTCCTTCTCTTGTCCCTTGTCTTTTGTGACTGGTTATTTTCCATCCCCAAAAGAGATGGATGGATGGACGGACGGACGGACGGACGGATGGATGGATGGATGGACGGATGGATGGATGGATGGATGGATGGATGGATGGATGGATGGATGGATGGATGGATGGATGGATGGATGGATGGATGGATGGATGGATGGACGGACGGACGGGCGGACGGACGGACGGACGGACGGACGGACAGATGGATGGATGGACGGATGGGAGGACGGACGGACGGACGGATGGATGCACGGACTGATGGACGGACGGATGGACGGACGGACGCACGCTTGCCGTGTTTGTGAAGCTATTAAGGTGCTTGCCCATCGTGCTAAAACTGCAACGCTCGGCGGCAGTAGGCAAAGCCACAACTAAGCTAGCATAACTGTTATATCTTTGACAGCCACAAAATGCTGTAGCTAGTGATACCGATGCCGATATGGATAGCGGGAGCTCGCAGCGGAGGAAAAAAAACTGACGATAATGATGATGGATGGATAAGGCTGAACCCGTTAAATCGGGCGGTGGTTCAAGCGACGTAGCCATGACTCGTAAAATTTTACTCATGTCTTGATTTTAGCCACCAATCAGATAACCTTCGATTGGTTACTTCTACCCGCTTAAAATCTATTTTTCCTTCATTGTGCTTAAACCCTAATACTTTGAGTAAATCAGCGCCGCTGCTTTCCACTGTACGGTGAAGCCCTTTACAGAAAACTATCAAGTGTTCAGCCGTTTCTTCCTCTCCACACACACCTCAAAATGTGTCTATCTCACGGGCTGTTGACGGGAACGTGGCGCCATCTGACGCCGCCGCCCGGTGATCCTCCACAAGCTGACAGTGCACACTGCTAAATGTGAAACGAATGAAACAAACGGCTTTTTTCTTTGCATCCTTCCTTGTGACCGAAGCGAACGCTTGTAAAGTGCAATGGCTCGACCGGATCGATTCCCTCAAAGCTGTTCTGATATACATAGAGAGCAGACATAAGTGTTGTATGCTAAGTCGTAGGATGTGTACAGAGAGGTGCAAAGTCGTTCGATGGAAAAAGTAGCCAGAGCCTCTGGTGGTGTATTTTTGTTTTACTTGCTTACAGTGCTTTTATCTAAGCCAAACAAGTTGGTTTTGCTTATCTAATATAAAACGCATAAACTTGACAAAGCGTATCTTTATTAACACAATTTGCGGTATATTTACTGTTTAATAAAACTTAAAAGGAGGACGCCGACCAAAAGTAAAGAACAAAAAAACAACAAAATGACGTTTCGGCTCCCGTACGGGAGCCTTGTTCACAATGAGAAGGATTTGAAAGTGCATCAGGATTAATAAGGCAGAAACTTGGGCTAGTTGGATATTGTTTGAACTCATATTTTCTAGCGCTTAGTGAACACAAGGGACAAGAACACAAATACACAGGACGTACGCTAGTCCACAAGCTGACAGCGTACGTCCTGTGTATTTGTGTTCTTGTCCCTTGTGTTCACTAAGCGCTAGAAAATATGAGTTCATCAGGATTAAATACGTTTGAAAAGAGGGCGCAGGGAGCGTGCGTATACAGGAGTTAGATTTCCAGTGTTGCGATTGAGGGTGCGATTAGCGTGAAGCTAATGAATAATGATTCGAGGTGAAGGCGACGGTACAGATTCTTTTCAGTTGCCAGCACGTGTGCCCTACCCCAGTCAATATCGTGGCCAGTTGATACGGAGTGTTCGGCGATAGCATTAGAGTTCACTTTTTTGTTTTTAACGTCATTACAATGTTCTTTTAGGCGTCTATTAAAATCACCAGTCTCGCCGATGTAGACGCTGTCACAATCAGAGCAGGGGACGCTGTAAACAACGCCAGGGTACTTTTCTTTGGGGAGAACGTCTTTGACGTTAACCAGCGCATGCCGAAGTTTCCTTGTGGGGACATGGGCAACGTGAACTTGGAATGTGCGCAGAATACGCGCCAAGGCTTCGCTTATTCCAGGTGTGTAGGGAACAGCGGCACGTTTCAGAGGGGACAACACGGGAGTTTCACTTGTCGGGCAAGATAACTGCTTTTCAGCGGATGCCACAAAAGCAGCTGGGTACTCGTTTCGCGCGAGTTCTTGCCGTACAGTACCAAAGTCGACTGCCCGATCTTCAGGAAAACTGCATATGCGTTCTGCGCGTTTGAACAAGGTTGTGGCAACAGATTTCTTTTGATTAGCCGGGTGCACAGATTTGAAGTTAAGGTATCTTCCGGTGTGGGTGGGTTTCCTGTAGACGCTGAATGATAGCTTTCCACTGTTTCGTTTTACCAATACGTCCAGGAAGGGCAACGCGCCATTAATTTCTTCTTCGACGGTGAAATCAATCGCTTCTTCAATGGAATTTAAATGGGACGAAAAGGCCAGCAAATCATCTTTCCGAATGAGGCAGAAGCAGTCATCTACATATCTAAGAAAGATTCTTGGCGGTGATGGGGATGTTTCAAGGGCACGGCGCTCAACAAATTCCATAGTCAGATTCGCGACAGTCACTGAGATAGAGGCGCCCATTGGTGTGCCCTGAAGTTGTCGGTAAAAAGAGCCTTGGAAGACGAAATAAGTGTTGTCCAGGCAGAACTGTAAGAGCCTGCGGAGATCTGGAATGTCAATGGGGGTCCCTTGTGGTAAACAATTGTCAGCTTCAAGGGCAGCAGAACACACTTGTACGGCGAGGTCAACGGGAACGCATGTGAAAAGCGACTTGACGTCAAACGAAACCATGTACTCGTCATCGTCCGGTGATACGTCGCTTACCTTCTTGATGAAGTCAGTCGAGTTGCGTACGTGTGTTGAGACGAGACCGACAAGTGGCCTGAGGATCCGGTGAAGGTAGCTGGATAAACTGTGAAGAGGAGAACGACTGTAGTCTACGATGGGCCGCATCGGCATACCAGGTTTGTGCACCTTTGGAAGCCCGTAAAGAGCGGGGGCGGAACCATTCGTGCACAACAGTTTGAAGTAAAGTGCTTTGTGGGAAGGAGGAACGAATTTGAACACGTCAGAAAGAAGTCTTTGTAAAGCGCGCTGCACCTTTGCGGTCGGGTCCTTGTCGAGACGGGAGTAGGTGGCGTCATCTTGCAGTAGGCTTTGCATTCTGCTTATGTAGTCATTGCGGTCCAAAAGAACTGTCGTGTTTCCTTTGTCTGCTGGAAGTATAACAAGATCCATGTTCTTGCGAAGGCTCCTCACAGCTTCACGCTGTTCAGTGGTCAGTGGGGACGTGTGATGCTGATGGGGACGTGTGATGATGCGCTCCCTTCAACTACAGAAAAAGCTGCGCCTTCAACGGTTGTCCATAACCTTTCTTCTTATAAACCCAACAGCGCCGAGCTTTCTGTTTTAAACCTGGGCCTAAATTTCAACACTGGACCTACCCTAGATGCCAAAAAACTTGTGTGTGCCGTGGAAAACGCGGTTAACCAGGTTGAAACTTCGCGCCGAGATGAAGCAAGGACTTGTGCTGTCAGCGTCCTCTCCAGGTACCACCCGCAGCATCACACGTCCCCACTGACCACTGAACAGCGTGAAGCTGTGAGGAGCCTTCGCAAGAACATGGATCTTGTTATACTTCCAGCAGACAAAGGAAACACGACAGTTCTTCTGGACCGCAATGACTACATAAGCAGAATGCAAAGCCTACTGCAGGATGACGCCACCTACTCCCGTCTCGACAAGGACCCGACCGCAAAGGTGCAGCGCGCTTTACAAAGACTTCTTTCTGACGTGTTCAAATTCGTTCCTCCTTCCCACAAAGCACTTTACTTCAAACTGTTGTGCACGAATGGTTCCGCCCCCGCTCTTTACGGGCTTCCAAAGGTGCACAAACCTGGTATGCCGATGCGGCCCATCGTACACTACAGTCGTTCTCCTCTTCACAGTTTATCCAGCTACCTTCACCGGATCCTCAGGCCACTTGTCGGTCTCGTCTCAACACACGTACGCAACTCGACTGACTTCATCAAGAAGGTAAGCGACGTATCACCGGACGATGACGAGTACATGGTTTCGTTTGACGTCAAGTCGCTTTTCACATGCGTTCCCGTTGACCTCGCCGTACAAGTGTGTTCTGCTGCCCTTCAAGCTGACAATTGTTTACCACAAAGGACCCCCATTGACATTCCAGATCTCCGCAGGCTCTTACAGTTCTGCCTGGACAACACTTATTTCGTCTTCCAAGGCTCTTTTTACCGACAACCTCAGGGCACACCAATGGGCGCCTCTATCTCAGTGACTGTCGCGAATCTGACTATGGAATTTGTTGAGCGCCGTGCCCTTGAAACATCCCCATCACCGCCAAGAATCTTTCTTAGATATGTAGATGACTGCTTCTGCCTCATTCGGAAAGGTGATTTGCTGGCCTTTTCGTCCCATTTAAATTCCATTGAAGAAGCGATTGATTTCACCGTCGAAGAAGAAATTAATGGCGCGTTGCCCTTCCTGGACGTATTGGTAAAACGAAACAGTGGAAAGCTATCATTCAGCGTCTACAGGAAACCCACCCACACCGGAAGATACCTTAACTTCAAATCTGTGCACCCGGCTAATCAAAAGAAATCTGTTGCCACAACCTTGTTCAAACGCGCAGAACGCATATGCAGTTTTCCTGAAGATCGGGCAGTCGACTTTGGTACTGTACGGCAAGAACTCGCGCGAAACGAGTACCCAGCTGCTTTTGTGGCATCCGCTGAAAAGCAGTTATCTTGCCCGACACGTGAAACTCCCGTGTTGTCCCCTCTGAAACGTACCGCTGTTCCCTACACACCTGGAATAAGCGAAGCCTTGGCGCGTATTCTGCGCACATTCCAAGTTCACGTTGCCCATGTCCCCACAAGGAAACTTCGGCATGCGCTGGTTAACGTCAAAGACGTTCTCCCCAAAGAAAAGTACCCTGGCGTTGTTTACAGCGTCCCCTGCTCTGATTGTGACAGCGTCTACATCGGCGAGACTGGTGATTTTAATAGACGCCTGAAAGAACATTGTAATGACGTTAAAAACAAAAAAGTGAACTCTAATGCTATCGCCGAACACTCCGTATCAACTGGCCACGATATTGACTGGGGTAGGGCACACGTGCTGGCAACTGAAAAGAATCTGTACCGTCGCCTTCACCTCGAATCATTATTCATTCAAACGACTAATCGCACCCTCAATCGCAACACTGGAAATCTAACTCCTGTATACGCACGCTCCCTGCGCCCTCTTTTCAAACGTATTTAATCCTGATGCACTTTCTAATCCTTCTCATTGTGAACAAGGCTCCCGTACGGGAGCCGAAACGTCATTTTGTTGTTGTTGTTTTTTTTTGTTTTTTACTTTTGGTCGGCGTCCTCCTTTAAAGTTTTATTATGATCGTCCCCGACCAGACGAGTTTTCGTCCAACTCTCGACTTCATATTTACTGTTTGTCCAATCACCAAGCTCCCACCCAGTGATGTCATACCACTGCAAAAAACCACAACCGTATGGTGACTACATAGAGCTCCTTTGTGCACCCTAGAGGCATGGTGGCTAGATGATTAGGTGTGTTGATCGGCATCGGATAAAGCGTATTCAAAAATAGCAGCGAAGGGTAGAAAAACACAGGACAAGCGCTGACTCTCAACTAAAGTTTATTCACAGGAAACAGGCAAATATTAGAGAACAGGCAACAGCCGAACAACAAAAGCACAAGTATAGTGCCTAGAATACCCTACTAGTGTGTCGAGCGGGGCGCTCTGCCAATGGGAGAGGGTGGCAGCGCGCGCGATGCCTTCCAGCTTTGGCCGCGATGGGCGCTGCTCGTCGTAAAGGTGCCGTCGCTGCCGGACATGCCGCAGTCGCTGTAGGTGTATTTTCGTGCGCGGTGTGGATTATAGCCTTTTGTTTGCATCTACGCTTTTTTTATGTTGTTTTGTCCGTGCTGTTCCATGTAAGGGAAAACCATAGCCACTAATGATGCTAAAGTCGAAGGCATCAAGGCCGGGAAAAAAACATGTTTCGTGGCGCTCTGTCGGAGTGGCTACCGGTCGAATCCAGACAAGCCTTCCATGTTCGGTGTGCCCTCGGACCTAACACGGCTTGCGGAGTGGGAACGGCTGATCAAAAGACAGGAGCTCATGTTGACTCCAGCGTGTGTGTTGTCTGCGAGAAACATTTTGAACACGTCTCATGCCCGATGCCATGCCGACAGTATTCAACAACTATCCGAAATACCTTCTGCCTAAGAAGACATCGAAAAAAAAGTGAGGAACCTGTGTCACCAACCTGCCGCTAAAGGGCAAAAGCACAGTGCCGGTACAGGCGTCAGCCATGGACCGCCAAGCACGCTCGACGATGTTTCCGACGAGCCGCCAGCAGCACAGGAGCCGAGTGAGAACTCATGCCCGCAGCAGCAAATGGGTTGTATTGCTATTGAAGATCAGCATCCGTTCGACTCAATTTGCATCCCTGCAACCTGGACCAAGTTATCTGAAGCACCTGCAGGCTCTGTAGCCTACGAGCGTTATGGAGCGGAAAAAACAACTTTGCCACTTTGTATATAGAAAGAATGGTAACATTTGGAAGCTTGATGCCTGAACGCAGCTCTGTGGTCGCCCGGAAAAGAACAAAGCAAGCACGTGCTTACAACAAGGGTTGAAGCTGAATAACTAATTAGGCGCAGTGCATTGGAGGCTCTTTGCGGCGGATTCTTGTTGTTCCATTACAAAGGGAAGCGAAAGCTCATACACACCTGCATAAGTATGAAGCAAGCTATGACTTGCAAATAAAACACATCAATAGTGAGTCCTATTTAAAGTGCTTGTGTTGATCGTCGCATGCGATCTTTGAAGGCGGAAGCCTTGGCAGGAAAGAGCGAGAGTGCCCTGCTTTTCTTTTATGCGACGCCATTCCCGGTTAGATGTTCTGGTCGCCATTGTGAATGGACCCACTACTCGGTCTTTCCACCTCCACAGAGCTGGCTGAGCGCTCACTCAGCCTGGAGGTGTATACGATATCCTTCACCCGCGATCGCGATGCGTGGATCGCAATCGACTAGGCCCTAGTCGAATAAAACCTCGATCGGAACTTTCCATACGTAGCAACAATGAGTCCGGACCATACTCGATAGTTCCATCACAACAACGTAATGCGGCCAGCGCATCAATTTTCGTTGCTTATTTCAAGTTGCGTACCTCGCTGAACATTAGGCAGCCAGTATGACTTCTGCTTAAGTCCTTCCGAGGTTCACTACAAAGAATAAACGAACAAAAATTTAGCAAACTGGACCTGGTGGTACGTGTCAAACGCTTCGCCGAGTCCAGGATTTTCTCCTGATAATGCCAGGCCGGTAAGATTGTCGGCAGCTAGTAGTGTTTTTATGCACAGAGTGCTCTCAAAGCGTTCAGAGACCTGCTTTCGCAATGAAAACCGCCGCGCACCAACGCCAGACTTGCCGCACCTACGCTGCATCGGCAGCGAATGCGGCGTGGAGGCACGACGGATGGATGAAAGGTAGGAGCGTCCCCTTTGAAACGGGGTGATGGCAGTTGCCACTATGCTCAAATTTTTTCCCCTGTATTTTTGTTTAACTGTGTTGTAAGTTATTAAAATTCGCCATTTTCTTTAAATGCATCTTCCTACACTTTTAGCCACCAATATTCCAATCGCTTTTTCTAATTTCCACCGCAGATTTATTTACATGACTATTGTTATCTCTAAACCCTAGGGCCTCAGGAAGAGTATGAGGCGTTTTATTGTTTGTACAGATTTACCACAAAAAGCACATGTGTCATTTTCTTCGTTAAATTTCTTCTTATAGCTGCGCGTTCTAAGACATTCTGACCTAGCTTCCAGCATCAATATAGTTCTACACTATGCTTCTTTTCCGTTGAACCTATCCAATCCTCCAGTATTCGACGGCAGCGCCGCGCGCGGCCAACCGCTTTTTTTGCTTCAGCGCCTCCCATCGAAACCCGCTTCGCTCTTGCCACTACCACTCCTTCTAGAACACTGTAGTACAGTGAACTAGAATAATGGTAGTGAACTAGAATACTATCCTAGTGGTAGGGTCCCTAGAAATACTTGCTAGTCTGCCGTTCGCGCGGAGCTCTCTACGGAACCGGTTGGCCGCGCCTCGGATGAATGCGCAGGGGGCGCTGCACACATCCAGAACGTCGTGCCTGCAGGAGCGGTCGTGCCGTGGCTGCGGTAGTGGTGCGCGCTGCTTCTTGGTCGCGAGCCCATAATACTGTTATTGCCAAATCCATGAACGCTGACTCGCGTGTGTGTTGGTGCGTGTGTTCTTATGTATGTGTGATCGCGTCATGTCTAGACAACGTGACAAGCGCCACATCTTGCAAGCTCATTTCGCCATCTGACTTTCCTTCAGATTTCCACCATCTAGTTAAAAACGTGCGAAATGCATTTGCAGGCAAATGGTTCAACGCACCTAAGGGTCGGGTGCACGCTCAAACCGATCCGAGAAGCTTGGAAAATGGACAGCCAGAGTGTTTCGCTTAAAGCCATGCCGAATATCACCAGCATGCACCTGAATCCCAATTCTTTTGAGAAAACGAGAGTTCCTCCGGCATTCCAGCTATTTGGTGATGATATAATTAAAGGTCTTTTTTATTTATTGCACCCCGTTAGGACGCTCTTATGATTTCGTGGAAGGCACTGAATCTTTTGCAAAATAATAAATAAGCTTATCAGGATAATGACAGCGCGTGTGCCAAAAGCAGCGTTATACCCGCAGTCAACAATTTTTTTGCTTTAAAGGAGTTCCTTGAACACCTCACAAAGTGGGAAATTCATGCAAAGGCCACAATCGGCGGGTTTTTGAGCAACAGCATAGCAGAGGGATTTCGTGTTTCAATTCAGAGCACACTTAGTTTAGTTGCAGATCTCAGCGCACATCGTTTTAAGTATGTGATGACTGCAAACTTGAGCCAAGACAGACTTGAAAGCGTATTTAGCATTGTTCGGCAATCATCAGGATCTTTGACCATCGGAATGCCGCTCAGTTTTTGGTTACTGTTAATGTACTCACATTCTACAATCTTGCGAAACTACCACCATCGGGAAACTGTGCTCCAGAAGTGGTCACTTCCTTAGTATCGGTGGCGAAGAAACAGCCGTGCAGCGAGAATATGCTGCCTATACTCGACAGACTAATTAATAAAGGAGCGCTCATGATGTAAAAACTGCATTGGTCTCTTGTGCTACACGTACAAGTATTACCTCTGACAACAGTGCCTGTGTGACAGGAAAAAGCCACGAGATATTAATTTATTGTATCTCGGGCTAGAAAAGCACTGAATAAAAGCCAGTGCATAGACTGTGCTTCACCCTTGACGACTTAAAAGCAGTGGCTATACAGAAAATGATCGGGTTGCAGCTTTCACTGCAAAATTTGATAATGGTGGCTTACTGTATCCATCTGGCCCCTTGAATAACATAATTATCACCGTCCTTGAAGACAGCTTCACCACTTTAGTCTGAACAAGTTGCACGAGAAGAGCATAGTTGACTTCGCTGATTTTTTAACACATGTACATTTTCCGCCTCTGGGCTGTGTGAAACATGGACGTGAAATTGTTAACACCATAATCAAATTCTAAATTCAGCTTCGCCTGCGCTTCTACATGAAGTCAATCAATGTTGAGAGGGCTGCCAAGAAAGAGCAGCCGAAGCTGTTAAAGATGAGATGATGCCAGGAGGTGGTGCAAACAAAAATGTGGGCAGCCTGAGTGCAAAGTGAAATAGATGTGTTTAACAATGATTTTTATTTTGTGCTATACATTACTGATCCTTGGGTATATTTTCTCTGACAGGTCGTGTGACCTACATAGCATGGGCTAATAATGCTATTTTACCAAGCACGGGATTCTAAGAACTGCTTAGAATGCATGCTTGTGTTCATTACTTCTGTAACTCGGTTGCCTAAGCACTAAGGAATGCGTTCCTGCAGTTTGCCTAAAACACATGATTTACAGGACTCAGGTTCTCATCTTACATATTTGAATTGTGCATGCATCTAGAAATTTCCAGTGTTCAGTCTTTTTTAGCTTCAGAGTCCGTAGAAGTTGAGATCGGATCAATAGTATGGATGAAAATGCCGTTGTCAATAGGCTCTGTTGCGCGCACACACGGCCATGTGGTTTAGAATCGTGGGTAACGTTCTTGATGCAAAGATATTTTTCTTTAAATTCCCCAGAAGACGGTATATAATACGGCATGGAAGCAGTATTCAGAAAGAAGAGGGTGTAAAAATAAGCGGGTTCGTTTCGACTTTGACTTTGAACTACGCGCACAAAATTTGTTCACAAAAAAAAAAATCGTTTGCGTCGCTACGTTGTGTAACAAAAGGTAAAAAAACAGCGCTTATTTTGACACAAACCACAGAGAAAGACCAGACAGGACGGGCGCTGACTCCAGCTGATAGTTCAGCGCCCGACCTGTCTGGTCTTTCTGCGTGGTTTGTGTCAAAATTAGCGGTTTTTGTCTTTTGTTACACAATGTTACACCAACTAGCCCCGCAAGAGGTATTGTTAAGCGTCGCTACGCCGATGACTGAACTGCGCATTGAAAAACCACGGCTGAGCTGAAAAAAAAAATCAGTGCAACCGCATGCGCAAGTCATCTGAAACCCCCCCGCAGGGAATTCGTTTCACGGGGCGAAACGCGCGCGTCTACTGCAGACGCCGCGGCTGTCAATGCACACCGATTGCTCGCAGCGCCACCGCGGCGGTCATTCAGCAGCAGCCCCCGCCGCAGTCGGCGTACGCCAGACTAGCAAGTATTTCTGGGGACCCTATCCCGCCATTCCCATGGTTATAGTGCCTATAATATACTTGCTAGTGTGCCGAGGGCGCGCACTCGTGTGGCCGCTGCGGTGATGCCTTCCTGCGGCCACCGCTTGGTGGCGCTGCCAGTAGCTAAGGTGCCACCACGCAGCGTTCGCTGCCGAGGCTGCGTAGGTGCGCTGCGCTTTTCACTACTGAAGCCTGTCTCTGAACGCTTTGAGAGCACTTTTTGCATAAAAACACTACTGGCTGCAGACAATCTAACCGGCCTGGCATTACCAGGAGAAAATCCTGGACTGAAACAGCGCTCGCCGAAGCGTTTGACAGGTACCACCAGGTCCAGTCTGCTAAATTTTTATTCGTTTATTATTTGTGGTGAACCGCGGAAGGACTTAAGCAGAAGTCATATTGACTGCCTAATGGAAAAATTGCAGCGCAGCAGTAGCAAATACGAGACGAGAAGGACGCAAACACAAGCGCTGTCTAACAACTGTTAGACAGCGCTTGTGTTTGCGTCCTTCTCGTCTCGTATTTGTTACTGCTGCGCTGCAATTTTTCCAGTATGCAGAACCAACTAGCCAGTCACTATGTTTTAAGCAGACTGCCTAATGTTCAGCGAGGTACCCAACTTGAAATAAGCAACGAAAGTTGATGCGTTGGCCACATTACGTTATTGTGTTTGAACGATCGGGTATGGTCCGGACTCATTGTTGCTACATGGAAACTTCAGATCGAGATTTTATTCGACTAGGGGACAGTCGATTGCGATCCACGCATCGCGATCGCGGGTGAAGGATATAGTATACACCTTCATGCTGAGTGAGCGCTCGGCTAGCTCTGTCCAGGTGGAAAGACCGAGTCGTGGCCCCCATTCTGAATGGCGAGCAGAACATCTAACCCGGAATGGCATCGCATATAGGTAAAAGAAAAGCAGGTCACTCTCGCTCTTTCCCAAGGCGGGTTCCGCCTTCAAAGATCGCATGCTACGATAAACACAAGCAGTTGGAATAGGTCTCAATATATTGATGTGTTTTATTTGAGAATCATAGCTTGCTTCATACAACTTATGCAGGTGTGTATGAGCTTGCGCTTCCCTTTGTAACAGAACAAAAGAAAGTGGTGATTGTACTATATTGATTCTTATTTACAAATCTGGGATACAGTAAAAACAGATAAAAAACAAAGCTTGTTGTAAGCACGTGCTTGCTTTGTTCTGTTCCGAGAAAATACAATGTAGCGACCAGAAGGCTGCGCTCTGGCATCAAGCTTCCAAATGTTACCATTCTTTCTATATACAAAGCGGCAAAGTTGTTGTTTTTTCCGCTCCATAACGTGCGTAGGCTACAGAGCCAGCAGGTGCTCCAGATATTTTGGTCCAGGTTGCAGGGATACAAATTGAGTCCAACGGATGCTGATCTTCAACAGCAATACAACCCATCTTCTGCTGCGGGCATAAGTTCTCACTCGGCTCCTCTGTTGCTGCCGCCTCGTCGTAAACATCGTCGAGCGTGCTTGACGGTCCATGGCTGATGCCTGCGCCGGCACTGCGCGTTTGCCCTTTAGCGGCAGGTTGGTCACACAGGTTCCTCACTTTTCTTTTCGATGTCTTCTTAGGCAGAAGGTATTTCGGATAGTCTTCGAATACTGCTGGCATGACATCGGGCATGAGATGTGGTCTATCTCTGGCGAGCTCGTTGACGACACCGTTCACCGTGCCTCGATGTGGCAGTCTTCAAAATGTTTCTCGCAGACAACACACGCTGGAGTCAACTTGCGGTCCTGTCTTTTCATCAGCCGCTCCCACTCCGCAAGCCGTGTTGGGTCTGAGGACACACGGAACATGGAAGCCTTGCCCGGATTCGACTGGTAGCCACTCCGACAGAGCGGCACGAAACATGTTTTTTCCCGGCCTGCATGCTTCGACTTTACCATCATTAGTCGCTGCGGTTTTCCCTCACATGGAACAGCACAGACAAAACGACAGAAAAAAATGGCCTGGCTTAGCCTATGGTTAAGCCTAGGATGCGAAGCATACGTCGCTTGGCAAGCCGTACTTCTCGTTCTTCTCCCGTTTCCGTGGCTCTTTGTAACTTGCGCTTTGCGGTCTGGCGAGCCGCCCTCTCCTTGGCTGACATCTCGCTGCTCAACTGACTCAACGAGTGCGTCGCCTTTTATAAACTTGCGTGACGTCAGTATCTCCTAGCGGTAGGAGCGGGAGTTAGGCCGCCGGCGGAGGCTGCGCGTCCGCAAGCGAGCGCACGAGTAGAGCCCCAGCTTTCACAGCTGTTGTGACGTCATATCACGTGGTGCGCCGATGTAGGTCAAGTGGTAGCTACGCGGCCGCGCGCGGCGCAGCAAGGAAGAGCTCGATGTGCGGCTAGTATGCTTCGCATAAAAAGCGTAGATGCGACCAAAATGCTATAATTCACACCGCGCACGACCAATGCAACTGCGGCGACTTCGGCATGTCCGGCAGCGACGGCACCTTTACGACGAGCAGCGCCCCTTGCGGCAAAAGTTGGAAGGCATCGCGCGCGCTGCCACCCTCTCCCATTTGGAGAGCGCTCCGCTGCTCACTCCTCCTGTCGCGGCTGCTGACGTCAGTCAGTTTTGACCGTTTTGACCGACGCTTTCCGTCGCGCGGAGGTGCCCACGCCGTTCTCGAGAGTAGGATTTGCTAAGCCTGACGAGACCTGTCGCGGCATGCTGGTGTTTCTATTCTGAACTGGTTCTGTTCGCGAATGGAGAAGACGTGTTTTTCTGTGTCTCTGAACTGCTGTGTTGTGATGTGAAGCGTTTCACTCGCTGAATGTTCGCGTAGTGTACGCCTGCAAACTGTCCTAATGGGGCGATGCTGCGTGCCCAACTGTCGCGGCAATTACGACAATGGGCCGAAGGTTCGAGTGTTCTCGTTCCCAAAGGATGACCGAAGAGCAATGTGGGAGCGGGCTGTTCGTCGCGATGACGTCGATATCCGTTCTCTCCGTGATCCGAAGGTATGTGTACGTTTATACTACGTAATTTGAGTCGCTCCAAAAGCACCACCTCCAGCATGTCCGGTTCTTGCTCTACAATAATGATCTTCAGAATGCTCTACAATAATGATCTTGTGCGCTTTTGACTTGCCAGCCAGCGTAAGCCCTGACATTGTAACGGCTGTTTATTTCTGTTCTGAAATGTTCGCTTCGACTGCGGCGCTTTGCGGTGATGAGATACGCTATTTTTATAACGCCGTGCGCATGCCTTGAGGGATGTTTTTTTCCAGAAGTGAAAATAATGGTCTTTTGTGTTTTTTACTTGCCAGCCAGTAAGACCCGATATTTCACGGGTGTTTATTTGTGTTCTGGAACGTTATAAGATCGCGCAAGTCATGAGTGATGTCGTTCTTTCCAGGAACGCCAGGACGTATTATCAGTTAACGCGCACGCTCGAAGTGATCTGTAGATTGTTGTCCAATGTATTTGCTGGTCAGCCCGCTTCATCGAGAATTTTGTAGCTTTCCTTTTTATTTTGTGGCTTAGTAAATGAGGCGGATGTGGAGCACGAAGCCTGTAATATACAGTTTATTTTTTGTGAATGGTTTGCAGGTGTGCGAGCTCCATTTCAAGGCCGAGTACTTAAGGACGACTACCACGTACACCGATCCAAGAACCGGCAGGACAGTAGAAGCTCCCATGGGCGCTACTCGGCTTACGTTGGACGCAGTGCCGACAATTTTTCCTAATGCACCTGCTTATTTGAATGAATGCGCACCAGTGCGCCAGCAGCCAGAGGCAAAAAGGAAACGCCGCGAAGCATCGCATCTAGAGGAAGCTATTCGGCAGTCCATTTCATCGCACGAAGAACAAGAGCGTCAAAATAAGCTGCAGTCATATGAAGACTTTGTATTGTGCCTACAAAGCCTCGACCTCTCCACCTACTGGACTTCAGTAAAAGCAGAGCATGCTGTTCTCTTTGTTCACATAGAGGGTGAAGACCCACCAGACGTCGAACGATCTGTGATTGTTAGTAAGAACATGGAGGTTACGGCCTTCTGGAGGAAAGTGAAAGTGCCTGTGAAGGACCTGCTCATCCCGTGTATACTGGACGATCTGCGCTGCCTTCAGACTGCACTAGACAGTATGAGAAGTTTCAAGGCTCCAGACGTTTGCGACAAGGATGAAAAAGTGAAGGCAAGTTTCAGCTTGCTTTTCTCTTTGCTGGACAGCCTCAGGTGTGATGATCTTTTGCCGCAAGAGAAAACAGAAGCGCTCGGCTTTATAAAAGAGCAACTTGACCTATTGCACAAGAAGGACCATTCAGCACGGTACTCTGCTGAGCTTTTAATATTTTCTAGTATTCTTTACACTGTTTCCCCACACGCCTACCGATTCATTCGCAGTGCTGGCAAGTTAGCACTACCACATCGATCTACACTCATGCGAATCTGTTCTCAATACGTCAACCCTGGAAATGAGCAGGACGATGAACGGTTTTTATGTTACGTGAAGAAGCGATCAAGCCTTCTCAAACCGCATGAAGAGATCGTCACTATAATGATGGACGAGATCCATATTCAGCCGTACTTCGAATACAAAGGTGGATCAGTGACCGGGGCAGCTTCTAATTCTTGCGAAGCAGCCAAAACTGCGCATGTTTTTATGATCCAGTCCTTGCTATCAGCCCACAAGGATGTCGCGCACATTCTGCCAGTATCTAACATTGACGCAGTCCAATTGCATGCAGCCCTAAGAAAGACAATTTTGGAGCTAGAGAATGCAGGGCTTACTGTCATCGCAGTAATAACAGATAATTCCATACACAGAAAAGTGCTGTCCTTGTTTTCTAAAACGCGAACAGTTTACATTGTGTACCCTCACCCAGTAGACGAATCAAGACCCCTTTTTTATGTAGTTGACCCAGTCCATCTTCTGAACTGCATAAGAAACAACTGGTTAAACCAGAAAAATCCAGGAACGTGCATCTTCTACCCTGAATTTCCTAGCACATCTTCGTTAGTTCGGGTTAATGGAGCGTCTTTCAAAGCTCTTCGACACATGCACGCTTCGGAGCAACACAGCGTCTCAAAGTTTGGTTATGGATTGAGCTACAAAGCGCTGCATACATCCAACATTGAGCGCCAGAATGTGAAGCTTGTTTTAAAGGTTTTTAGTTAATTTGTGGTGGAGGCTCTAAATATGCGCGGAGACGAGCTTAATTTAAACTACGCCGCAGGGACAGCGCATTTCATTGACCTAATACTGAAGTGGTGGCATATCGTCAACGTGAAAAGCCCCTCCAAAGGCCGGCGCCTACGAGATCCGCTCCAGGATCCAGTAAAGAGTTTGGCTGACAAGCAGATAGAATTTCTTAATAAATTCGTGGATTGGTTGGACACATGGCGAGACATCAGGATGGATACAGGCGCACTAACCACTGAAACACACGCAGCGCTGCGGCTGACTTGTTACTCGCTTGTCGGACTGTGCCGGTACTGCCTTGAAGAATTGAATTTCGACTACGTGTTGCTGGGAAAATTTCAGACCGACAGTCTGGAAGAAAGGTTCGGACAGTACCGTCGGCTGTCGGGAACGAATTATCATATCTCAATCCAACAAGTCTTTGAGTCAGAGAAAAAACTGAGGCTACAAGACAGTTTGGTTTTGCCAGATATGCAGGAAATGCAGAAGCCATGTTCTGAAACACTTGACGGAGCTCAGTTAACAGAGGAGTACGGCATAAAGGTGTCAGATCATGATACAAGAAATAAGGAATCCATTCTGCCGGTAATAACATACATCGCAGGCTTTTGCGTCCACGCCGCGTTAAAGAAGCTGCCCTGTCAGTATTGAATAGGACAAATTGCCGGGCTAGTTGGTAATGATCCATTCTTGTTGACAGCGCGTTTAGAGCACAGGGACAGAAGAAACACAGAGGACGACGTCACAGGCGCTGAACTTCAACTTTATTCAAGAATCATCGAAACCCTGCATATATACCCATGACAGAGACGCCACCAAGCGGCGAAAGCTTTATGCGCTCGTGGAAACAGAGATGATAAGGCAGGTGGGGCAAAATGACAAAGGCTAAAAAAACCGAAAAATTTTGAACAGAGCAGGAAAAAGCAGAGCAAGAAGATGCAAAAAACTTTACCAAGTCATTTGAAAGAAACACTCCGACACGTGAAAAAATGGGGCAGATGACAGACAGAATTTTGAAGACGGTTCCCGAAAACACTGAACCAAAATATACGCGTATAACAAAAATCAAACGTGGCGAAAAAAGAAAAGCATAGTGGCAAGCAAAAACCAACAATGAAAAAGCACAGTGGTGATTGGATAGGCAAATGAAAATTTAACGATACAGGTGAAGCCTACAATTAACGCGGCTAAACACAGAAGATAAAATGCACTGGATAGATAAAACGGTAAAAAACTGGGAGGAGCATGAAAGATGAAGCCAACAAAAAACACGGCTAAGGCTAAAAGATGAGGTGCATAAAAACAATAAAAGCGAAAAGGAGAGAATAGTGGGAAAAAAATTTTTGTTTAACTCCTTTGTAAAACCATTACTACTTCAAACAGGCCCCGATAGAAAGATTAACTCTTTTTTCGACAATGAAACCGAGGGTGCACTTACACATTCACCCTCGTGCCTAGCAATCTCGGTTGCTTCCACTATTTCACACTATTCCACTAAAAGCACAGGAACAAGTTGACACGTGAAATAGTGGAAGCAACCGAGATTGCTAGGCACGAGGGTGAATGTGTAAGTGCACCCTCGGTTTCATTGTCGAAAAAAGAGTTAATCTTTCTATCGGGGCCTGTTTGAAGTAGTAATGGTTTTACAAAGGAGTTAAACAAAAATTTTTTTCCCACTATTCTCTCCTTTTCGCTTTTATTGTTTTTATGCACCTCATCTTTTAGCCTTAGCCGTGTTTTTTGTTGGCTTCATCTTTCATGCTCCTCCCAGTTTTTTACCGTTTTATCTATCCAGTGCATTTTATCTTCTGTGTTTAGCCGCGTTAATTGTAGGCTTCACCTGTATCGTTAAATTTTCATTTGCCTATCCAATCACCACTGTGCTTTTTCATTGTTGGTTTTTGCTTGCCACTATGCTTTTCTTTTTTCGCCACGTTTGATTTTTGTTATACGCGTATATTTTGGTTCAGTGTTTTCGGGAACCGTCTTCAAAATTCTGTCTGTCATCTGCCCCATTTTTTCACGTGTCGGAGTGTTTCTTTCAAATGACTTGGTAAAGTTTTTTGCATCTTCTTGCTCTGCTTTTTCCTGCTCTGTTCAAAATTTTTCGGTTTTTTTAGCCTTTGTCATTTTGCCCCACCTGCCTTATCATCTGTTTCCACGAGCGCATAAAGCTTTCGCCGCTTGGTGGCGTCTCTGTCATGGGTATATATGCAGGGTTTCGATGATTCTTGAATAAAGTTGAAGTTCAGCGCCTGTGACGTCGTCCTCTGTGTTTCTTCTGTCCCTGTGCTCTAAACGCGCTGTCAACAAGAACTGTCAGTATTGTGCCATGAATATTACGTCTGAGCACCGGGAAGTTCAACTTGAAAGGAATCTCCTAATCGAAAACCTCTCGAGAGGCGTTCTCAAGTTTCCTCAACCGGCTGTCGTTAATGCGGTTCTACACGCCCACATTGTCTTAGAGCAGCTCACCAACAAAGCGAATGCTGCACGTTTTCATGCAACGCATAAACAGAGGGAGCTACTTGTGGCTGTCACAAGACATCTTTGTGAAACAGAGGATTTTGATGTCTGTAACAATGGTCACCATCCTGACACTGTGCTGACGAACATATTAGTGGCAGCAGCAAACACTCTTCTAAAGAACTACGTTTCCGTGAAGACTGATGTTCTGAAGAGTAGAAAAACGCCGATTCAACAAAGGAAATTGCAGAAGTTTGCAAAATGAGTAACAACAGTTTCCATGTGTTTTCTGGACACAGTGTGTATGTGCCAAGCGTGTGTGTAAATAGACTCATTAAATTTACCTTTTTTATTTCGTTACTTTGTTGGGCCATCGAACTTTACTCTTATAAACCGGTCACACGTTCCACGGTGCATAATCTCTATTTTTAGTGGAATAATAAATTGCTATACAGATAAATGCACGGATTTTGAAGCATTATGCATTCATAACATACACTCCCAATCAAAATGCAAAGGCAAAATAAAACTATTACACATGTGCACTTCGCCACGATCATTCCTTCTTTTCACGGGAAGCGATGATATGCGCTTCACAGCCTCCCGCTTCCGCGCGGCTCGGTCAAGACACGTGACGTCACGGCGGCAGTGAGCAGGCCTGAAACTAGTTCTAGGTGGCATTGGCTCCGCTCGACACACTAGTAGGATATTCTAGGCACTATAATACCATGGTGGATGAAGCGCTCTTTCGTGGCTCCTTGAAAACTCGCATAGACGGTGGCGCCAGCTTTCCCTCTAGGTAATATTTAGAAACTATGGGTGACACCGTCAGTGCCATGAATTTGTTTTTGTGCGCTACGACCGATGCTAATAGCATCACTATCTCATATTCTATGCAACCAGCAGACAAAAAAAAGTGCACTGATTATGTGTTTCAGGGCTCCTTTAAGCCAATTGGTTTGTGTTTCCAATGTGGCACACGGACACGCTTGGAAAAGTGTTTTATTCAAAGCAGCCGCTGCTCCACGACACCCGGGAGGAAGGCAATGCGGAAACCGTCCCAAGTCGCGGCCGCCGACGGACCGGAACAGCGGAGCACGCGGCGAGCATCCGCCAGCAGCTCCGGCTCCAGCTGGTGCACGCCCACTAGAGCGTCGCTCTTCCATGCTTCCACCACACGGTCCGTGGAGTCAGTCTCCCGGTAGAGAAGCTGCGCAGGATTTTTAATCACGATCACTACCTTCATACAATACTGGTCACGTTCCGGAATCGTGCATTACCTCCACTTCGAATCCACTCATTTGGTCTCGAAATAGAAGGAAGGAATCCTATATCTGCCTCTTGGACTGCATTATCGTCATCAAGAAATTGTTGCCCAAGGTTCTTCCGGTTACGAAAGAAATGTATGGCTGATGGCTATAGTTGCGTGGACCTTGACAGCAGCTTGTGATCTGCTGTGAAGCGGCACGCCGCCTGCCGACAACTTTCCACGTTTCTCTTTGGTTGCCATCTAGTGTGGAATTAATTCTAGTATTCACACACTTCCTGTGTTCTCCCAAAAACTGACCACAGCATTTCCTCGTGACTGCTGCACATGAAAATTCTTCGAAATTGCTGACAACTTGTGCTTCCCCAGTGGTAGTTGTGCGTCGATCAGGCGTAACCATTCACCCAACTAAAATCAATGCACCGCAGTGAAGCCAACCATTCAGGAGAAAGTTTAGTATGTGGCGAAGCTTTTACTGCAGGTGTGCAAAACTTAAAAACATAGCCGGAATGCGGCGAAGCCACCCTACCAGGGTGCCTGTGGCTCCGTTGAAAACTTGGGGACGTCCGAAGCGCTGCTCGCCAATTTCTGACCAAATGGAATCTCCTTCGACTTCCGTCTTTTGTTTCCAGCTGTCACGTATTTCCCAATGTGCTGAATAACTCGCGCAGTGTGCTTTCGACACGCAGGAACGGTTTTCTTACAGAAGCCTCACAACTCACCGCATTTGGCCATTCGCAAGCCGCTGAGAATCCGCGCTTATTCCCATTTTTCACCGATATCGCGCACTGCGCAAATACCGTTGCAAACTCGCAATTAAGGGCTTTATACTTTTCTCGCTGCTAGGCCATCTTGCTGAGAGAAGCCACCGGACTCGCTCAAAGAGCCACCAAAGCGCGCGAACCATTCGGTTGTGTTGTGTTGGCTTTTATGGCACATAGGCAACTAAGGCCATCATGCGCCAAGCTCAAGGTATAAGAAAAGTTACCTGCAGAGCTCTACAGAAATATGAAAAATCATCGGTGGTGCAGCGCCTAAAATGTTAGTACTAGTTAGTGATGACAAACTAAGCATATTTAAGAAATTGCTACTAAGAAAAGATTTCAAGGGGGTCGATCAGTAACCTCAGTAGCCACCCTTGGCAGGGCAAAGATCTCAAGACTCCCAACCACAATGAAAAAACCTGAGCCATCTTCTTAGCAGTGAAAAAGTGGCTGAATCAAAGAATGAAGCGAATCAGTGGATCAAGGCTTACAGTTTATAAACAACACATATGCTTCTTTTAAAAAGCTAAAAACACAAGACGTGTCAACAATTGTATCTTCACCCACGAGCAACAATGGCTGCAAAGCAACGTGTTCATTATAAAACTACCGCAGCAGTGGCAAAGTGGCTGAGCATGCGCCTCGCATGCGAGAGGTGTGGGGTTCGATCCTCAGTGCCGCCGGGTACTCACTGGTGATACAGTGGGTACAAGCTTTTCCCCTGGCCTGGTGCTCGGCTTATCAGGGGTGCAATGCTTGGAAAATTGGTCTTTGACCCAACCTTGAGCAATTGAAAATACCTTGCGCCATGGCGCTCTTTGGCCATAGATGCCTTTGCACCATAAAAATGTATCACCATTATAAAACTGAGTAAAAATATTTTTTCTCAGTTTTTCAAGTTTTGTGCATGAGTATAGAGAACGGAGGTAGCCTAAAAGCGGTGAAGAAGAAAATAGGCATAGGTAAAAACCAGATGTATGCACTTAGAGAAAAGAAGGGCAATATCATTAGCAATATAGATAAGATAGTTAAAGTAGCCAAAGGTTTCTACAGAAATCTATACAGTTGCAAATGTAATCAGAAAGTTAGAGACAGTAGCGCACAGCAATGCGCCATCCCGCCAGTAATGAAAGAGGAAGTAAAGAAAGCATTGGGAGCAATGCAAAGGGGAAAAGCAGCTGGTGAGGATCAGGTAACAGCAGATCTGTTGAAGGACGAAGGGGATATTGTGCTAGAAAAACTAGGCACCCTATATACGCAATGCCTTATGACCACGACGGTACCAGAAGCTCGGAAGAATGCAAACATAATCTTAATTCATTAGAAAGGAGATGCCAGGGACTTAAAAAATTACAGACCAATCAGCTTACTATCCGTTGCCTACAAGATATCTACTAAGGTAATCGCTAATAGAGTCAGGGCAACCTCAGACTTTAATCAACCAAATGATCAGGCAGGCTTTCGTAAAGGATACTCCACAGTAGTTCATATCCACACTGTCAATCAAAAGAAATGCACAGAATATAACCAACCCCTATATATAGCCTTAATGAAATCTAAAGTCTGACGAAAACTCGTCTGGTCGGGTAGAAGATTCATGTATGAAGAAAAAGGAACGCCGACCAATAGGTTGTTGTTTAAAACGAGACATTTCGGCTTCCATACGGAAGCCTTGATCACCTTTTGGTCGGCGTTCCTTTTTCTTCATACGTATATATAGCCTTCATTCATTACGAGAAAGCATTTGTACTCAATGGAAAACCTCAGCAGTCATAGAGGCATTGCGGATTCAGTGTGTAGATGAGCCTTATGTCAAAATACTGGAAGATATATATAGGAATTGCATAGCTACCATAGTCCTCCATAAAGTCAGGAATAAAATTCCAATAAGGAAGGGCGTCAGGCAAGGAAAGATCTCGCCAATCCTATTCACCGCCTGTTTACAGGTGGTATTCCGAGGCCTGAATTGGGAACAGTTAGGGATAAGAGTTAATGAAGAATACCTAAATAATCTGCGATTTGCTGATGACATTGTCTTGCTGAGTCACTCGGGAGATGAATTGGAAAGCATGATGATTGATTTAAACAGACAGAGCAGAACGCTGGGTCTAAAAATTGACATGCAGAAAACTAAAGTAATGTTCAACAGTCCAGCAAGGGAACAGCAGTTCACAATTGGCAATGAGGTGCTGGATGTGGTAAAGGAATTCTACTTGGGCCAGGTAGTGACAGCTGATCCGGATCATGAGAGGGAACTAACTAGAAGGATAAGAATGGGGTGCAACGCATATGGTAGGTTCTCTCAGATCATGAATAGCAGGTTACCAATATCCTTTAAGAGAAAAGTGTACAACAGCTGTATATTACCGGTACTCATCTATAAGGCATAAGCGTGGAGGCTAACCAAAAGGGTTCAGCTTAAGTTAAGGACAACACAGCGAGACATGGAAAGAAAAATGATAGGTGTACCGTTAAGAGACTGGAAGCGAGCAGAGTGGTGAGGGAACAAACGCGTGTTAATGACATCCTAGTCAAAATCAAGAGGAACAAATGGGCTTGGGCAGGGCATGTAATGCAAAGGCAAGATAACCGCTGGTCCTTAAGGGTAACAGAGTGGATTCCAAGAGAAGGCAGGTGTAGCAGGGGGCGGCAGAAGGTTAGGTGGGCGGATGAGATTACAAAGTTTGCAGACATAGGGTGGGCGCAGCTGGCAAAGGACAGGTTTATTTGGTGAGACATGGAAGAGGCCTTTGCCCTGCAGTGGGTGTAGTCAGGCTGATGATGGTGATGATGACAAAATGTGATTACCTATTCATCTACACATTTTTCACAAACAGGTTTTCTTTTTTGTCAATAGAAAGCTGTGTGTGAGGTGGGTGTGGCCAATACGGACTGATGCTTCGGCGAGTTGGCATGCCATTTTCAAGAACAGCGTGAGTTAGACAAGGAAGACACACTGACAGGCACTGACTTGCAACTAAATGTTTATTGCTTGGAACGTGGAAGCAAATAGATCAGGCTCCAAGCAACAATCAGAAAACACAGAGTGATACATACTTGTCCATGCACATGAAAAAGAGCCAGAATGATACATCAGCGTTACTTCCCTCCAGATAAAAATTCTAATCCTTTGGCTGACAACACTAAGGAGGGACTGCTGACATATGCATCCTTTAACCAGGCGATTTGAGCGGCTTCAATAATTTCTCCAGTTAATAGGGCGGAAACTTGGGCTAGTTGGAGACCGTTTTAAATCAGTTTTTCTAGCACTTAGTGAGCCCACAAGACAAAGAACACAAGTACACAGGACAGATGCTAGTATTCAACTGCCGTTTATTCGAAAAACATTCAATATAAGACATCTCAAATTGCTGATACTTGTTGTATCGTAGTAATGATAATTAGCAATGAAACAGTACACGTAGCATACGGTCGAGCCGATCTGTATTCTCCTACTTCGTCGTCTTCTCTCCCCCCATGCGCGCGAGTGCGTGCAGCGCACTTGCCACACTTCATCTTTATCACATTTCCGCCGCACTTAAAAAAACAAAATGTCTAGCGGATGTCATAGTCTTTGAACCATGCGGGCCGCTTCTTTTTGCGAGTACTTCGGCGAGGCGGCGCAGGAGGTGAAGCCGCAGTTGCCGCTGTGGATTTACTACACGAGGGTTGAGGAGCGGCTGCCGATTCCGGAGCGGGCGGAACGGCTGGCATCATATGGATTGAAGGCGCGTCCGAAGAAGGACCCTGGACCACGGTTCCGGACTGTGGACTGGGCGGCGGCGGCAATGTATAAAAAATGCGCTGACCTTCCAGTCCGAGGCAATTCAGCAGGATGGCCTTCCGCCTGTCCGCGCCCAGAGTAGAGGCACCAAAGGCTAGCATGTAATTCCGGAACGCCAGCTCCCATTGCTCCCATGGAAGGGCAGGACGACCAGGAGTCGGCAGGAAGGGTGGTGGTGGCTAAAGCCCAGAAAAGCTCATGACGGATGGTGAGCAGGCCACGTGAAGGTCCCGAATCAAAGCAGCATCCTCGTCGCCAAAATATGTTGTATCGTAGTAATGATAATTAGCAATGAAACAGTACACGTAGCATACGGTCGAGCCGATCTGTATTCTCCTACTTCGTCGTCTTCTCTCCCCCCATGCGCGCGAGTGCGTGCAGCGCACTTGCCACACTTCATCTTTATCACAATACTCACACACATGCAGTAGCACCGCCACGCTTCAGGAACAACATTTATTTTTTTGATAGATTTACAGATGGGGTGCTGACGCATTTCGAACCTTCTTTATAAATGCACATAGCTTCGAAAATTTCATGCTGCGATTGCATTTTTATTGTACCCAGAATGCTTGTTTCCTGAAAGATTGGTGTGCAAAGTACAGGATCAGGGTCTCCAGGGTACCATTCGGTAAGACAGCGTTTGCAGTGCGCAGCGAGACTGCCCCGAAGAAACTTGTGCGCTAGTGCCCGCCCATGAACGGCGAGGCAAGGAAGGCACTGTGCACTAGAAACCATCAAAAGAAGTTTGTACCATGCAAAATCGGTGTTGTCTATAAAATCCTGCTCACTTGTGGCAAGGCTTATATTGGGCAATCAGGACGATGCTTAAATGAACGGCTGAGAGGGCACCGCTTGGCAACGGAATCCATATCAGCGGGGGGAACCTCGCTGCGCACTGCAAACGCTGTGTTATCGAACGGTACCCTGGCGACCCTGACCCTGTACCTTGCACACCAATCTTTCAAGAAACAAGCATTCTAGGTGCAATAAAAACGCAATTGGAGCGTGAAATTTTTGAAGCTATGTGCATTGATAAAAAAGGTTCGAAATGTGTCAGCACCCAGTCTGTCAATCCATCAAAAAAAGAAATGTTCCTGAAGCATGGCGGTGCTACTGCACGTGTATGAGTATCAGCATTTTGGGATGTCTTATACTGAATGTTTCTTGAATAAACGGCAGTTGAAGACTAGCATCTGTCCTGTGTACTTGTGTTCTTTGTCTCGTGTGTGCACTAAGCGCAAGAAAAAATGATTTCTCCAGTTAGCATGTTTGGGTGCCTACTCAAAACTTTTGTTTGTTGGAAGTACGGCTGGCAAGTTTTGCTTTCACAGTCTCTGCAGTGGATGCCGTGATGCCCTTCAACTGTATTGTGAACATTGTTATTGTGTTCTCTTTGGCGCTCCTTTAGGTGCCCATCCGTCTGGCCGATGTACTACTTACCGCATGAAAGTGGAATGGAGTAGATGACGCCTTCTTGGCATGCAACACAATGATTCTCATGCTTTATGGTGCACTTTTGTACTGTGAATTCTGCGTTAACCTGCTTGCGCAGTATTCCAAGCTTTTCGGGAGCCGAAAAAACAACTTTTACGTGAGCTCAGTTGCCTATCTTCTTTAGTTTATAGGAAAACTTATGAATGTATGGAACAATGTACGAAACAATGGAACAAACAGAGACCTAAAATAACTTCAATGAAACGCTCCTGGTGAAAACATGACTTCCATTTACCTAGAATTGGCTTTACCAAGTGCAGTTTATTGTTTACTTCGTTGTTCCAAGCCAACTGCCATTTTTTTTCCTTAATTTATGCTGTACTCAGTTCATGCAATCATTAATGGGTACATTTACTTTTTTATCTGCTTGCCACCATGTTGAGCAGCACACAAGTCTGCTCTCTCGTTGCCCTTAATTCCAACATAACTCGATACCCAGCAGTTTTGTCCTTGAGTCATGGTTGTTGTTATGTTGTGTATAAAGTCACCAAGCAGCGAAGTGATTGCATTTCTGAAATGGAGCGCTGTAAGTATGCTTATACCCTCTTTACATGGGCAGCCCTAACCACGGTTAAGCTTAACTGCAGTTAAGGCGGTTAACCATCTCGGTTAGTGCGACAAAACAGATCATGTGATACTCGCCTCAGTGAAGTTAAAACGTCACCTACTGAGGCACACTATTAGACAGGGCTACGTTGAAAAGAACACATAAGAGGAAAAACGTTGTTTCTTGTGCTAAGGCCTGCTTAAAAACTTTTTTCTTTGTGCTTGTGGCTGTCGCTAGCCGAATTCTAAAGAGAAGTTCTAAACAATGATCACAGTCGACTTCATAGCCGACTGCGCATTCTACTTTGGCTATTTTAGCCTCTTTTTTTTCCCCCTGACTGCTCACTGCGACGCATCACTGCTCGCTTGCTCACTGCTATCGTTGTTTATTTTTCGTGGGTTTTCTTTCACAGTGAGTGCTGTGCACTGTTCATTTGTTTGTGCAGTTAAGATCCTTCGGATGTCTTGTGTGTCAAGCCTATGTTGGCCCTTAGCAGGCCTGTCACGAATGAGGGCAACACTCAATTTTGGGCTGCATTCGTGGCGCAGCAGATGCTGGCGCTGAGCGCTGAAATTGTCATGCTTGAAGACACGAGGAAGCGACACCGGGGGTGGCCGAAGCTCTTTTTGTTGGCGGCGGCGCACCTGCTCGTCCGTGAGCGAAATCTGTCAGCGTACCCGCGCCCAGACTCGTGGTATGAGACCACGCTTCCGCACCTTCCGGACAGCGGACTCCGAGAAAACTTTCGGTTCAACCGCGGCACATTCCAGTGCACAGTGGCTGTTTGTGGAAGTATGAGCCGGCAAGATACCAACATGCGGAAAGCTATTCCGCTGGAGAAACACATGGTGATCGGCTTGTACCGCCTCGTAACATCAGCAGAACAGTGGAACTTGTTTGGCATGAGCACTGCGTCAGTTACCTTAATGATGCACGAATTTTGCGGCGTGGTAGTGGAGTAGTTGGAAGCATGATTTGTGCATTTCCCAACACCAGCTGAGCTTTACGAGCACATGTGTAAATTCACAGCAGTCTGTGGTTTCTCTCAAGGTGTCGGTGCAGTGGATGCTGTCATATCGAGGAGTGCCCCCAAAGCAAGAAGCTGCAGACTAATGCAATTATAGGGGGTGGTACAGTGTCATCCTACTTGCTGCCGTTGACCACACGTACAGGTTCCTATGCAAAAATGGTGGGAGCCCTGGTAGGAACAATGATGCGGCAGTTTTTCAGAAGTCTCGACTGCCAGCTACTCTGGTTAGTGAGCTGTTCCGGCAAGAAACAAAAGTCATTGAAGGTGTGGAAGATGGCGCAATTCTTGGTGATCTTTCCCCTTGCAGATGCACCTGATGAGGCTGTTCCCCCTCCAGGTGCCTCTGGGTCCCCCTCACAGACCTTTAACTATCGGCTGCCGAGTGCCAGACTTGCTGTCGAAAATGCTTTTGGACGTGTCAAGGCATGCTTTAGAATGGCGTTGAAGGGCCTTGAGTGTGACATCCACAATGTCAGTTATCTGATCCGTGCTGCACAACATTTGTGAGTAGCTCAGTGACCACAATGATTCAAGCTGGTTTGGTGTGGTTCAGAGCGCTAATGAAAGGCGGCCTCAGCCGGTGTGCACAAGCAACCAGGAAGAGATGTCAGGTGTGCCCATCAGGAACACCCTGGCCAAGCACCTTGCCTTGAGCTAGAACCCAGTCCGTGGGAAACTCAAGAGCAGCTAAGGACACCTCTACCAAGAGGGAACAGCCCTGAACAGAGCTACACACACATTATTGAAGGAGCAGACTCTGGCTTCGGCTCACCTTAAATGGCTACCATTGCATGCACATGATGCATACTCACTACTGGGGTGAAGGTTATGATTGTTACTAGAGTAATTTTCGTAACCTACATGCGCTTCATAAAATAGGTTTGGTTTGGTTTATGGGGTTTAACGTTCCAAAGCGGCTTGTGCTATGAGTGATGCCGTAGTGGAGGGCTGCAGAATTTTTGACCACCTGAGGTTCATTAACATGCACTGACATTGCACAGTACACGAGTTTCTTGCTTTACACTTTCATCGAAAAGCCGCCATCGTGGCCATGCTTTCAGAAAATAGTCTTGCATTATATTGCTAATGTTAATTGGTTCTTGTTAAGCTACAAAACGAAGTGGTTTATACCAACTACTAGTACTCCTTATGACAAAAAAACCTTCACCTACATGCAACCACCTCTAATAAACTAATAATGAAGATTTCATTACTTCCTGCAAACAAATCTCTTTCTTCAAACAGTTTTTCTTGCAGACAATAGTAAAATTCCAGCATCAGCCTTCCATTTTTATATGATTCATTCTTGTTGAGTACTGCTGTTAATGCTGCTGATTCACTGCGATTGTACTACCTTTTTCATTGTTGTGTTTGTGTCACATGGTCTGCGTATTGCTTGCAATTCTATCACTTGCTGTTTGCTTATAATTTTCGTGCATAACTGGCCATCGTTTTGCGACATTGCCAATCAGCAACTTGTTGGTATCTTGTCAAGCAGTACAAGCTTTTAGTCTTGCACTCCTACTTCTGAAAGCAGAAGTACTTGGTTCATCATAAAGTTGAATGGCACAAAGGAACAAACACAGGAAGACACAGCAGTGGCGCTTTTTCTGTCTCTATCTTTTTGTGTTTGTTCCTTTGCGCCGTTCAACTAAAGACTGAAAACGGCGTGAAAAACGGGACAAGAGAAACACACAGCAACGAACTTACAACTGGGTGTATTTCAAGCGAGACAGCAATAAATACAGAAAGTACACGTAAAAAACTAAAAGAACACCATGATATAAGATTGATACTATTGCAGGTCAATATCTAAAAAGGCTATCTCTTTTCTCGATAAGCGAAGAGACAGCACGCTCAAGCACTTGTCACCTCTCATGTGGATGACGAAAGCTTCGTATAGTTCGTTTTTGTTTGCTTGCATACGTGCACAACACTTTGCTTTTGTTGAACTGGGGAGTGCATTTGCATGTTGTCACATGCTTGGCGAGTGTGATCCCTTTGCCCAGCAAACAACGTACCTCCCCAGGAGCGCCCAGAAAGGATGGAATGCCCCTGTCCCAGTACAACAATTATCGAACATTTCCAGGCCGTAGAGGCAGGACATAGAAACACAAGCAAAAGGGAAGTGCGCTCACTAATGTCGTAGAAACGTTTTTTCGAGGGTGTTAAGTAGAAACAAAAACAAATCAGCATTTTGGTCCCAGAAAGGTAACTGGGATAACGTTTTTGGGACCAATACTTTTCAACAAAAAATACAAATTGGCTCCTCGCTCCCTTTTCTCTCTCCCTCGCGCCAAAAGCTACGGGGAGAGAAGATTTTGCGCTTGCACTCGCTGTTTTGAGATCAAACAGTTTTGTTCGAACAGCCGAAGGAAGCGCAGTTCACCCTGCATCTCTCTCGTGGGCTGTCAGCTCCATGCTGCAAGCGGACAGGCGACGGCGGTCTGCCTTTTCATCACATCGCCGGGAGCGGCGGTCACCAACGTGCCCGTCTTCAATAGTGTTTCCAACTTCAGCACGGTGCGGCGGTCCCTGCAGGCATCTCCAACTACCAGCAGTCCTCGTTGTGCTGCTGTCTAGCAGAGGCGCAGTAATGGGCCTCCCGTCGCTCGCCTGGCTTCCTCACTGGACGGAAGCCACCTTGCGCACACGTATTCGAGCAGCCCCTAGCCGCTCGCGCGCAAGCCCCAGTGCGCAGCAGCTCTTGCTCTCAGCACTGGGCTGTCCTGAACTTCGTAGCTGTGGATTCATGGCAGCTTTCCTGCGCACCTCGGTATGCCCCCATAATTCCTTTTGGAGCTGGTGCAGCGGCGTGCGGCGCATCACAAGTCTTTTGCACAGCTTCACGGCCCTACAACATAATAGCACCCTTACAGGCGTCATTCGCGGCAGCGGATTTCAACGCAATGGGCAACTCCTAGCGCGCACTCTGCGTCCCTCAGCGCCTCCGACGACTGTGGCGTGTTGTTGGTGGCAGCGTGGTCGTCCACTGCGGTCATAGGCGGGAGAGATCTTCGGAAGCCCATCAGACTCTTGCTGCCAGTGCCCATGGATTAACCTGCTCTACCTACATTGCCGCCCTGTCGCAGCGGTATAGTTTGTGTTGTGTTCGCGTCGTAGACTCCCAACCCACCCCCACCGAATTACTTGTGCCTTGACCACCTTGATCTCGCCTCTTACGTCACAATGTGCCGCACGCGTGGTCTGCTGTACCATGGGTGCGGCGAGCCAGGGCTCCTACCTTAAGATGTCTCCCCTTTCCATCCGGCTCCAAGCAGTCTTATCTCCACACTTAGTCACAAAAAAATAAAACGGGGGTGTAACGAGGATGTTACGCGTATGTTTGAGCGTTCGCTGTGCCGTGAGAAGGCGCAGGACTGAAGGCTGTGTTAACTCATATATATCATTGCAGCATTTTATTTCATCCCCAGGTTTCTGTTCGCAACGTCATCAAGGTATGTGGTTTATGCTCGTTTTTTTATTTTTGCCTCGTAGAATTAATTTTTTTTCCTGTTTTGATAACAAGCTCAAGATTACTCCGAGGCTCGTGCGAGAGGCAAAGCGAGAGGGAGGTTTCACCCTGCAGAATATCCGTAACCTGAAACCGCGTATCTGTATCGTTCGCCCATATCGTCTTTCCTTTTGGCACCCAGGTTGCTCTTTACATGCGTTTGCTTTTGCGTGTGCATATATGCTTTTGTACCCTTTAGAATGTTTGCTTAAGGTGCATCAACTTTCAGCCTGTATTATGTTTTTATTACTCCATTTTTTTTTCAGATTTCTCAGAGCTAGAGAAAATTTTGGCCATTATTATTTGCTGGTGTCGTAGTGCTCCGTACATTGTTGTTAAATGGTGCATACATATGGATCTCCTGTTTGTATTGATTTAAATGCAAAGAGCACATCTAATAAACTGAAATTACATCTGTATTGCACTGCTATTTCCTGTTATATGGGCGGGATCGGGCGACATTTTGAATCATTATTTCCTTCGATAGCGCTTGGATATAGCGCTTCGTGACAGAGAAATTGATTATTGGCGTGCGATGTCTTAATATTTCACCACGTGTACTTCTTATGCGTTTTTCATGCTTTTCTTTTCCTTCTTATACGAGCGAGATGTATATATTCGACGAACGTGCATTAAAAACCTGGTTGTTATTCAGCGTCGTGTCCCGCCTCTCTCTTTGTCTCGTGCTGCGCTGCTTCCGTCACAAGATCATGCACCAACCAGCCCAAATTTTCACCTGGTTAAAGCACATTTCATGTAAACAGGTAAGTCTGAATGGCCTAGCCAGCAAGCATTCACGCGAGTTGACAGATGTATTACACCACCTGTAACGTAAGCATGTGCCTGAAATTTGGCACATATGTGCGCTTAGATGCCTGATGTCTGCATGAAAAAGAAGAAATAATTTTATTGAACCATAGCCGAGAAATCTAGCATTAACCTTTTGAGGCTGTCCCTGGGACGCACAACTTTTTGGACACGGCTAGATGTGGGGACGTTTTTTGGACGTCTTCGGGAAAAATGAGAACCTCCTGGGGACATTCCAAATGTCTTGATGGGATATTTCTGGGAGATTTTGAGGAGGTTTTGTGTTTCTTGGGTGCCTACACTGACATCATTAGCGTGCTCTCTTAATCTGTCATTTAAGCAGCTGTCAGTCTGGCAAACATAAGTGGCACCGCATGACAGAGGGATTTCATAGATCACGTTGCTTTTGCAGTCAACATATTGTGTCACGTGCTTAGTGCTGCAGGACAACATGTGACAACATGCAAATGCACTCCCCAGTTCAACAAAAGCAAATTGTTGAGCACGTACGCAAGCAAACAAAAACGAGAACTATACGAAGCTTTCGTCATCCACACGAGAGGTGAGAAGTGCTTGAGCGTGCCGTCTCTTCGCTTATCGAGAAAGAGATAGCCTTTTTAGATATTGACCTGCAATAGTATCAATCTTATATCATGGTGTTCGTTTAGTTTTTTATGCGTACTTCCTGTATTTATTGCGCTCTCGCATGAAATACTCAGTTGTAAGTTCGGTGCTGTGTGTGTTGCTTCTCTCTATCTTGTCCCGTTATTCACGCCGTTTTCAGTCTTGAATCATGAACCAACTGGCCCAACAATCCTCCTTTTTCCATTCAACTTTATTCTGAAAGCAGTATAGTGAATGAAATGCATTCACTATATAGACGTTTCCAATAAGGGCCCCCTGGGTATCACCATATTTTTTCGCTAGGCTGTAATATGCACCTGATGCTAGCCCAGTGGAAGCGGATAGCTATGACCAAAAAAGCTGTTGGTGCTTACAATCATATTACAGTGAACATTTTATATCTAGTCAAAGATTAAGCAATAGCTGCGAGAAATTTTTTCTTTTTGCTCATGAATGTAACGAAATCATGTCGGTCACAGGTGGAAACTTCATACTTTTGCTCACATCATCCACAAACAAAGCAAACACAAAAATGTGATGTAAATGTAACCCAATGGTGAGAGCTTTGAAAAAGCTCAGTGTGATAAATTTCATTACATTCCCATCCTAACTTGTTAAACCAAAGGTACGCTTTCTATGAACAATTTCATGTCATTAATACTTTCCTGTTGTCAAATTCCCCACTGTTCTATCACTTGCCCCCCCCCCCCCCCCCCCCAAAAAAAGCAGTTATGTTGCAAGAAAAATATCAGCCTTGTAGCAAACAGTTCCTGGTGAACATGCAACAGCCAGTGGTTCTGAGTGGAGAAGCAGGTGGAGTGTTACTGCGAGAGCAGCAGCAATGTACTTGCAACAGGCTTTTTGATTATTGCACTTCCACCTGTGTACCGCTGTAGTGTATGCACGTGCTCTGTTAATAACTAATACTGCAAGCTGCCACAGTAGCCAGCCCGCACAACACAATTGACTGTTTAAAACACAATACAAAACTTTCAGCAGTGAAAGATCTGACTTCATCTCATCACATGCTGTAATATCATGGAAAATCAAATAACTTGCAGCTCTTCTCTTTATCAATCTTTATTGAGCAAGTTATTATTTTCTTTGTTGTCTAAAAATTTTGCAAGCAGTTCCACCATGCTTGCATTTTTGGCATTCGCTTCCTTCTGGAGGCGCACCATTTTCTTGCGTATTTTGTGTGCTTGTGGTTGACCTTTGCTGCTGCCTCGCTTTCTCCTTTGTGGAGGGCAACTAGCTGCTCTATAGCAGATCCTTGTCGCTTGTTGTGGCTCTTTTATGGTTCCCTTCTTTTGGCGCTTGCGCCAGCACCGGCACTGCTGTTTGTCCCTGCAGTGACACTGCCACTTGCGCCAGCACTGGCTCTGCTTGTGTCGCTGCTGCTGTTGCCTGTGCTTTGCAGTACAGGTACTGCAGCACTGGCACTGCAAATGGGGGAGCTGGCCACAAGTTGTGAGAGGTCGGCTCTGCTGCTTCCTTCAGGCAGGCTGTCCTCCCATCACAGGAGCACTTCTGAGCCGCCTGGTGCCTGATTGACAACTGGCAGCTGCACATGATGAAACACACAAGACAGCATGTTATCTCAGAACAGAGGTTAAATGTGTCCTAATATAATGCAATCATCCGCTTCCAGAATATATTACAAAAACACAAACTTGTGATGGCCAAACTGGAAAGAAGGCAGCGGTTCAAATTTTTATTTTCCTGAACATAACTAAATAGATATATGAAGATCCCAACATGTACAGCCTTCCTGATATTTAATAATATAGCGCTAGCATCGGCCAAACTGCTTATAAGCGCCTTATAACGGCGATAAGTGTGCAACACAGCGAGAGTTCACGCACGCGCACGAAGGGAGAGCGTCGTCTGTTACGCTGTTCCGATCATGAGCACACACGCCCTGCCACAGCATCTCTTAGCAAAAAACCCGGCAGGCAGTAGACCGCATGTGCTTGACTAATGACTAATATGTGACACTGAGACGTGCTTTCCGTCTTTTTTTTCCGATTATTGGAGGCCGCGCTGGTAAAGCAGATTTAAAATAAGAAAAATAAAGGAAGGAAATACAGCAGCAAATGGAAACCATTGCCAGTGTCACATCTTAGTCATGCACATGTGTTCGACTGCCCGCCGGTTTTTTGCGAACAGATATTGTGGTAGGGCGTGTGTCCTCGTGATCGGAACAGCGTAGCAGATGACGCTCTCCCTTAGTGCGCATGCGCGAACTCTCGCCGTGTTGCACGCTTATCGCCGTTATAAGGCGCTGACCACCAGTTTGGTAGACGCTCCCGTTATATTATTAAAAATCAGGAAGGCTGTACATCAGGATTCCCTAGCCCAAACTTTCACATGAAGCAATGGGTTCAGTTCACTTTTTTCCTGAATACTGTTGCGGAGTGCAATCGCTTTCCTTTAGGTTTATGTGACTCGAAATATTTTGTGAAGAAGTTGGAGGATTTTTGTACGGCTCCTCGTGTTGGTGTTGTGATGAATATTAGATTTTATGTCCTTTAAATGACTTGTAGCTGTTGTGGCTAATGGTTTTATGCTTTTATAATTATGTGCCCCTCCTGCTTGGGCCAAAGTTATGGCTCGCAGTAAGTACAAATAAATAAATGAATGAACAGCTGAACAAGACAGTATACCAAGCTGATCAAAGTCAATAACAAGCAATATGTTAACCATGCGCAAGCATGTGGGGCATGGTTGACCAAGGGTAAAGCCAGCTGATGAGGTTGAGTTGAACAAAAGTACATGGGAGGTGAGGTGCGAACTCTGGGACGACAAGTCGCTGCGATTTTAAGACGCAAGTGCCATTTCGGCTCCCCATTGCCATTAATTAATGCTCATGGTTGTGGGGGTAGCTTACGCTACATAACCCCCCCGAGCCTGTCCAATGGTAAGCCCTCGTCAACGTCAACATGACTCCAAAAGAAGGATTGCTGGGTCAGTTGGTTCATCATTCAAGGCTTAAAAACAGCACGAAAAATGGGGGATACAGAAAGAAGCAATAGACAGCACTGAACCTGCAAATGAATGTATTCACTTCACTTCACTTTATTACCTTAAAAGCCCCTGGGCAAAAAAGGACAACCACAAAAGAGGATACGACACAAAGAACACTTCTCTTCTGTGGTTGTCCTTTTTTACACTGTCGTTCGTTCCAAGTATGAATAACCAACTAGCCCACCACTATGTTTTATTGAATTACTTGGACACTACAGATATTACATAGAGATTTATTTTCCACTTTGCTACTTCCGTTCAGTGTCCCTGTAGAGAAACAACAGTTCACACTAACAGCTTATGATCCACAGGTTGCTGCATTACTCCACTGTATCCAAGCCCAGTTGCTAATGGAATCAATGGTGTTGTTGGGTATCTACAAGAGAGAAGGATGAAGGTGAAGCTGCATGTTCACAGGTGTGAAAGATGAATTGTCATGCAGCACTAGCAATATTAATATATCATGCAAATAAAGACACCGAAATTCTTGTGCGTACCATAATTTCATCTTACTAGAGACTTAAGTCGTATCCATCCGCAGTGTGCGCCTTTTGACATAAGATTCCCACCTGAAGAAAAAGGACGTAACCTAAACTAGCAATGTGCAATTGAACTCCCTGTACAACAAAGCGGTCTTTACTCTGGCATAGTAACATTAAGTATATGGGGAGACAACCAGCTATTTACCGATATGTAGAACTGCTAGAAAAAAAACAAGGATTTATGGACGAGCAGTGGGAGTTGCTTGGCTAGTTGGTTCACGCTTCATGACAAAGAACAACAGCACAAGGCAAAAATGTAGACGTGGAAGCTCATTTTTGTGGGAGTGGTTTACACAACTGCTCGAGTCTGTTCTTTATTATCTATTGTTGGCCGGCATTTTATAATGAGTATATGTTCCACACTGAGAAATGAACAGCAATATAATTCTGAAGTGATCTGAATGACAGATAACACGCAATGTTATAAATCACAAATTACCTCTAAACTTTCCTTGACTCACCCATCATCGTTGATGGGAAGGCAGCCGAGGAAACTGTGGAGCTGCCAGTAGAAGATCCATGGGACAACAGGCTACCCAGTTGAAGTGCCTGTGCGTCTCAGCTGCCTGGAAAAATAAAAACATTTGAAGGTTGTGATCACAGCATTTCTCTAAGTGGATTAAGCTTCACTGTACACATTCTCAACGCAAGACTAAAATTTCTTAGATAAGAGTCTAATGCAGGGGTGTGCAAATATTCGAAATTTCGAATACGAATCGAATATGTTTGATATTCGATTCGTATTCGAAAATTGATATTCGCGAATTTCAGAATATTCGAAAATTCCCGAATACTCGCCAGCGATCGTATACTGCGCATACTTTCATAAATTCGACCGTGGCAAATCCACAGTATCTGGGCAAATTAGCCGATAATTGAGTTAAAAATTCCAGGAAAACAATACAGAGGTCCTGCCCGCTCCTTCTCCGCCGTTCATCACACGGACCGACCGCATCCCGACGCCGCAAGGCTTCACCTCGTGAGTTTTCCCCAAGTGGGCTTTCCCACATATCCCCCGTGCTGCGAACAAGATGGCCGCCGGCCCGCTTCGAACAATCGCAACGCAAAATCGCGCTTTTTTTTTATCCTTCGGTAATACGTTACATATTTAATGCCCACATCCGAAGAATGAGGCCTGTCGCCTTCATAACGCTCCAAGTGTGACTTCTGCCATCCCGTTTTGTAAACTACGCTATGCTAGAAAGCCTACTTGCGGAAGGCCGCGGGAGCCTCCTGAAGGGGCGCGTTGAGTAGTCACAATAGGGCAAGCGATCCTGTTAAGATCTCGCCTATTGCATGGTGCATTGTAACCCGCACACCTCTTTAGCGGGCGTAACGGCAGGCATGGCAACAATCGGAAGGCCTCTGTCGTTAGGGCGAAAAAATAGCCTGGCTGCGTAGTTTCGGTTTCTGAGCTTCACCGCTGCCCCGCGACAACTTCAAATGTCGGCCCGCGCATTCGCCAATAGTCCTGTCCCAGCTCCGCGCAGCTCATTTCTTTTTCCTTTTTATAAACCGCCTCGCCGCTCCGACGCGTGTGTTCCCCGGCCCCTTGCTTGCATTTGTATTTGTGTTCTTCCAGCACTCCAAAACGGGTAGCTAGTCAAGAACTTACAGGTGTTAGTGCGATGGAGCCGCCTCATAAGGCCTTACTGCATCTTCAGCATTTTCGGCAGCATTTTTTTTAGAGGGGGGTGCAATTTTATTAACAGAGGCCTTCAGATGAACCGCACATTTCTTCGGGTCCCTTGAACTCCAAATGAATGAGGTTTAATATTCGTCATGTTATTTTTTATTGCCAGTCTTGTCATTTTATGGATTTTGTTTTGCATGACCTCATTATAGTTTGGATACTGTTATGCTGTCTAATCAAGTAGTATACATTTCTGTGCACATTATGTTTTTTTTATATGGTACTGAGGCAATCTAGTTTTGTTTATTTTAGTTGCAAAGACCATACACTATTTTGAAAAAATAAGGGCAACAACGTTTGCTTGCTCATCGTTTTCTGAATTTTTTTGTACTGAACAGATATTCGATTCGATATTCAAAGCCATTTTTTTTCATATTTGTATTCGATTCATATTCGAAAATTTCAATATTCGCACACCCCTAGTCTAATGCATATGAACAGGTACTGGTGAAATTAATGAATGCAATTTACATTTGCAATGTGGCTAAACTAAATCCTGCTAGTTGCAGCTTTGCAACTGAAGCCACGACTGTGCATTATGGTTCAACTATTGTCGTCTAGCAACATCTTACTTGGTTAATTTCTAGATTTATTTCTTTCATAGATCTTTCCCAGCTGCACTGTGTATACTACTTCACAAATGCTGCTAGTACACTGTTTAGCCTGATAAAGAAATATGAAATAAATCTAGAAATTCAATTAACTACATTGTTGCTCTTGCAGGTGGCCAGAAATATCGACGCGTACAGCAGTGCTGTCAGCGCAGCAGCTTGCAATTTGCAAATAACAACGACGAATAACATATGTGTAACAAAGAAGACGAAGTTTGCATGCTGCGCCGAGCACGCGTGCACAAGCGAAGATTCTAAGTGCTGCGTATGCTGCTCCTGCCTGGGGTCATTACTCTCGAGTCTTTACTACCTCAACAATGCATTCTTAAGATTGTCTTCGACACTCCAGAACTGTGCAACGACGGCGAAGAGAATCGATGCATTGCTCCAGCGACAACACATGCTACTATCCCACATGTGAGGCTGACGTAAGCAGTTCAGCTGCACTATGAAAACAGCGCCAAGAACCTGATGGCACGAGCATCGTTCAGTAAAGGTCGCACTTACTGGTATTCCTTGTTGAGGTTTTCCATTTCCAGCTTCACTTGTTTGCTGGTGTATGGGCCTTCTCCCGGCGGTAGCCTGGCATTCACTTCCGCTACAATTGCAGTATATATCCGAGCGTTGCGCGTGCTACCGCGCAGCGTAGGTAGATGGTCCTCCCAGATGCGTATCAGGGCCGCGGTTGTTGAATCAGGCCAGATGACACAACTCTCGAAGGACGAGTCGTTCGATGTTGCTGCTGCCACAGGCGCCACCATCTTGTCGGTTAAGGTAGCAAACGGAAGTCGGCAAGCTTGGTTTGGGTAACTGTGGTTAGGTGGCGTAACTGCAGTTTCGTCTGCCGTGTGAGCACAGCTAACTATAGTTACGGAGAAACGTAGTTGCCTTAACTGTGGTTAAGGTCGCCTGTATAATTGCGGTATTAGCGGGTCTGTGTAAATAATGCTGTTTGTGAGGTTCTCACTTTTTTTTTTACGGCCAAGGAGACTGCGTAACATTTGGCAGTGAAGATGGATGCACACTGTGGAAGTTGTAGTTTCCTCCCAGTTTCCTTGTACTACTGCGCTTCCAGCGTAGACATTTCTTTTCGAACCATCAGTGTAAAAACCCACAAAGCCCATGTATTTTTCCTCAGGTGCAAGGAATTCCTTAAGATATGTTCTTGTGGAGTTTGTTTTTTGTGGAGCTGTGTAAGAGTGACATCACATATTGCAGGAAAATTGTACCATGGAGGAAGTGAATCTCGCCTTTGTGCAGCACCATGTAATGTGTCCAGTACGTCGAGATCCTGGCACATATCTTCAAATCGCAAGAGTAGAGACCTGGTGGCTTGCGGTCTGTTGTCGAGTATTATTCTTGAAGGACAGTTCATTACAACTGGATAGCCGATGTGTTCTGGTAGAGACCTTATATTTAAAATAAGAATATACGAACAAATCAGAGTGGTTCTTCTAGCTTCAAGAGGACGTTCATTTGTTCTACAGAGGCTGACTATGGGAGATGTTCTGTATGCGCCGCATGAGAGGTGTAGGCCTGAGTTTTGCACTGGATCCAATTTTTTTTTAGGTATGACCGTCTTGCTCGACCATAAACAATACATCCATAATCTAAGGACGACTGTACCAAAGAGCGATAAATGTGCAGGAGGCATGCTCTATCAGACCCCCATGTTTCCTTGAGAGCACTTTGGGTATGCTTAGAAACTGTGAGGCTTTCTTTTTTAGCGTGTTTATGTGCGGTAGAAATGTGAGTTTTTTGTCGAATGTTATGCCTAAAAATGTATGCTCTTGTTTTACTGGAAGTATAATTTCATTGAGGAGCAGGGTGGGATCACTCAGCAAACCCCTTTTGATTGAGAAAACAGCTACCGTTTTTTGTGGAGAGAACTTAAACCCAAATCTGTCTGCCCAAGCCACAAGTCTAATTAAAATCAGTTGTATCTCTCGCTCGCAGGTTGATTGCGACATCGCCGCAACCACCTGTCTATCAACATTTGTCAATTGTTTAGTTATTACATTAACACACTACTTTAACATTACTACATTAACATTACTACGTTACTACATTAACAGCGAATAATTCATGCACCTTAAGTGTTTTCTTTGTTTATTATATCTGCTTTAGACATGTAACCAAACCCTATGTAATACCCCCAAATTCTGGGGGCCTTTAAGGTAATAAAGTGAAGAGGATGTCCATGCTATTTGAAGGTCACCAACATATATGGAATTCATGATGCACTTTCGAATACTTTTCGCAATGGAATTCATTTATAGAGCATGGTACTTAGAATACAACCCTATGGAACCCCATTTTCTTGGTTGAATTTTTTAGAAAGTGTCAACCTAGGCATACATGAACTGAACGATCTGAAAAAAGGTCTTTGAGACAGTTAACCATCCTGCCATGGATACCTAGGTTCACTAGGTTCCAAACCTCCAGGTAGTATCATAAGCCTTTTCAAAGTCGAAAAATACTGCCAGACAGAGTTGCTAGTGTATGAATGCATATTGTACAGTGTTTTTAAGACAGGCAAGATGGTCAGTTGTTGAACACGATTTCTTGAATCCACATTGCTGGATGTCGAACAGTTCGCGGGATTAGAGGACAAACATTAAGCTAATATTCAAGACACTTTCAAAAGATTTTGCGAGACAACTTGTGAGTGCTATTGGTCTATAACTGCTAGCAGAGGTTGACGGCTTTCCAGGTTTTAGGAATGGTACAATAACAGCTTTTTCAATGCTTGCGCTAATTTTCCCAATTTCCATATTTTGTTGAAGAATTTCAAGAGGGCCTCTACGGCAGCTTCAGAGAGGTGGACGAGCATTTCGTAATGTATTTTATAGGGGCCAGGTGGTGTCTGCATACCGGTCGACAGTACTACATGTATTTCTTGAAGTTTAATTAGGTTGTTACAAGGCTGACTGTTTTTCAGCTGTTTTTTTACATTAAAATAAATGTGTGAAGTGTGAGGAACTAGAGGCTTCTGAAAATTGCTCTGCTAGTATGTCTGCCCGTTCTCCTCCCAGCGCGCCCGCTGCATTCTGCGCAAACGTTCTCTGCGGGGGTGTAGTCGATATGAGACGGGGTTTGTGAGCTGTGGAAGGCTGTGCACGCCCCGGGCCTAACTTTTGCGAATGCCATCGAGTGTATGTCGGCCTCCACACGTGCCATAGGTGGCACCACCTTCCAACATGCGTTGGGATTTGAGGCAGGCGAAGAGGACGAGGACGGTGAGCGCGGTGCAACCAAAAAAGCTGCATTCATCACGAAGGTCCGGCAACAGCAATGGGGCAGATAGCGCAGTGGTAATAGGAGATGTAGTCGCAGTGCACCTGTGTTGTGTTGCGATTCCTGGTTGTGTGTGCTTCGTTTTATTTTGTTTCTCGTTTCCTTTTTGTTTTAATTTTTTTACTAAGATAGGACACAAATCTGTGCCCGCCCACTACAAAGGGCTATGCCACACTATCATCATCATCATCAATGGCTCTCCGCTTTTCCAGTCTGAGTCACCACTCATCTCAGGTTTCTATGAACATCAAATGGAAAGCGTGATCGGCCGGGGTCCGATTCCTGCCCATCCTCCCTGCTAGCCAGAAGAAGGGTCATTCGATGTTGATGCTGAATGCATGCCACTATTTGGACATAGGATAAGCAAGCACAGCTATTTTCATTAACAAAAAATTAAACTGAGTGTAGTAGCAGCATCAGCTGATAGCGATTGTCGCAAGGTGACCTGTTTACGATTTTCGATCAGCTTTTTTTTTTCTGCTCTTCATTACGTTTTTTTTTCTTGCGGAGTTGACCCCCCCAAAATAAACTGAATTCTGGGGGCACATTTTGAACAGGCTCAATTTCAAATTAAGCCCAACTTTTACCCCTAATTAAAAAAATACGCAAGCGAAAGGCCCTAACTGTACGGATATTTGTTGCGATCTTTAGCAGGCCACGTGCGCATGGTAATTTTTCTAACATTGTTAACTCAATCATGTAGCTCACTCTTTTTATTTTCATATTGTTTAAGCAAACCTTGTCATAAGGGGCGTGCACATCTCTGGTTTTCTCACTCACGTTGCAGACATGGAGTGATACCATTATTTATTTATTTATTTCAGAATACTGCAGGCCAGCATTTGGCCCAAGCAGGAGGGGCATGAAAAAACAAATTGCAACACCACGTGAAAACATTGCATGTGACACACAGCAAAAATGAGACCATGAAGATGAACATAGCAAAGAGAAAAAATACATGCTGAAAAAAAGGGGGGAAAAAATAGAGTTTCTTCCTTTTTAGTTGAGCAAAAAAATTTTTAGCACCTGTTCCACGTTTCAAGAGTTAAAAATCGATTCAGGGAGTGCGTTCCAATCTGCTAGTGTTTGAGGGAAAGAACTGTGCATTTTAAATGCGTTTATTTTGGCAAAAAGAGGCTGTAAGGAGTGCTCCCTACTATGGCGGGTCCGTCGAGGAGTGGAGTGCCTGAGGAATGAAGGGGGAGAAATGCTAAGCTTACCAGCTATAATTTTATGAAGGAAAGAAATAAGGTTAACTTTTCTGCGTGTATACAGAACAACGGAATGTTACTGTCTTTCATGAGCTGTGTTGGAGAGTCAGACCTTCTATATTTATAAAATTGAAACGTATTGCCTTCCTCTGGATGAGCTCTAATTGATAGATATCTTTCTTGGTGTGCGGGTCCCAAATTTCAGAAGCGTATTCAAGTTTGAACCTGACAAAAGTTTTGTAAGCCAAAAGCTTAATATTTTGAGGAGTATGTTTTAATTTACGTCTCAAGAAACAAAGCTTAGAGAAAGCAGCTGAACAGATCTTAGAAATATGAGTGCCCCAGGTTAATCGGTTGTTAAGAGTAATTCCTAGATATTTATATTGTGAAACCTCTCTATTGTGGCTGTGGTGAAGGCAATATTGATAATGACTAACATTTTTTTTTTCTCGTAACTCTGAGAAGTACTCTTATCTATATTTAAATCCATGTTCCATTCCTTACACCAGTGACATATTTTGAGCAAAGATTCTTGAAGCAATTGATGGTCTTCAATTGATGTTATTTTTTTATATACAACGCAGTCATCTGCAAACAATCTTATTGACACAGACGGAGGATAGGCATCTATTAAATCATTTATATATATTAAAAACAGCAAAGGTACTAACACACTACCCTGGGGAACACCGGAAGTAACAGGGAGGGATTCAAAGAGTACCATTTACATCAACACACTGAGTTCTACGACTTAAATATGCTCTGACCCATTCAATAAGATAAAACGGAATACCAAGTAACTGTAATTCATAAAGGAGTTTTGAATGAGGCACCTTATCAAAAGCTTTAGCCATATCCAAAAAAAGAACATCAATTTGTCCCGAGCTATCCAGCACTCTAAGAAAATCATCAATAGTCGTAACTAGTTGAGTGATGGTTGACATACCCTTCCTGAATCCGTGCTGAAAAGGTGACAGAATATTTCTTTCATTTAAAAAGTCAATTATTAAGCCGGCCACCATGTGCTCTAAAAGCTTACAGGATGTAGAGATAATAGATACCGGTCAGTAATTAGTTACGAGTAACTTGTCCCCTTTTTTATGAATTGGCACAACACGGGCAGCGGTGGCAGTGGCACGTTGCTGCACAAGAGTGCTCAAACAACTGTTTTGAATTTGCAGTTCCTTCGCTGCTGTCCGTCTGCAAGAATATCCGTATCACGCGCGATCTGCATTCTGCTGGCTTCGTTGACGCACCGTGTGCGGCTGCCTATCGTGCTGTCATCACGTGAAGATACGCCCCTTCCTTCTGGCTATAAGGCTGCGCAAGTCGTCGAGAGCCTTCACACATCGGGCAGCGGTGGCGGTGGCACGTTGCTGCACAAGAGTGCTCAAACAACTGTTTTGAATTTGCAGGTTAGTTGTCTTTTCTTATTGTTGTTAAGCTGCCAGTGCATACTGCCGCCACTGCTGCCACTGCTGCCCATGGTCTAGTGTCTTGCTTGCAACGTCATCTGAAAAGTTTGATCCTTGTTCAGCATGCTACGAAGACATTATAGATGGTGAAGAATTTATGACTTGTGCGGATTGCTGTCTAAGGTTTCATATAGGGAAGTGTGCAGGGGTTGGGGAGCGGAGTTTCAAAGCAAAAAATGCTGAATTAAGAAAAGCCTTGAAATGCTTGACACGTCTATCTTCGGCGTCTCGCAGTCAGGATAGCAGCAGTAATGCATCTTCTGCTGTCCTATGCAAACAGCTTGCTGAGATTAGTAAGGCTTTGGCAAATCTCACGGCCAAAGTGGATGATCTGACATCTTTGAAGGAAACCGTTTCAAGCATTGAAATGTCTGTACAACATATGTCTGACACATATGACAAATTGCTCGAAGTATCTAATAGGCATGACAAGGAAATCGAGCTCCTGCGTAAGAGAGTTGACGACATTGAGGCAAACCAGGACGGGCAGCAAATTCGAAAACTGCGTCAGGAATTGAACAATCTGAGCCAGTACAGTAGGCGGCAAAACATGGAAATACATGGAATACCTGTGACAGATGGTGAAGATTTACTGAGCAAAGTAGACAGCCTTGCTGTGAAGCTTGACTTGCCCACACTTGTTGCAAAGGACATTGAAGGGCTACACCGCCTTCCATCTCAACCAGACAAGGTGCCTGTGGTTTTGATCCGTTTTGCCAACCGATCCACAAAAACAGACTGGATTTCAAAGCGCAAAGAATGCGAAGATGACATTCGATTCTTTGATAACCTGATGGCTTCTAGCAGGAATTTACTGTGGCTCGCTAAAATGAAGGCTAAGGAAATGAAGTACGCTTTCGTCTGGTCTAAGGAAGGAAAGATCTACGCTCGAAAGCAACCTGGTGCACGAGCCATCAGGATCGCTTGTGAGGAGGACATTGATAAGGTGGTTTAATCACTGTTGCTGCGAGTCTGCGTAGTACGCCTGCTCAACAATGGCTTATTTTACTGCCGAGTCATTCACCGACTTTCTAAAGGACGGTGCTTACAATCCTCGCAACACACTATCTCTTTACCACTTGAACTGTCAAAGCCTAAAAAATAAATCAGAAGAAGTAGAAGCTGAATTAACTAAACTGAACTTTAATTTTGACCTTATTGCCTTCACTGAAACATGGTTTACCTCAAATGCAGATGTCAGCGAGTTTCCTGGTTACAAACCCATTTCAGTATTTCGAGATGGAAAGCGTGGTGGTGGTGTATCTTTATATGTGCAAAATTATTTGTGCTTTGAGGTCTTGTCGGATTATTCACTTGTTTGTACTGATTTTGAAACTGTCTGCATTGCTTTTCATAGAGTTGCTATTATGGTTGTGTATCGCCCCCCTCAAGGAAATTCTGACAATTTTTTTCGCTTCATTGATTGTTTTCTGAAGTTTGCAAACCAAAACAACTGGCGTATCATTGTGCTAGGTGACTTCAATATTAACTTTTTGGTGGATAACGCTCTGAAGATTAATTTAAATGAAATAATGCTGTCTAATGGCTGTGACAATACTATTGAATTGCCTACTTGCATATCCTTGCACTCTGAAACATTAATTGATTTGTGCTTCACTAATTTCCCACCTCAGAGTTGCATATCCGGTGTTTTTTCTTCTGGTATTAGTGACCACTTGCCTTTCTTTTCACTTTTTCCTGATACGACCAAATTGAATAAACCCGTTCACGCTCGTAGAGTTAACGATGAAAAGAGCATCTCCAGATTTTGTCACTTGTTGTCTACAATTAATTGGGTAGATGTATATGGTGAAAATGACTCGTCCCGTGCTTATGATATATTTATTCAGAAGCTGCTTAAATGCTATTACGCCGCATTCCCAACTCAAACTATAAAAAAACATAGAAAGGCTAGAAAAGAATGGATGACAGGAGCACTTTTGAAACAAATTAAAGAAAAGAACAAAATGTTCTCTCGTTTTTTGGAAACGCGATGCCCGGATGATTTAGTTAAGTTTAAGAAGTTTCGAAATAAATTAAACTCAGATCTAAAGAAAGCTAAATCTTTTTTCTATATTAATAAGTTTTCGTCAATCTTACACAATCCTAAATTACTTTGGCAAGGTATTAACGTTATTATAGGGAACAGGAAGAATTGTCTTCCCTCTGAGCTGAAAGTCAATGGGGTGAATTATGCTGGAGTTTCACTTGCCAATATGCTGAATGAACACTTTTTAGCTGCCGGAGCATACCGACCTTCTGTTAGCTGTCATTCAACCCGGACTGTCGACTCATACTTACCCTCTTGCAGTACTGAATCTATATTTTTGTCCCCTACTTCAGTGGATGAAGTTATTTCTATCATTAATTCATTTAGGAACACCTGCTCACCTGGAGATGACGAAGTTGCTGCTTTTCCTATCAAATGTGCTGTAAATATTATTGCTGGCCCTCTTACGCATATTTTTAACAGAATACTACTTTCTGGTGTATTCCCTAGCAAATTAAAAGTCGCGCGCGTTACCGTTTTATTCAAAGGAGGCAACAAAAATGACCCAAATAATTACCGTCCTATTTCGGTATTGCCACTGTTTTCGAAGTTAGCTGAGCGTGTACTCTATAGGCGACTAAACAATTTCTTACAAGCTAAACATCTTATCTGCCCCCAACAGTATGGCTTTCAGGCCGGTAAATCAACAGAATCTGCTCTGTTAGATATTAAAAACTCTATAATTAACAATTTTGAAACTAAGCTTTTTTTTGTTGGAATTTTTCTTGACCTACGCAAAGCTTTCGATTCTGTGCAACACACAATACTGCTCCATAAATTAAAGACTTACGGGATCCGTGGAGTGGCAAATTCACTTTTGGAAAGTTATCTAACTGCACGGATACAGTACACCAAGATTCATGATGTAAAATCCAGTTTTGGTATGATAAAATTCGGTGTCCCTCAGGGTTCAATTTTGGGACCACTTTTATTTATTCTCTATATTAATGACATTGTAAACATTCCATTAACTCCTAACATCATGATGTATGCCGACGATACTAATGTCTTTTTTTCCGGCTCCAGTCTCCAAGTAATTGAACACCAATGTAATGCCTGGCTTGAGGAGTTAGCGGTTTGGCTCTATGTTAATCAACTTCAATTAAACGTAAACAAAACAAAGTTTATGCTCTTCCATCCAAAAAACAAACCATTAGATCATCACATCAAACTATTTTTTAATGACTTTAACATCGAGCAAGTTCATAGTTGCCGGTTCCTTGGTGTGTTTTTTCGTAGCGATTTGGGTTGGAGTGATCATATAAACTACATTAGACTAAAAATGGCCAGATCTATTTATGTTATTTATCGTGTTAGACATCTCCTCCCATTACAAGTTAAAAAACAGTTATATTTTGCCCTTGTTCATTCTCACCTGGTGTATTGCAACCTAGTCTGGGGTACAAGCAACAAAACTGATTCATACAAATTGCTTTCTCTCTAGAAAAGAGCTCTACGTTTATTAAGTTCAAGTTCATCTGTTGAAGCAAATCTTTTTGAAACATTTCATGTTCGCAATTTCTTTAATTAATACAATTTTAGTTTGGCTCTTCACATTTTTTATAAAGTCAAGCATGACTTTAGCTCTTTTTCTAATACTTATAATTCAAGAAACGTTGCGTATGGTCTACGTTCCGTTGCCCTATCTACTGCAAGACCCAGAACAAATTATGGTAAACAAACAACCGATTATCAAATTATAACATTGTGTAATGCCTACCAGTATCTTACTCAGATTGCTTTAGAAAGTTATAGTGTGTCTGTATTAAAGAAAAACTGACGATTCTTTTCCCCCCCGGCTAAATTTCAGCTCATTCTGTATACTTAGTTTTTTTGTGTGTTTGTGTTCTGTTTCCTTTATTATTTTTTTGAATGTGCATATTATGAAATGTTTCGTTTATTGTTAATTGATATTTATTATTGTCTATCATTAACTATTTTCTATTGTGATCATGTTTGCTCATTGTTTTTTATCTTTTGTCCATTCGGCCCCCGTTTTCCATGATGTGTGATCGGGGTGTAGGCCTTGTCAGGAGGTATGCTTGGTCTGCCTCCTTTAGCCTCACCTCGAGGGCATATTGTATATAATATGGCCAAATAAACATACTACTACTACTACTACTACTACGAGCCTTCTTCCAATCTTCTGGTAATTCACTGGTTTGTAGAGACAAAGTGAAAAGTTTAGGCAGATGCTCCGAGATCTGGAGTGCGTAACGCTTTAAAAAGGCATTTGGAATGTCGTCCAGACCATGGCCCTTCCGAATATTTATTTTATGCAGCAAAGAGAGTGTGGAAATAACAGGAACTTCGTTAGGATCGATGGGTTGTTTGGGTGCATCAACAACCATATCTGAAAGGCTCCCGAAAACACTTTGAAAATACCTGTTAAACTGTTCAGCTATATCCTTCACATCAGTGACGAGGCTCCCATCCTCACTTCTAATTTCTTTGAAGGCTTCCCTTTGTTGACCAAGGTATCGCCAAAATTTGCTCGGATCTGTTTTTATGAATGAAAAAGGGTGACCTAAGGGGGGAAGAGGGTCTTAGAGAAAAATTTTTTAATATTGGACTTAGCATAATGAAAACTTCAGCTATTATGTACTTTAGTGTGCTGATTTCAAATATGGTGTCCATTTTTGTGTATATTATGTCGTTTGTTATTAATTCAAGGATTTCGGTAAAATTATTCTGACAACTTTTTGAAAAAATTGGCTACTCAGATTCAAATAATTTTTATCCCAGTGGATTCTACTGTTATTAATGCTTGCAATAAGGGTACTTTCGGTGTTCTAGCCCTTGTGTAACCAAAGTTACAATGTTTTGAAGTTCACGTAAAAGTGGCAAGGAAAAAGTGATTTTTATTTATGCCGTTTAATATTTTCACAGTTTATTAAGAGTGCTGTTGATGGTTTTATTGCAAGGTCCAATTATTCAGCTTTCAAATAAAACAAGAATGGTGAAAATCGCGCGAACCAAAGCCGGGAAAAGCTTGTCAGCAGTGTGTAGGGTGGTGCAGAAAATGAAACAAAAAACGCAAAAAACGAAATCAAACATTTTGAAGCTGTGTAAGCAAATTACAGTGGTTAATTTTCCAAAACAAACAGCTTAGAAGGCGCACAGTGAATAGTCTGAATCACATTTTTTCCGTTGCCGCCGCTTAGCAAGCTGCAAAAATGATTAGGAGGGTGCACACTGTATTGTGAAGCTGTCAGTCGATCGTCACCAAATCTACGACCACATCGGTAGCTCCGCAGGCAATGAAGGGTTGGCGTCTACATGCTCGTTCGCTAGCGTCTGCATCTTGCGCTAGGTTGCGGAAATTGCTGCCAAACCGGCGATTTTATCATCGGCGTGCTTCGCAATCTTCGCGACAGCGCTGGTCAGAAATATGTCTACTCTGACCCGCTGCTGCCAATCTCGCCCGAGCCCGCAATTTGCTCCGTGTCGAAGGCGGACGCCGAAGTTGGTAGACAAGCGCTTATCACGACCGCCGAATTGCACTCCTGTGCCTCGTTATTCCCCGCATGAGGCGATATTCCTTCGCGATACGTCGCGCGATGACGCCGCCGTCGCCCATCGCTGCCGCTGGCGTAAACCGCAAATCCGCCTTGTAACGCACGAAGCGACGGGTAGGCGTCGGAGCGGCGCGTTTTCAGTGTTGCTCGATTGCGGCCGCTTCAGCGTTGTCATTTTGCGTTAATTAACGCGTAGAACAACGCTCTTAAGGCTTCATACAAGATAAAACACAATAAAAACATTGAAAGATATGTTTAGGTAATAATTTTATTTTTTAGTCTACACAGAGTCACGTGACGCAGAAAAGTGCGCCCGAGGGACGGTGCGATGAGGCGCCAGGCGACATTCCTGCGCTCTTGCGACATATAGTGCGTGTAGGACATACCCACAACACCCTTTACTTTTGAACTTCATTAATGAGCATTTCATTAAATTCTTGCATAGCTGCCATGGTGAGAGATGCGTCGGCTCTTGCCAAAAGTCAGGGCCAAAAGGAATATTTCCTCTACGGCAGCGGTGTAGCGGCAGTGGAGATAGCCAAGGCGTGCTTGCGGAGACGAAGTCACATCACGAGTTCACGGGGAAGGTGTGCTTTCGTTCGGTGCCTGTGCACTCCGGCTTAGTAAAAACACTCCCATAAACTGTCGCCGCAGTTTGATTGTAAGTGAGCAAACTATAATTCACCAGTCAGAATGCGCGCCGCGAGTGTTTCTGCACAGTTGGTGCGCAGCGGCACGGTGGATCGAGCGCCGGTACCCGCGGCTCGACACGCATCTCTCCCTGCAGATCTTCCGATCACTTTTAAGTAAAACCATCCTCCGGCTCTCCGTCATCCTCTGCAGCCGCGATATGCACCGCGCTTGGAACGAACGCCGGAACGGCTGCCAAAGTCGCGTCATCCGCCGGTTCACGCTCAGGCACTCCGCTGCTGCTGGTTGACATCACTGCCGACGAACTTGTGTCTTCCGCTTACTTTCTGCGCCCTTTTTTTACGTTTTTTCCCCAAACTTATGCGCGCTGCGAACTTCCGATACGGTATCGGTTTCAAGCCACGGTGGTCTTTTTCAAAATGGCGTCGCAGGAGGAGCGCGGCGCCTTCAAAAAAATGGCGCCGGCCAATGAGGCGTTTGAATTTCGCCACGTGGTGTCCAACAGCCAATAGCATTGCGGAATTTTATATTTTGTTTTCTGTCTTTTCTTGGCGACCAATCGCAGTAGACCTTTTGTTCCGGCGGGAAAGAAAGCTGAGGCGTTGCTCTTTCAAACGAGCCCAAAGTCGCCTAGCTGCGCCGGCCACTTTTGACGCGACACGCGACGCAAAACGGGCATTTTCTAACCTATTTTCGCGAGCTCTCTTGTCAAAATTACATCTTTGCGAGTCGATTTCTCGTCAACTACGCGGTATTCAGCCATGAAACTTGAAATTAAGATGGAAAATAATGAGACTTATCCAACTATGACCAAATTGAAAAGTCGATTTTTTTGTCCCAAAGACCCGCTTCCCCCCTTAAAGTAATGAAATTTTGAAGTAAGTGCCTGTGCTAATTCATGTTTTAATTTCTGCAAATACTGAGAAAATAAAGAGTGATGTCGCCTAAGACGTTTAAGTCTCTGCTTCATATGAATAATATCACGACTCACCCAGGGGCTGCGACGATTGTTTCTAATTTTTCGCCGAGGTACAAAATTTGCGGTGCAAAATAAAATGCCCTTCTTGAGGCATTCCCATAAGCTGTGTGTGCCGCCTTCATTGGTACACATCAACACATCATCCAAATAGTCAATAATAGAAATGTCGTCAGAGCGATCAAAATCATGGACACAGGCAACAGACAAATTTCATGTACTTTTAACGTGATCAGTAGGACAAGAAAAAAACAGCAAATGGTGATCCGAAATACCAGGTTCAACCCTCAATTCTCCATTAGAGAACACATCACTGATAAAAAACAAATCCAACAGAGCATTTTTACGGGTGCAGTCACACACAATTTGGTTAAGGTTTAAGGCTAACATAATGTCCATAATTACATCGCTAGAAACACAGGTCCCATAAACTAAACTCCCCAGTCCAAGCCTGGTAAATTGAAATCCCCCATCACAATCACATTAGTTTCACGCTTGGCTATCAGGTGACCATATAAGCTCTCGAGAAATGCGGTTTCAGTGTCAGGAGCACGGTAAAACTGCACAAAATAAAAAGGTCAAACCCCAACTCGACACATTTAAAAACAGACTTTCATGATCAGAAATTTGGTCCAGGACAGTGACCCGCAAAAATGACTTCACAATTACTGCAACACCCCAGCCTCTTGAACTGCGATCCCTTCTAAAGATGTGATAGCCAGGGGGAATAATCTCGTCATTACTTATTTTATCATGCAGCCATATTTCTGAAAGAACAAGAACGTGTGGGTCGTAAGAAAGTAGTAGTAGTTCAAGGGCATCAGTTTTGTTCTTGATACTTCTGGCGTTAAGGGACAACACGCGTAGATCATGTGCTTGGGCCTGCAACTGCTATCTTTCAGAAGTCTCGCCTCCTCTGATAGGCACTGGAACACGTGAATTCGAAGCATCGTCCCACACGTAGTAGGCGTTATCAATACGCAGTTTTTCATGCAAAAGAGAAACTTTTTTGCCACTATAAACTTCATTTTTTGCACTCAGCCAAAGTAATTTACGCCTTTTAACTGTCTCCGCAGAATAATCGTTTTGGATAGACACTCCGGTCCCCTTTAGCTTTCCAACGCTGCTCCAAACCTGTTGTTTTTCTAAGTAATCCTGAAATTATAAGACAACTGGTGAATTCGAACCTTGGCGATCTAACCTGTGAATGTGGGCAACAGAAGTACACGCAAGTCCAAGTTTATCGTGGAAAACTTCGTCGATCACCTTTGGCGCAATATTTCTGCAGTCTCGTTTTCTTCTTTTTTAATGCCAAACACAATCAAATTTCTCCTGCGACTTCTATCTTCTTGATCAACCAACCTTGCACTCTGTGATTTCAATGATGCTTGGACTTCTGCTAAGCTTTCATGTAGGCCATCTATTTCCTTCATCTTTGCGGCTATTATTTTCCCGTTTTCGTCGAGTTCGTTCACGCGCACGCCAAAGTTCGCAAGAGTTTTTTCTGTCTGTTCTAGCCTACTGATAACTTTGGCCTAGTCATTGCATATAGCTTGCTAGCCTATAACAAGTTGCTGAAGAATTTCCGTGACAAAGGGATCTGGACCAGGGTTTTGCTCAACGTCTCCACAAAGCAATAGCATCGATGTACAGAAACACTCATAAGCAAGGGTCAAAACCATATGTGGGCTCGGCATAACGACAAGACACCTTTCATCACTTCTGTACGAACAAACACTACTAACCTGGACAGTAAACAAGAATCTTTGCGTTAGCGACATGATCCCCACCACCTCGCCGAGCCCACTGGTGAAGTAACGCTGGGGACAGTCTTTTATAACCCATGCTGGAGACGTCACTGATGCGCGAAAATCCTGGAGTGGAACACTGCGCATCTCAGGCAGAAAGTCCAAATCCGGTACAGGGCAGCTTTCACCGACGGAGCCATCTTTGCTGTTATCTGATCCCAAGTGGTGACACGTGCTTGAAATCGTTGACGCACCGGCTGTGGCAAACAGGGCAACCTGGACAGTAAACAGGAATCGTTGCGTTAGCGACATGATCCCTGCCGCCTCGCCGAGCCCACTGGTGAAGTAACGCTGGGGAGAGTATTATAACCCATGTTGGAGACATCACTGATGCACGAAAATCCTGGAGTGGAACACTTGCACATCCGAATCAGGTACAGGGCAGCTAACACCGACGAAGCCATCTTTGCTGTTATCCGATCCCAAGTGGCGACATGTGCTTGAAATCGTTGACACACCGGCTGTGGCAAACAGGGCAACCTGTATAGTAAACAGGAATCTTTGCGTTAGCGACATGATCCCCGCCGCCTCGCCGAGCCCACTGCGGCTCGCTGCCTCAGAAATGTTGGGCGAGTGCGCTGTGCATGTGTTCTCCCACAAAAGGCCGCGACCAACTGCAAGACATTAATAAGGTGCGATGCCAACACCTCTGCTTTCAGATACTACAGAAACTTTACGGAGGTCTCGGTGCTTAAACATGAGTTACAGGCAGGACAAGTGGACCTTTCTGTATTCTTTTGAATGACATGGGGATTGTGCCTCCGTATTTCATCCATGCGCATCGCCGATCGGGTCAGCAGTGCTGTCTCACAGGCCTGTTTTAGCATCTCATTGGCGACTTCACCGTTAGCCAAAATACATACAAACGTGGCTGACAATTTGAGACAGAAATGGTAATAGCGCTGCAATTAGACGTACACAAGAAAGACTGACACAGGACATGCTGGCAAACCACATCAGTGGCAAACCACATCAGTAACAGTAAATACAATGCTCTTTCTGTATTTTTTACAGCAAAAACGCATAAACCGTCGATACCTTTTAGAACTGTGGTCAGTGAGAATGGTACGTGGCAGGTGGTTCTTAGCAAATTCTTACAGAAGCATCTGAGCTCACTTAGTGTTCATGATCCTTTCGCTACAAAAAGTTCTAAAGATGTTGTTAGGTCGGTGAGACCAGAAGTTGTGCCTTATGTGCACAGGGTCGCGCACAATGTGAAGAAAGTGGCAAAGCGACATGGCGTGCCGGTCGTGTTTTCTGCCCCACGAAAGCTTGGCCAGCTATGCGCGATAAAAAGAGCTCCTGCAACAAAAAGCATGGTAAGCAGTACGTGAAGTGCTGCACAGGTGTGGTGTATGAAATACCACTGACCTGCGGAAAAGCCTACGTGGGCCAAACGGGGCGGTGCGTTAATGACCGCGCGGCTGAGCACGCAAGATCGCTTACAAATCTAGGAGGTGCGCATCTTTCACAGCATTGCGCGGATTGCTTCGTTTGTAATCGTGCGGCAGAACATGGGCCGGGGCAAAAAAGATGCCAGCAATGCAAGAAGTGTGAGCCACGGCTTCGGGAGATAAAGATTCTGGGCAGGAGTGGAGATACGAAGGCGAGGGAGCTTCTGGAAGCATTCCACATTAGGAAGAGGGGAGTAGATTGCGTGAGTGATACCTCAGTTCGCCTTTTCAAGAATGAGATATCATATCTTGAACGGTTTTGTTGATGCCTGTTGTGTAGGTGTTGTTTGCGCATGCCTTGAATTTTCCATATATTTGCTGGCCTTGCAGTAAATAAAATCAGATGAAGTTAGCGCATGTCCTGTGTCAGTCTTTCTTGTGTACGTCTAATTGCAGCGCTATTACCATTTCTGTCTCAAATAATGCACCATCTAGCCCAAACTGACGTTCTTCTAAAGTGGCTGACAAGAAAGCGGACACAAATCATAAGCCCATGCCAGATGGCAAAAGTGCCTTCTCTCTTCTACACGATCACAAGTGCCGACTGATGAAAAGAAGGAATCCCGTTAAACATATACCTGAAAAGGGCGCAAAGTCTTTATTTATTCCGAAAGCAGAGGAGCATGAGATTACAGAAAGATTGCCTACAGCGGACGCTATTTTACCCATCATCTTGCCAAGGTGCAAAGCACTCGAATAAATGTTTCAAACCCTCGGAGATGAGTTATTAGAGACTCCGGCAAACTAAACACAGACTTGCTCATTTTCATTACTGCTTTGCTTGGCCCGCAGCCGACCGTAGTGGTGGAAAGTTCGGCCCGTCATTGTGGGACTGGCATGGCCCGCCTCACATGCCAACTTATCCGCACGCGTCAAGTGCACTCTGTGTGAGTTGTGAGGCTTCACTGGGAATAACTGTATAACTCAGGATAGCGAGCAGCAAATTACCAGTTCATATCGCTTTTCTCTTTTCACTTTAGCCGTCAATTGCACCGCGCTCAAGCCGAGGTATCTACCTTGGCGCACCTAAATGGTTCGTGCGATTTGGTGGCTCATTGAGCGAGTTCAGTGGCTTTTCTCGGCAAAATGGCCTAGCAGCGAGAAAAGTATAAAGCCCTTAATTGCGAGTTTGCAACAATGTTTGCGCAGTGCGCGATATCGGTGAAAAACGGGAATAAGCGCGGATTCTCAGCAGCTTGCGAATGGCCAAATGCGGTGGCGGTTTGGGTGAGTTGTGAGGCTTCTGTAAGAAAACTGTTCCCGCGTGTCGAAAACACACTGCGCGAGTTATTCTGCACACCGGGAAATATGTGACAGCTGGAAAAAAAGACGGAACTCGAAGGAGATGCCATTTGGTCAGAAGTTGGCGAGCAGCGTTTTGGACGTCCCCAAGTTTTCAACGGAGCCACAGGCACCCTGGTAGGGTGGCTTCGCCGCGTTCCGGCTATGTTTTTAAGTTTTGCACACCTGCAGTGCAAAACTTCACCACATACTACTTATGTTTCTCCTGGATGGCTGGCTTCACTGCAGTGCATGTACGTAGTTAGGTGAACGGGTAGGCCTGACTCACAACTACCTCCTGCATTACTAGCGGCAGTCTGTTGCTTGTTTAGGTGGGTTGTTAATTTTTTGTTATTGGTTTTATTTTTATTTTTGTCTTCTTTCGGTTTCTGACTGATTTGCTTCATATGTTTGACTCTGCTTTTGCTATGATCCACAAATTTTCTTGTGGTGTCTTCAGCTTTGTGAAGTTGATAACCAACATCGGCCTTAACCTGATTTTTAAGAAATATGTTCGGGGCACAAAAAAACGAAGGGCCCTATTTATAATTTAAATGAAAATACAATTTGTTCGCATAGAATGCGCTAATCAGTGTGCGCTCTCGCGGCGGCACATTTCAAAGGAGGGAACATTCTGGAGGTGTAGGCAAAGCCCTGGCATTCCCTGCTCCAAATAAGCAAAACAGCCCCCCACAGAAGCCTGCAGTTGACACTGGACACACACGCCCACCTCTATCCGTCCGGCTTTCAGCGGCAGAATGCATTACACGTTCAAGTGATCGCGCTGGCCGATATCAGGTCAAAGTGGCCACTCACCTTGCTTCCCACGAGCAGCTTGACAGTGTGTTGTCCAGGCTGCAGGTCCTCAGCAGAGTAGAGTGCCAGGCCAGTTTCCATGAGCCACAGAAGCATGACTTGCTTGCCCTGCATGAGGAGAATGGCCACTGTCCTCCTCCGTGGAATGGTTGCTCTCACGCGAGTACTGCACTTGGTGAAATGCCCTTTCGACCCTGCGACCGCATGCCCATGGTTCAATGCCCAACAGCAGCGCGGCTGCACTCGCACCGGTCAGATTTTCCCCCGGCCCTCACTACTTTCGCTTTACTGACGCCCGTGCAGACTTCCCGGACGGGCATGCGAACTACAGCATGCAGACGAAACATTTGTCATGATCAGAAGACCACGTGCCAAACTTGAGCTGCATGCCCGCGAAAGCTTTCCTTCAAGCGTAGTCCACAGTGCAAGACAAGAAAAAAACACTTCCTGATGAAAAGCAACATTTCAATCCATAGTTTCATCCCTATATACCGACAGGCACTGTTCCAAGTCGAAAGAACAAACAGTGGCAGGGCTCGATCGGAACCTGTTCTGATAACCGATTGAACACCCCGGCAAATTTATTTGCTGCACTTTCGATATTGTAAGATTAAAGAAGGGGATCAAAAAAGTAAAAACAAAAGTTTATGGTAACGTCCCAAAGCGACTCAGGGGGGCACCAGAAATGTTGGCCACCTGGGGTTTTTTAACATGCACTGACATTGCACAGCCTCTAGCATTTTGCCTCCGTCATAATTCGACTGCCACGGCTGGGATCGAACCTGCGTCTTTCAGGTCAGCAACCGAGTGCCATAACCACTCAGCCACCACGGCGCCTTAGAAAAAAAAAAAAGGACAGTCGCATACCTCCCCAGCATCGGTTCGAGATCCCTGAGAAGTTGGTGCTTCTTTCACCGCACGCACAAGCAGCATATGTACTTCTTCCAGCAGAAGCTTGGTTTGGGCTAAAAGAACATCTTTTAGAATGACCTTTTTCAAGCTGTGGGCTAACTAGTGCATGTAGGGCCCCACCACAGGTCGCACCACCTCTTCTAGAGGGACATCTTCCCCAGCTCTCACAACCTTTCCCTTCATCTTCTGTAGGAGGCTTTCAGCGACAGCCGTTACGAGCAAATCAGGGAACCCAGCTGAAGACAGCCCGATCAATTGGTTTCGAAAACGTAGGTGCATCTTGTGAGAGCTTGATTTTCTGAGGGTGGATTCGACGCAAAGGGAAGGAATCCCCCTTTTTATTAGCTTGGAATGAGCAGAGTCGTATTGCAGAAGCCTCTTTCTTGAGCGCAAAGCATACACCCAACAAACCTGTTCCTCACAAAACTCAATATTGAGATATTAACTTACCTTAACTTTACCTTCAGGTACTTCACATGTAAAACTTAAGCCATTTCCATGTTGTCAAAATAAGGATAAGACATCGTGCACACTTTCTTTGAGTTCAAACTTCCGTCCTTAATAAGAAAGTGTGCGCGATCGGCTCTGCCATAATGTTTTTCAGCCAGCTGTCTATGACCAGTTTGTGAGACATCCAACCTTTTCCTACGGGGGATCACCCCTCTTGGCAGTGATGCAAAAGAAACAGCCGTTCGGCGCCAAGAGTGTGCACGGAGACAGTTTTTGCCTCTTCCACTGTGCAACTTACAGGGGCAAACAGGGGTCTGATCAGCATTGTGGGAAGTCATACTCATGCTCCCTCTGAAGCGTGTTGACAAAGTGATGAAACTTCATTATTTGGCTCTCGTATTCAGCTTCTGGCACAACGTTGTTCGACAGCGGATGGGGAGTAGGTGCCGTTTCATAAAACGTTGAAGCCACCCTCAGCTGCCTTTCAAGTTCGCAGGTCGAATGTTCATGTGCTGAGCAACAGCAATTGTTTTCATGCGCATCAGTTCCAAAAGACACCGCGGAGTCGTTGGCTCTAGTACTGTGAGCGTACTCTACTCGACGAGGTCCTCTTCAAGTTTTGGGGACTTGCACTGTATGGAAAGCCTTGCAGGTTCGGGTAGCCTTGGTCAAGTCTTGCCTTTGCAGACACCAGCAGCGAACACACTTTTTGTCGACGTCAAACTTGTGCCCGGTCTCCCATTTACCGTGTTCCTCAGCGTATTTTGCCACTTGAAGTTCACTCTGAAGCCTGCAGTGTAGGATCGTCTGCGCTTGCCCATTGCTTTTTGTTTGCGTTCAAAAGCACGCAGCCTGCCGCACAAAGACACACACAACACAGCAGATTCTGCAAGCAATCCACACACTTCTGAGCAAAGCACCAGATAATGAAGACCAAATGGTACTGGGCAAGGCATTGTGAAAACCGGAAACAGAAAGCTGCTGAAACGCTGTGTGCAACAGCACTGATTCAGTACAGTGGAGAGCTGGGCGAGTCGGTACACGATTGCAGAAAGAAAACCAGTGCAAAGGACAGAGACACAGAACAGGAACACAGGACGACGCTGGACTATCGACTGCATTTATTTCAGAAATCATCACATTTATACCCTTCAGTATCAAACCACGCTTGTGAACATACGACAGATTTACAAGAAAAGGTAGACTGCAGCATCACAGACAACCATCAGGACCACAATCATTGCGCAACACGTTTACATTAAGGAGCTGAAAAATATAATTTCTTTATTGAATAGACTCACCGTCGTGTCACTTACACATCGATCTGCTCCTATGCCTCTAGAATTTCGCGTTGATTTTTAGTTTTACTGCGACCAACTTTGGGAGGCTCTGGTTCATCAAAGTTGGTTGCACACTGCAAATCCTGCCTGTGCACTCCGTACTTTGACAACACTGTTGTGCTGTATTGTCATAAAGAGCAACTAGTATGGGAAGTAGTAAAGGCTTTTCATATCTTCACCGAATTTCTAGCTTGTGCGAAGATTTCAGTGTACAACATTAACTTGCAGGTGATGGTGTGTCAAATGCAGATGTTGCCGACCACTTTCACCATGGGGTCTTATGTGCTCGAAAGCCCTGATACCAGATCCATCTTCGCTCACGTCTCGGCTGGACAGGTTACCTAGCTAGGTGGCTATACCAGGCTCCTGAATGATTACATGAGGTGCCTGCAAAGATGTCAAGTGCTGCATGGCATGGTCAAGAGTTCTCTTTGATCAGCACAGCTTGCACTGTGTAACAGAAGACATTCATCCACACCCAGCTGCAGGATCATGACACCACCGGCGAGTGGTGATAACAGCAGGAGCATCAACATCTACAACGAGGAGGACGCAGCACCATTTGGGTTCTACCTGACAGACAGGAAGTATATGATCAGCTGCGTGTGGGAATCGCACTCACTGCCATGGTTTTCACATGTAGCTATGCCACAAGCAATCAATGTGCATTTTCTCTCTTTCAAGTTTGACAGCATACTGCTAAGAAGCTGGTGAAGCCTTCTTCATTTTGGTGCTATTCTATAAAGCCGACCATATATTTGGCTTTCAATTTATTAGTGGTATGCATGACAACAGAGGTCAGTTTCAAAGTGAAAGCCTTTATAGACTCATGACTCGCCAGCGGGGATGTTTGCAGAAAAGTGTCCCACTATAGCTATCGATCAAACGTGGTTGAGGCATCCACCAAGATTTCTAGATGTGAGAGCTACTGCGTCCTTCCCTCAAAAACCTTTCTTTCCTCAAGACACCTGCTTTCACATTCCTCCATGTAAGCAGGCAAGTGTCCTCACAGTTAAATACTAATTAGTTAATTATCAGTACTAGTGCTTAATACCTGTGCTTCAGCCTACTGCGCATGCGTGTGACATCAGTGAATGGCGCCACCATCATTCGAGACGAGCGCTTCCCAGGCAATCTTGCCAGACGGCTCTTGGGCGGCACGCCGCTGCGACGAATATGGTCATGCAACCGCTCTTTTTTGCGCAAGCTTTCCTGCTATGCACCTTTGCTCCGCTACATTCTGGTTTCGGCCTCATCGATCCCACCACCGCTCGTCAACCCGATGACCCTGCTACTCAGCCTTCTGTGGATAACGACAGAGCAGCAGAAGACAGGCTGAATCCACCGCATTCAGCTACTGTCGAGTTCTTTGCCTGGCAACCACGCAGTACTGCCACCTCAGCAGCTTTGCCTTGCCTACAAATACAGCCTCTGTTCTGGGGCCATTCGGGGCATGCTGCTGCGACGAATATGGTCATGCAACCGCTCCTTTTTGCACAAGCTTTCCTGCTATGCACCTTTGCTCCGCTACATTCTGGTTTCGGCCTCATCGATCCCACCACCGCTCGTCAACCCGATGACCCTGCTACTCAGCCTTCTGTGGATAACGACAGAGCAGCAGAAGACAGGCTGAATCCACCGCATTCAGCTACTGTCGAGTTCTTTGCCTGGCAACCACGCAGTACTGCCACCTCAGCAGCTTTGCCTTGCCTACAAATACAGCCTCTGTTCTGGGGCCATTCGGGGCATGCTGCTGCGACGAATATGGTCATGCAACCGCTCCTTTTTGCGCAAGCTTTCCTGCTATGCACCTTTGCTCCTCTACATTCTGGTTTCGGCCTCATCGATCCCACCACCGCTCGTCAACCCGATGACCCTGCTACTCAGCCTTCTGTGGATAACAACAGAGCAGCAGAAGACAGGCTGAATCCACCGCATTCAGCTACTGTCGAGTTCTTTGCCTGGCAACCACGCAGTACTGCCACCTCAGCAGCTTTGCCTTGCCTACAAATACAGCCTCTGTTCTGGGGCCATTCGGGGCATGCTGCTGCGACGAATATGGTCATGCAACCGCTCCTTTTTGCGCAAGCTTTCCTGCTATGCACCTTTGCTCCGCTACATTCTGGTTTCGGCCTCATCGATCCCATCACCGCTCGTCAACCCGATGACCCTGCTACTCAGCCTTCTGTGGATAACGACAGAGCAGCAGAAGACAGGCTGAATCCACCGCATTCAGCTACTGTCGAGTTCTTGGCCTGGCAACCACGCAGTACTGCCACCTCAGCAGCTTTGCCTTGCCTACAAATACCGCCTCCGTTCTGGGGCCATTCGGGGCACGCCGCTGCGACGAATATGGTCATGCAACCGCTCCTTTTTGCGCAGGTTAGTTCCCTCCCTCTCGCTAGTTGTCTCTGAACCAGGAGTCCTTTTTTGGTCGCAGTGTCGTGCCCCTCTGACCTGCTTGATTGCTACCGTAGATTGTTGTTTTTTATGTTATTTTTGCCTGAATGCCCATTTGGTATCTCTCTTTCTTGTCATGTCGGGAGATGTGGAGCTGAATCCCGGACCTTCGAGCAATGACGAACCTGTATCGCTTGAATCTATTTCACACACATTGTCCCACCTAGAACAGTCCCAAACCACTATTTTCGCAGAACTATCGCAAATCTGCGCTGCCCAAACTAATATAGAAGGTCTGGCCGGCCGCCAGTCTTCGTGTGTAGACGCACTGGAAAGAGTTGTCGAGAATAACCAACTGAACGACTCATCCTCTTGCACCTTGAAAACAAGCATCGAGAAATTCTCCACTGAAATTAAAGCTCTTACCAACAAATGTGATGATGCCGAGAATCGCCTTCGCCGGTCAAATTTGATTTTTTTTCGGAATAAAGGATAATCATGACGACATTGAGTGAGCGCACCGTCTAGGGCGATTCCAGGCAAAGAGCACCCTATAGTTGTAAAATTCGGGTGTTTCAAAGATAAATCAAAGATTCTATCAGCGGGACCCAAGCTTAAAGATACGTCTTATGCAATTCGTGAAGATTATTCAACGTGCGTGTGAACAACACTTACGCCCAAGAAAGGAGCACTAGTTTAAAGATCCGATTCGACAAGCTCATCATGAATGACAGACAATTCATATACAATTCCGAAACAAATTCTCTAGAGTAAGTGCAACTATAGCAATTGCCACCCGCTTAATGGTTGCCGTCACGCCGCCGTCCGCAGTCACCATGCGTGAGATACTTAGCACCTACTTATTATACTTTAGCGTTTCTTCTAGCCAATATTCGCAGCTATCTACCGAAGAAAGATGCTGTTGAAGCCTTTCTAAATGAAAGCAGTACAGACGTAGCAATATTTACTGAGCTCTAGTTAACTTCTGATATCTCGAATGATGAGTTGCTACACGATGTGCATTCTTTCACGGTGTACAGGCGCAACAGAGTGGGGCGGAGGGGTGGCGGTGTGCTTGTTTTTGTGAAGTCGAGTGTGCCCTCTTTCTGTGTTTTTCAAATCACTAATCATGAGATTCTTGTTCTGAAATTAACATTTCCTTACAGCACAATCATTTTAATTGCATGCTATCGTGCCCCGGACGCTGACATTTCATTTGTTAAGCAACTGTATTCAATCCTACTAGATCTTCTGGCCCGCTATCCCGGCGCGAGGTTGTTACTTTGTGGCGACTTCAACTTCCCTGATATTAACTGGCTTGACTTATCGGCGCACAGTGGCCAATCGAAGGAGTTATTAATTTAGTTCTTACCTTCAATCATACTCAAACAGTTGACATACCAACCCGCCAAAACAGTACTCTTGACCTTGTTCTTGCTTCGAACCCTGAATCCATTCAGTCATTATCATGCATTCCTGGCTTCAGTGATCATTGCTCCTTATTTTTCAAACTGTCCTTACCCATCCCTACTCATCAACCATCAGTCAAATACCGTATTTACACGATTGTAAGTCGACCCTTTTTCTGAAATTTAAATTCCGAAGTGGGGGGGGGGGGGTCGACTTACAATCGAAACAAAACCTTGAACTGCCAATAAAAGCAAGAAAATCTATCAGCGACGCTACTGCGATGTTAGAAGTTTTTGTTTGCTCTACGGCTCCAAGCGTAGCATTCAGGTATTCCGCAGGCTTTTTGGCCAGGATTTTCCATTTTTTTATTTTTACTGCGCACACCGTTAACCACCGCGATGGTTCAGTGCTACTGAACAGGATACCTGGGTTAGAACCCAACCGCGGCGGCAGCGTTTCGATGGAAGCGAAACGCAAAGGCGCCCGTGTGCTGTGCGATGTCAGTACAGCAGGTTAAAGATCCCCAGGTGGTCGAAATTATTCGGGAGCCCTTCACTACGGCACCTCGTTCTTCCTTTCTTCTTTCACTCCCCCCTTTATCTCTTCCCTTACAACTGGGTTTCCGCCGATATTTGAGACAAATACTGCGCCACTTCTTTTCCCCCAAAACCAATTGGGAAGGGCCGCTGTCCCGCTGTTCCAATCGCGGAGTCTGCGCCAGCGCCGGGGAGTGTCGCGAGCTGCTATTTCAGTCGGTTACGCAATACTATAGTGCCTAGAAATATACTGGCTAGTGTGGCAAGCGCGGGCTAGGCGGAGGTCCCGATGTCGATGATTTCCGCCGGCGCCCGCTTGGTGCGCTGTTGTGCGGGTGGGTGCATCTGCGTTGAATTCGCGCCGTGATACGCGCGCTCGGAGGAGCGCAAAGAAGACTTTTTTTTTTGTATTTAGAGTGGTCTTTTAACAAATATTTTGTAATATAAGAACTACGTGAGCTCGTTCACAGTGCGCACATTTTGCAGTACCAAATATAGATCAATTTGTTGACGTATTCTAGCAGTTTGCTTTCGACTACAAAAAGCACGATACTAACCATGCAACCATATTTTTTTATTTACTAAGCTCTCGAGAGCGAAATTATTTCAGAAAGTCTTAAGCCCCTTACCACATAGCCTTCATTTGACCATACTGAAGTGAAAATAAAAAATGACAATAAGGTTAAGCAATACACTGCACACTAGCTGAAGGAACGTGCGATATGTTCATTGCACTGGAAATTAAAACGTTGAAATCGAGAACATTATGGCAGTGAAATTTAAAGCGCCACATTCGATTAATTTAAAATACACGCTGATATTTGGAAATGACTTTAAAGGGCTGATTTTGTTGAAGGCGAATAATGAACTTAATATAAACTTCCCCAATCAGAGAATTTAAGAAATGCACAAATCTTGCATTGCTTAAAAAACTACTATAGTGACATACGTTAAGGTAATAATACTTCCTTTGAAACTTGGAAAGAATCCACCTTGGCGCAAGTAAAACCACACACACAAAGGAAAGACAAAGAGACAATGGACAGGCGCCAACTTCCAACTGTTTATTACTCAAGAAAACCACACAGATAAATAGTCTCAGGATACGCCCACTTTTTTTCGCTCCATGTGTCTATCACAGCCATAACCTATCACCCTGCATTATCAGTTTTTGCACAGAAAATTGTACTCCATCGCATACAAATACACTGACGTGTCACTCACACACAAAGCCGCCTTTTTCTTTATGTGAAATGCTTCCAATAAAAGACTCGCCTGTTTAATCTTGCTCCTGCCAAGAATCCTCGCCTTTTCCAGTCGAGGTTCGCACTTGCACATATTAACATGGTTGACCAAGTTGGCATATTTATCTTTATTGTTTTCAACCCTTTTGCAATGTTCCCCAAGGCGTTTGTTGATGCACCTCCCCGTTTGCCCTATATATGACTTTCCACAGGTCAGGGGTATCTCGTACACCACTCCTTCCATACAACGGGTGAAGACACGCTGATGTTTTATATTGCATCCAGGGTGCTCAGTGCCACAAATCCGGGGTATAAGTTTGTTCAGCTTGTTTGCTGCTGAAAATACTAGCGGTACTTTGTGTCTGTTAGCCACCTTCTTCAGATTATGTGACACTTTGTGCACATAAGGCATAACTTCAGGTTTTACCGCAGGGCTCCTTTCTTCCGGATTCTTTGGTCTGGTACAGCGTTTTGTTTTTTGGAGGAGGGTTTCAGCGATGGTAGTCAACACCACCGAGGGGAAGCCAGCAGCCAACAGGCGGCCAATCTGATTTTTTAAGCTATCGTGCATTTGGTGCGGACATGACTTTGAAAGCGAGGACTCAATGCAGAGAGAGGCGATGGCGCGCTTCACAATTTTTGAATGCGCCGTATTGAAGGGCAGGAGTTCCTTGCTAGTACAGGGATAGTAACCCCAGCATAAATTGTCCTCCCGGAACGCTAAGCTTAGATCTAAAAATTGCAGTTCTTTCTCGCTTGGGACTTCATGCGTAAAAACTAGACCGCGACTTTTGAGGTTAAAACACTTAAAATTCTGGACACAACAGCTTCAAAAGAATTGTCAAAACCGGTGGATAAAAGGATAAGACAATTGTCAACAAAGGTACATGTATTGGTTTCTGTGTGGCCCCTATTTTATGTGAAATTTTTTTAGCTGCTTTGGACCAGGATCTTGCACAGTTGTTTTTAGGAGGACCTGTTTTTAAAACTTTTAGATATGTTGACGATTTTCTTATCCTTTTATCCACCGGTTTTGACAATTCTTTTGAAGCTGTTGTGTCCAGAATTTTAAGTGTTTTAACCTCAAAAGTCGCGGTCTAGTTTTTACGCATGAAGTCCCAAGCGAGAAAGAACTGCAATTTTTAGATCTAAGCTTAGCGTTCCGGGAGGACAATTTATGCTGGGGTTACTATCCCTGTACTAGCAAGGAACTCCTGCCCTTCAATACGGCGCATTCAAAAATTGTGAAGCGCGCCATCGCCTCTCTCTGCATTGAGTCCTCGCTTTCAAAGTCATGTCCGCACCAAATGCACGATAGCTTAAAAAATCAGATTGGCCGCCTGTTGGCTGCTGGCTTCCCCTCGGTGGTGTTGACTACCATCGCTGAAACCCTCCTCCAAAAAACAAAACGCTGTACCAGACCAAAGAATCCGGAAGAAAGGAGCCCTGCGGTAAAACCTGAAGTTATGCCTTATGTGCACAAAGTGTCACATAATCTGAAGAAGGTGGCTAACAGACACGAAGTACCGCTAGTATTTTCAGCAGCAAACAAGCTGAACAAACTTATACCCCGGATTTGTGGCACTGAGCGCCCTGGATGCAATATAAAACATCAGCGTGTCTTCACCCGTTGTATGGAAGGAGTGGTGTACGAGATACCCCTGACCTGTGGAAAGTCCTATATAGGGCAAACGGGGAGGTGCATCAACAAACGCCTTGGGGAACATTGCAAAAAGGTTGAAAACAATAAAGATAAATATGCCAACTTGGTCAACCATGTTAATATGTGCAAGTGCGATCCTCGAGTGGAAAAGGCAAGGATTCTTGGCAGCAGCAAGATTCAACAGGCGACGCTTTTATTGGAAGCGTTTCACATAAAGAAAAAGGCGGCTTTGTGTGTGAGTGACACGTCAGTGTATTTGTATGCGGCGGAGTACAATTTTCTGTGCAAAAACTGATAATGTAGGGTGATAGGTTATGGCTGTGATAGACACATGGAGCGAAAAAAAGTGGGCGTATCCTGAGACTATTTATCTGTGTGGTTTTCTTGAGTAATAAGCAGTTGGAAGTTGGCGCCTGTCCGTTGTCTCCTTGTCTTTCCTTTGTGTGTGTGGTTTTACTTGCGCCAAGGTGGATTCTTTCTAAGTTTCAAAGATGCTTAACCAACTTGCCCAGCAACATGCCTTACTAATAATATTTCCGTTAAAAATCTTGGAACAGCTGTGCTTCACAATGCAGAACATTAAAAACAAGCATTTTCTTATTTCTTCCTCATGAAGAGCCTAACCCAGAATATTACGACCACGATTTATAATAACTCCACCGATCTCAACAGCTTCCTCATAATTCAACTAGCCCACTTACCAGATAGCGAGATGTTGAGAACTGAAGCTCGATGCCGCACGTAAAGACTGACATGCCCAAAGCATGCCAGCAATATAACCTGTTTCTCATTTCCATCCAGAATAAACAAGCTTCTAAAAAGTTGTATTTTATACCACTGTTTAAGCACTCCGTCGGATCGAGTCGAGCCACTGGTAATTACGTGCATGAGATCTACGGATATCTGAAAACATAAAAATATGAAAACAAAAATCTGGTCGCCTCCAATTACTGCACACATGAAACGTAAAGTACGTAATTTATTCACACAACAGTGTACAGTATTATATAACAAATCAAGGGCTACATAAAGACGACAAAGTAGAATTATTCATACTTCACGCTACTGGCAGTGGCACAACTTAAGGAGTTTTTGTCGCTGCCTTTGAGCTTCTCTTTCCTTGTTCAGGTCCTTAACAAAAAATCTGAACACTAACAAGACAAAACTTGACCACTTCGGATACATTTTCCCTCTCATGGCTAGAGCAGCCAAGCTGCGACAGTGAGAATGAACGTAAGCACTTGGCGAAATCTAGCAAACTCTCTTCATGCAGAATATTTCTGCTGAAGAAGGCGGTGAATTCGCCCTCGATTAGCTTGACTGCAGTGGAAAGGGTGGAACTAGGGTAAACAATCCCACCGTTGTCAAAATGAGCCGTGAAGTGAGAACTCTCATCCATGTTTGCGTCATTTGGTGTCACACAAAGGCAAGTTTCACACTGCGGGCATGCGTTTTTTCCGATTGTCTTCCTCGCCACATATCCAGCAGCATAGTAGATCAAGGCAGCGTTACTTTTTCTTTCTACGTACCCGGCATGGTCATTTCTGGACAGAACACTATCAATTGCCTGCTCGACTTCATCAACATTTCCATAGTGAAATAAATCATCAATAATGTTCAAAAGTGGCGCTGCCTTGGTGCTAGACTGTGATACAGGTGCTTCACTCAAGAGTGCTTTGATAACATCTGGTGAGCAGTTCGTACCTCTCAGTGGTTTTTCCAGGTTATAAAACGACATTAAGTTAATAGTCACCAGAAACTTTGACACGGTAGGGTGGTCGTTGCAACCGGACGACTGCCTTATAATGCCGAAAACGTTTTACAGTTTATCCTGACTCAAACGCGATGTGAAGAAGTGGTTGTATCCTACAGTGGAGCTAAGGTAAGATAGCAAGTCTAATGTACTTCTTATCGTAACCCTTAGTCCACAAGCCGTGTTTTCAGTAAGAAATTCGCCCCCAGCTGGTTCTGCATGCCGCTGCCATGCGTCTAGGTAATGTAACAAATTTTCTAGGAATTTTTCATCTGCAGTATTGCTTCACTATCACACACCGGTCCTGTTGCAGTGTCTGTATGCTCGGAATCGGAAGGCTTCTGGAGTTCCTCCGATGCGCCTGCACGAGAGACGCAATGAGAGCCAATTAACCCACGTATCATCGCCGTCGACTGCAGAACACAACTCGGGATCCACCAGCTCGACATTTCACTTCCGTTGTTTAGGTGCCGGTCCTTGGTCGCAAATATTTCGCACCTTCCTTTTCACCGTCTTTTTAGGCACAAGATGAGCTGGGTAATTTTCAAATACTGTTGGGACAGCATCGGGCTTCAGGCGTGGCTTCTCTCGGGCGGGTTCGTTCATGACGCTGTTCACCGTAATCTTAAAAGATCTTTCGATACAATCGTTCTCAAAATGTTTTTCGCACACGACAGCCTTCGGTGTCAGCCTTGTCTGCCCTCTTGATCTTATTTTCCCATTCAGCAAGCCGTGCTGGATCCGCCGGTGCAGTGAACAGACACTTTTTCTTCGTTAGACCGATAACCGCTTCGACAGAACGGAACAAAACATGTCCTCTCTTTCTCACCGAAAAACAGCGCGCTTACACAGGACACGAGAAAGGAGACACGCACACACAGCGCTCTTAGCCTCTAACATCTCAGGACGTTCTTGCTCACGTTTAGCGTCTTCCAGCTTCACAATATAAGAAATGATGCCTGTCAAACATTGATTTCACACGCCCTAAGCAATCGCGCGAGGCTGCGGCATCGGCGCGACAGCCGACGACAGGCGCACCCACTCGACCGCCAGCACCCCTTGCGGCCTCTCCGCGCAGTCATCGCGGCGGGGGCCTCGCCCTCCCGTAAGAAACGCGCACGCTGCGCACACTAGTCAGTATATTTCTAGGCACTATAGCAATACGTAACAACGGCGCTTCTGGGGAATGCCGATGTTTGCTGGAAGAGCCGACGCCCCGACACCGATCACTCTTCGTTTGGTGGTGCTTGGAATTGGTGCTTTTGACTCGACTGCTGGCCGCGTGCTTCGCCATGAGCTCTCCCAGTTCGAAAATCATTCGGCGCTCATTCACAGCAGCGTTCAAGAGGGAGGCCATCATTTATGTCGAAGAAACCAATAATTGCGCGGCGGGCCACAAGTTCGACGTTTCTGAACGATTGGTGCGGGAGTGGCGGAAGCAGCGAGACAAAATTTTCGATTGCGACTCCAAGCGAAGAGATTTGCACGGGCCGAAGTCGGGACGCTTTCTGGAGCTGGAGGTCAAGCTTGCAGCGTATGTCACCGAAATACGTGATCGGTCCCTTTCAGTGACATGCGAAATGATCACGCAACAAGCCCGGGTCTTTGCTGCGGAAGCTGGAATACTCCAAACAGACTTCAAAGCCAGCAGGGCTTGGGCTTCGAAATTTATGATGAGGGCTGGCTTCTCTCATCGTCGGCGTACCAGTGTATGCCAGAAGCTACCTGCTGCTTACGAGGAGAAAGTTCTCGCCTTCCATAGGCACTACCTCAGGCTCCGCGACTCGCGGCGATACCTGCTCGGCCAAATCGGCAATGCGGACCAGACTCCCGTCTACTTCGACATGACGAGCAACACAACAGTGAGCGTGAGGGGAGCTCGCGAGGTTAAGCTTCTCACGACAAGAAACGAGAAACTTCGGTTCACTGTTATGCTATCATGCTTGGCAGATGGCACAAAGCTCCGACCGTACGTCGTCTTCAAAAGAAAAACTATGCCAAAGGAAATGTTCCCGAAAGGTGTGATTGTGCGAGTGAACGAAAAAGGCTTTATGACGAACGACTTAGTTATTGATTGGTACCATCGGGTGTAGCTTTTGAGGCCAGGGGCATCCCTCAAAAATCTCAATCCGAACCTCCTCGTGCTGGACTCATTTCGCGGCCACCTTACCGCGAAAGTAAAGGCAGAGCTCCGAAAAGAAGATACAGATATGCTGGTGATTCTCGGCGGTCTGACGGGGCAGCTGCAGCCGCTAGAGGTTGGCATTAACAAGCCATTCAAAGACTTGCTCCGGCGTGAGTACAACGAGTGGCTGGCAACAGAAGGGCGGGGAACTTAAGCCAACGGGGCGCGTGAAGAGAGCCTCCCTGGCGGCTGTGTGCGGGTGGGTGATTTCCGCTTGGGCAGCCGTTCCATGCGATGTCGTGGTGCGGTCATTTAGGAAGTGCGGGCTTTCCATAGAGGACGATGTGCTGTGGGATCGCAGCGGCGACGACGACAACAGCAGTACCACTGAAGATGACTCAAGTGAGGATGAATAGCCCATCTATGCAATAAATTTTTGTTTTTGAAGTGCTCCATTGGTGTTTTTCTTTTCGGACATGCGATTGGGGGGGGGGGGGTCGAATTAAATTCGTGTCAACTGTTGTTTTTTTTCGGACATGCGATTTGGGGGGTCGACTTACAATCGCTTAAATACGGTATATCAGACTATAAGAAGGCTGACATTCAGAATATTATCACCGAGCTGGACAAGTTTCTTCATTACTTCCGCATGTCCTCCACTTCCAGAAGAGTAAATGAGAATTGGCTGCCTTTCAAAAAAAAAATTATCACTCGTTGACCGATATGTACCCCTTGTTTGCATTCGAGGCGATGCTAGCAGACCCTGGTTTTCTAACGCCCTCAGAAGACTTTCAAATAAAAAGAAATGAGTCTTCCGGGCAGCAAAACATTCGGCTAGCGCCTTGCGTTGGGAAAGGTTTTTCTCTTGTCTTCGCGATTACACAACACTTTTGCGATGCTCAAAAAGAAAATTTTATCATCACGATCTACAGGATATTATTCACTCCAATCCAAAAAAATTCTGGAAACTTAGCTCCCGGCATTAGGTCATCACATAATATCTCATTGGTTAGCGATAACGGTTCTGAAGTTCCATCAGACAAACGCAGTGATGTAATGAATTCTTACTTTTCCTCAATTTTTACTAATGAACCAACCTTAGATATCCCTCCCCTATCAAAGTTTCCATTTTCACAGATGCCGCCCGTTATTATCACTACACATGGAATCATAAATCTTATTGAAAAACAAAGTTTCAAGCGCCCCAGGACCGGATAATATATCATCGAAGATACTGAAATGCACCAAGGACATGTCAAGCCAGTTTCTGCAAATAATATTTGTACAATCAATTTTCTACCGGCTCAATTCCAGGCGACTGGAAGCTGAGCAAGGTAGTACCGGTTTTTAAAGCAGGTAATCGTTCTGATTCTTCTAACTACCGACCGAGTTCGCTAACATGCATTGCTTCCAAACTACTAGAGCATATAACATATCCACAAGTTGCATCTCACCTTGATTCCAACAGCTTCTTTTTTCCCAACCAGCACGGCTTCAGATCCAGTTACTCATGCGGAACCTAACTTTTCCATTTCACAACCGATCTTCACCTAAATATAGATTCTTAATTTCAGACGGACGTCACATATCGACTTCTCGAAAGCTTTCAATCGTGTACCACATCAGCGCCTTTTAGCCAAGCTTTCATGCTTGTGTCTTGACCTGCTGATACTAACATAGATTCGTTGTTTTCTAACCGGTCGTTGTCAATTCACTGTTATCGATAATGTTCATTCGCCCACAACTGAAGTTCTTCTGGTGTCCTGCAGGGCTCAGTGCTCGGCCCACTTTTGTTTTTAATCTTCACAAACGATCTTCCTTCCAGCATTTCATCGTGCATTCGTCTTTTCGCAGATGACTGCGTCTTGTACCGTCGCATAACTGCACACAATGATGAGTTGTTGCTCCAAAATGACTTAAACAAAATTAAATACTGGTGTTCGACATGGCTAATGAAGCTGAATGTATCTAAGTGCAGATGCATGCAGGTAACATGCAAGCGCACTAACCTCAGCTACTCATAATCGCTGTACTCAACCACCCTTTCCCAAGTTGAATCATACTGTTACCTTGGAATTCACATCGCCAGCAAGCTCTCCTGGTCCGAGCATATCACGAAGATTGCAGGTGATGCATCGAAATCACTTGGGTTCATCAGACGGCACCTCTGCTCCTCCGCTCCCTTTATTCGCAGTATAGCTTGCAAAACTTTTGTCCAAACCAAACTAGAATTTGGCTCCCCAATTTGGAATCCACATCAGACTTACCTAATCGATGTCCTAGAAGCCATTCAAAACCGTGCAGCCCGATATATTTCATCCGACTACGACACCCACTCCAGTGTTACCAATATAAAATTATCGCTTGACATTGAGCCTCTGATGCACAGACGAAAAATCGCCCGTTTGTCATTATTTCATAAGCTATACTTCTGTTTTCCTTCGCTTCGGGACTATCTTCTCCTTCCACCTTTCCGAACATCACGCTGTCTCTTCAACTCCATGAGCATTCTACGTCTGCACGGCTGTTCAAACGCATTTAACAAGTCATTCCTGCCTCTTGCAATTGAAGAATGGAATTCATTACCAGACCATATTGTAATAGAACGCGATCCATATAAGTTCCGGCAGCTGCTGACATCCTATTTGAAAACATGATGTGGAGAAATTCTTGCCTGCTTCTGTTTTCCTCTGTTTACTGTTGTTGTTTTCATACTTAGTTAATGCTTATTTAAAGGTTTTGCATATATCCTGCTGATCACTGATTGTGACAATGTTTGACAGTGACCTACGTTGTTGTGTTCGATGCTCCGCCCCCCTTATGTAATGCCCCTCCCAGAGGTCTTTAAGGGCCAATAAATGATGATGAATGCCGATCTGGAAGGATGCTGCCTAAACGCTCTCCTGTCTCCAGCAATCAAGCATACGCGTGCTAATGCAAAAATGTTGTGAAGCAAACAGTTGTGCAGTCTTTAATCAACATCTTTACCACACATCAGCGACACAAGCAGCAACACTGCGCTAAAGGCTTTCACCTCACCACACTTTAGGTCGACAAAGTGTCCCTCTGAATTTTTCTTGGGTGCTGCAGTTTTCTCGTGAGTCAAGAAGTGTCCCAAGTACTTTCCGCCTACCGTTGGCCAATTTGCTGAGTGTGTGCTTCAACACATGCTTTGGTGATTTTGAAGAAATGCCGTTCCTTGCAGTGCCTCCTTACGTGTTCTGTTTGTACACAACACACATTTTATTTGGTGCTTCAGTGGAAGACAGGAAGGCGCCAAAATGTTTTCCTTCTAGCATCATAGTGTTGACTGGACATGCTTTCACCAGTGCTTTATGTTTGCTTTGGTGTTTGTGGAGAGCCAGCAGTCCACAACCTGCTCAACATAGAGCATGGTCGCTGTGTCTGCAGTCATTTACAGCATCTCTTCAGGGTGCAACACATCTTGTGTGGCACTGTTTGTGTGGTAAGATTGCAACATGCTTTGCTTCATGGCATTTGGTTGCCTCTGTGTGCTTGCTTTCAACTGCTTCTTTCACATGCTGCATGTAGTTATACAGCAATAGAACTGTTTTTCCTGAGGGAAAAGTCAGGCGATTGTTTCATGGTCATTATCTTCGAGATGAAAACGCAAGGCTTGGACAGAGTTTTGTCAGACTACCCATTGCCATCTACGAACTTAAATTCGTACCCCTGACGAAAACTTACAAATTCTACATTAATTCAGTCGAAGGTAACTGGAAGTATAAATTATGTGGCTGGAAGTAATTTCAATAATAAAGTGCCAAATGGCATTTTGCAGCTGGAAGGGTATAATCCAGCTGGAAATTGACAGTAACAGTAGTAGTACTAAACTTTGTTATTGATTTTTCTGGGTTACTCAGGTGGTCTTCTCAGGTCCGGGATCTTTTTTTCTTTCTGTGATTCAGGGTACAGGATAATTTTGTGCGCTGGGCTATCAACCTCCCAGTCAAACTGTGTTAGATGCCATTTTCATTGACTCAGCCATTTGCACTCTGCTTCATGCAAATAGGGGATGTTTTTCATTGGCTTTAAGAAAAATCCCAGACAACCTGTTGACCCTCTACACCCTTCTTGTGACTGGACAGTCAGTGTACGTGCTGCCCCTTTTTTGTTTAGCAAAGGTGTCTGCTGGGTACTCCTCTTTTCAAATTAAGCAACAATAATGTGCGTGTACACCACTGTTGAGCATTTATGAAAGGAGGGTCTGTCCAAAAAAGATTTTTATCTTTGTACACGAGGCATATTGTTCATATGGAATGTTGCACTAGGTAATGATTCGCAATTAGGCTGTATAATGAATTCTAGGATTCATGAAGGACAGCGATGAAAATAAATTATTTTGGCAATACAGTTCACAATGGAACATTGCCATTCCTGGACGTCTTGATAAAAAGAAAAGGGGCAGGTCTAAAGTTCGGTGTCTATAGAAAGCCAACCCATGCCTAAATTCCAACCACCCTACTAGCCACAAGGGATCCATCGTCTCTTCTCTCCTGAGAAGAGCAAAGTTAATCTGCTCCTCCGAAGCGGAGAAAAAAGCAGAAGCCACCGTTTTCGCCGACCTACAGAAGAATGGCTACACACGTGGCTTTATTCAACGCATTGGTTGCTGTCAAGCTCAGAGGATAGGGGGACCAGCCAACAATGAAACAACGAAACGTGCGCACGTTTTGCTTCAATATGTGAGGGGAACCAGAGAGGCACTCGCATGCATTCTCGGAAAACATGGAATCTACGTGGCTCACAAACCTGTTTCGACAAGAAACCACTTCTTACCACAACCGAAAGACTGCGTCCCCAGAAAAAAACAACCAGGTGTCGTTCACAAAATCCCATGCTCAAAGTGCCTGGCTTCATGCATCAGCGATACAAAAAACCTCCACCAAAGAATAAGGCAACACAAAAATGACATCTGGCTAATGAATTCAGAAGCCAACCCCCTCGCCGAACACTGCAAGTGCGCCGACCACCGGATAGCCTTTGGGGAGGTGAGCGTCTTGGCCGTGGAACCAAACCTGTTCAAGAGGCGACATTTGGAGTCATCGCACATCCGGCTCAAAAAGGCGGCGATGAATAGGACTCCAGGAACGCTCCCCTCCGCGTATGTTAGCGGACTGCACCACGTGGTAAAGGGAGAGCAAAGGCTGCAACCCGCTGCTGCTGGCACACTTTAGTCACCCCTGAAGAAGGGACCGGGTTGGTCCTGAAACGTTGGGTAAAGTTAAAAATATTGACTGGTGTCAGTTTTCTCTCAACTATCAACTAGGCTTCCACTCACTTTTCACTGTACATGTAGAACACACCTTACTCAGACAAGTTGCAACACCTAAAAGGCATAACAACTTGTCTCGCTGCCCAATATAGTAAGAGGACACGTAAGCTCAGCATTTAAGGGCATTACGCAACAGTGTTAATAGCTCCCTGCAGTGGTTTCTCTTCAGACACACACTGTTCTTCATTCATGTTCGCACATGTATCACAATTATCTCAACACAGGTTCCACATTCTTGTCTTTGAACTCTTGCACACTGCAGTTCACCTACATGATATTACTGTAAATGGCTTCTCACTGATAAGCACATCTCTAGTTCACTGCAGTAATTACATTACTAAGCTTCAAATGAAGCCAACAGCACACACACATCACCCCACCACCCCCCTTGTACCTCAGTACAGTCAATGTGCTTGCACGGTCTAGTGGGTAGAATGTGCTTGGCTGGTGACCCAAGGGTCTTTGAAGGCAGACTGAAATTTAATCATATTTTTTGTATGTAAAATCTATTACTTTATGAGGTGAAGTAGTTTGAGACATGCGCTAACATTTGATTTAAATTACAAATCCTGTTTTCAATTTACTTTTATTCCAGACATGCACGCGTGGTGCGGTTTTTTGACACAATGCCGGCTGGATAACGCTGGGTTTTCTGCTGAATGGCAGCCTTAAAGGGGCTGCGAAACACTGCTTGAACGGATGCTGATTACGCTTCAGATGGATTCTTTATGTCACACAGATGCTGACTCAAAAAGAATTACGAGAATTGAGGCATAGGAACGGGAGTTATTCAACGAAGAAATTTCAAAATACAAGCAAACAAAATGCTGCCCTCAACTCAATTTTCGTGCAGCTTCCCAATCCCATTTCACTCTCCCAGTGACGACACTTAATGTGACCAATCAAAACGGCCTATCTGAGCACGTGGCGGAAGTTTGCACTCCATGGTTGCCTGTTCTCTGTAACTCGTTCATGCCAAGGCTGGCAGTGCCGTTTGCATGGTTACAACAACCATGTGAACGCACAGCTGACCCAGCAATGATTCACCGTCACGTCGACGGCGCAGAAGGGAACGCTGATCAGTGACGTTCCCTTACTTATGGATCCGAACTTGAGCGCAAAATACTGCGACGGTGTGATAGCCTGCGCAAAATATCAGACACATTTAGCATAGCACGTACCGCTACCGCTTACCGCCAACCATCGAGCGCTCGTTGCTTCTAGCGTGCTGGTTGGTCACGGTGAGCAAGGAGCGCGCGCTGTTGACAGGAACGTGGCACCATCTGGCGCCGCCGCCCGGTGATCCTCCACAAGCTGACGATGCGCTCTGCCTGCTAATTGTGAAACGAACGCATCCTTGCTTGGAACCGAAACGAACGCTTATAGAGTGCAATGACTCGATCGGATTGATTGCGCAGAGCCGCTCTCGGATACATACAGTAGCCATAAGTGATGAGTGCTAGGGCGTAGGATGTTTACAAAGCGGCGCAAAATCCTTCGATGCAAGAAGTAGCCAGAGCCTCTGGTGGTGTATATTTGTTTTACTTTATTTACAGTGCTTTTATCTAGGGCAAACAAGTTGGTTTTTGTTAATGTAATCTAAAACAAAAACTTGACAAAACGTATCTCTAGTTATTAACACAATTTCCAGTATATTTACTCTTCGTCCAATCATCAAGCTCGTACTAAGGGATGTCATATCCGCTGCTAAAAACCGCCACTGTATGGTGACACAGTACCACGAATTTGTTTTTGGGAGCTAATTAAAAAAAACGCAGTCTACACGGTACGACACGGTAATAGCATCACTATACCTCATTCTATGCAACCAACAGGCAAAACAATGCACTGAAAATGTGTTTCGGTGCCCCTTTAAGATGTCGTGTTATAAACCTCTCCTTGACAGTGGTGTGTGCAGGCTTTCGATACCTTTCTTTTCTGGTTGCACATATCACCCAATAACATGTTAACACTAATTACGATGCCATCACATGACACACAGCAGTGAAGATATCACCTGGTAGTAATCACAAAGAAAATCAATTTTTTTCTGGCAGTCCAAAACAAAATAGCAGCTTATTTCCACCTGACTTGGTTTGGTTTCATACTTCAACTTGAACTTGAAGAGAAAATAGCCAGCAAAGCTGCACAACAAGGCAATTTTTCAAGAAGCCTAAATTTTATGCACAAGCACTTTCAATGACTCCAATTTCCTCATTTTGCAACCTGTTCTATTATATTCATGATGAATACTTTCTGTTCATGCCTCTTGGAAACTGAGAGTCAGACTTGCTTACCATGTTTCAAACTGCCTTAATAGTGCTGAAAACACAATTTACCCTCCATGTGCACACACCACTGTGCATATTAAGTGTTCCATTTTTTTTTTCACATAGTCAAGCACTGTAATAGTATTCTTGCCAATGCAGTTCACCACGGTAATCTTGTGCACTTCAAGTGCTTCTTTGATCAAATAATCTATGAGTTGTACACGAGCTTGGTTCTCATTACAGGCAGGCCCTTTCTTATTAGAATGTGGTAATGTATTGTTACCAAGCAACTTCGATTTGTCCTCAGCGTCCTTTTCAGACATTTGCCGACGTTGTAGCGCCTACAGATGGTATGGTGGCCTTCATTGAACTGTAGACATCGTGATTTTAGTGTGCATAGAGAGTTTCGGTTGTTTATTTTAATGCACAGTAAAGGAAACTACTTTGAAAGTGGATGCAATTCATTGAGCGTTACTCTCCTGCAGTGCACATTAGTGCCATCACATGGTCTTTAAAGCATCAGTGTATGGTGTAAATGTTGCCTAACTGCATTGCGATACACCGCTTGGAAAGAACCAACAATGGCCCTAATATGCATGTGATGAGAAGTGTACACAGAGAAGAGGTTACACACTTGCACATCAGGCAACAACCATTGCTGAAGCCTGTTGTAGATTCCTTGTGGAATGCCAGGGCTTGCCAAAACCAATACACATGCACTGTTATCATGCAGCATTAATGAACCTTTTGCCAGAATACCACTGCCTGCGTGTGATGCTACCTCCCTGAAATATTGTGCTAAGGGCAACATTAGCCTTGCATTTCTAGCCTTCGTTGTGTGTTATCTTGCTGCTGTCATGCTTGAGCTTTTTTTGTCGTGTTGCCATTCTTCCTTTTTAATTGTGGTGCTTGCAACTTCACAGCTTTTTTTTATTCTCCTTTGGTTCCTTCGCCTCACCCTGAGACATGTTCATGCTTAATGTGCCACGTGCACTAGATAATGCGTGTGTATGTGCACATTAATTTAACAACTTGCATGAAGCGAATAAAGCAAGTGTCTTGCACACTGCTTGAAGCTGTTTGTAATGCGGCATCACCCTCCACCTTCACTCTCCACCTATGTATTCGTCTTGTTCCCTAAGGTTGAGTAGCATATGTGAAGACTTTTTTTCCAGGTGACCTGTTCACCTTTCCAGACATTAAACCTTTCTCTCTTACTAGGAATGTTGCTGCATTAAAAGGAGCTGCCTGTTGCTGCTGCAGGTGCATAATGGCTGCCTTATAGCAAATGAATCACTGGGCTCTGCGTGACGAATTTTGTTTCACCTTCTGCATTGTTGTGATAACTTCCATCAGACGACCAGTCATCATCATCATCAACATCAGCCTGACTACGCCCAATGCAGCGCAATAGCCTCTACCGTGTGTATCCATTAAACCTGTCCTTTGCCAGCTGCACCCACAGCGCCCACCTTTCTTTGGCCGATATACTATCACTGGGCGCACAGGCCAACGCGCGGTGATTCTGCATAAAGTTGAGCAGAGCTTCCAGTTGAATAGCGCCGCAGCGCGGTGCCGCCATCGCATTCACTGCTTCCCTCTAGAGATTCCATTTTAATTCTAGCGTGATTGCATGCTTCCATCAATAAACAAAGGTACAATATTTTCATTCAAGTTGTTTTATTTGTTACTTTTTTCATGTGACGAAAATAGCTTATAAAGCGGTAAATTTTAGCAATATCATTTTGTTTTGCCGCCATTGTATGGGCGCGTGAAGACTCTGCCCCTTAACACCGCATGTGCCAACGAAGCGACAGTCAGGATCCGCCAAATATTTCATAGCCATAGCATTTTCAAGCTCTGCCGCCAAGTTTCGTCACTTCTTGCAGGTATAGCAGTGGCAGTGTCGCGAAGAACATCGCTTCACGCAGTTGCCGCTAAACTATCTTCACTATTCTCGCAACTATTCGCGTCGCATTAAGAACCAACGCCAGAGCCATATATTCCTTTGCTGGCCAACGCATATGTATGGACTGATACGCTGAGACCACAACGCATTTCACTGTTTCGCTCAGTGGCTGTAATGCGCGACGCGTACACACCTATGCGCCGCAAATGCTCGGCTTCAGGCATGCTTTAGGGCATCGGTGTTTTTTGAACTTGACGCCAAATAGCAGACGACAGTATCTATTGTTGTCATACCTTTTCCCTTTCTTTTCCAATTTTGTCATCCCATTCTGCGTTAACGTACCTTGGCACCGCCCCGATGTACGCGTCAAGGGTCTGCCCTGCTCTGGGCGGATCGGCGAATATCGAAAATAGGGCCCCTGGCAAACGGTACATATATATATATATATATACAGAAAGAGAGAGAGTAAGAAGGTTTCTAGTGCTTGGTTGGCAATACACTTGAAAGAAAACACATGGTGAAGAAACACTGCACTTTTCTAGACACTTCGGCTGGGCACCGGCCTCTGTCTGAAGGCCGGTATGGGTATTTGGAGATATGGGTATATGGGTATACTGGGATAGGGAATATGGATTTTCGGGGGCTTGCCTTTAAGTCCCCGGCCGAAACGTCAAGAAAAGTACAGTTTGGTTTGGTTTATGGGGGTTTAACGTCCCAAAGCGACTCAGGCTATGAGGAACGCCGTAGTGAAGGGCTCCAGAAATTGACCCCCTGGGGTTCTTTAACGTGCACTGACATCGCACAGTACACGGGCCTCCAGAATTTCACATGCATCGAAATTCGACAGCCGTGGCCGGGATCGAACCCGCGTGTCTCGGGTTAGCAACCAAGCACCATAACCACTGATCCACTGCAGCAGCACAGATGAGACTTTGGTCTGGTGCACCCATTCTCCACAGGACATTACTGCTCTGCAGTGAAATCCTACTAACAGGGTACACGGCATGCTAAGAAAATGGCTTCAAAAATTTGAAAGGGGTCCCTTTCTGGGAAGCTTCAGCATGCTTCAGCATACACACAGAGTGCTCCGGAAGCGGCCAAGTAATTAAGGTACGTCAAGGAAAACATATGCCAGCAATAAAACTTAGCAGAGCATTCTGAATAGGTCTCTCTCTCTCTCTCTCTCTACTATGTTTCAGATCCGTTTCAGATTGCCCGCCCTGTGTCCCGTACTGCAACTTTTTCAGGCTCATTTTTTCCCCGAACTGTGGACTGGAATGCCCTCACTGCCATCATGCACCCGTCTGTATTTTCAGATACTGTAGGCAATTATTTCAAGAACTGACTTGTACTTGTTGATGAATATGTTAACCCACCCCTTATGTAATACCCCCTGAAGGGGTTCTTTAAGGTGAATAAAGTGAAGTTATACTACTAAATGGACTAGTCTAGGCATACAACAGTTTGCAAGTTTCTGATAATAACCTGCAGCACATAAAAATAATTGATTCTAGGTATTTATACAAAGACTGACGATAATTATTTATGTCCGCCTGGTTGCATAACCGAAATGCAAGAGCCTTTCGTGTGCTGTTCATAGTTTCTTTGCAAAAAAAAAAGTCCAATCATGGTCTTATTCAAAACACCATGCACAGATCGAGCTTGCTGAAGTCAATCGAAAAATAAGGTAGCAGAGGACAGACCTCTTTCGAATTTTCAGAGCCACTTCTGTGTCACAGCACGACAGCCGTGTACCATATCTAGCTGGTTTGGGGCTTCATCGCAATGCAGCGGTGTAGTGTGAAAAATGTGCATGCCAGACCGAAAACTACACTGCAGGCATGTCACAAAACAACAGCAATCTCAGTCTTTGCAGAACTGGCTTGGCAGAGTCCACCGGTAGAGGACGATACGACTACGATCTCGATGCATTGTAGTACATACTGCCTGCTGGTTAGCCCCCAGCAGACTAAAACGAGAGCACAGGTGTAAAATTCGGCGTTTTAGTACATATCTGAATGATCTAACTACTCACTCGGCTTACAGACAGCGCCAAGCACAGAGAAATTCCATTAGCATAGCCCTACGAACAGGAGTAAGGAACACACAGGAACTCTATGCCTCGTGCTGTAGTCATGGAATACCGCCACCAACTCGCCCAACAACTTACTTGTCGACCGAGAAATTGGAGTCCAGTTCAACGGAAAGCATTCAGTGGGGACGAAGGCTATGGAGCCCAACAGTGAATATAAGAGAAATCAAGAATGGAAAGGCAGTTGGCCTTTTCAATTCAACTCAATGGTTTCACGATGTAGTCCCCACAGCGACGGGGCGGCGTAGCAGCCGGTGAATAAGAAAACAAAATAGTAAATAAACAGACTAGGCGACCAAAGGGAGTACCAGAGAACCAGCTTCAAAACAAAAAATTGGCAGTGGTATAGCTCTGGTTAAACCTGGAGTGACGCAACAGCTACAGCTGGCCGAGTGGAACTTGGTCATGTGACCAACCACGTGATCAGCCACGGCGCGCGCCGCCGGCAGCTGATCTGCACCCCGTGACCAACCACGTGACAGCGTGGCGGCTCAGCCACAGGGTTGGGCGCCACCACAGAGTGGTGCACCGCCAAGCTGAAGGGTCGAAATGCTACCGCAATGTAGCTATCGCTACAAAACACAAAATAAAAACCATTCGTCATGTCGGGTTAGGTTTCCCTCTCGCCGCTTGCGAAGGTCTGGAAGGCGTGAGAGGAACAGCAACAAACTACGAATTACAGAATCTGAACTGTGAATTTTTGCTGCACTGCCACCCTTTGGTGCTAAAATATGTTTCAAGAATGGCATTATGTTGAGACAGTCCACAACTCCAAATACAGTTCATTTAGTGTATGTCCTCACTTCAGCCTGACATCTGATGCAGCTTGCAAAAATTAAGCTCTTAGCAATGGCTACACAATCTTTTTAGCAGCTGCTTAAACAATAGGTTAGCATCAATGGTCAAAGTTCTTTTGTCTCCTAGGTGTAAATGTTCATTTTATAGCCGAACTAGAGTGAACTGGTTTTATCTTGGATTAACTGGGCCCAGACGAACACTAAAGGACTATAGACACCTAATTTTATTACGTGTTTTCTGTCAAACGATGCTTTAGATATTAGAATACATGGATGGAGTATCGGGCAGTATTTGCCTACAACCACTAAATAATTTATATTTGAATTTCTTCTCTCATGCTGTTTCAGTTCCATAGACCGACCAACGACTGACGTCAAGTTGATGTTTTGGTCACGTGATCCACTAGAAAAGCTGTAACATAACCGTTGATATGTAGTTTTAGTTCACTACGACATTTAATCCAGCCTCTTCCAAGACCTGGATTGACAAAAAATGACCTGTCAGCGATTATATTAGTTTTTCTAGTAGACCACGTGATCAAAACATCAACTTGATGTCAAAGTCGTTGTTAGGTTGATGAAACCGAAACCAAAACAGCATCAGGAAGAAATTCAATTATAAATTATTTAGTGGTCACACACGAATACCACAGGGTGCACCATGTATACGAATGTCCAACGCATTGTTTGAAAGAAGAAAACACGCAAGCAAAAATTTGGTGTCTATAGTGCTCTTAAGACTATATATATACACTGGGGCTATATATGTACTAGCCGCAGCCTTCTCAGATAAAGTTGTTAGTTCAGCGCTCTTTCCTATCCGCTTCTTCCGTCCTTGAATGTGCTTGCAATGCTGAAAATATGATCACTAAATGGTTCCAGCTGGAAACCAACTGGAAAACAAGTTTGAAGCAAAATGGAAGGTAAATGATCCATTTTTGGGACTGACTCAGAAGTAACTGGTTCTATTTAGGCGCCAATTGGTGTGTATTTGGTGCACAAGAATGAGTATAGAGCCAGTTCTATTTAGGTGCCAATTGGTGTGTATTTGGTGTACAAGAATTAGTATAGAGCCAGTTCTATTTACGGGCCAATTGGTGTGTATTTGGTGTACAAGAATTAGTATAGAGCGAGCTTCCTGGGACACATAAAGAAGCAGGCACTCGTTCAGGGTATGAAGCTTGTACACCTTTTTTAGTGTGGCAATACAGGTTTTCTCAAAACAACTTATTCCCCAGGCAAAATCCAGGAATTGTTTCAAATCACCTTCTAAATACACCATTTCACACAGATGCACTTTTGTACAAACAGAAAACACGTTAAGTCACACTTTCTGAAACACCAAGGACTGACCGCATAGTCCAATGATCTCACTCATAAAACACGCTACAGATCCAAATAAAAACTGTACAGTCTACACGTTTTGGGGAGCTAGTTGGTTATGAAGCATCATGAAGTGAACAGCATGATCCGAGACACACACACACACACACATTAAAACTAAGCGCTGTGTTTGTTCTCATTCTCTACCAACTGTGTGTGTGTCTTAGATCACGCTGTTAACTTTTGATGTACAGTCTAAACAGCTAGCACTTCGTTAACCTTGATGCCCAAAGAGAAAATGATAGCCATGTATAAGAGCAGGTGCAACATCTTAGCTTGTTTTTATTAATCATGCAAACATCATTGGTAAACCATTCATATGTTCAGTAGGAAAATTTAAAGCAGACAACTGGGCTAGTTGGTGATCTTTAGATTCAATGCACTTTGTAACTAGTGCTAAAGACAAGGACAGAAGAAAGAAAAACGGACACTATGAGCGCTAGACATCAACTGGTTTTATTCCAGACAGACACATTCAAGATATCGGCAAACATGTACAATAGATCACACCCTAAAGCGCATGTGCAACGGCACCTTCTCGTTCAGGAAATGTAATTCTTCGGATGGCAAAGATAACGTTGGGTTGCTTACGCATGACTGTCGTTCCAAGTGAATGAGGAATGTTTCCAGTATTTCGCGTTCCTTCTGGTCTGAACTTGCAAAAATGACCCTAGTCTGATGATAAATCGGTGCACATTTATCCTTGCAATGTTTGCAATGTGCCGTCAAGTGTCCCGGATCTCATAATGCCTCGACAGCCAGCTTATGCTCCATTAGCCGAACATTGATACAACGGCCAGTTTGGCTGATGTAGCCATTCCCGCATGACAAGGGAATTCTGTACAGCAATGGGGCTTCTTCTTTTTTGAGGCAACATCAACAGTTTTACACATTTTTCGGAGTTTATCGGGTGCAGTAAGCACAACTCGGACCTTGCCTTTCTACGCCACCTTTTTTAGGCGGTGTGTCCGCTGGTGGATATAAGGCATTGCCACGCATCTAAACCCGCTCATGAGCTTGTAGCTCATTTGTCGTTCCCTGTTTCGCAAAGGTTATCATTTTCAATAGGCCTTCAGCGACGGGTGTCACGAGTTCCCTAGGGAAGCCTGACCTCGCCATGCGATCTGCCTGCAGGTGCACACTCTCATTCACCTTGTGTGAGCAGGACTTGTCAAGGGCAGCCTGAAGGCATGTCTTGGTGATACCTCTTTTTACTAATTTAGAATGGGCCGAATTAAAATTCAAAAGTTCTTTTTTAGACCTTGGCTGGTGCATATAGCAAACTCGTGCGTCACTCAGAAAGAGCCTGACATCCAGGAACTGTAGGCTGCCATCTTTAGAAAGCTGATGAGTGAATTTAAGACCATAGGCAGAAGACTTAAAAACATCCAAGGTTCGTTTAACTAGAACATCCTTTCTGTCATCCTGAGTAGTTTTTGAAACTACCAAGAAGTCATCGACATATCTAAAGATCTTTAAAATCTTGTCGTTGTCAAGGCACACTTCAATGCGTCTGTCAAAACTGGCTAAAAACAATTCACTTAGCGCAGGGGCGACACAAGAACCGATGCACACACCGTCATCCAAAGAATTACATTTCCTGAACGAGAAGGTGTCGTTGCACATGCGCTTTAGGGTTCAAGGCTCGTTTATTGCATGTTTATGGTACAAGGTTAGAAAGACACTGGAATACAGAAGGAGGTCCCAAAGTCAGAGACTGTGGACGGGACCTCCTGTAAGAACAATTGTAAAAAAGAATTACAGACAGCAGACGCAAAAAAAAAATTAAAGTTGTTGGCATCATAAATGAGCAGTGAGTGAAATACGAGAAATAATTCAAACCCTTATTTGAATGAAAAATGATTACACACCTAATAGCATACAGACCAATACAAAACACAAATCATTGAATGATATAAATGACAGAACTAGTACCATATACCAAGTAAAATACTATTAGCCGGATTGTAAAAACTGACGGAGGGCGGATTTAAACGGTGCGATCCGTTGTACATGTTTGCCTATATATTGAATGTGTCTGTCTGGAATAAACCAGTTGACGTCTAGCGTTCGTGGTGTCCGTCTTTCTTCTGTCCTTGTCTTTAGCGCTAGTTACCATGCACATTGAATCAGTAGGAAAAACTTTTCTTTCAGTGTCCATGGAGACACGTTTTGGCTGATATGCAATGGATGAAGTTTGTCTGTCAGAATTGGATATAAAGTGGCACACATTGCTTGTCCTTTGGTGTGCATGTATTTATCTTAAATAACAGTATATATCAGCAGCAGCAGCAGCAGCCTGAATAGGCCTACTGCAGGACAAAGGCCTCTCCAATATCTCTCCAATTAAAGGGCAAGTGAAGAGGTTTTAGAATTTGAGGATTTTAAAGCGGTCGAATGTGTGAAACTTGCAGATAAAGCATGTGAAGTATTTTTGTGCTAGGATTTGAAACGGCTACCTAATCGCAGAATAAAGCCGCACTAGCATTCAAGCTTCTCTGCAGTGCGCAGCAACAGGCAGAGGCCGCAATGATGACGTCACAAGGCGGCGCTGCGTTTCCAGCTAAGGAACGGTCATTTCAAGGAAGTAAACCAACCCCGCCGAAGGTGAAGCCCAAAATGCATTGTTTGGCGGTATTAGAAAACTCATGGTAGCTCCGGGGAGAAGGCAATGGACATATGAAATTTCGCCAACAATGACGTCATCAGGAGTTTCTCCGCACTTCTCCACCGCAGTGAGAAGCATGACTACCGTTACGGTTTTAATCGGCAATTAAATCACTATTTTAAATGCTAGTGCAAAACTACTCTGCATGCTTTACCTAGATTCTTCATACATTCGATTTCTTGAAGAACATCAAATTCTCAGAAAACCATTTCACCTTCCGAGATGTCCCTTTCTTGGGGATGAAGATAATGCTAGCGTTGTTCAAGTATTTCGGTACAGCCGAGGTAGTGAGGCATTGTGTATGCAGGGTGGGCAGTTTTTGTAGGACAATCTCCGCACTATCTTTCAACATATCTGCTGTTATGCAAGCCTCACCAGCTGATATCCCCTTTGCATTGCTCCAAAGGCTTTCTTTACTTCCTCTTTCGTCACCAGCGGGATGCACAATTGCTCTACACTACTGCCTGTCTCATTATCGTCATGAATAGTTTGGCTACTGTGCACATCTGAGTAGAACTTCTCAGCTACTTTAACTATCTTATACATGCTTGCAATGATATTGCCTTTCGTGTCTCTTAGAGCATGCATCTGACTTTTTCCTATGCCTATTTTCCTCTTCACCACATTTAGGCTACCTCCATTATTTAGAGCATACTCCGTTATAATGGTTACCTTATGCTTACTAATTGACTCTGATAGCTCAGCCAGTTATATTGTGGCTGTTGGGTTAGAGCCTTTATGCTTTGGCATTTCTTAATTAGATCTTTCGTTTCCTGGAAGGGCTCACCTGTATCCTAACTATCCTACCACCTACTCTACTACACACACCACAGTGATATCTGCAAGATTATGGTTCACTGCTTGAACACTAAGGTTGTCGTCCTCGGTTAAAGCCAAATATCTGTTCTGCAGCTAGATCCCGAGTTCCTCTACTTTCACTCTTACCGCTAACTAGTTGACGGGCTTCTCCCTTACTAGTTTTGTCCGCTCCCCCTTCAAGTCTAGGCTCACCATCCTATGGTCACTAACCTGCATGATGCCAGGGTAAACGCACATTATGAAGTTAATTCATTTTCAGTCTCGCCATGTGGGTTCTTCACTTTTTATTCTCCCATTTGCAGAAGCATGATCCTTAAAACTATTTCACTCTGAAAACTCTACCGTTAACTCCCCCTTGCTATTCCTAGAATGTATGAAAAAATTGGAGGGGACACGCTTGCAGTGGTTAATTTTTTATTTTTGTCGTTGTTGAAAAGCTTGTTGAAAAGCGCATTAAATGAATAAATACAATTTTCACTCAAAAAAATTTGAGTAGTTCTGACAGCATAAATTTTATGTTTCTTCATTGCTACACCAAATTTGCAGAAAGCCTGGCATGATAACAAAGCATGGTAAGTGCCTAGAGTCACTCTTAAATTTAAGCCAAAGAAACGGTTCATGCAGTGACATTCTCGAAATAATTTTACCAACCAGTTTTTGCTACCAAGCATATTATATCCATGCTTGCATAATGCACTCATTACTGTCACGTAAAATTAGTGACAGTGAAAAAAATTATAAAGTAATTCACAAAATATAGGAGTTTCACTGCATAAAGAATTCATCAAGAAACACAATGCAACAAACCACATGAAAATCCATGAAGCCATTGTCATGATATGCTTTCTGTAAGCAGGGCAGTCAGGTCAAAAAGCACTTTTTAGAAAACTGGCAGTTTCACAGAGATTTCAGCCACTTTTCTTCTGGGCTATTTTGGCTAAAAATCTTTCAGGATATAATTAGAAATCTGTTCTTTCAAGAAATTCAATTTTTTTTTAGATTTTCATGATTTTAAAGCTGCGTCCCACCTTAAGAGTATCACGTGATAGCATTAATGCCTGTATATGTAGAATTGGTCATTCTCGACTGCAAATTACATTCATAGAGCGCTTAGGGTTCGCATACCACTTCTGGCACACTGGCGCAGCAGTTAAACGATGCACCACTGCCTTGCGATGGCAGGTGCTGCCACTGATGGGGCTCAGCACTCGCCCAAAAAGCCCGAGCATCGCTCAGACCTGATCCAGCTGATCGCAGCACAGAGCAGCCGGACTGGCGCCTGAGCAGCAACGGCCCATCAGCTTCGGAAAACGCAATGCACAGACGCATAGACAGCGGTTTCTGTTTGCAATTTTCGCTTCATTTCGTTTGCTGCGCTGACAACAGCAAAAAAATTGGAGGGGACATTTAAGCTTCACCTTAAAGGCATGACACAATAGTGTTAATGAGTTAATGCTCATATATGCAGAATTGGCAATTCTGTACTTTACATCGATAGATCCCAGGGAGTCCTCATACCACTCCCAGCGCATTGGTGCAGCAGTTAAAGGATGCACCACTGCCCTGCGATTGCAGGTGCTACCACTGGTGGGGATTGATTGGTGGCACTGGATTGTGAACAAACTGACCACTGTGGTAGATGGTGTCACTGGTGGGTCTAACTGCCACCTGCCATGGTGGTCCATTTCCTCACAATCCAGTGGGCAGGTTCTGATGATGCCCCAAAGTCACATGACCTAGATGGCCCACCTATCTTGCTTCTCCGGGGATTTTTCATTCACAATGCCAACACCGACGAAGATGACACCGGATTTTCTGCAGATCGGGAGCCTTAATGCTGTTGCATTAATAGCCATCAACCGCCTACTCTCCAGCCTGTTTCTTGCTTACCATAGTAGTGAAGCCAGCCATCCGTACAGTATACTGTATATTAATGCGAAAGCCTCCTATGGCTCATCAACAATGAAACGTGTAAGTGTGTAGGCAGCAGCAGAGGTTTGAAAACCCTCAGTGGTGTCACCATGGCTTGCATGATGTCAACACTAGACCATAAGTTAGTTCATGCTACACCATGGGCAATGAAGCATGGTCATTAGATGACATAGGCCTTTTTTTAGGATGAAGGCCTTCAGGGTAAAGGCCTTTAGGTCAAAGGCCTTCAGAGTGAAGACACTGCTGAAGACCTTTAAGGCAGTGCTGAAGACCTTTAAGGCAAAGGCCTTAAAGGGGCCATGACATGGTCGTTCTTCATATTGCAGTTTTGTGCTTCAGTAACTAATACAAGAGCTTATGATTCAGTTTCCGAAATTTGGCTACCCTGGACACGCTCTATATTCCAAAAAATGAAATCGAAATTGAAAACGGGAAACTCCTCCTACTGGCAGCGGGAGGAGTTTCCCATGGCAGCGACCGCCATATTGAATGCTATCACGATGTCACCAGGACATACAAGGAGCAACGTCGTCCGCTCTCATTGCTGCAATGCGCGCAGCAAGGTCTCTTGTCCCCTGTACTTCCGCAGGCGATCGAAGTAGCAGTCATCCCCCATATATAAGTGACTGGTGCCGCAAAAGCGTTAACAATAGTAACGCAGTTATTCTTCGGTATAGGTACAGGGTCCGGTTAAACTAGGCCGATGGGACGGTGACCGGCAGTCGGATGGCTGGTCGGTATGCAAATGCCATCGCTGACGCACTGGTCTGTCAAGCTAGACCGACGATGCCAGCACAACCAACAACCCGATGTCGCAGTAGTGTAAAGAGTGAACATAGTGGAAACTGGCAGTGTGGTGGGGGACCAGTTGGTATGACATTCTATAAATTTAAGAATTTTAAAACTTATTGTACTTGATGCTAGCCACGGCGACATATGCGATGCACGTGCACTAGCGAAGATGTGCTTTCATTCAGTGCCAGTACATAGAACATATCAGCGAGGCAATTGAGCGACACGGGCAGAAAACGCCGCACGACAGTGCCGCTTGCCGCCGTCGCCTGGGCTTGTGTGGCCGAGCAAAAGCTTTACACCCGGTGAATAGACGGCCCGAAAAACTGCGCTTGTACGCTTATCGGAAAAAGCGGAACGAGCGGCTGCATTTCATATCTTCACACATTGTTACTAATCAGCGGGGAACTCCTGCAAGATGCTTGAATTTCGGCCAACGGCGGACCGCCGGCCCCTTTCGTGACGAGGCCTAGCGAGTGCGCAGGATTCGTGGGTGCTAGTTCGGCGATTGCGAATTTGCAAGTTGTAGCGCCTGAAAATAACTGTCGAGCGTAGTTTTGGCCACAGTGCCCTCAAAGTGACGACTACGACTGCCTACATCGCAGAGCACGAGTACAATAAAGGGAAAGTGCCGATATGTGACCCGATCTGCACAGCATGTGCTGAAGGCAGCCGGCAGCAGCCATCGGCGTCGACTATGGAGAACCAATCTGGTCATTTTCATTATTTCAAGTAATGTCAGTACATATTTTTAGCTAACGCACTTTAAAATCAAGGACTGATGACATAAGAGGAAGCAGTTACATAGCGGGAAGCGCCGGTCCTATGCGAAGCGTTTCCCAAGCAGGCGATATAGCATCAGCGGCGCTTATTGCAATGTTATCATAGTGTGTAAATGAGTAAAGCTACAATTTATGAGCAATACTACGTAATATTTAAGATAAAGAGAGCCCACCTTGCGTTTTATGCGAAGCAAACGAGCAGTAATGTTTGCGCAGCTATGTAAACAACCCCAGCGTGGGGCTTCAGTTGTCATGATCGTCGCATTCCTAGGCCACAATGCGCACGCACAGTAAACGCTAAATGATGTACTACTACTATTTTCAAGCACTCATTTAGACGGCGGCGACTATTCATCGGTGCGGGCAGTGAAAGCACTCGAGCTGCATAGGGTTTTGCAAGCGGCTTGGTTCCTGCAAAAGGGTCCTACGAGCCGAAGGGAATGTTTGTTCGACTTACAAATGCACACATGCAGCGGGGTAGTCGTCTCATTCGGCACTTTTTTCTGCTCCTTTCGTGCCTCAAGGTTACTCTAGTGCCACCTTGTGACAATTTGAGTTTAATTATCGAGCCGATGAATAGCGGACAAGAAATTGGTAGCCAGCTACAAAATGGCGCGGCTTTCACGGCGTACATCAGCGAAGGCATGCACGGCACGTGCCACTTTTCAAATACGGGAGCACTTGACTGCGCAAGAGACCACACTCATAACATAAAAATAACATGTCTATGAGCGTAAATAATAAAGCAGGGGTCCATCGATTTCTGTTTTCTCAACAATCAGAAAAGGGGCGCTACGAGCAAGTCTGCTTTCTTAAGGATCACTCAGGCCGCGTACTAAGCTGACGGCTTCCGAAAAGAAAACATTGAAAATGCATTCTATTTCCATAAGAAAAAAAAAGAAAACTTTTCGAGTGACCACCGTCTACGGTGTGCATGCAAGCACCTCAACAGCGCGCAGCAGACGACGCGGGGCGGGTATGCCCCTCCAACGTCAGCGATCAGAGGTTGCCAGATCAGCAAGCAGTTCGCACAAGAAATGGAAAAAACTTGTTGTAAAAATATTTACTGCACAGAATGAACTGAAACATTAGGCAATTTTAATTTAACAAGTTGAGAATTAAATGCGGTAAGCAGGGTATGCGTGAAAATAGGCTGTCATGGCCCCTTTAAGGGTGACGGTCATAAAGGTAATGGCCTTCAGGGTAAATACGCTCAGGCTGAAGGTCTTCAGCATAAACACCTTTATGTTGTTTGGGGGAAGGCCTTTAGAGTAAAACCGTTTCCCAATGGTTTGTGGTCTGGTGGCGAACAAAGATGAAGGACACAAACACACAGGAACATGCAGAACAAACCTTTAATGAACCTCGTAACAGAACTCGTGCATTAACAGCAAGTAGTAGTCTAAAGTGCCCTCTGTAGCTTTTTACTTTACTCACTGCCGATTCCATGTCTTCACAGAAGCTTTAGGCTATTTCGTCATTGTGGTGGCGCGAAACACTGACGAACCAGACGAAGGTACATTGACGGGGTATTGTGAATGCCCCTTTATTCCGATGACTGTCGCTTATATACAGATGAGATGAATGATGGGTAGCGCCCCCTATACATATACAACATATTCCCCTCTCATAACACAACGCAACGGAAATAACACAACAATGAACTCAAACTCTACATGCTTCACAGCAGATGGCACGCTCTAGTCTTTCGGTCTCAGGCAAACTCGTCCGCATACCGTACTGGCGGTCTTCTAGTTGCAGTCGAGCGGAGTATTGCTGGTCTGGCAGCTGAGTCCGTTGATGTGGCTGGTGCATTTCCAGGAGGAGGAGTGCTCTTTTCTGTGTCCTCATTTTGCACCAGTTCCGATTCATCCATGAAGGTAGCAGGGGTTTCTGGTTCTGCCCTGTCAGTTACATGAGTCTCTAGGTCACAGGAAAATCTTTTGGCTCCACCACGTCGCTCTATAACCGTGTCAGCTAATGCTTGTGCACCTTCGGCGCCTCCTTTGGCAATTACCATCAGCTTCGATGCATTCCATTTAGTGCCATTTGCCAAAAAAAATGAATGCTTGCCCACTCGTCTCACTACTTGCATCGAATGCCCCCTCTGGCAACGAATGGCACCTCTGGCCACTTGCTGTGGTAATCAATGACAGTTACCGCAAATCTGCACTCTAGAGGTGCTCGCTCCATCGGTCCGACGATGTCGATTCCAAGCTTTTCGCAGGTCTTCTCTGGCCACTCCACTGGTTGCAACGTAGGCATTACCGATTTTGCTGATTTATCTGATGCTTTGCAAACTGCACAATTCCTAATCACAGCTTAAACTTCATTGTCCATTCTGGGCCACCGGTACTGTTCTTTCAATCTCGTTTTGTTTGCACAAAGCCTGCATGCAATTCGTGTGCCATCATAACTAATCTGGAAGTGAGTGCTGCACAAGGTATGACTCGTTCAGCCCGAAACAATAGTTCATCTACCACTGACAGCTCTCCTTGAATGCGAAAATACAACCTTAGTTTTCCGGCTAAACAGTTCTTTGCCAGCCATCTAGACATAACTGACCATGCTACCTCATTTTGCAGCGGATCATCAGCTGTTGCTACTTGTAGTTCACTCTTGGTTATCAGGCTGGAAACTGCAGCGACCACCTCTTCCACAGGTTTGTCCTCGGTCAACCTCAGAGGCAACCGAGAGAGTGCGTCTGCGACGATAGTGGTTCGTACTTTTGTATATTGTACTGTAAAATTGTATCGCAACAACCTAGCACACCAGCGTTCAATACGCAGTGGATGTCTTCCAACCCTGTTTGTTGACAGCAGTGTTACCAATGCTTGATGGTCAGTCCGTAGCACGAACCTGCAGCCCCACAGATATATATGCCAACGTTCGCATGCCCATAAACATGCAAGCACTTCTCGTTCCCTGGTAGAGTACTTGCGTTCTTGTGGATTTAGTGTCCTGGAAGCGAATGCCACTGTGCGCACTTCGCCATCAACTACCTGCTGTAGCACAGCTCTAAGCCAATATGCAGATGCATCAGCCGTCACCTGTACAGGCAGAGACATGTCGAACATAGCCACCACTCCACATGCTGACAGCATCTCTTTGACCTGCTCTGTGTCCTGGTCCCACACGAACACTTGGCCCTTTCGGAGAAGCCTTCACAGCAGTTCCACCACTTCTGCATAATGTGGAAGAAAATGTGAGTAATAACCTACGAGCCCAAGGAATGATTGCAATGCCAGTAAATCAGTCGGTGCTGGTGCCTTAAGTATAGCATCCACCTTTGATTTGGGTGGGCCAAGACCACGTGCACTCACATGGCGACCTAGAAATGACAGTTCCTGGGCCACGAATAGGCATTTATGATTCAGCTGCAGCCCAGCGTTGGCAGTCCAGCCCAATACCTCATGGAGGTTACAGTTGTGCTTGTTCCTAGTCTTTCCGAAGACTATGATGTCATCGATATAGAACAATACACCCTTGCAGCCTTTCAAAATTTCTTGCATCATTCGCTGAAGGGCGGCTGGTGCTGATGCGAGACCGAAACACACCCTGCGAAACCGAAATAATCCTTCATGCGTGATAAATATCATTATTTCCCAACTCTCTTCTGCTAATTCCACTTGGTGATAGGCTGAGGCAAGGTCTAATTTCGAAAACAATGTTGCTCCACTCAACGCATGCAACAGTTCTTCTGTGTGTGGTAAAGGAAACCCATCAATAACCACTGCTTTTTTCGGCTCGCGCAAATCAACACATAGGCGACTACTGCCATCCTCCTTCTGTACAACCAGTATAGGAGACACCCATTCTGCAGCATTAACCCTTTCTATAATGCCGGCTTCCAGCAATCCTGCCAGTTCAGCTGCTACTTTCTCCCGTAAGGTCAGGGGCAAACGTCGAAGTTTCGCCGCTACTGGTTTCACATCCGAGCACAGCTTCTCAGAGTGCACAAAGTTCTTCATTAGTCCCAACTTATTTGCAAAAAGAAAGGAAAACTCACACAACTCGGGAGGGAGCGACGGCGAGTTGGCCGTGATCTGCAGGCACTCCTGTGCCGAACCATCGATATGCAACTGTAGCTGTCGCACAGCATCCAGTCCCAGCAATGCCATGCCTTGAGGAACAACATAAAAGCGCAGGTAAGTCAAGTTGTTCCCGCGCACAGCTCTGGATACAAAGTATCCCATGACCGGAATTTCCTTCTGTGAAAAATCCCGCAGTGTTGCAGTAGTTGAAGCCAAAGGAAGCCTGCTGGCGAACTTGGCCCGAAAAGGTGTTGTAGCAAAAAAGACACAGACGACCCAGTATCCACCACCAGTTGCAACTGCTCGCTCTCAATGATGGCATTGACGACCATAGACCTTCGTTCCGCTTGTCTGACAGCCAGCACAGTCAGCCCATCCTCTTCACAAGAGCCATCGTTTTGAATTACTCGTACATCCTGCTCTGCCGACCTACCGCAGCCCGCTTGAAAATGTCTGATTTTGTGGCATCTGGAACGGATCCCTCGCGCTCTGCAATCTTGTTAATTTACCAGGTGCCTTGTAGAGCCACAGCAGTAACATTTTCGCACCCGCAGCATTGTCAAGTCATTTTCTTGCCCCTGTCCTTTCGAAACATGATGCACTATGTCCGGTTGTAGTGGCCCTTGATCATAGACCTCAGTACCTTCGGCTGCCTGCTCGTATGTTTGCAGAATTTCTACCACCTCGGTCAACATAAGTTTTGACCTCTTCACAAGTAGTTTCTGTCGCTTCTCAGTACTTCGCAGTCCGTCAACAACCTTGTTCCGTAGAGCCGCCTCCAAAAAATTCCCGAAGTCGCACGTCTTTGCTAACTGTCGGAGCACACTGACGTATGCTCGTACTGACTCATTTGGTAACTGTCTTCTTAACGTGAATCAACGTCGCCCGACTAATATGTTCACGGTGCTTGAAAAATGATGCTCCAGTAAGCCAAGTGCCTTGGTATAACAAGTCTCTTCACTTGCCTCTACCTTGTCCTTTTCTGTGGCTAGCGTTGTAATCTGTGCTGGCTCCGGACCCAAAGTGTGGAAAACACGGCGTCCTTCAGCCCCAAAGCATTGTAGCAGAATGGCCTTTTTCTGTGGGGGCGGTTGCGTCTCTAGCCCAGTCGCTTGCAGAAAATTGGTAAAATCATCACACCACTGCTCCCAGGGAGTCGTCGCGTCTCCACGCGTCTCAAGAAAAGGCGGTAATGGCAGCAATCCGACCACTTCCATCTCGCAGGCGACGCCCCTTGGATGAACCGCGGCAGCAGAAAAACTGAGTCAGGCCAAACACTTCGTTGCTATTTTTGTCGACTGTGCCAGTATGTGGTGGCATGAAGTGCCGAGGGACCAGACGAAGCTACAATGACGGGGGTATCGAGAACGCCTCTTTATTCTGATGACTGTCGCTTATATACAGATGAGATGAATGATGGGTAGCGCCCCCTTACATACACAACAGTCATCATCGCTGGATGTAGGCCTGTACATTTTCAATTCGTACCTCTTATTCAGCTTAATTACAATAACTACCACGCTCTCGTTAATGCTGCTGAATTCCTTTATGTTGCTAGCAATGTCCTTTCTTGATCAGAAATACCACGTATAAATCTCATTTGTCCACTAAACCACGATAGCATAGTATGTGCCCACCCTTTAGCCCTGTAAATGCTACCAAATCTCAACAAGTCCTACCATCACATTTAAAGGGCAACTGCACCACTTTTGAGAATTTAGCGATATTCAAGCATTCAAAGCTATATAGGCTGTAGGCAGACAGCATGCCAAGTGTTTTTGCATCATTATCATCATCATCAGCCTGACTACACCCACTACAGGGCAAAGGCCTCTCCCGTCTCTCCAATTAACCCTGTCCTTTGCCAGCTGCATCCACCCTTTGCCTACAAACTTCCTAATCTCAACCGCCCACCTAACCTTCTGCCGCCCCCTGCTACGCTTACTTTCTCTTTGAATCCACTCCATTACCCTTAAGGACCAGCAGTTATCTTGCCTTGCCATTACATGCCCTGCCCAGGCCCATTTCTTCCTCTCGATTTCGACCAGGATGTCATTAACACGCGTGTGTTTCCTTACCCCAATTGGTCGCTTCCGGTCTCTTAACGTTACACCTATCATTTTCCTTTCCATGGCTCGCTGCATTGTCCTTAACTTAAGCTGAACCCTTTTTGTTAGTCTCCACGCTTCTGCCCCGTAGGCGAGTACCGGTAACGTACAGCTGTTGTACACTTCTGTCTTGAGGGATATTGGTAAGCTGCCATTCATGATCTGAGAGAACCTGCCATATGCACCCCACCCCATTCTTATCCTTCTAGTTATTTCCCTGTCATGATCCAGATCAGCTGTCACTACCTGCCCTAAGTAGGCCTTTACCACTTCCAGCACCTCGCTTATAATTGTGAACTGCTGTTCCTTTGCATTACTTTGGTTTTCTGCATGTTTATTTTTAGACCCACCGTTCTGCTCTGCCTGTCTAAATCATTGATCATGATTTGCAGTTCATCTCATGAGTGACTCAGCAAGGCAATGTAATCCACGAATTGCAGATTATTTAGGCATTCTCCATTTACACTTATTCCCAACTGTTCCCAATTCAGGCCTCGGAATACCTCCTGTAAACAGGCGGTGAATAGCATTGGCGAGATCGCGTCTCTTTGCCTGACGCTCTTCTTTATTGGAATTTTAGTGCTGACTTTATGGAGGACTATGGTAACTATGCAGTTGCTATATATATCTTCAAGTATTTTGACATAAGGCTCTTCTACCCCCTGATTACGCAATGCCTGTATGACTGCTGAGGTTTCCAATGAGTCGAATGCTTTCTCGTAACCAATGAAGGCTATATATAGGGGTTCGTTATATTCTGCGCATTTCTCTATCACCTGATTCATAAGTGTGAATATGATCTATTTTGGAGTAGTATCCTTTACGAAAGCCTGCCTGATCATTTGGTTGATTAAAGCTTAAGGTTGTCCTGACTCTATTAGCGATTACCTCAGTAAATACTCTGTAGACAGCGGATAGTAAACTGATCGGTCTGTATTTTTTCAAGTGTTTTTGCACTAGCATTTAAAATAGTGACATATTCAACGACTGAATTTTGGTGGTAGTGAGCTATAATACATACAGGCTATTCTTGGGTTGGCTCTTGCTATCGTGAAGTGGCCGGCAGTCGGTGATGCCTGGTGATTTCCATAGACCAGCACACCAGCTGCGTTTGGACAGCTGGGTTGGAGCTGGACACTGCGACATGCCATCGCTGATGGCGGCTAGAACTAAGAGGATATGTAAAGTATGTGATGGAAATCAGCTCTTGGGCCTCCGCATAGGGCGCACTCTGGAGAGAACAGCCCTGGGTGCATTAGTGCTAAATGGGTGGGGGAGAGAAAGGTGAGAGGCTGTAGCTGGCGCCACGTCACCTGGGGCCGTATTACATAAGTGTCACAAATTGTCAAAAGTTATTGACAGTGACGTCAAAATGACGAAACGATGAGACGTCGCCGCTTGACGCAATGAGGAATCAGTCAATTACAGCAAGACAGTGCCCCGAGAGCATTTTTTTTCAGGCTGAGGGGCCGCCTGCTAAATTCTTGTAAAAAGTCTTAAGAAATATGCAGCAATAAAAATAACTAATATTTTATTTTGCCAAAACATTGTGTTTAAAGATGGAAAATATTAAGCAAAACAAAAAGTGTTCGATGTTGTGCTATTAAATTTGCTGGTGGGTAACTTTTACTGCCGCGGGTATGCGCTGACGGCAGTAAAACTTCAAGCCGCTTTGCATGAAAGCAGCCAATTTCACGCCGTGTTAGTGTTTTTTACGCGCCGTCTGAAATCAAGCTACTGTGCGGTTGACCTAAGTGCACAGAAAAATGTGAATGAAGGCAGTGAAGGCTACGTGCCTGCCGAGCAACTTGCAAGGAGCGCATGGTACAAAATCAACGAAGGCAACTTCTTGAAGTCTGTGTTGTTTGACTCTTTTGATCGATGACAAAAATGCAAAAAGGTGAGATGTCGCAGTATGTGATGGTGTGGTTGTCTGTTTCTTTTCCCTGGGGAAACAGAAGACGACCACAAAGTGCGATTGGCTGGGAAAAATAAAGTGCTTTGCCAGCATAAGCGTGTTTTATTTATGTGGCACAGAGGTGACCGCAGGAGCCCAGCCCTTCTGCTCGCTAACTTTGCAGATTGCCTCTAACGCCTGCCGCACGCATTTACTTACCATCGGTTGTGCGATGCCGACATGCGCCTCGTTACCAATGGCAGCTTGAAAGCCGCTGGTAGCAAACAACCGCAAAGCACACAGCACCTGCCGCCACACCGACAGCGCGCTCACACGCAAACCTCCCAGTTCATTGG